>NC_053155.1:149817266-150509766 GCF_016835505.1 Polypterus senegalus
TGAAAAACTTAATTCAATATCATCAAGGGAAAAAAAAACAAGGTTATGTGCCGAGTTTGAATATCTTCATCATTAACCATAGCTTCAAGCCACATTTTAGGGAATAATGTGGCATTCCCTTGACAGGAAAATTACAGGAATCATTTGACTAATATCAGAGGTTGCAGTATGAACATGCCTAATACTTTATCTCTAACAACCACCTTGCTTCTGTAGAATAATACTATGCTCAGGTCAGCTATCCCACTATACAATTTATTTATTTTTCAGGGGATGCTGTTTGGTTAGGAAGGAAGAACACTTCTTTTTTCCTTACATTATCTGTTAGCTCTGAGCTAATGACCTCTGGAGAAACATGATTTGAAGTGATAATACAAATAATAATACTGCATGTATTTGTGAAAGACTTTCAAACTTACGGGTTCAGCTGCATAATTAAAATATCAGATAAAATATCTTATTACATTTATGTACCTGTTAATTTACATGAAAAAGAAAATATGCTTATTTGAGCACTAGTTGCCTGATTTCAAGGTCCGTAATGGTTAAGCGTAAACAGCTGGCAACAAAATCTATTATCTGGCATGTCACTATTGGTGGACAGGATCACTGTATGTAAAGCTGCAAGTAAGGATCTCCCCTGGGTAAAGAGAGCCCAGCAGGTTAAACTGTCAAAGCTTTTTTTAAGGACTGATTGTTGAACCCCCTGGAGTTTGAGGTAAACTGACAATTTTCCATCAGCAGGGAATGTGACTTTATTAGGTATTCAGGAAAAACGTAATAAACAGTTAAGCTAAGACCTCTCAGTAATTTTCAGTCATACATTTAGACAGCAATATCAGAATTAAGAGTTTCAAGGAATCCATCTATAGATTTATTTTAATTATTTACCTTTTAAAACATTATTTTCTTAAAAAAATATATATATATATATATTTATATATTACTAACAACAGGTACTGAAACAGATTTTGTTCTGCTTATGACAAGGTTTTTTCAGAGATACAAACTCACTTCATAGTGTAGTCACAATAATCAGAATTAATTTAATAAACAGAATATTTCAGGCTGCCACCTGTGTCTTAGCTTCTGGTTAGAATGTTTAAACATGTATTATATCAAGAAAATAAAGATGTGTCTGCATAATTTTCATAGTATGCATTATACAGTGTACTCATACACACACACACACACACACACACACACACACAATTATACCTCTATATAGGCTTATACATTAACATAATCCCAGTACACCACACTGCCAGGACATAAATGCTAATATAAAATACCTTTTTTTTTTTTTTTTAAAAAAAAAATAGATCCCTCCTGCCTTGCGCTCTGTGGGATTGGCTCCAACAGACCCCCATGACCCTGTAGTTAGGATATAACGGGTTGGATAATGGATGGATGGATGGATGAATAAGGATGCCTTTTTTATACAAATAAGGCACTGGTAGGGATCAGGAACAAGCTCTCAAATGAACCCATAAATGAGATCTAAAAGGTTTCAAAATAGGTATTTTATTTGAATATGATTTAAAATTGTGTAATACATATCCTTCCTCACCTGATAAACACTAGCATTAAAAGACTTATGTAACGTGTATATATATGTATATATATATATATATATATATATATATATATATATATATATATATATATATATATATATATATATATATATAGATAAAACACTTTTTTGTTATGTTACAGCCTTATTCCAAAATGGATTAAATTCATTCATTCATGAAATTAGTTCATGCATTTGTTTTCAGTCGACTAGATTACTGTAGGACTACCCAAAAAAAGACATAAATTGTTTGCAACTAGTGCAGAATGCGACTGCTAGAATCCTAACTAGAAAAAGAAAATCTGAGCACATCTCTCCAGTTTTGATGTCATTACACTGGTTACCTGTGTCATTCAGGATTGACTTTAAAATTCTGCTTATGGTTTATAAAGCTTTAAATAATCTCGCCCCATCTTATATATCGGAATGTCTGACACCTTACAGTGCATCCGGAAAGTATTCACAGCGCATCACTTTTTCCACATTTTGTTATGTTACAGCCTTAATCCAAAATGGATTAAATTCATTTTTTTCCTCAGAATTCTACACACAACACCCCATAATGACAACATGAAAAAAGTTTATTTGAAGTTTTTGCAAATTTATTAAAAATCCAAAAATTGAGAAATCACATGTACATAAGTATTCACAGCCTTTGCTCAATACTTTGTCGATGCACCTTTAGCAGCAATTACAAGCCTCAAGTCTTTTTAAATATGATGCCACAAGCTTGGCACACCTATCCTTGGCCAGTTTCGCCCATTCCTCTTTGCAGCATCTCTCAAGCTCCATCAGGTTGGATGGGAAGCGTCAGTGCACAGCCATTTTAAGATCTCTCCAGAGATGTTCAATCGGATTCAAGTCTGGGCTCTGGCTGGGCCACTCAAGGACATTCACAGAGTTGTCCTGAAGCCACTCCTTTGATATCTTGGCTGTGTGCTTAGGGTCGTTGTCCTGCTGAAAGATGAACCGTCGCCCCAGTCTGAGGTCAAGAGTGCTCTGGAGCAGGTTTTCATCCAGGATGTCTCCAAACATTGCTGCAGTCATCTTTCCCTTTTTTCCTGACTAGTCTCCCAGTTCCTGCCGCTGAAAAATATCCCCACAACGTGATGCTGACACCACCATGCTTCACTGTAGGGATGGTATTGGCCTGGTGATGGGCGGTGCCTGGTTTCCTCCAAACATGACGCCTGGCATTCACACCAAAGAGTTCAATCTTTGTCTCATCAGACCAGAGAAATTTGTTTCTCATGGTCCGAGAGTCCTTCAGGTGCCTTTTGGCAAACTCCAGGCGGCCTGCCATGTACCTTTTACTAAGGAGTGGCTTCCGTCTGGCCACTCTACCATACAGGCCTGATTGGTGGATTGCTGCAGAGATGGTTGTCCTTCTGGAAGGTTCTCCTCTCTCCACTGAGGACCTCTGGGGCTCTGACAGAGTGACCATTGGGTTCTTGGTCACCTCCCTGACTAAGGCCCTTCTCTTCCGATCGCACAGTTTAGATGGCCGGCCAGCTCTAGGAAGAGTCCTGGTGGTTTTGAACTTCTTCCACTTACGGATGATGGAGGCCACTGTGCTCATTGGGACCTTCAAAGCAGCAGAATTTTTCTGTAACCATCCTCAGATTTGTGCCACGAGGCAATCCTGTCTCGGAGGTCCACAGATAATTCCTTTGACTTCATGCTTGGTTTGTGATCTGACATGAACTGTCAACTGTGGGACCTTATATAGACAGTTTTGTGCCTTTCCAAATCATGTCCAATCAACTGAATTTACCACAGGTGGACTCCAATTAAGCTGAAGAAACATCTCAAGGATGATCATGGGAAACAGGATGCACCTAAGCTCAATTTTGAGCTTCATGGCAAAACTGTGGCTTAATACTATATATATATATATATATATATATATATATATATATATATATATATATATATATATATATATATATATATATATATATATATATATATATATATATATATATTATATATATATATATATATTATATATTATATATATATATATATATATATTATATATATATATATATATATATATATATATATATATATATATATATATATATATATATATACATATACATATACACACATACATACACACACAAACTTCTTTTTCACCCGCAGTTTACTTTTGCTTCCAGAAGAATATTGTAGCTTAGGCCTGATTTAACCATCCTCTAGGGCTGAGCAGAGTAAAAAAAAAAAAACATTATGTTTATTATATACATAATTAATATGCAATCATTTGAAAGCCATAAATGAACACTGCACCTCTTAACATAAATCGGACAAATGCCTATTAAAATAAAACTCTTTAGCAGAGAACTGTGAAACAGTTTAGGCTTTCTACACTTCTTCTGTCCTTGGGGATCTACAGTTGTACTGACCCAATCATCCATCAACAGGCCGAAGATTTGTTAGACTACTAGTCCTAACTAGCTTTGAGAGTATACACAGTGCTAGCCTTGCATTCTCCTGCAAATCACTAACAAACATTTTATGTTCATTTTTGGATAATAGCCTTCAAGAGCCCATGACACCAGGAGTTTAGAATTTATTGAAATGCAACCTTTGCGCATGGCCAAAGTTCTAAAAGTCAAAGGCTATGCACTCTCTTTTACATGAGACAGGAGAAAATGTATATTTCATTTTTAATAAACAAGAATACAAACAGGCTGAACAGCCACTGTCACACTAGAAGAGTTTACTGAGACTACATGCAACATCTTCTTGAAAAAAAGACTGCAGTCACATGTCTCCCTTGCATAACTTTCACTCACTCTTCATCTTAGTAATGCATGCCTGCAGTATTGTCTGAAGTGAACTGATTGGAAGGTAGAATAGATTTAAGTGATGAAATCAAACCTGGAGAGTGGATAAATTCATGCCATAGTGTATATGCCTGCAACACACAGGTTCCACACCAAGCATAATGGTGTGAGGAAACTATCAGATGCAGTGCTTGTTTGCATCTGGTGTTTGTGTATATTGAGTATATTGTCTGGTGCTATGCATGTCATGTATATCATCCAATATATCCTAATCCCATTCCTGCATGAAATGGGGTATTTGTTCATGCAGCAAGACAAAACCATGCCCACTGTCAGACCATGCAACTCAGCTTACCCTACAGGAATTTTGTCTGCAGGCTCCCCAGAGTTCTCACTAATCAAGTATATGTGGAAAGGATTGAACAGATATCTTCTGCACCCAGTCAACAGCAATGATGTTTGACCAGCTGAGCCCCAAGCCAAAAGGGCACTACACTGGAGGACATTCTACTATATGACAATTTGCATGCCCAAATACAGGCCTGTATATCATATCAGGCAGGTTATACTAATATTCATGTGAACATGCTATAACATGTCACAATTTATCTTCTGAAAAAATTAACTTATATGACCTTCTGTGTGGAATCACAATCTTAATACAGTTAAACGAGTCTCTTAACTAATTTCCAGTGAGGTGCAACTCCTACAAGATGCCTCTGGCCAGGTAACTGAGGTAGAAAAACATGAATGCAACACAGTTAATAACACCAGTTGTCTTTGTTTTTATGAATAATGAAGGAAGAGACCCAGAAACATGAAGTCACTTCTGCCTGATTATTCGAAACCCTGTCTCTTCTGCAGAGTCTTTCGTCAGAGGAAACTCAATAGAAGGCATGTATAATGATACAAATTGAGACACGTCATCAATAAATTGGACTGACTGCAAAACCTTATGGCAGCTAATCTAATTTGATTTTTTTTTTACATTATTACTAATTCAATATCAAGCACTAGGGAGAAACTAACCACAGATAGCATGTCACAAATTTTAACATTTTCACACAAGGTCAATGTTTAGACAGCATTTAATGAAAACAATACTATTAAGGTAAACACTCACATAAGCACATAGAGAATATGTTAGTTCTACTCAGGATTCCACTATGTCAGGATTCAAATCAAATGCAGCAACTCGCAATTCCCATTCCAACACTGAGGTGAGCAGGCCGGCTGCTCCTGAAGGCTGTAGCTGAGGCTGCGCTCCTACCCGGACAAAAGTGATGCCCCTTTGGCAGCAAATGATCCTATTATTCGCCATGGCTCAAAGAGTACTGTATATATTTTAAGATTTTTTATGTGGATGTTGAAAAAATATAAAACTAAGAAAAGTTTTGATGAAAAAGGACATTCAAAATAACATATGAATGGGAAGTTTAAAAAAAAAAAAAAAACCATATTCAGTATACAGTAATATCAAGAATATAATTGTTTCTATGTTAACAAATTTGAATACGCCACTTGTATTTTAAAAGCTTGTACAGTTTGTCATTTAAAAGCATTTTTTAAACATTTATCTAAGACCTACTTTTCACCTGTTTCCTATGTCTGTGGTAAAAAAAAAAAATATATATATATATATATATATATATATATATATATATATATATATATATATATATATAAATAACACAACATCTGTTTTCCCAAAATGTTACTAATTTCTTATATATTTAAAAGACATTAAAATTCATTCAGTTTTGATATTTTCTTTTAGAGTGTATTTTAATAATTCTTAGAGATACAAAATATCAAAGCATTGTAAGTAATACAAGCATACAAAAGAGATCAATGCATTTGCTTTGCACTTTGGGGGGGAAAAAAAAGGTTTTGTGCAAAAAAATAAAACAACAATATGATGTCACTCACAACATACTACAGATAACAGCCTGAATCTAATTAGTTTAAGTTTGCTATATTCTCTAACGTACAGTCTGGAAGTAGTTAGAGACCAGCATGTGAGCCATTTAATACACCCCTTGATTAACTCATCACTTGTCCACTTGTCCTACAGACATGTGCTAACATGTCATAATCGTCATAATTCTCATCATTCCAAGATCTAAAGATGGCTTCTTGATTAGTATACATTTCCCAGATGGGGGGGATGACTAATGCTTAATAATTCCCTTTAGCTTCCAAAAGCCATACTGCCAGCTCTTCAATTAAATTAAAAAAAAAAAACTCTAAATAGAAAAATGAATGTGGAGATATTCTTCACTGGTTGTGTGTCCTGTTCTATATCCCTATACCACCCTCACGCAATAATGGCCCTGTCAACATCTGCTTTTTGTTTCATTTTTAAAATGTTTCCAACACTGAGACCAAAAGGAAGAAAATCTTTCTAGTCCAGTCTGTGAGAGGAAATGCAGCACAAGCACAGAGATAAAATGACATTAAAGCAATCAAGTAGAAGTAAGACTGGTAAATACAAGAATTATACTATTTATAGTGGTTTTGTTCTCTATAACACATCTTTAAGAACCAAAACATATTATTTATATACTATGTAATTTTGGTTTTTGTTAAGAACCAAGATAGTCCAAGTACCATTAAAAGACTTGTCTTTTTAATCTTCTGCATTTTAAATAATTTAGAATACCACTCTAAATTCCAAGATCATCTTTAAATCAAGTGTTGCTATTGAACTGTTTTTGTCTTGCACACGGGTCACACAGTGAAAACCTGTTTTTCGTCATTTCTTTTTATTCTACTGGAGTGGATAAATAGAATGAAGCTTTCCACACACTGGCATGGTTTCTTGTTCTCCCTTACATTTTTTTTCTAATCAGACAGCAAATAAAGCCAAATCATCAAGGCTTGAATTTTAGTGAAAAATCTGTGTCACTGGAGTTAAGAAATAAGCTGTTCGGAAACACTTTTCTGAAGTAAGTTCAAAGACAATTTTCTGTTTCAATTGACTTAAGATTTCTGCTTAATACTGGAGCTAATTCACTGTGTTTTATAAGATCAGCAGACCTGCCAATAAGAGTCCTCTGGCCTCTCTTTATTAATTGCCTCCGAGAGTGAAACTAGCTGGTCTGATTATGTCTGACTTCTAAAAGCGGAACATCTGTTCAAATGTTAGTGTTCATAGATAAATTAACCGTTGGATAAACACAAATGGCTACAATAATTACTTCAAAAGCAATTGTTGAATTGTTGAAAGGATGTTGCACAGACAAACTTTATTAATAAAATGTTTAGGTTAAGCTGTGCATAAATACAAAAGTGACATTTAAATTCCATATTTTAAATTGCCTTTACTTTTAATATGCAGGTTATTTCTTTTTTTATAGATTTATTTTTTCTTAGATTACAAAAAATCTTTACAGCTATTCAAATAAAGTACATCAGAAAAGTCTTGGAAATTTGTCAAAATGCATTGGGAATACAGAAATGTGTAATATAGAAAGTGTAATTGACAATACACATCAAATGTTTTTTGAAGATACGAGTTTATGGATTTGCAAGAATTGGTAAATTATAATGCGAAAGTCATTGTTTTTCGGAAAGAATATTGAAAATGTAGTTTATCTCTAAACTTATGCAAATGTTCAGTGGATGTGTCTACCTGCCTTGGTCTTTGGAGACTGGAATTGAGTCACAGAAAGAAAAGGAACAGTTCAGTTGCATTGACCTTCGTCATACTGGCTATTATATTAACAAACTATTAGAGTTAAAATTAAGTTGTACTTTAAAGAATCAAAAATAGTGTATAAATAGTGTAATGTGCAAAGTGCTATTTCTGATTAGCAAAGCCACAGCTCAGTGTAACTCAACATGTTTAATCTCTACCATTTAAATATTTACTCCCCCCAGTACAATTCTGTGTTATCTGGCGAAAAGAACATACGGAAGATTGGGAAGTACTTTATTCTGGAGTGTTTTGCAAACAAGAACTAAAAAGCAGCAAAAATTCTGACAAGTCTTGAGTATATTATTTGTATCCCGCTTTTGGTTGATCAAATTAAAGTAGAACAGATATTTTGGAAATACCCCCTAGTGCTGACTTTCTAGTTGTCTACTGCTAAATTTCTCTCAACTATCTTTCACTTTAATATATCTTTCCTTCCTCAAATATTTCTTTCATTCTTTAATTTTACATGTTTTTCCCGCTCTTCCAACAAGAGGCAGTTTTACCTAGTCACAGTAGTTACAAAGCCATTTTCTAGCCCCTCACTGGAAATCTGGTATTTTTAGTTCTTCTCTTTAATCTTGTCAAGCTGAACTTTTCGATCTTACTCTTTTGGAACTTTCAGCAGCTGTGATCAATGGGTCATCTGCTTCATATATTAATCATAGAATGTCAGCTTCTGGTGGCAATTCTGTCTGGGCAGATGGCTCGTGCTTATCGTCAATCCCTTTTTCTAGCTACTTAAAATTTATCTCAAAAGGGTCCGACGTCCAGGCTGTGATTCCTTCCTGGATTTTTTTTATTCTTTGGACATTTTAAAAAGGGCAAAATTTTGTTTGTGGTTGAGGTGGGGTGGTATTTTTACTGTTTTTAAGGTCAATACCATTGTTTCCTTTGAACCTTGTATTTTATGAGTTCTCTGGTACCAGACTACTATTTTTGTTCTATTGCTCGTTGTTGTTATTCCCATTCAAGAAATATTTGATCACATTTAACTAGAATTGCACTTAAGTTACAAAAGAATCTTGGCTCAATTACAAGAAGTACTTGATTTATATATGATTGCACTGAGCTTAGTAGTGATAGCTGGCTTACCAAATATAAAATTTCAGCAAAATACACTGACATGATTCAGGCTAGAAAACACTTATGTATATTTAGCAATTTCACATAATGCTTTTAACTATATTCTGCTTTATCTTACCTTATATATGTGAGAAGTTATAATTTCTTCACTAGCTGAATTGAACACACAGGGGAAAAAAGTTATTAAATGTGGATCCCCATTTACATCTAAAATGACAAATATATGCCTGATATCTCTACACTATTTTAATTTTTATTGATATGTAGTATACATGCATAACATTTATAAATAAGGCATACTTTTATATACTGTACTGAATGAAATTTTTATTTTTATATTTCTTGCTAGAAACTGAAAAGGCGTTGAAAGTTTTAACTGTACTTTTGTTAGTAAATTATCTTTTTAAAAAATCTAGTACCATTGTCTCACTTAAAGGCTGCTACAGTTACAGTATTTAAAGAAGAAATAAAAAGAAAAAAATGAGATCAATATTAGGGATACATCATTCACATAACATTACACTGCATCTTTATTTTTGCCCACCACTGATGAGGGCCGCATTGAGCCACTAAAAGCCTCTATGTGCTCCATTCCACTTTGTTGAAAAGAAGTCAGCAGTATGATGATCCTGTTTCAAAGAAGTGCTCAGTGCTCTGCCTTTATTTATCAAGTGTCTTAGAAAAATTTCTAGGAATTGCACTAAAAGTCTGACTAGGAAATAGAATTTGTCATACCACACAAGTAGTTATGAAGTGTCCTACACCCACTAATAAGAAGTAGTAGAAGTTCAAATTTCAGAATGAAAGATGTCATGATTTTATGACACCATGTGCTGCAAAATTGCACTCATGAGGAGCAGGTGGAGGAGAAGAAAAACATAAGAAAAAATCACCTTCCTGCTGTTGTGGCCATGGGAAATGTCTCATAAAGTTACTGAAACTAGCCAATACTATTCCTGTAACTGTTCACTCTTCCAGAGTTCCCAATTATTCTCCATGTCTCTCTCTCTCTCTCTCTGTAATCCTCCCTTATCTTCTGCAAGGCTGTAGTTATCGAATGCCCCGGGAGTCTCCTTCTGCTTTCTTGAACCTTCCTGGGCTTGTAAAGCTTAACCGTAACTCAAATGTTCCAGGAGTTCTTGGAATGCAGAGCTCATCACATCTGTGTGACATTCTGCTGTCAATCACTTATCCAACCCCCACCTATCTTCAAGGTAATCAGTTTGATACTACAATACAGTTTGCATCCATGACCACCTATGTGTTGATACTGTAATATCCCTTGTGATTGACATATGCATGCTCATCCACTCAACCAATATTTTGCTTTATAGAGTGGAAATCAGACAAGGCTACCTTCTGTTGCCAATGCTATTTCCCAGTGTTGCTGAATGCCTTGCTGCATTCAGCATAAGTTAATTGATAATCACAGGATTATAAGGGTCGGTCTTTAAAAAGAAATTACCTCTTTACACAGATGACAGACTTTTGTACTTCATACACCCACATTAATCATTGCTAAGGGTATGAAAGGTCAAGGTACTGTATATTGGAGGACTTAGAACAGCATTTTAAGATTTATGATGAACTTAAATAAGAGTTTATTGTTCCCAGTGTACTGTTCTTTTTAAAAGTCAGTTTTAATTCAGTAAGCTGTCTTTCACTGTCTCACAACAGTTCAAATAACATGGAATTACAATTACAAAAATGATAAATTACAGAATTAGATTAGATCTTTAAAGTCAAATATAGTTTGAAGGGTTTTTGAAGAGCATGTCTACATGCACAACAGATAGAAAGAAATATAATATAACCCAATACTGTACAAGAGCAAACAATGTAAAAAATGCTGATGGAAAAATGAAAAAATAAAAAATCTCACAGCACTCTTACATAATCTACTAGTTATCCAGTCATATACTCACAACATGCAAAACATGTATTTTTGCCAAAATATTGTTAAACACATACTCCTGAAAAAGTTGCTATATATCATGAACAATGAATTGCCCATAACACTGCACTTGTGAACTGAAGATATGCCATTCCCCCTCATTCAGTGGCCAAGAGAATATCTAAAATTGAAAATTTAAAAAAGTTCCCGCTTTCAAGTCAGCTAAACAAGTATTACAAACACACCTAAATGTTAGACCATGTATACAATTTCTTACTTTATTCTGTCGTTTTTGACAATAGACAGACAGACAGACATTTATTTGGCCCCAGAGAGGAATTTGGTTTTTTACAGAGGCTTGATAGATAGATAGACAAATGAACACACACTGTGGTTGAACAAAGATCTGAATGACTAAAAAGGAAGAACTTAAAGCAAAAAAACTAACTTGGCAGTATCAGTCACAATGAGGCATTATATAGGTGTATTGCTGTTTATGTAAATAAAAAAACTAAAAAACTCAGTGTTACTTGACACACTTCAGCTGAATGATTTGTTGGCTGAAAGTATTTGGTGTTACTGTGTCAAAGAGAGGACATGCAAAATCGTTCATAACGGCACTCAGTTTTGTTTTCTCCCCTTTGCGACTACCTCTAGTTGGTTCAGAGTGTGTCATACAGCCAACTCTGAACTATAAATTAGCCTGTTATTTCAGTGGGCCTCCCCTAAAGTGATGTAACCAGCCCAGCACACCACTGGGTAGAAAATCACACTGGCCATCAGTTTTATAACATGTGAAGGATGTCATTATGTATATTAAAGAAAGGCAGTCTACTAATTAAAAAAGCCTACTCTGCCCCTTGTTATATACTATAGTTCCTCTGTTACAAGACCAGTCCGACCAGTCCAACCAGTCATTGATGTGGACGCCCAAGTACTCTATTTCTATGAGTGCATCACCTCTACATCCACTCCCAGAATAGTGAACAGAAACAGGAGCTCTTTGGTGTGCCAATATTAAGACAATTATTTCTGCACAAAGAAAAAAGTTCTCCACGTGACGCCTATACTATGTCTCATTCCCTGTATCAATACACCCCAGAACTACAAGATCATCTAAGAATTTTTGCAAGTGACATGCCCTGGAGTTATATTTAGTCTGAAGGAAAAAGGGAAAAGAGAAAAGGAGAAAGGACTGATCCATGTAGCACTCCAGTATTGCTCACATTTATAACAGAAACATAGTCCTTGAGTTTCACAAACTGTGGTCTTATACCATAGGCTCATCCACCAGTATTGCTCTGAGCTTTCCCCATAAAAGGAATGACTGGACAGTATTAAAGACACTAGAGAAATAAACAAAAAAAAAATCTCCATGGTACTGTGAGCTTTATTCAGGTGAGAATAAGAGTTGTGGAGAAGACAGATAATTGCATCCTCCACTCCAATCTTTGTCCAGTAGGCAAACTGCAGTGGGTTCAGGTATTCTACCACAAGAAGACTCATATAGTCCAGTGCCAGCTTTCTTTAAGGTCTTCATGATATGAGGCACAAGTGCCAATGGTCTGTAAGTCATTAGCTGAAGAGGTAACTCCCTTACAGTATTTGGAATAGGAACAATGCAGAATGTTTTCCACACAGGCTGCACTTTCGGGAACCTTTGGTCCAGACTGAAAAGGTGTCAGGGGATACCAAAAAAAGTTGGTCAAAATGCATTAAGAACTTGAGAACGGACTCCATCGCATCACATAGCTTTTCCTGTACGTAAATTCCTCAGCTGTCTACAGTTATGGACCGTCTATATTAATGGTCTAAGCTGAACCTGTCACTGGCCATTCCAATTTAAGAGGTAGGACCTATTGCTGTACTAGGGATGGTGGGGGGCTGGGGACAGTCATTGGAATAAGGTGACAGTGGGCTGGGAAGGCAAAGATATTAAAAAAAAAAAATTAGTACAGGACATTAGCTTTGTCCACATCCCCTTCTAGAACCTAAGTCCTGGATTGCTCAAGTTCAGTAATTATGCCCACTCCTTTCTAGACATCTTTAATATAAGCAGGTTTGTTTTATATTTTAGCTTTATAAGCTTTCTGTCCTCACTCAGCCTTTTACTTCAGTACTTACTGTGCGCCCTTCTGAGGAGCTGGAAATTTAGATATTGGGGACTTTCAATCACTGCTTCATTCATTATGACAATTGATACTATATTCAGTTATTTACCTTGCTGCAAATTTCTAAATAGGGTGGTACTGGATCCTCTGTTAACAGGGAGCATCAAGATTCAAAGAAAAAAAGCATACAGTACACTTAAAGGCCATTCCATTGAATGTGATTCTTGAGATCAAAAAGCATTGATAAATAGCTTTATCAAACACTATTTAATGAAAGGGGAACTTATTTTATTATTGGTTATTTTTAAACTAATTCTGTCAATGTTCATGTATTTCTGTGTTATCTGAACAAAATTAGGCTCACTTTTGGGGCCAGGGAACACATAAAAATGCTTTTCACTTAAATAGTGATTAGCTATTTGTATCATAAAAATTCATTTTATGAAAGGGTTTTCAAGAATGGATTTGCTTTGTAAATGTTATGTAATAGGTATGCAATTTTCTTTCCATAAAATTGCCTTAATTTTAGACTTTCCAAAAATGAATGACCTAGAGGCCAGAACGTCATGGCATCATTCTTAGTTAGGGCCCAGTCTTTGATAAACGTATTACATTATACTAGCCAACCCGCGGCGTACCATACGCCGCATAATCAGGCCGGTTTTTTAATGATTTTTAAGCAGAGGGAGAAAAATAACATTTGAAAAATCGGTAATGTAATAAATCAACAAGAAAAGCAACATTGTAACAATGCACGGAACGAACCAACACACAATCGTCCGTGACTGAAAACTGGCACACCATCCTCACGCCTTCTCGCGCGGAGTGTGGAATGGGAGGAAAGGAGAATGACGTCCATTCAGCTCCGTCTGTCATGCTAGTCTGCTGATTTCTTGTTTAGTATGCACTGCCCACTCATGTGCCCACCTCCAAATCGTCACTTGAGTCGCCGTCTTTACATAGTCCAGATGTACCTGTGAGTGACGTAGACTTTTCATTGCTCTGTGCAGTTTTGGCTGCTATTCTATATATAATCCACCAAGACACCAGACCGCGGTAGTAGCGAGGTGGGAGGGGGTGTGTACAAAGGGTTGGGACGCAACCAGTGGGAGCGTATGAGTCGCACTTAGTGGGAATTCCACGATTTGCAGCCCGAATGGGGTTCAATGGCTTACCCACGCTGGGTAGACACACGCTCAATGTCATGCATAACTATTTATTGAATGCTAAACACTTCTGGAAAGACATGGCTGTCTAAAACGGGTTGCTGTGAGAATACAACAGTAAGTGAATGAAAAGATGGAACTATGGAGAGAGCAAAATACAACACAATAGTGAACCCGCGGTATAACAAACGCCGCATAATTATTTATTGATGGTTGAACACTTCTGAAAAGACACAGTTGTCTTGAGGATACAACAGAAAGAGAATGAAAATATGGAACTGTAGACTTTTCATTGCTCTGTGCGGTTTTGGCTGCCTTTCTATATATAATCCACCAAGACACCCGACCACGGTAGTAGCGAGGTGGGAGGGGGGTGTCAACAAAGCGCAGGAGCATCTAAGAAGACGCATGTTTGTAGCGGATGCGAATTGCTGCATGTAGCGTGTAAAACAGTTTGCTATAGTGCATGCGGGTGCGCGTCGTAACCGAAAACTCGTTTTTTAAAGACTGCCTACTTCATTGTGTTTTAACCTCAGTTGTAAAGGAATGTTTTAAAGGACCCCATGGGATACCCCTCGGTTTTGGCTTCTTTTCTATATATAATCCACCAAGATACCCTACCATGGTAGGAGTGGGGTGTGCACAAAGGGTAGAGACGCAATGAGTGGGAGCGTATGAGTCACATTTAGCGGGAATTCCACGGCTTGCAGCCCGAATGGGGTTCAATGGCTTACCCACGCCTCTCTGCGCTGGGTAGACACACGGTCAATGTCATACCTAATTATTTATTGAATGCTAAACCAGATGTCTAACACGGGTTGGTGTGAGAATGCAACAGTAAGTGAATGAAAAAATGAAACTCTGGAAAGAGCAAAATACAGTACAACACAATAGTGAACCCGCGGCATAACAAACGTCGCGTGGCTCAGACGTGCATGCGGACTCTTACCACAGACGAAAGGGACTAACTGGGTGGTCGGCGAGTTTTTGCATCCGGGCAAATGGGCATGCAATGTGAATGCCTAGAGAGCGAGGGTAGATGCCGGCCGGTGAAAAAGGAGCGTTGGTGGGCAGGAAAACGTCTTCCGTGTTCCTGAAGGAGCATCTAAGAAGACGCATGTTTGTCGCGGAAGCGAATAGCTGTATGTAGCGTGTAAAACAGTTTGCTATGGTGCATGCGGCCGTGTGTCATAACCGAAAAGTTGGTTTTTAAAGACTGCCTACTTCATTGTGCTTCAGCCTCAGTTGTAAAGGATTGTTTAAAGGATCCCATAGGATACCCCTCACAAACCGTTTCACACGCTGCATATGGCGATTCACCTCTGCGAGAAACATGCCTCTATGAACAGTCAACGTAGCTCGGAGGTGCATGACACGCACGTGACATTAACCTGATCTGCACTCCATGTGGCCTTTATGACAGACGAATATTCTGAGAAGGTTGGCATCCTTCAACATCTGCAGTAAGATGCTGCAGATGTTCTACCAGACGGTTGTGGCGAGTGCCCACTTCTACGCGGTGGTGTGCTGGGGTGGCAGCATAAAGATGAAAGACGCCTCACGCCTGGACAAACTTGTTAAGAAGGCAGGCTCTATTGTAGGATTAAAGTTGGACAGTTTAACATCTGTGGCAGAGCGACGGGCACTAAGCAAACTCCTGTCAATCATGAATAATCCACTGCATCCACTTAACAGTGTCATCTCCAGACAGGAGTAGCTTCAGTGACAGACTTTTGTCACTGTCCTGCTCCACTGACAGACTGAGGAGATCGTTCCTCCCCCACACTATGCGACTCTTCAATTCCACCCGGGGGAGTAAAGGCTAACATTAATTTTATTTTAATTTTTTTTCATTTTTTTCATTTTTATTACTATTTAATTTAATATTCTTTCTTTGGATCAGTATACTGCTGCTGGATTATGTGAATTTCCCCTTGGGATTAATAAAGTATCTATCTGTCTATCTATAAATGACCCCATTTTTTCTGTGTCGTCGCGTCCAATTTGGTGGGCGTGGCCCTGTGAGTTGTCATCGTATCCAATGGTCTTGGAGTTGGTGGGCGTGGCTCTTTCCTGCGTGCGCCATAGGTGTCTCACTTGTCGGCGGCTTAGTGAATTCACGCCCCTTCCAGCGTGCTTTCCATGGTTGTCTTGCCTTAGTGAATTGTATAGATTGGATAATTTTAGTCCAAAAAGATATGTACAATATATGTTTTTTGAGACGAATTAAGTTTGTTCTGTACAGACTGAGGAGGAATGAATGTTATGAATTTCTGAATTTCACTCCTTGCCGGAGTTACCAATAGAGATCAAGTATTATGTTAAAAGAATTCCATAATTCCAAGACAGTGTGCGTTAGGGTTTTGGGGAGAGAGAAGGGGGGAATAACTCATTCACTACAGCTTTATTACTGGCAAATATCAAGAAATATAAAATTAATGAAATGAAAATAATCTCTTTAAATTGTATATCTGGTTAACCAAACCCGAGGGTGGGTGAATGAAGCGAACAGGGGGCAGAGCCTCCTAGTACTCCTAATAAAAAAAAATATAAAAAAATTATAAAATAAAAACAATATGGAATAGCACAAAGCAGCTTATCTGATTCTTTATTAAAGACTATATTTTTCAGTACACAATAGAAATCAGAATAAAGAGCAAAAATAATGTCCATGTAACATTAACAGTCCAAAATCATATCTCCTGCTGACATCTGGTTTTACAGTAGTAGTTACTTCATTAGAGTACATAATGTTTAGAAAATACATTTTAAGTTAAATTCATTGTGAAAACTTGCACATTAGAAATCAAAGCTGAGTAGCATTGTGTAGTTGCAACTGCCACTTCCTCACAGAGCCACAGTTCTGGATTTGAATCCTGTATGTATAAAACCTGCACAATCTACCCATTCTTACGTAGTCCTCCTATGACATCCTAAAGACATCCTTATTAATGTAGCTTTTAACTCCAAACTGACCCTTAAGTAAGCCTTGGTGTGTATGCAAATGTGCCCTGAGACTCAAAGACATCTAGTCCATGGTTGGTTCCTACCTCACATATGTCTTAAGTCAAAAAGACTCAGTAGCTTAAAGAGAGCAGCAGGCATTCTCCTAAGAGATAGAGCATTTGCCTCAACAGTATATTAATGCATGGAAAATCCACACTTTGGTGGACGGTGCAGTAACTGCTAATTTCAAAAATACAAACAAAAACATGAGGAAAAAGCAGAACGGTGAACAGATAAATTGCGTCAAACAGATGTGCCAAAGCTAAGCAAAAGGAACAACTGTATCAAATAATTCAGTAATTTGTAACTGTTGGAACTAAAGCCAGGTAAAAAATCATGGAGAGAAATACTGATGCCATTAAAAAAATGAATTTATATAAGCAACACTATTTAATATAAATCTTACCGGCAATGTATGCAAGGCAGGCATTGTATAGAATGCCGAAAATTGAACGTCAAAGTATGAAACGATTAATATTTTACACATTTGCTAGGCATTCTGTGCAATGCCAAAAGACAAACCGGCAAAGTATAAAATTATCCCGCTAATGCAAAAAAGCAATGAAGTGCAATTCAAAATGCTATTCAAGCCTTCCTTGTTGCAACAAGTACGATAATTTTTTTCTTACTTTTTTCAGTAAGAAAGTTCTGTATTTTATTTGATATTTTCTTTTTTCATTTATGCAATTTTTAATGAAGGCCTTTTCATGACTCCCTTTTCAAGTTTTACTTTTTTGTGCGAGACAATTAAGTGCAATTTAAAATATTTTTTTTCCTTCCTTGTTGAAACAAGTAGGTTCATATTTTATTTTCTCTTGTTTTCCTCAATAAGAAAGCCCAATACTTTATTTTGTATTTCTTTCTTTTTCATGTACATCTTTTCAATAAAAGCCTTTTTATGACTCTCTTTTAATACTTTGCCTAAGCATTTGTCATTCTATATAATGACTATGTATTACATACAATGCCTAGGAAAAGTATATATAATATTAAAATAAATTCGGATATTTCATACTTTGCCCAAAAATGACAGGAACTCTATAGATTGCCTAGGCATTCTATACAATGCCCACATTTCAAACATTGCCGGTAACATATACGTGGAATATGCAGACATCTTGATTAAATAATACATTTTTCAAACAAACTATATTTTTATTGAATGCATTGATGCTTTCATGTCTTTAACTGGATTTCCTTTTCTTCATCCGAAAAAACATGCATGTTTGCTAACAATTTTGTAATACTAGAGTTGTTACTAGTATTCATTACGGAGTTTTAAACATGAGTTTGCTGTGACAATGTGTAATCACTGTCAATTGAATCCATAACTCCTCTCTGTCCATCAACATCAAAGAGCAAACTGTATTAACTGCATACTGGAAAACAAAGATATATTAGATTAATACTGCTTTTTTAGAAACAGATATATGGCTACTATAATGTTTAATTCTTCACTATCTTTTCAGATTTCACATTATATATACATATTGCTATCTAATTTAATACCACTCTGTCTTTGTTTTCCTGAACTATACTCTCTTTAGGATTTCCTTGTGTATTATGCATCATCACACATCAAATATTTATTCTTCATGATATTCGTTTTTTATAGATAGCACTTCTGCTCATCATATTTCAGATTTTCTCAATCACTTTAACTCTTTGTGTTCCTCCCAATCAGTATATTCTCCATCTCTTCCATATTTTAAGGAACCATTTCATAGACTCTTGCATCACCTGATATCAGTCTCTGACAATTTCCTCCTAAATCCTCATACACAAGTATTACTTATTGCCATTAAGATATTACCTTATGCCCAAGTTCATATTTTCTGTCCATCTATTACAAACAATTCTGTACACATGTGTAAACTTTCCTGTGACACTCCATCACAGGTCTGGCTGTCCCTATTAAACCCAGGTTACTTCCAAAGAAAACTTACTGCATTTGGAACACTGATGAACTAAGACAAATATTCTTAATTAAAGTACAAAAAGAAAAAGGAAGAATATTTGGTTACTCTCTATTTGCAGGTATACTGGCACGTTTGTTCTCTGATATAACAAAAACGTCTGAGGGTAAAAGTTCTTCTCTGATTGATCAACAAGTGAAAAAAGTAATCTTAGTCTTATTAAAAACTACTGAAACCCCACATTACTAGTTCAAGCTGCCACAAACCCAAAATTCACTGATGTTTTTCTATATAAAACACAAGTAATGCCACTGTCTAAGAACACATTTTTAGTTTTGTGGTCCCAATTTTTCATATTCATGTTCAAAAAGTGTTTATAAACTCAAGGTTTCTCATTTGCATTAAATTTGGCTACAATTTACTTACTAAAGGACTCTCCTGTACCTATTGCAACAATAATAATTATACTATGATAAGTCAAACACATCTCACTACTCTAAAAAAGAGGGAACTAGTTATAGCTCAGAAATTTCAGAACATAAGTAATATTAAAAATCAATGTTATAGCATGATGCATTTACTTTTCAATCAAGTCTTAGCTTAGATTACAGGCAGAGCTAAATGTCTTGGAAATGGACAAAAGCAAAAATACAGTTACATGTACAGATCTAAAAATGACATCTGGAACTGAGATGAATTTCTATTTCAAGCTTACATTTTTTTTAAATGCACAAACTGAATGCACCATATTGTTAAAAGTTAATGTATGTAATAGTTCAGGATCAAATTTGAATGTCCAGAACAGAAAGAAAAAGTCTAATCTAAAGTATACTGCTGTTAGTATTACATGTTAAAAAAAAATCAGGAATATTCCTGTAAAATTTAAGTTGAATTTTCCTATCTCGAAATAAAGCAAAAAAGCAAAACATCTGACTCCTCAGGGAATTTTTATTTTTAATTTGAAGGTTATACCACAATATTATGGAGAACAAAGTCATGTCCTATGTTCATTAATTAAAACTGTTAAAACTAACAAAGTGTACATGATCAGTTCCATCCACCCATCAATCCATTTTCCAAAACTCACTTATTCTGAGAAGAGTCATGGGGAAGCTATCCACCTATTGCTTGTCCCTCTCAATCAAAATAAGAAGAAACTCACCAAAAAAAAAAATGGTTAGCATAAAGTATAACTAATAATTTCCACAACTCAGTCAGATTCTAGTTTGACCTGAAGGGAAAAGCCTTACAAAATAAATGTAAGGATATGCACAATATCTAGAAAGTTGAATGGTGCAGTTTTCTGTGCCAGATGAATATTATACCTTTTTCAACTATCTAAAGATTTATAAAAAAAAAAAAAAAATGTTTGGGGTTCTTTATGTTAACAAAAATGTGCATTTAATAACTGCATTAGAAGAAAACCTTGATATTCTCCATATTTAGGAAGCACAGAATATTATCTGTGTTGTTCGTTTTTGTGATGTTCTTGATAAAGAAAGAAGATCCAAATGTGTACATATACATTACACTGTATGTACAAAGATATACAGTGTTAGGTTCAAGTCTATTTTCTGATGATTTGAAAATATGTGTGAAGATCACTACTTTTTGAATCGCATATGTGGCCTCTAATAATATCTTTTAGGTGAGCCAATATCGTATGAAATCTCTATATGGACTACCATGCTCCTGTTGAGCATTAGATTGTTTGTTCTTAATTTTTTGAGAACATTTGTATAAATATTTTGTCTTCTTGATATCAATGCACTATAAATTCCCTGCATAATGAAGATGAAAACAGGCTTAACCAAGTAGTATACCATTCATTTCTAACACACCAGCAGGTTCATGATTTTAAAAGGATTCTTGCTGCATAAAATAACACAGGCTATAACCAGGTTCTCTTGATCAGTTAGTATCCTGCTGCACAGCTTACTATACATTAAATATTTCTGTTTGTCCACATATTTTGAACCTTTTAAAAACTCAAAGAATCATTTTCATGAGCAAAGATCCCATTCCAGAATAAATGGTTCAATGTCTGTGAATTGAGCTACAAGGTAATCTGGTAAAGACTAATTTTTTAAGAGTGTATATGAGAGATTCAATTCTGACATTGAACTTTTAATTGAAACTGTGGGAGTACTTTTTACTCAATCTAGTCTTTCAAGAATTATGCATATGACAGACCTAGTACCAAGTCTGATTGTTCCCTTATTTTATTGATGATCTTTTAGGCAGCAGGTAGACAACTTAGAACACTAGTTGTTTAGGAGATACTGTCATTATGGATTTAAACATTTCTAGAACAATTTTTGGCAGGACAAATGTGATAAGAAAACCATTAGCACTGACCTTTAAGCATACATGTCTCATATGAATAACAACCTTTCAAAACCTCTTTTGTCTTTAGGTATAAACTAGCCCTGCTAGCATGTAGTGCTTAAGATGGAATAACACAAAACCAAAAACAAGCAGCAGGACAAATTACATCCTCCCTCACTTTGTCCTCTGTTCACACACACACTCAAGATGATAACAGGTTGTACATAGTCACTCAGCATTCAATATGTGGCCAGCCTGTCATGATCCTTTCTCCAGCATGCAAATCCTCTAATCTCCTGACAGCTTCTTTCTTGGCTGTTTTACTGCCCATAGTATCTAACTACTCCAAGCTGTATATCTTTTCCTGGATTTTCACAGGAGTACTTTTTTTATTCTATCCAACTCCTGTCATACACCTAGGGGATTCCTTGCTCTTACCTACTGGCTGCTGCCAAAAATGCCAGACCACCAGGTAATCATGGTACTCTAGCAATGTACAACAAGGAATTGCAGAATTCAAAACTGTGCAAGCATACAGTTGTATTATAAATCAAATGCATACTGTATAACCTCTTACAGAATTCATGAGTTATGCTTTCAAAATAAATAAATCTAAAATTTGATTTGTAGGTTTCTGAATAATTATTTTACTATCACACTTCTAAATAATAATGTGTAGTTAATGCAATATACCAGTATATATTTTAATTGGGTTATTTTAATATGCAACTAAAGTTAATGAAACCTTTGGCTTTGATATATTAATATTTTATGAAATGTGGGTGTTAGATCCTAGTTATTTTTTTTAACAAAGAAGGACAGATAAATTATAATGACATGTCTAAGTGGTTCAGACTATTCAAGTAGTAAAGTCTTGATCAGATTTATCCAAGTGATCTGTGTATTTCTCTTTAATGAATTAATTCTCAATTTACCCACTCATCTTCCATTTGGTCAGCTGGAAACAAACAAATGCTAATTACTTTGACATCACCAAATCATATCTATTCTTACTTCCTCCTCTGACAGCTGGTAGAAACCAGCAAGGCTGGGTAGGATAGTATCTTGATTAATACGTATTTGCATCATTGTAAACAATCCATAAGCCATCATGGAACATACTACTTGGTCTCAATGTGCACTACAGGAAACAAAGATATGAAGAGCTAAAGGAGGAAAAGCTAATTGGGCAAAAATATTGATACTTGTCAGTCTTTATTTTCAATTTTGTATATATAAATATTGCTGAAAATAAAAATATAAATCATATTTTCATTCTGATTTTATTGAAAATTACTTTTTCTTTATCCATATTAATAACTTACTTCTCCTTGCTTGGCATAAGTAAGTCAATCTTTCTCAAAACAAACTGGCGCTAATGAATCACATAGAAATAAAAGGACAGCATTCTGTGGTAACAGTCAACAAGATAGTGGTACTGATCCAGCTTTTTCCTAACAGAGGCCTTGAGGTTACTTTTAAAATGTTTCCCGTGCTCAATCTTGGTCTCTACTCATTTGAGAATAGAGGATTAATTTGGGGAGATGATTGACAGTCTTTGCCTCAATGAGGATCCTAGCATTGGTGCAACAAGTCTGTCAATTTGTACTAAGAATCTTCTGGAGACTTTAATGGCTGCCTTTTGGAACAGTTGGTTGTTGAGGTATGGAACACAGTCTGTAGCCTCCACCATTTGGGATAGTCTGGATGAAGGATTTGGCTTTTCTTAAGATGACAGATAGTTCAAGATTGTTGCATTTGCAAATATTAAGAAACTGGCATAGTTTTTCACTAAGCATTTTGAATTCTCCATAGATTCACATCTAAAGTCTCAAATACAGCCCCCCACCTGTTAATGTATGCAGACACTTTTGGTTACGGATATTTGTCACTGAACCATATTGCAGCTATTACAAACATAAAATCAAGGCCAAAAAGAATTTATATTTTCCTTAAATATATGCCACTTTGTTCCCATGTGTTATGCTCCTTGTCTAAAGATAACATATGATTAAATTAGCTATACTTGCAAAATAAATTGTTTATCAAAATTAACTTTATGGATTATTTTAGAGTTAAGTGACAAGGGTAGACAAATTGTAAATGCATATAGTACTTCACCTTTATATAACGGGGAGGAGGGTTAGGCCTACTAACAACTGTTTGCAGCAATGTTCACTTGTACAGTTTTGCTTTACACCAGTTTACAACACTCTTCTACCACAAAATAAAAAAAGTGCACAAAAATGAACTGAAATATTGCAATAATATTATATTCTCAAATTTTGCTTTCAGACCTAATTTGGATGCAACAACCATGGAGATAAAAAAGGAGATGAAGATACAGAAGGCAACGCTGCCCTCATTGTCCACACAACAAACAAAATAAATAGCTGGTTAGGAAAAGAGGTGCTCAATTCACACAGGGTTCGACTTGCTACACCTAAATTTGAATGTCCACGTGCAATTAAGAAGCATATAGCCTACATGTCCCAAAACCGATAGTGTGCTTGTTTCTGCAATTCAGTTAATATAAACACATGTGTATTGTAAAAAATGCATGCTATAACAATCATGCACAGTGGAATCAGATGGTAGTACAACTCCAGCTATTTTTAATTTATCCATGTTGAAATTTGTATTTTCCATTGTTATTATTTCAACTTGACCTTCGAGAGAAGGGGCAGGTGCAAGGGGTGGGTGAAGCAGTGTGTATAGCAGTGTGTATTGAAAAAAGTGGGATGAACAGTATAGCAGGTCAGACCCAGTTAAGGAAAAAAAGACAGTTGGTATTTTGTGAGGACAGCAATACCCCTTGAAGAGAAAGAGTGGCATCTCCCAAGGCTAGCAGCAAGAGGTTCTTTTTTAAAGGGGTAAATAAACACTAACTTTTTCTTCTTCAGTTAGATATCTACAGAAAACCGTTAAATGTATTGTTACAACATAAGAGTTCACATTAAAATATTGAATGGATAAAAAAAAAAATAATAGGCATAAATCTTTTGACATGAAGAAAATTACAATGACTTTCAAGGAGACTGAATATTTTTGCATGCCACTGTAAGTTAGCCCTGGATTAACCATTAAGCAAAATAAGCACATGCTAAAGGCACCAAGGAAAAAAGCTACCCCAGAGTTTTTACAAAAGTAGGAGAAAACTTAAGTACAAATAAATTTAAAAGTAGGAACTAATACGCATTAATTTTTTTCACCTTTTGTAAAGATGATGTTTTGTTTGGTATAATGGTATTTCTTGATTAGAAATCTTTTTTAAAAATTTTCCACACCAACACTGATTTCTGTAGAAAGAGGACTTTGAAAATTGAAAAGTATGCTCTCAATATCACTTATAACAGGAAATTGACACGGGTGAAAGCTTTGTTTAGTAGGCTGAATAGTGGGGCATGTTCTGATAACCTCTGCTGAGGCCATATTAATTCAATGCAGATGTACACTTTCTTAAGTTTACGTTCTTATCATTTTTCTTCATGTTCACAAAGATGCTTTAAAAGACAATATTAAAGTCTATTTAGGCTTGCTTGTTTTTGTTCAATGGGAAACCAAAGGAATTTATAAGAATATCTCTTTCAACATATTTTTTGTCCATTTTTACTATATAGTCTATAGAGTACACATTGTTCCAATGATTCTGTGTTTTAAAACATATGAGAAATACATTTATTTTATTGTCAAGTTCTTATTTTATTTTGCACAATACAGATATTTGGAATTGATGAATTGTTGAATAAAATGATCCATAAGAAAAGAAAAATAATAAATTACAGTAGAACTACTCACTGCTAACATAAAATGCGCCAAGTACCAAAACTGAATCAGTCTGAAGAGTAAATGCACATAGATTATACCATAACCATGATCATTTTTAAAATATATTGTGATATAAATTACTACATACTGCCCACCCCTAACCCCTATATAAATGTTCAGCCTGTAAAAGTTAATGTTGTATGTAATCAGTTAAAAGTAAACCACGATTCAGTTTATATTGCTTTTGATCTAAACATTCGAAAACCTTGTTACAGTACAAGACTATAGATCAAAGTATTACTGTTTTTACTCATGTACCACGCGCCCCCTCATTTTTACAAAGAAAATTCTCTCTGCCCCCCAAACGTACCAGGACACTCTTGTCTCCAACTGCATTAACAGTAGTGTTTGACGGGTTCTCAAAATAAACTGGTGTTTGATCAGCATTACCCATTTGCCCCATTAAATACGCTTTCTGCTGCCTCAACTGAATAACGTGTTTTTGAAAAGCTAGTAACTTTTCTTCATATGTGTCTGGTAGACACTGCAAAATGGTCGTACGGCATCTTATTGATAAGCCATTCCTTCTCATGAAGGACATAACCCATCCGCGCTTGCTTTGAACTGAGTGATGGGTATTCCATGTTCTTTCGCTATATCACGAGCTTTCATCTGAATCATTTCCGTGGACAATGCATTTCCAAGCTGATGCCCGTCTTGAATGTAATCAGTGAGTGCAACATCAATTTTGTGGGAACTGGGCACGTTTTCCATGAAATGCCCTTCTGTTTTTGTTGCATGACGAAAGTTTGTCTTTCTTCCGTTGCCAATCTCGATTACATGACTCTGGAACACCGTACTTGCGACCTGCTGCCCAATTTCCTATATCCTCTGCTTCCCAAATCACGTTTCAGCCGTGGCATGGCCAAATGGGGAGGCAGCTAGATGGATGAGGTCTCCAGGATTCTAAAAATATCCAAACCTAATTATGTCATATCATCTACTGTTAAACCATACTTCTAAAATTTTTATTATTATGCTGTCTTAAGGAATTGTTCTGTTCTGTATATTGTATTGTATTGACCCCCTACTTTTGACACCCACTGCACGCCCAACCTACCTGGAAAGGGGTCTCTCTTTGAACTGCCTTTCCCGAGGTTTCTTCCATTTTCCTACAAGGTTTTATTGGGAGTTTTTCCTTGTCTTCTCAGAGAGTCAAGGCTGGGGGGCTGTCAAAAGGCAGGGCCTGTTAAAGCCCATTGCGGCACTTCCTCTGTGATTTTGGGCTATACAAAAATAAACTGTATTGTATATATATCATACATATATTTTCATACACATATATATACACACACACACACACGTGTATATATATATATATATATATATATATATATATATATATATATATATATATATATATATATACATACATACACACATACATACATACATACATACATACATACATATATAATGACATTAACATACAATAAGAAAAACCTTTTCTTCCTGTACTACTTAAATTAAGCAACATGCAGGAAGCAATTTCTAAATTACATATTTATAATACACTTGTCTTTATTCCATTTTCAATTTTTTCTCAGAAACCTTTAAAACCGCATGCTTGTTGCAGTAGGCGCAAAGACGTTTGCTTTACATCTGCTTTACAAGTCAAAAGTTTTATAACACCTGAATTTTTCCAGTTTTCTTTCAAACTTAATCAGCTGAAATGCAACGAATGACCAAAACGGTAAAAAAGGTAAGCAGTAAACTCCGAGAGGTTTACATTTAAAAGTTTAGGTTAGCAAAACTTGAAAAAAGGAAATATCAAAATATTACAAATGGGCCTCCTTCAGGGAGCAACTAATAGATTACAACCTAGAGATATTCTGCAGCAATTAAAGTAATTTAAGCTTTGCAAGTTGAAGCAAATAATTTGCACAGGTGTCCCAACTTCTGTTGACTACTTAAAAACCCTGTCTGTCTGTCTTAAAGCAGAGTTAGAACAGAATGTGTTACTATATCCTATGAAGTACTACTTGGACAATATTACACTGTAGAAAGTTGTAAATTCCAGTGATAAAGGTAAGGAAACAGTAAATGAGACAGAGCATTATTACCCTTAGAGGTTTAGGGCTTTCATTTAGAGAAAATGCAAAAGAAAAATCAATGTGTTGGTGAGTACAGTGTCTTACACAATACAAACTGGAACTAGAAGAATCTCTGATAGGAAGAGATCTGGCAGACCCAAAGTCACAACCCAATCAGAAAACAAGCTTCTGAGCTTCACCAGCTTGAGTAATTGGCGCCTCTCAGCACAACAGCTTCAAGAACAGGATAACAGTGGTTGGAAAAAAGCAAATCTCAGTTTCTACTGTAAAGAGGAGATTTTGTCCAGTCAGCAGTAGTCCACGGCCTATTGGAATGGCTTTCTTACTGCCTCTCGCCCTATCATACCTGCACCAGTGTTGTACTGAATATGTAAATTAAATAGCTTGAAGTATAGCCATTCACAATTCTCATGTATTTTATAGCACATAATTACATAAAGAAGTACATGTTTACTTTAAACAAAGCATTGAAAAAGGAATGCTAATATCAAGCATATCTCCTTCAGTGTTTCTTCATTCCTTATCATACTAATTTCCAAGGCTTAGCATTATGTACAGGAAACCATAGACAAAACATTTCACATATGGTTATATCATAATCTATATGCACAACTATATGTAATGGTAGAGTGCTTCGTACAAGTCAGTATTAACATAATCTATCCATAAATAAATAATTTCCTAATTTTAGTCTTATAATGACTTGGGCAATGTGCTTTAAAACTTTAAATAATATCAAAAGTAAAAACTTCAACAAAAAAGAAAATAATTTTGTAACATGGAATTCTGAATCTGGAGTTGTCACAGATGATGAGGTTTGATTAATTACCCTTTTAGTAATACATATCTGAATACGAATTAAGGAAAATAAATAAGCACTAAATAAAACTCTATAAACAGTCTACATGTCATGTCAATGCATCAATCACTTAACTCTAGACAAAACTAATGTAACCCAGCATTCAATGACAAACATAATGTGGATTCTGTGGCCTACAGAAAAAAAAAGTGTAAACTTTAGTAATACATCACAAAACAATGTATATATATTCACATTAAAATGAAAATTCAGTCTCTCTTTCACCATTTTGTTATTTCAAAGTCAGTTCGTAAGAATGCTGCAAAAATTAAAAATGAAATAACACCAATTACAATTTTATTTTCAGTTTGAACAGCAATAAAGCTGCAAAAATGAAAAGTAAAATGGCAAATTGGCACTGGTGCCCGGTCCGTGTACTTTTTGGTATTTGAAATTTTGTTTTAGAAACAAAAACGAAAATACGAAAATGAAAGGAATTTTCAGATTTAGATTTTTGATTAAAGAATAAAATGAGGGAATATAGGGTATTTTTAAATTCTGTGGTAACAAATAGCAGCAATAAACTTAAAATTACACATACTTTTCTGGATTTATTTGTGAGTCAACTAATGAAAGTGTTATAGCTCAAAAACAACAAAACAGACACATTTTCATTGTCTGAAACCAGAGATACTTCTTCTGCACGATTTTTGACGACAAATGCGAACAGTCCTTCTCACAACACATCGATCGACGGCCTTGAAGTTAAACTGCATGGCAGCTGCAGAGGATGGAGCATTACGTTGTTTTTTGGAACAGTAAAAGAGTGACACTCCGGGACGAGGACATGACTGCAGAAAAACCGAGTCACATCTTTCAGGTAAAAATACAAGCTTTGCAAACTTTGCTTCATTGATGTAGCAGTTCTTTTACTAACGTTATTGTTATTATTTACTGTGAAACAGCTAACATTTGGTGAGTTCATTTACTCACACTAAGTCTGGCAGTTTTTATAGTGCTAGCATTTTGAATGTGTGTAAATGTGTGAAGGGTTGCTCACTGACAAGTGTAACACATGTTAAGAAAACTCTGTAAATCACGTTGCTCTCCTAACGTGTTACACTTGTGTGCACTGTTAATACACAAAACGTTTACTAGCTATAGTAGCCGGTAAAAGTCAATGAGCAATCATAATCTGTAGGTAAACGGTAAGGAAAAAAATGAGCAGCCAATTAAAATTGTTGGGTACCCAAAATCAAATGATTCAAAAAGAAATAAACAGTGAAAGGAACATCTTGGTCATAAAGAAACATTCTGATATAATTATCAAGCAATCAAACAATGGCTATGTGATAAATGAACTGATACATGCTAGTTGATAAACATAATGGCAAGAAAAGTCCTTAAAATAACAAAATAGCTGATCCCATACTTTTAATAAACAAAAGATGTGAAGGAAGCTATAGTAGTTGTAAAGGAGTAAATAACAATTTTCACATTATGTGGAAATAAGAGTAATACTATTTACATTTGTGTGGTGTTTTTCTCATAAGAGAAGAGAATTATTTAGATGAGATGCACCTTTAAAATAGGAATACAGAGCTCATAACAGAAAGGCTAACATTGTGACTGAGCTGGGCAAGTGTTTTTGGGCAGGAATTTAGCAGCATTCTGTAGGAAGGGACGTATGATCACTCAGTTAACTATCAATTTTATCTTTGGCAATGCTGGTAATTAATTAAAACAATCAACAAGACACCTCCAAGGGACACCAAGTTAAATGTAGATTGAGTGAGGGATCTCCGTTTCATTTCCCAGCCAGGACACCCGAAATATGAAGAGATCTAAACAATTTATTAACAAGGTTCATAAATTGGCGAAAGTCTAAAATAATACTTCTACGTTCTCTGTTGTGGTTCAACATGGCAATCTACTTGCTGTCACAAATAAACCCAAACACGTGTGCTGAAATAAACAAAACAATTTAAAACATAAGTATAATAAAAGATGGATATATGAAAGTATATATACTTTATATGCAAGTTTATACATTAAGGATGCAACAATATGAAAATTCTGGGGCACTCCCAATATCCGATTTGTACATGTACTCATCTGCCGATTCCAATGCCGATATGCACATTTATAAGATACAGAGAAAAATAAGAGTTCATCTGTCAGGATGACAATTACAGAAAATGTAACATTTACTTGTATAACAATTTTGCATACTGCATTAAATCATTAAAAGCAAATTACTTTTTCCACATTTGGCTGGCTACCTGTTGGATATCTGGAAAGTAGTTTTGGAGCCGGTTGCTTTAATAACAGTTTTCTCTTTCTTTTGATTGAACAAATTCAACAAGCAGAAGAGATGGGGAAAAGATTGGGAGCAAGCGCTGATACTGCATTGCTGCGCCCACCACATGACAAATTCAACAATAATTGAAAACATGAAAATTGGAAAAAAAAAACAAAAAACGGGGTAACATGATACAGTTACAAAGGAATAAGCAATGCCACTTAAGAATAATAGTAACTTTTGCAGATTATTTACAATCATTAAAATGTTTTCTGCTCAGCCACACTTGCCTTATCATCAGATCCTGGGTATTACAGGTTATTGTAAAATAACAGGTATTAAATAATACTACATAATATTTTTTTCTTTCTTTTGGATAGAATAAATTTAACCACAAGTGAAAGAATGAAAATTTAAAAAATGAAAAAGCGTACAATGGTAAAAATACAAACAACAACAAAAACTTTTTCTCTGGAGGTTTATCATTTTATACTCATGAGAAGCATATTGTTAAAAAACTTACAAACATTCTACGGTCCATTTATAGTGCCAACTATAATAGCGAGGATAATGTAAATAGTAAGGTGGAAAGATTTAATACTAAAGTGAGAGCTGCTGTTGACATAGTTGCACCTGAAAAGACAGTTAAAAAATCTTCTAGTGCAATTATACCTTGGAAGACCCAAAGAGTGTCTGATTTAAAGAGAACATGCCATAGAGTTGAGCGTAAATGGAGGAAGACTAAACTAACTGTCCACTATGAAATATTAAAAGTTAAAATAACAGAATACAATAACACAGTCCGTCTTGAGAGGCGCTGCTATTTCTCTAAGATTATAAATAACAATGCTAGTAATCCCAGAGTCTTATTCTCTACGATTGTTTGTCTGCTAAACCCAGGTAACTCAAAGGAATGCCTCCTAAGTACTTCCAGTAAAACCTGTGAGGCTATTGCTGTATTTTTCAATCAAAAAATTAATGATATTAGAAATAACATAGTATATCTCCCCAACACTAAGGATCCTCCTAAACCCCAACATTCCGTTATAAACAAATTAAACTCTTTCACTAGGATAGATTTACCCGATTTACATAAAATAATTTCTCAACTGAAACCCTCCACCTGCGTCCTTGACGCAATACCAACAATTTTTTCAAAGAAGTATAGGGCGTGCTAATTGATAATGTTCTTGACATAGTAAATTCATCATTAGATACGGGGGTCTTCTCAGACTGCCTTAAGACTGCTGTAGTTAAACCCCTACTTAACAAACAATCTTGACCCCTCGGCTCTTGAAAATTTTAGACCCATCTCTAACCTGCCTTTCTTAAGTAAAATTCTGGAGAAGGCAGTCATTATTCAATTAAATGACCACCTCAATAAACATGCTATTCTTGATAAATTTCAGTTGGGTTTAAGAACAAATCACAGCACAGAAACTGCATTCGTTAAAGTAGTAAATGATTTGCGAGTAAATGCAGGCCATTTATCTGTTCTTAACCTCTTAGATCTGAGTGCCGCATTTGACACCATTGATCATAATATTCTTAGAAATCGCCTTAGTCAGCCTCTCTGACATTGTCATAAATTGGTTTGAATCCTACCTGGCAGGGAGAAAATTCTTTGTTAGTTGTGGTGATTATAACTCAAAGACACATGATATCCGATATGGTGTTCCACAAGGCTCTATCCTGGGTCAGCTGCTCTTCTCATTCGACATGCTTCCGTTAGGTCATATTATCTCAAGGCACAACGTGAGCTACCACAGCTATGCTGATGACACACAGCTGTATTTACAAATAGCACCTGATGACCCCAATTCTCTAGATTCACTAACACAATGTCTGAATTGTATCTCAGAATGGATGAATAGTAACTTTCTCAAGTTAAATAAAGAGAAAACTGAAATCTTAGTGATTGGCAATAATGGATACAATGAGGCTATTAGAAATAAACTGGATACATTAGGATTAACAGTCAAGACGGAGGTAAAAAGCTTAGGGGTAACTGTTGACTGGAATCTAAATTTGAAATCGCATATTAATCAGATCACTAGAACAGCATTTTTTCACTTAAGAAACAGAGCAAAAGTTAAGACATCTTACATAATTGAAAGATGCTGAGAAATTAGTTCATGCATTTGTTTTCAGTCGACTAGATTACTGTAGGACTACCGAAAAAAGACATAAATCGTTTGCAACTAGTGCAGAATGTGGCTGCTAGAATCCTAACTAGAAAAAGAAAATCTGAGCACATCTCTCCAGTTTTGATGTCATTACACTGGTTACCTGTGTCATTCAGGATTGACTTTAAAATTCTGCTTATGGTTTATAAAGCCTTAAATAATCTCGCCCCATCTTATATATCGGAATGTCTGACACCTTACAGTGCATCCGGAAAGTATTCACAGCGCATCACTTTTTCCACATTTTGTTATGTTACAGCCTTATTCCAAAATGGATTAAATTAGTTTTTTTCCCTCAGAATTCTACACACAACACCCCATAATGACAACATGAAAAAAGTTTACTTGAGGTTTTTGCAAATTTATTAAAAATAAAAAAACTGAGAAATCACATGTACATAAGTATTCACAGCCTTTCCTCAATACTTTGTCGATGCACCTTTGGCAGCAATTACAGCCTCAAGTCTTTTTGAATATGATTCCATAAGCTTGGCACACCTGTCCTTGGCCAGTTTTGCCAATTACTCTTTGCAGCACCTCTCAAGCTCCATCAGGTTGGATGGGAAGCGTCGGTGCACAGCCATTTTAAGATATCTCCAGAGATGTTCAATCGGATTCAAATCTGGGCTCTGGCTGGGCCACTCAAGGACATTCACAGAGTTGTCCTGAAGCCACTCCTTTGATATTTTGGCTGTGTGCTTAGGGTCGTTACCCTGCTGAAAGATGAACCGTCGCCCCAGTCTGAGGTCAAGAGTGCTCTGGAGCAGGTTTTCATCCAGGATGTCTCTGTACATTGCTGCAGTCATCTTTCCCTTTATCCGGACTAGTCTCCCAGTTCCTGCCGCTGAAAAACATCACACAGTATGATGCTGCCACCACCATGCTTCACTGTAGGGATGGTATTGGCCTGGTGATGAGCGGTGCCTGGTTTCCTCCAAGTGTGACGCCTGGCATTCACACCAAAGAGTTCAATCTTTGTCTCATCAGACCAGAGAATTTTGTTTCTCATGGTCCGAGAGTCTTTCAGGTGCCTTTTGGCAAACTCCAGGCGGGCTGCCATGTGCCTTTTTCTAAGGAGTGGCTTCCGTCTGGCCACTCTACCATACAGGCCTGAATGGTGGATTGTTGCAGAGATGGTTGTCCTTCTGGAAGGTTCTTCTCTCTCCACAGAGGACCTCTAGAGCTCTGACAGAGTGACCATCGGGTTCTTGGTCACCTCCCTAACTAAGGCCCTACTCCCCCGATCGCTTAGTTTAGATGGCCGGCCAGCTCTAGGAAGAGTCCTGGTGGTTTCAAACTTCTTCCACTTACAGATGATGGAGGCAACTATGCTCATTGGGACCTTCAAAGCAGCAGAAATTTTTCTGTAACCTTCCCCAGATTTGTGCCTCGAGACAATCCTGTCTCGGAGGTCTACAGACAATTCTCCTTTGTCTTCATGCTTGGTTTGTGCTCTGACATGAACTGTCAACTGTGGGACCTTATATAGACAGGTGTGTGCCTTTCCAAATCATGTCCAATCAACTGAATTTACCACAGGTGGACTCCAATTAAGCTGCAGAAACATCTCAAAGATGATCAGGGGAAACAGGATGCAACTGAGTTCAATTTGAAGCTTCATGGCAAAGGCTGTGAATACTTATGTACATGTGCTTTCTCAGTTTTTTTATTTTTTAATAAATTTGCAAAAACCTCAAGTAAACTTTTTTCACGTTGTCATTATGGGGTGTTGTGTGTAGAATTCTGAGGAAAAAAATGAATTTAATCCATTTTGCAATAAGGCTGTAACATAACAAAATGTGGAAAAAGTGATGCGCTGTGAATACTTTCCGGATGCACTGTATATTTCAAATCGTAACCTCAGATCCTCAAATGAGCGTCTCCTTAGAATTCCAAGTACAAAACAGAAAAGAAGTATTGAGACGGACTTCTGCTGTTATGCACCTAAAATCTGGAATAGCCTGCCAATAGGAATTCGCCAGGCTAATACAGTGGAGCACTTTAAAAAACTGCTGAAAACACATTACTTTAACATGGCCTTCTCATAACTTCACTGTAATTAAACTCCTGATACTCTGTATATCCAACTCATTATAATAACTATTCATGGTGGCTCTAAAATCTGTACTAACCCCTACTCTCTCTTCTGTTTCCTTTTCCGGTGTCCTTTTGGTGGTGGCTTGTGCCACCACCATCTACTCAAAGCACCGTGATGTTCCAACAATGATGGATGGATTAAAAGCCAGAAGTCTGTATGACCATCAACATCAAGTGACTCCATGAGAACCCTAACTACAAAGAGGACTATTTCATTTATGTGAGGTAGAATGCCCAGAGGGGAGTGGGCGGTCCCATGGCCTGGAACCCCTGCAGATTTTATTTTTTTTCTCCAGCCGTCTGGAGTTTTTTTTTTTCTGTTCACCCTGGCCATCGGACCTTACTCCTTTTCTATGTTAACTATTGTGGTCTTATTTTAATTTCTTATTTTGTCTTTTATTTTTCTTTTCTTCATTATGTAAAGCACTTTGAGCTACTTTTTGTATGAAAATGTGCTATATAAATAAATGTTGTTGTACTGTTCTTTTAGCAGGATGGGAAAGTTTATCGTAACAAACAAGATCATCTCTCCTTTGTCGCAGGAATTTTGTTTCTCTTTTTGTTGATAACCTTAGAAGCCGCACTGAATAATCTCTTGCTGTACACAAGTACATGGGGCGGACGTGAATTTGCGTGCTACTTTGGCAATGGTGGGACACCAAGTCCGGTTGTTTTTCCTTTATTTCAGCGGATTTCCTTTCTTTGGTAATGGAGCTTCTGAAAGAAATCTCTCCACTTGCTGAATAGCATGCAAACATATATTATATTCAGTGCCATCTTTCATATCTAAAAGACAGATCTGCATTTTGGCTTTTACCATACCTGTCAGATTAAGATATGAATCTTTATATTAAAAATAAGTGCACGGTATTTGAACAAAGGGTAAAAGTGATTGGTGCTTGAATGCATGTCTGTACAGTATTTGCTTTTTTCTGAAATAAAGTGTCTCTGTTATATGGAGAAAGGAGCTGACACACACCGTCACAAATCCCACAATATTGCACAGCACATCTTAAATCAGACAATGTTTAAGTAAGTGCAACAACCACTCTTTTACATTCAATTGCCATTTTTTTTCTTGCTATACAAGACTTTTTATACATTCAAATTATATTAGAACAGTGATATTCAATTGGAGTTATTACTTATAATAATGCTGTAAAGATCTCCCAAGAGCCAATTAATTTTTCGTTTTTTTTTTTTTTTGTGCTGCTATCCGGTTGTCTTCCCAAGACGTTTATTGAAGAATTTTGTTTTACACTTTGAACAGCACGCATGTTAGCTTGTCATTTATTTTGGCCTTTTCCTGTTGTGGACAATCTATCTGTGAATCACTTGTTTGCACAGTTGGGGTACAGGGTGTTCAAGTTGGAATGTGACATCAGTCTCTCTTTTTACTATCAACATGTGACAGCAAGTCATTTTGCAGATGAATTGTTCGCTGTGGTGAAGCAAAATATGGACATACAAATGTATTTCATGGTGCTTTTCAAGTGTTGCATATTTCCCATCATAATGACGCAATACACTTTAAAGGTTTCATATATCATCTTTCTATGCCATCTTTTTTTTTTCTTTTACACCTTCATAACATTCATAGAATGTGTGGAAGCGTATTTGAGCCACAGAGAAAAAAAATTAGGCACATGGTAAAATGGTCCGTTTTGTAATTAAAGTGGCCCTTAGATTTATACTTGATATCACTTTCATGATGAAATGCATTAAAGTATGTATATTACATTTTACAGATAAATCATTAACTTAATTTAAATAATGAATACAATTAATAATTATACATGTGGGGGCAGCATAGTGGCGGGGCAGTAGAGCTGCTGCCTCAAAAGAAGTCACGTTCCTGGTGTTCCCTGACAGGAGTTTGCACGTTTTCCTGGTGTGTTTCCACAGTGTGCTCCAGGTTCCTTCCAAAGACATGCAGGTTTGGAGATCTGTTAATGAGAAAATGACACTAGTGTATGTGAGTGCTTGTATTCACTTTGCAATGAGCTGATGTCCTGTCCTGGGATTGTTTCTGCCTCGTGCCTGATGTATGCTGGAATGGGCGCATCACTGGATTGATGGATGTAATCATTAAACATCCATTCTTTTCAGAGATATTGTGGAAAGGGGTCCTCGGAAGGTAATAGATGTTTCAAGTAATTCACAACACATTGAAGCCAAACATTTTCTCAACATGATGATATCTCGCACTGCCACCTGGCAGAATCTTCCAGATTAATGTAAAGTATGTGCACAAGTATAAACAGTGCAAGACTTGCATAGCAGTGGCGTCCGCAGGCTTACGCGTCACATCACATGAAGTATAAACCCGGCCTTAATCAACAGTTTTTTTAACACATTAACTGAAGGAATAATATTAGAAGCCAAGACTTCAGACTGGCAATTTTCTTTGGTCAGTTGTTCAGATGGAGCAAGGAGTGAGATTATGTTCTCGATCAAACTGTACTGATTAGGCATTACAGTTGCAATTAACTCAAAATCAGAGGCATAAGTCCCAAAGGCTCTTTTTGTGCTCTAGCAAGATTTGCAGGACATAGAATGTGCTATTCCGTCTAGTTGAAATTTCTTGTTTAGCAATTTTTGGCTGCATACCAAGTTCAGTTTGTATAGTTTTGAGACAAGAGTTGGATAATTGTAAATGTTTAAAATGACAGACTATTTTACAGCTGATCACTATTACATTCAAGACGCTGTGCTGGGATAGTACACAGTCATTCACAGCAAGCTGTAAAGTATGAGAAATACATGGCAAACTTGGAATACCGCATTCCTCCATAGGGTTTGCAATGTTACATGTGTTGTCTTCTTGTATCAGGTAGCAGATAATGGGGCTTGAGATCCTCAATGAGCCTTTGAAATCCTGTATCTTCGACAACAGAAAATGGCTGATTGTCCAGAGCAATAAGTTCTATCACCTTTGCAGTAATTGTCTGAGGTTTAATCAAACATTAATCAAATAAGAGCTACAAATGGTTTATTTTATGTCTCTCTCACTTTGAAAAACTTCCACACCGCAGACATTTCGCATAATTGCTCAGCGTCATCTAAACGTCTTGCTCATCCAAAACACAGTGAATGCATCATAAAATAATCTGTTTCAATTATTGGTCAAATTTAGTCACCAGTCCAATACCAATAAAATAATTTTAACCTATTATCTGCCAATACAAATATTAATCATCACCATGCATCATTTATATACAAACACACACATACACATATATTTTATATTCAGAGGCAAAAGACACCAAACAGAAAACAATTACAAAAGCTTAGCTGAACTTAGTTCTCTGAATCAAAGTGGGTGTACTTTATGGCTGTTGGATCGGGCATCACTATGGGAAAATTACAATTTTTAAAAAGGTCTTATTCAAAGCCAAATGCTGACATTTGATTTTCAAAAAAAGGTTGTTTAAGCCACACTAATTCTGGCATTGTGTTAGTCCAGATGCACTATGCAAAACTGCAGGTTTTTACTGATCTGTTTTTGCACTTCACTTCCACAATCAGCCTTTCCTTATTTTGAATGGTTAGCTTGTTATCTTCACAATATAGTGTTTTTTATTCCATTAATCTGCACTTTGATGTACAAGTGTACAAACAGCAGATTTTCCAAATGCTTCTCCTGTCCCCTTAAAGTGTTGTTTTACAACTGATTCAGTACCATTCACTGTTAAATTTGAGGTCCCTGATTGTTGTTTAATTCCAAGAACTTCTCATTAAAGCCAAAAAAAAAAAAAAAACCTCACAATTCTGATTTTCCTTTTATTACATTTTAAACATCCCATTTAAAAAAAAAACCTCACATTCACACACCATATCCCATGATTAACCTGTCTTGTGGCTGTTGGTTTGACACAGAATGCCTAAAAAATTTGAGGTATAATTTAAAATATTTGGGTCACCATTATTAAAATATTGCTTCATCTGTAAAGAAGAAAATATAAGTAGACAAATTGTACAGAAACGTGACTTGCTACTGTGACAATAATGCTTTTCTGGGCAGGTTCACAGGTATACCTCCATAATAATAAAACAAATTCCCATTTTTCTTTGATTAGACCCTCTGCTCTAGTTTAAAATTACAAATCAAACAATTCAGATTTGATTAAAGTGAACATTGCAAACTTTAATTTAAGGGTATCTGCATATACTTTTGTCACATCATGAAGAAATAACACTTTTTACACATAGTTCACTTTTACACTTTTCAGGGCACCGTAATGTTTAAAACATAACAATGGCAAGTATATTAAAGAAGTCATATTTAGTACTTTTTACATATCCCTTCAATGCAATTACTGATTGAAGTCTGTGATTCATAGAGATCACTAGGTGCCGAGTTTCTTCTCTAGTGATGCTCTGCTAAGCCTCTAATGGAGTCATTTTTGGGTTCTGCTTGTTTCATATGCTTGCCCCCTTAAGCGTTCTCGTCAGCATATGGAAGGCCTGCTCAAATGGATTTAAATCCAGTAACTGTCTTGGCCATTCAAAAAATTTCCTTGTTTTAGTTTTGAAAAACTCATGTACAGTATTATCTTAATAGCATGTTTGGATTAAGCTCTGCCCAATGAGAATGGAGGCATTTACTGGAAATTGAGCAGATGTTTCTATAGAACTCAGAATTTATTGTGCAACTGCCTTTAGCAGTTGCATCATCAATGAACAGAAGTGTGCCAGTACCTGTGGCAGTCATAACACCAGCATGTTTAACAGATAAGGCGGTATGCTTTGAAACTTGGGCAGTTCCTTTTTGTCTCCAAATTTTGCTCTTGCCATCATTCCTGATACAGGTTCATCTTTGTCTTGTCTGTCCACAAAACCTTTTTCCAGAATTATGCATTCTCTTGTAAGTACCTTTTCACAAACTGTAATCTGGCCATCCTGTTTTAGTGGATAACTAGTGGTTTGCAATTTGCAATGTGGCCTCTGTATATTTATTCACAGTATCTTCTGTGGATAGTAGTCTTTGACACATCCACTTCTGCCTCCTGTTGAACAGGCATTTGGGGCTCTCTCTTTTTTTTTTTTAAATGATATTCCAGATAGTTGACTTATTCAGTCCTAAGGTTTTACCAACGTCTCTAATGGTTTTATTCTTGTTTATCGCATTGATTTTCATTGAAACGGCTCTTGTCCTTTTGTTGAACAATGGCAACTACAGACTCTAAAGGTAGTCTATAGGTAGAAGCAAGCCTAGGTATCTTATGTCTGCACTAATGAAGAACTGAAACTTAACTGTGTAACCACAAACACCTGTAACGTCAATTGTCCCAAATATTATAGTGCCATGAAATGGGGAAACCATGTATAAGTTTATAAGAAGTGTTGCCATTTCTACATGTTGTGATCGAAACATATGCAAATTCCTTTAAATTAAAGTCTTCAATGTGCATTTTAATCATGTCTTAATTGATTGATTTGTAATTTAAACTGTGAAGCACAGGGATAAAATCAAGGAAAAAATGTAACTTTGTCCCAAAGTTTATGCAGGGCACTGTATCTTGGAAGAGGGTCTTGAATTGGATATGCCCTCACCAGTGGTTAATTGCCTTTGTTTGCAAGCAATTTGCCATAAGTAGGTGGCTGAAATTGGACAGCTGGAATCTCCAAGTAGAATGTTTCTTTTTATTTTAACTATACTGCACTTGCTATTTTCTATAAATATCGCAAATAAATTGAATAACTACTACAACTACACTACACATCATCATAAAATTAAAAAGTACTTTTTTTGAGTGTTCCTGTGAGGTATAACTAAGCCACATAGCTGTGATGGGAAAAAGGTACAACTTATAAGGAAAAAAAAAACCTCAATTTTAATTTTTTTATTGCCCCGCTGTAAAAAAGTGCCTATAACTCGAGGGGTTATTAAAAAGCCTGTTCCAGCCTTCACTGTCCATCCTTCAAACATGTAAAACATCTGAGCTATTTCACAACTAAGTTCCCATCAGCTGACAGCCTAGCACCACTCTTTAATAAAGTTTCCTTATTTGATTATCCCACATCTTAATTCTTAAAACAATTTAAATAATTAACAAAAATATTTCTGAGCTCTGGAAAGTTGGTGTATTACATAAGAAAAGTTCATCAAAAGTACAAATTATTACAAACATTTTGGAAAATTAAAATACAGTTAATGACCCATTAATGAATTCACAGTAAATTTTAAAGAAACTCTGCACAGCTCCATACAAAGAATATTCGAGTCTCTTCTAGTCTTACATAATATATAAATTTTTACTTTGAGTATTGGAGGTTGCTTTAGGATTCTTCCAACTGATCAGAATTAGTTGAATCACTAATAATGTAGTGTAGCAAACAGTGGCCAGTTTATCACCATAGTCTAAACGCCAAACACTGCTATAAAAAGTTTTATAATAGTTATAAATCCTACAGTACTTGAAAGGTAAGAAAAAAATTACTAAAAAAAGAGTTTTCATTTTGGACAGTCCACAAACATATGTCCAAGTGAGACTGGAGCTACCCGGCATCATTCATAATTATGATCCAATTACTGATATAGTTTAGATTTACATACGACGGACATAATAAATGATATTTCAATAAAAATAAATAAAATCAAATTTGATAAAAAAGAAAGTTATGCTATGAAACAGACTATTTGAAAATAAAAATATTTATTGACAGAAACATCAATCACTCACCTTTTAATCACTTCTCCTCATGATGAAAATAGGTTTTATACAGAGAAACCAGCCACACAGGCATCAAGAGGGCATTCTATCTTGATGCAAAAACCATCTCAAAAGGCTCACCTTGAACCAGCTAATGGCAACTTCACTTTGATGTACTACTGGATTACTGAATTCTACACACATCCAGAGTGTAACACAAGAAATCTTGTGCAGAAATCGCGACACTTGTACTCACAATCCATTTTCTGCACAGCATTCACAGTAACTGATAAAAGGAAAACTATTCCCAGAACTCAGCTGATATATCACCTGGTACAGTATTATCACTACTGCTTGAGCTGAAAGGATCATTAGATACACTTTACAAATACCTTCATGCTCACCTGATGACAAGTGTCCCAGCTTACTTGAACTCTGCTCAGAACAGCTTATCCTAAGAATATATGCAAATATATTCTGGAAAAAATATATTTTAGATACGCAGAAACCAGAGAGCTACTACAACAAAAATCAGCTATCAAAGGCAGACATGCCCAAAAGGACATTCTCCTCTTCAAAAAAAAAAAAAAAAAAAAGAGGTGTAGCATGCATGTCCCAATACTGGACATTATGTAACTTTTTGTTTCAGTTTGATATTCTTTCCATTAAAATAAATAAGCGGGGAAAAACGGGAAAAATATATTTTGAAGCATAATCTTTCTCAGCAAGGAATCAGAATGTGAACTCTAATAAGAAAAAACACTCCCACAAAACCAAGTCAAGTCAAGTTGGGAAGCATGCACTGGTACAGTGCGTTGCCATACCCACTACATGATGAAACAACTCAGGATCCCAGTTGGCAACCCCCAAGGCAGACACACAGTCCAGTCCCACCCGCTGGAAATGACCCTCCATCTGTCGCAGCCAGGCGTCACATGGGCGACCCTTTGGCCTGGTCCAGCTATTCGGGTCCCCAACAATGAAGATCTTATGAGCTGGATCACCCTCAAGGAAACATGCCACATGGCTGTAGTGCCGTTACTGATACTCCCTCACAATGCAGGTAATGTGCCTCATTTGGGACTCCATAAGTAACTGCTCATTCGATACAAAGTCAAACCAACGGTACCCAAGGATTTTCTGGAGGGAGATAGTACCAAAGGAGTCCAGTCTTCGCCTCAGGTCACTGGATAGCGTCCATGTCTCGCAACCATATAGCAAAGAAAGGAAACACCAGGACTCTAAAGATTTGGACCTTCGTCCTTTTGCATAGATATCGGGAGTGCCACACACCTCTTTCCAGAGACCTCATGACCCCCCCATGCTCTCCCAATCCATCTACTGACTTCATAGGAAGAGTCATCAGAGACATGAATGTCACCGCCAAAGTAAGTAAGCCTCTCGACAAGGTCAACACTCTCTCCACAGACACACTGCTGATAGCTGTGCCCAAGAGGTCATTAAAGGCCTGGATCGTGGTTTTAATCCAGGACACTCACAAGCCCAGACACTTGCAAGCCCAGACACTCAGACTCCTCGCTCAGTCTCTCGAGCACCCTGATCAGAGCCTCCATTGACTCTGCGAAGATAACAGCATCGTCAGCAAAGTCAAAATCTTTCTTCACCAACAGATGCCCCACAGCAGCTGGACCCTATGACCTTGCCAAACACCCAGTCTATACAAACATTGAAAAGAGTAGGAGCAAGAACACACCCCTGATGAACCCCAGAATTAACTGGGAAAAACACAGAGCTTCTGTCTCCACTCTGCACAGCACTCACAGTACCAGTGTATAGGCCAGCCATGATATCCAGCAACCTCGAAAGTTGAATGCTTTACGAAAATCGACAAAAGCTGCAAAGAAACTCTGCCGATATTTGCATTTGAGCTCCATGAGAACCCTCAGTGCCAGGATGCGGTCGATGGTAGACTTCTTAGGTATAAAACCTGACTGTTCTGGTAGCTGGTAGATGATCAAGTGATCACGGATCATATTGAGGACAACCCTAGCAACGACCTTACCCGGCACCAAGAGCAGTGTTATTGCCCTGTAGTTGCCGCAATCCAGGCGATCACCCTTCCATTTCCAGATAGGGACGCCAAGTCCCGTTTTACAGTCAGTTGGGATGATGCCAATCTTTGTCCTCCTCCTAGCATTGGAAGAAAAATGTAGACATCACCCAACCCAATCTACGAATTTGCAAGTATTTATTATCAATGCCTCTCAGGTATTACTGAAAAGGTGCTTTAACCAGACTCTTCTACATTATCCATTGCTTTCAGGATTCACAGTCATAAGCCAAACACATCTTTAGCACAGTTGAACATTCTAATCTCCATCACAAACATCCATGAAAAACAAAAACAACTTCAGTGCACTGGGCTCTTTTCTGAATTTAAAATGTTGTCTCACTGTTGCAAATGTTGTGTGTACAAAGAGTTCCTAGGACACCCTCAGTGCCTGTTCACACATCCGTGCAACATGTAAAATACCTAAACCGTTTTACTACTTAGTGCACATCAGTTAACATCTTTTAAAATCACTATTGAACAGAGATTAATTGGTCTTATTTGAACAGGTTATTTTTTGAAATGAGCACAATTTTTCCCCAAAGAGGCATACCACAAATTCTCTGGAAAAGGCAGACACCACCACTGATACTGCACATTTAGCTATTTAGATCCCAATATAAGATGTTTAATGTTTCATTAGTGAAAATGCTACAATTTTCCAATTCAGACTGTACTTAAGCTAGTGATATGCCATCATTTTACAACTGTGTAAAACTTCAACTATACATTATTTGAATTTTCCATTTTTAGCTTTTTAATAACATACATTACTTACTCATTTTACTAAACAGTTCTTTTTAAACACATCAATTCTATTATGTAGTGATCATCATCATCATCAATGGATTAACAGCCATTTTCCAGGTTTACCCAGGTTATTCATTTGCCTCACTCTTCATGGTCCTGGGCTTCCTTTGGGGTGAGACCCATTCTTTTCATATAATCTGACAACATCTCTAACCATATCTTATTTGAACATGTCACTTAAGCCTCCTTCTTGGTGCATCTTGTCACTCAATCACTCTGTGCCTTTCAATCCACATTCCCAAACCACCTTAATCTGTTTCTCTTCAGCAAAACACCTATTACCTAAACCTTGGATTCTTTTTCCTGTAACTCCACAATATCTCACCAATTCATCTGATCACTTTTGCATCTAAAAGAGAATGCTGCACACCTATCACACAGTTTCTACAAATGTTGCCTTACTGCCTGCTCACTGCCCTTCACATCACTACATCTTTTTTGCACCCACTTGCCACAAACCATGCACTGCACTGAGTTTCTCCCAAGATTTTTACCACGCGATCCACACCATACACCTAAATCTTCCATTTCTCCTGCCCCTACACATACAAAACACCATCCTTTCCTTTGTATCCTGGAATGGGAACTTCTTTCAAAATTCCAAAACCGCTCACTACATACACAATCATGTTACATACAGTAGATCTATAAACCATTCAACTTCAAAACCTTCCACTGCCTTCATCTTTTCCAACACCACTCCAGTTGGGCCTGTTGCTTTCACGGTCTTCATCATTTATTGATTTATTGATCACCCACTCATCTTATTTCTTAAATTTCTTTTTCTACCTCAGTATTCCACCACCATAGTTTCCTTGTGTCACAGCAGTTCCTTTATCCAACTGCAGACTTCTTCAGTTGGTTTTAGCCAGATATTCTTCATTGCATCCCACTGCCCATTCACAACTAATGATAATGAAAGCTCATTCACTCTTGCCACCAATGTTTTGATTAATTAACTTTTAACACTTTCCATCCTCAACTTTCAGCCTTGCTACATACTTCCTTTTATTTTTCTTTATACTACCAAAAAAGATCTTGAAAAAGCATTTGATATATAGTGTAACTTTCTTCAGGGATCATCATCACATTATTCACCATGGTATGACAATACTGCATGAGAATGGTGGAATGTACTGTATAAGCAGGGGAAAAGTGATAGGAATGCTGGAGTTCGTCTACTCGAGTCTAGAAAGTGAACAAAGCAGTAGAGGTGTATTACGACAACTGGTGAGAAATGGCTGATTCTTGTCATATGCCTCACAGGTTGGCAGAGTGAGAGGAAGATAGAATTTTGGGACAAGTTGGGTGTGAAATCTGGAGTGCCATAGGGGAAATTCATTGTATTGGGTGGAAACTTGAATGTCCATGCTGGACCCAGCATTAATGCCTATGAGGGAGTCCAAGGGTGCTTTAGCTTCAGTACCAGGAATGTCAAAGGCAAGGTGATTCTGTAGTTAGGTGTTGCAATGGAAATGGTTGTTTGTAACACTATATTTTAAAAAGAAAATGAGTAAATCCATTGAATAAAAACCTATAAAATTTTAAAAACAAGAAACACAACTTAAACTTGGATTAAAAATATTCTTTAGAAACAAATATTATTTGGCTTCATAAATTGTCATATTACCTTGAGTAGGTAAAATACCTGCATATAAGAAAATACCTCACAATGAATAAAAATTTACTTCACAATGAACACCAAGCTTGGACAAAGAACTTTTTTAAAACAATATAGTAGTACTATGAAATATAAGATACAGTGGTCACTATTTCATATACCCCAACAAACCACATAAGTACTGTGATATGACTTACACATTCCTACATTTAATTTTTGTAAATCCCACACAACTTTTAAAAATTAAGTACCAGAACAAAAATAATATCATCAAGTTTAATCTTACCTTCCACGTCTTAAACTTTCACAGAAAGCAAATGAAACTATACAAAACAATTCACAAGTAGTATAAAATACACTACGGCAGAGGCTAACATTGACCATATAAAAAGAAATATGTTATCATCAGTCATAAGAATTTTCCTTAATTTCACTGCCACAACCGACATGTGTCAGGCAAAAATTGATTATCTATCAATGCTGCAGAAGGGGCAAAAGCTCACTGACCAGAAGCATATCTTGTTCTCAGGAGTTTCAGTTACCCAGTTTTTAGGGCCATGGTATTCAAATCTAATCAGATTAGTTACTTCCAGACCACTAGCAATACAGAGGTTTGAGTTTACTACTTCTTAGCTATACCACATGGGTTGATAACATCAATAATCCTGCGCTTCAGTTCACCCTGTGGTGCACAAAAAACAAAGTAACCTATCAATTGGAAATAATTTTATCTTTAAATTTTCATTTACAAGGATCTCTGAATAATAGATTAATAAAGGATAAGAACTGATAATACACAAGTTAAACTTACAGCACTGGAGTCGACATCGCTATGAACTGCAACAGTTTTGATTCCCATCTTCTTACATGTCTTAATAATCTACAACACATTAAAAATTTATTTCAGTCTTACCATAAGATGAGTAAATATTCTGAGAAAAGTGATAAAAAAAAATTACTTACCCTACAAGCAATTTCCCCTCTGTTGGCAATAAGTATTTTCTCAAATGTCTTTTTCAAAAAGAAGGAAAAAGCAAACATAAGTACAGAGGCACAGGAACTTTATTGTGAGTTAGAGAGACAATGCTAGTTTTTTTTTCTCTCTGTATAGATGAAAATATATATTTGTGTCTTATAATGTTACCCTTGAGGGGAAAAAAGAAAACAAAAAAAAAACAATAATGCAAAACAATATTAAACATAATGTTAACAAGATATAATTTAACTAAATTTACTTCTTTCAATACCTTAAACAAAAATGTACTTGAAATAAATTTAAAAAATATGCAATTATTTGATATAATATTTTAAAAGTACCTTCTCATTTGGATCATAAACTGTTGAGTATTGTTTTCGAGATGCAACAATGTGATACCCTGATTTAAAATGGACATTCTAAGAAGAAAAAACAAAACAGATTATACACATTATCTGTGACATTTATAAAATTGTCTGACTTTTTAAACACATACAGTAAACAATCAAATGTTAAATACATTTGACACCTGGTTACAACTCAATGAATGCTCGTAATAAAAATACTGTAAAAAGTAAAACAAAATATTTTAGCTTCAGAATATTACATATATACTTAAGCATATTCTTAAATAGACCCAAGTTTGTGAAAGAGGTCTCCCATTATGTCTAGGAGGACAAATTTACATAAAAATATCATTAATGTACATCATTTTTTGCATTACTGTATAAAATTTTGCAATTGGTTTCAACTAGCTTTAAACAGATTGAAACCACTCCATTCTTACTAAATATATACCTGTCACACATGTGTGTCAGAGGAACACCCTAACGGCTCATCACAGGTATAAAATACCCCATTGGGGAAAGAGGGGACGCTGTCACTAACAGCTTCATCTTTTTTCTCTTTCTCTATAGCAGTGAGAAAACACCCCTTGAGGGAAAATGACCCTGCCCCATAGAAGGAAGGAACTCCCAGTGAAAGACCTAATCTCTGGAGCCTTATGTTTTCATTTTGTGTCCTCCTGCTTTGCATTTTGATTTAAATATTGGAAAATTAAAAGGGGCGACCCGTTGGCACCCAATCATTTCTGGACTGTATTTTAAATTATTCACCCATCCACAAAGTGATCAAGATTTATTCAACTGTGATGAGAGAACTAGTAAACCTAAAGAAGGCCATCCAGCATTTGGCCAAACAAGTTAATCAGCTGCAGGTTAGAAGCACACCACGGATGCACACCACTTCAGCCAAGAACAAGGACCAGCTTAGCTTCTCATTTCAATGCGCCACCAGGACAACGTCAAAGTCCATCTTTTAATATTTGTAAGGACCACCACCAGTGAACATTGGCCAGCACGTGCCTGGGCACATGTGCTTGTTCTTTTTCTGACCGGAGAAGCTCAGCAGGTGTGCTATGATTTAGAGGAGAATGCTGCTGAGGACTATTCCACACTGAAAAGAGAAATATTAGCCCACTATGGACTGATGCCCCCCTGCCAAGCTCAACACTGCCAGGAATGGCATTTTGATCCAGAGCGTTCCACAAGGGCATAGCCCTTCTATCTTTGGGGCAAGTTACCCTGATGGTTACGACCGAGGGAGACCACCACCAAATGTGTCACAGAGACTGTGGCTACTGATTTCCTCATACACTCCCGCCCTGAACACTTTGTCCGTCCTGTCCGAAGACAGCCCTGGGCCGAAATGGAGGAATTTGTAGAAACCATTGAATGCCACCTCATGGCCCTCCAGTCAAAGAAGGCCAAGGAAAAGAACACCTAAGGCCAAATTATGTTGCGAGGCCGAGACCTTGCCACAGAGACTGGATCACTCTCCACTCTCCAACACAAGTCCAATGGTATTGATGCAGGGAATTGGAACACACAGTGCCCACCTGCCCTTAGAAAGATGAAGCCATCAAATGTTCTTGGACTTATTGAGACAGGTGCTGTTTTGCGGCTGCATCTAATCCTCTCACACTTCATTTTACAGTCAAATCCTTGTGAACAGACATCTAGTCCATGCCCTTTTTGATTCCGCAGCAACATCACCATAGTTGCCCACCGTTATGTGCCCATTATGTTCAATCGCAACAGTTGGATGAAAAATAAACCCGCCCTCAAGAGTATCCATGCATTACCCCACCACACTCTGTTGGATCCTACATAATATGCAACTTCAAAGGGTGCTAGTGGTGTTGCTGTGCCTTCCCGACACTGATACTGGGCCAGGATTTGCCACAAAGCAAAGCAGATGAGGACCCTCTGTGCCTGAGACAGAAGAGAAGCATGACCTCGGAAGGAAGTGGTCAACCTTAGGGTTTTTCGCAAACATGTAAAAGAAGATGCAAGGATATGGCCACCCAGTATGACATTGTATATATCAGAGGGATCTGCCTCAAAGACTGCCTCTCAACCTCGACGCACATGATCCCCAACTCTGCACTGTCACCTGGACCCATGCCCCAAACTCTTCCCTCCTTGCAAATTCATCTTTGCTCCCTGCTACCTGTGTGTAGTGGAAGGACAAGTCCTTGAAGTTTGCCAGAAATACCACAGCTGCCATTAATGGAGAACTCACCAGACACTCTATGCCACCCAAACCTCATTTCATTTTTCAAAATTATCTCCTGTAACCAGTGATTAAACCCCAGGGCAAGACAAAGAAACAACTTCTCATCCAACAGCTCTGCTGCCACGAGGTGTGTGACCTGGCCCATTTGCACTTAATTGCTGCTTCTTAGGAGTGGGGAAAAAACCTCAAATGAATAACTGCATGGTGTTATTGGCCAAGCATGCACAAAAAGGTGCACTGTTACTGCAGGTCCTGTCCAGATTGATATTTAACCCAACCACCCCAAAAGAACCGCACTCCTTTAGTACCTCTTCCTATTACTGATATACCGCTCGAGAGGATCGGAATGGATACTGCTGGTCCACTTGAACCGTCAACTAGGGCTCATAAGTACATCCTCATACTAGTTGATTACGTCACCCGATGCCCAGAGGCTGTACCCTTGTGGACAGCTACTTCTAAGAATATTGCCCGGAAACTGGTAAGGGATTTTTCACATTTTGGCATCACCAAAGAAATCCTCACAGTTTAAGGGATACCCTTGACATTTGCCACTTTCAGGGTAGTGGCCAAAATGCTCTGCATCTGTCACCTTAAGACCTCCATCTACCATCCACAAACTGATGGCCTCATAGTACAATTGAACCAAACACTTGAACAAATCTTGAGGAGAGTGGTGCGAACAGACGGGAGTGAATGGGACCAACTCTTGCCCCTTTGTCTTTTATGCATTCCGGGAGGTTCATTGAACCTCTACAGGAATTGCTCTAAAGGAGACAGCCTCTGGGACTCCTCAACATAATCCGAGCAGGCTATAAAGATAAAGAAATGCCCTACTCCCATATCTCATTAAATACATTGAGGAGTTATGTGATGGATTCTCCAAACTACAACCCTTTGTTAGGGAAAATCTGGAAAAGGCACGACACACAGTCTAAATTAGATGACAGAGGAAACCACCTTTGCGAGTTTTGCCCGTGTGACAGAGTAATGGTTCTTGTCCTCACATCACATTCTAAGCTCCTAGCCTATTGTCAAGGACCCTACAAGGTTAACCAAAGAAAGGGGCTGGTAAATAATCTAATATACAAAAGAATGTGTCTACTATGTCAGTTTTCTTACACTGTGACATGACCGTGATTAAAATGCCTCCCAGGCTACTCCCTCAGAGGTGCTATTTGTGGACGCTAAATGCTCAGTCCCCAGCAAAATGAGGAATCGGGTGCAGTAATTGCCTCTGCTTTGGGTGTAATAGAAGTTAAGCTGGGCCAAACCTCCTTAATTTCCCACAACATTATTACCGATCCAGGTGTCGAAATTTGCAAGTGCCTGTGCCACCTCCCAGAGGCTAAGGATGACGAGGTGGAGTTGGAGATATGACTAATGGTGGCCTTCAAAGCTACTGAAGAAAAACATAGTCCGTTGCCCAGCCCAATCATACTAGATCCAAAACCAAACAGAAGTTGGCATTTTTTCAAAGACTTCCAACAACTTAACGAGATCTCTTGCTTTGAGAGCTACCTAACGTAGAGGGTGGACGACCTCCTAGATAATTTAGGTAACGTCTGGTCCTGTCCATCCTTGACATGACTGAAGGCTACTGGCAAATCCTTCTGACAGCAGCTATGAAAGGGAAAACCACGTTTAGTACCCCTAGAGACCATTGACAGTATCGCGTCCTACCCCTTGGGCTACACAGGGGCCCAGCGACCTTCCAGTGCCTTGTGCACAGACTGCTCCAGCCTTGTAATGCCTTCAGTGTTGTCTATCTGGAAGACGTAGTCATCTGCTTCAGCAAATATGAGGAACATCTGCAGCATTTCTTGGCTGTCCATCCCAAACCATCAGCAATGCTGGCTCAAAAATCAATCCAAAAAAAAAAAATTATTTTGGCCAATCTGAAGCCAAATACATAGGCTACGTGATGACAGGTTAAAACCCAGTGATCAAAAGTTAGTCATTCAAGACTGACCCTGGCAGCAAACAAAAAGGCAAATACAAGCTTCGCTTGGTGGGGTACTTCCAAAGGTTCAACAAGTCTTAACTTGTCCTAACTTCTCTCTGCCATTTATCCTCAAGACCGATGCCTCAGACACCAGCCTTGATGCTGTGTTGAGCCAGGTTGTCAAGGGGGCTGAACACCCTATCATTTACCTGACTCGGAAACTGTTGGATCAGGAGACCAGATACAGTGGTGTGAAAAACTATTTGCCCCCTTCCTGATTTCTTATTCTTTTGCATGTTTGTCACACAAAATGTTTCTGATCATCAAACACATTTAACCATTAGTCAAATATAACACAAGTAAACACAAAATGCAGTTTTTAAATGATGGTTTTTATTATTTAGGGAGAAAAAAAAATCTAAACCTACATGGCCCTGTGTGAAAAAGTAATTGCCCCCTTGTTAAAAAATAACCTAACTGTGGTGTATCACACCTGAGTTCAATTTCCGTAGCCACCCCCAGGCCTGATTACTGCCACACCTGTTTCAATCAAGAAATCACTTAAATAGGACCTGCCTGACACAGAGAAGTAGACCAAAAGCACCTCAAAAGCTAGACATCATGCCAAGATCCAAAGAAATTCAGGAACAAATGAGAACAGAAGTAATTGAGATCTATCAGTCTGGTAAAGGTTATGAAGCCATTTCGAAAGCTTTGGGACTCCAGCGAACCAAAGTGAGAGCTATTATCCACAAATGGCAAAAACATGGAACAGTGGTAAACCTTCCCAGGAGTGGCCGGCCGACCAAAATTACCCCAAGAGCGCAGAGACGACTCATCCGAGAGGTCACAAAAGACCCCAGGACAACGTCTAAAGAACTGCAGGCCTCACTTGCCTCAATTAAGGTCAGTGTTCACGACTCCACCATAAGAAAGAGACTGGGCAAAACGGCCTGCATAGCAGATTTCCAAGGCGAAACCACTGTTAAGTAAAAAGACCATTAGGGCTCGTCTCAATTTTGCTAAGAAACATCTCAATGATTGCCAAGACTTTTGGGAAAATACCTTGTGGACTGATGAGACAAAAGTTGAACTTTTTGGAAGGCAAATGTCCTGTTACATCTGGCGTAAAAGGAACACAGCATTTCAGAAAAGAACATCATACCAACAGTAAAATATGGTGGTGGTAGTGTGATGGTCTGGGGTTGTTTTGCTGCTTCAGGACCTGGAAGGCTTGCTGTGATAGATGGAACCATGAATTCTACTGTCTACCAAAAATCCTGAAGGAGAATGTCCGCCATCTATCGTCAACTCAAGCTGAAGCGATCTTGGGTGCTGCAACAGGACAATGACCCAAAACACACCAGCAAATCCACCTCTGAATGGCTGAAGAAAAACAAAATGAAGACTTTGGAGTGGCCTAGTCAAAGTCCTGACCTGAATCCAATTGAGATGCTATGGCATGACCTTAAAAAGGCGGTTCATGCTAGAAAACCCTCAAATAAAGCTGAATTACAACAATTCTGCAAAGATGAGTGGACCAAGATTCCTCCAGAGCGCTGTAAAAGACTCATTGCAAGTTATCGCAAACGCTTGATTGCAGTTATTGCTGCTAAGGGTGGCCCAACCAGTTATTAGGTTCAGGGGGCAATTCCTTTTTCACACAGGGCCATGTAGGTTTGGATTTTTTTTTCTCCCTAAATAATAAAAACCATCATTTAAAAACTGCATTTTGTGTTTACTTGTATTATATTTGACTAATGGTTAAATGTGTTTGATGATCAGAAACATTTTGTGTGACAAACATGCAAAAGAATAAGAAATCAGGAACGGGGCAAATAGTTTTTCACACCACTGTATGCAGTGATTGAACAAGAAATCAAGTGTGCAATTATCCAATTTCTATTCTACCTCCTGAGGCACATGTTCACTCTGGTGACAAACCACACTCCTGTTCAGTGGCTGTATACTCAGAAAGACTCCAACCCCTGGGTTACCAGGTGTTTACCGAGTCTGTAGCCTTACACCCCAGCATTGTCTGGTTGCTGTCCGTGTCAATGCTGACGCCTTCTCACAAGCATCGCAAACAGCCTCATCTTTTTTTCTCCTCCTGTACAGCAGCGAGAACACACCCCTTGAGGGAAAGATCACTTTTGCCTTGATACTATTGTACCCTCAATGACAGTACATTGCTTTTCAAACAACAAGTTCGGAATGCGAAGGAGCTAAAAGGTTTCCTGAATGAGAAAAATGCATCATTCAAATCCATGGACAAGGAAGATTTGAAGGAAATAGAGAAGTGCTAATGAAAAAGCTGAGTGAAGGAAGTTTACAATGCTAAAACAAAAAACAATATCACTCTGAATAATATAAAAGGTTTCTGGAAAGGACTGGGAATAAACTACAGGACTCGAGCAATTCAGGGTTCAGGTGCTAAAAGGGGACGTGAACAAAGTTAATGTCCAAAACAAATTTTTAAATAGATTTCCCTCTCACAGCCACCTTTATCCAATGATCAGTTTTTCCACACCATAACTACTACATCAACAACTCCTGCCATGCCAAATGGAATGGCCAGTGACAATTCCACCTTTCACCATCAATATGGGCTGTTCATAACTGAAGACCAACCAATGAGACAACTGAGGAAGCTACACAGAGGAAAAGCTAGGGGACGAGATAAAGTCAGTCCTCGAGTTCTTCAGGCCTTTGCTGACTTCCTCTATCCTCTGACACTTGTTCAGTCTGTCCCTAGGGCTAAAGAAGGGACCTGAGTTGCCTCAAAAGCTTGCATATTGTAATTTTTTAGTTAGCCAATAAAAGGTGTCATTTTGCTTGACTTGTCATAACAGCAAAAATTGGAAATAATTTTTGGGGCAAGGAAACTACAAACTAAAGCTCCCAGATTCATATTTAAATTGAGTGTATATTTTACTGTAGACATCTGAATTGTGATACAGAGTAAGCAACACTTTTTTCCAAAAGCAATATACAACACTGCATGATTTTTGCAGATCATCATTTCATCTTCACACATGAAAGTTCAAGTTTTGAAAGTCACTCAGTGCCGAAAATAAAAAAAAGTGGTCAGATATCAAAGTTGACATGAAAAGCAAGTCACATCCCACCATCTGTTTATTTAGTTTCAGACAATATTACAAAATCTGACCCCCATACGGAGGACACAAATCCACACAGCGATGGTGCTGCTGAGCTCACACCTCCACCTTGGAAACCGCCAGGCGACCTTCTGGCTGCGTGCAGACAGACGTTGTTCTGGAGTCATAAAATGCAACAGTGGATGCTGTAAGAGATGTGGCCAATTAAGTTAGGAATATAAGGGCTGTGCTATGTGAGATTGACCACAAATTAAATGAATTGGTTAAAAAATAAATGCTGCATCCGATTACCCTTTTTTACATTTTGCTAATTACATTCAAATGAAGTTGTAACGCTGTCTAATGCACAATGCAACACACTTTCTATGCACCATAGAGCAGCACATTAACAGAGTGGAAATACTATCTATTTACATAACCAGACTCATCCTCTGATGGCACCTTTATTGTGTAGCATTGGCGGCGAGCACCACAACAGATTGATTCTTTGCTCTTTACATGGCTCTTTTCTGGTGATTCGCTATCCTTAAAAAGACTGCTTGGCTTTTGCCACACTAGTTGGGAAAAAGCACCTGCGATTGTGTGGAGCTGCCGTTTTTATAGGTTCTCCAGCTATATATGATGTAATGCCAGCTCATTCTTTTGGTGAATCATCCCTGGCTTATGTTACTTATCCAGCATCACTGCAATAGCAATGTGCATGGATTTGATCACTCTATTTACATTTGGAAAACCAGATGTTGATGCAAATTGCACTTTCATGTTTCCTAGTTCAACTGCATTGTAAGGAACTTCTGTATATCTGGAGGACAAGAAAAATAATTCCATCCTATACATCTGGTATGGCGCGACTCAGTGATGACTGAGAAATACCTGATCAGACAGCAAGTTCTCATTGTAAAGCCTCTTGTGACTAAAAACCGAAGAGCACAATTCCTTAATTTCTGCCTTTGTAAATCCGGTGCTGGTTCAGCGCACAGCTCAAGAGGGCAGCTCTTGGAAATCAAAAATCAACATAGAAGCCAGTCATTATCATCTCTAAAATATGCACTCTCTTCTAATTCTTCCATTTGCAAGGTCTTCTAACAACACTAAAACAGCTATTTACAGTGCATCCGGAAAATCACTTTTTCCACATTTTGTTATGTTACAGCCTTATTCCAAAATGGATTGAATTAATTTTTTTCCTCAGAATTCTACACACAACACCCCATAATGACAATGTGAAAAAAAGTTTACTTGAGGTTTTTGCAAATTTATTAAAAATAAAAAAGTGAGAAATCACATGTACATAAGTATTCAAAGCCTTTGCTCAATACCTTGTTGATGCCCCTTTGGCAGCAATTACAGCCTCAAGTCTTTTTGAATATGATGCCACAAGCTTGGCACACCTATCTTTGGCCAGTTTGGACTTTGGCCCATTCCTCTCTGCAGCGCCTCTCAAGCTCCATCAGGTTGGATGAGAAGCATCGGTGCACAGCCATTTTAAGATCTCAATAGAGATATTCAATCGGATTCAAGTCTGGGCTCTGGCTGGGCCACTCAAGGACATTCACAGAGTTGTCCTGAAGCCACTCCTTTAATATCTTGGCTGTATGCTTAGGGTCGTTGTCCTGCTGAAATATGAACCATCGCCCCAGTCTGAGGTCAAGAGCGCTCTGGAGCAGGTTTTCATCCAGGATGTCTCTGTACATTGTTGCAGTCATCTTTCCCTTTATCCTGACTAGTCTCCCAGTTCCTGCCGCTGAAAAACATCCACACAGCATGATGCTGCCACCACCATGCTTCACTGTAGGAATGGTATTGGCCTGGTGATGAGTGGTGCCTGGTTTCCCCCAAATGTGACGCCTGGCATTCACACCAAAGAGTTCAATCTTTGTCTCATCAGACCAGAGAATTTTGTTTCTCATGGTCTGAGAGTCCTTCAGGTGCCTTTTGGCAAACTCCAGGCGGGCTGCTATGTGCCTTTTACTAAGGAGTGGCTTCCGTCTGACCACTCTACCATACAGGCCTGATTGGTGGATTGCTGCAGAGATGGTTGTCCTTCTGGAAGGTTCTCCTCTCTCCACTGAGGACCTCTGGAGCTCTGACAGAGTGACCTTCGGGTTCTTGGTCACCCCCCTGACTAAGGCCCTTCTCCCCCGATCACTCAGTTTAGATGGCCGGCCAGCTCTAGGAAGAGTCATGGTGGTTTCGAACTTCTTCCACTTACGGATGATGGAGGCCACTGTGCTCATTGGGACCTTCAAAGCAGCAGAAATTTTTCTGTAACCTTCCTCAGATTTGTGCCTTGAGACAATCCTGTCTTGGAGGTCTACAGACAATTCCTTTGACGTCATGCTTGGTTTGTGCTCGGACATGAACTGTCAACTGTGGGACCTTATATAGACAGGTGTGTGCCTTTCCAAATCATGTTTAATCAAATACGAATTTACCACAGGTGGACTCCAATTAAGCTGCAGAAACATCTCAAGAATGATCAGGGTAAACAAGATGCACCTGAGCCCAATTTTCAGCTTCATGGCAAAGGCTGTGAATACTTATGTACAGTACATGTGATTTCTCTGTTTTTTTATTTTCAATAAATTTGCAAAAACCTCAATTAAACTTTTTTCACGTTGTCATTATGGGGTGTTGTGTGTAGAATTCTGAGGAAAAAAATGAATTTAATCCATTTTGGAATAAGGCTGTAACATAACAAAATGTGGGAAAAGTGATGCACTTTGAATACTTTCCGGATGCACTCTGGTTGGAATAGTGTGGCCATTCCAATCACCATTATATCGTTACAGAATGATTACAATCAAGTGAATTAAATTTGTAAATAACCTGCAATTAATTTCAGTGGATTTGATAAATCCCACATCATAGATGTGAATCTAATAAAGAAAAGCAGACCACAGAAACAGTAGTACTGCTTTAATGCTGGGTGCCACAAGTTTGCAAAACCGAGCAAAAAAGTGCATACAAAAGGAGAGGATGCTGCAGTGAAAATGTGTGTGGCTTTGCGGCAAGTTTAGTTTTTATACATCTCAAAATATACAGTACATGGAAACAACAGTACACAACATTTCTGTGTGTACACACCATCTACACATGAGGCCCAGGATGTTTTTTCAATGAATGATCAAGTAACATGAAACTTACCATTTCAGAACTTGAACATGTTTGATCACGTTTTGTTTTAATTATTTAACACCATTTCAGTGACTAGATGAATGCATTATTTAATAGCAGGTTAATGGTTTTTTAGAGATAAGAAGCCCCTAAGCCAACTGGGACTGAAAAAATGTGTCTATTTTATTAACAAAAAAATAGTTGCCAATTTTTCATTTATATTATGAAATGGGTCTCAAACATACAGCGAGTTAAAGACTTTTCCTGGAGACGGCAGCAATGCTGATATAGCATTATAACCGCAGAAAAGTTTTAAAGAAAAAGAAAAAAAAAAAAACAATAGCGTCAACTTCAAAAAGAAGCAATGTTGAAACATTTTCCTAAAACAGAAGATAAATCATAACATGCAGAATATATAAGGGTGGTAGCACAACAAATATGCTTGAACATCTTAAAATGAATCACCTTGGCATAGAAAACCCTGTGGCATGGTAAAGCAGAACTACTGGATATCCATTCCATGGTTAGTCAAAGAACTGAGGTAATTACAGAACAGAAAATAAAAATAAAAGCCTAGTCAGTAATTAACCTTTGTGCAAAATGGTTATTATTAACAAATGTAAAGCACAAACTTTCCATATTGATAACCTACCTACATGATTCTTCAGCTCAGTGATATACTCTGCTTTTGCTATTTTATCTTAATCACCACAGCTCATTTGAATAAATAAACACTTATTTGCTCCTTGCATTAGTAGTTTATTGATTTCAAGTGACTTATTTGAATCATGTCCTATTCAGTTGATACACAGCTACAGAAAAATGTCAAACCTCAATCACAGCCTTCTTCTAGGATTTTCAGCTAAGTCAATTGTTGAATAATCATTACAACATTAAAAATAATAATTGATTGTCAAAATATTTCTATGTTGCAACTCTAATGCCAATGTACATGGTGCACATTCCTTCATATTTATATGGTTATAAAAGAAACATTTGAATCCCAATTATCAGTACATTAACCTCCGACAAATATTTGAGCACAACACTAAATTTAGATAATGTTCTACTGTGTACAGTATATAATAATTTGAGTATATTCAGGTTTTGTTCCATTATTTCAAAAATGAAATTTAACTGAATAAAGATTATTCTCATTGTTTGTAACAGACTGTTTTTTAGCCTTAGCAACATGATTTCTATTTTAATTTCTGTCTAAAAAGAGAACATTGCAATACATTAGAGTATATCAGAGATAAAATTGTAATGTTTAAAATATCAGAAAATATTAAAAAAAACACAGTATTATTGTATTATGATCCAAGAACCCATTTATCCCATTTATAAAAATATATATATATTATATACAAACATTAAGCCAGTAGTGTACTTTTTAAAATATTCAGTTATATAAAAAAAATGAATACGATTATAGAAATAAAATTTTATATGATTTCCGATTGTCCTACTTGAGCTTATAAAATCAACATAAATCAAATGTATTAGTGTAATGCACTGTAACTCTTTGAATATCTAAAGTCATGTCACTTTTGACTTGTATTGTCTTTTACACAGATTTCCTGATTTTCCCTTACATGTATACAGTAAATTTTCTAAATGACTTATAGTAAATCATAAATTCTAAAAACCACAAATCACCCTGAAGTAGCATTATCTTGCTTTGAAGCTGAACTTAAATACTGAAGCAGACCCAAATGATTCTGATCACAACTTGCGAGGAGATCACTTATTTCTATACCTTGAACCTACATTTTTCACGGTTAGTAGCTATACTTGAAGACATCTGCCTATAAGCTGGCCTATTTATATGATTTTTATTTCCTTCTGGCTTCATTAAACTTGGAAGCTCCTCTAAAAAGGAGCAATCCATGAACCTCACTGATCAATGCAGTCAGTAAAAATAAAGATTACTGCCTACAGTATTCAGGTATATTTTAACCCCCTAAACTGAAACATTTTCAAATGTTAGAATTAAAGACAATAGACAGTCTGCATATTAATGGTCAGGAAAAAAACCAGAAAAGCACATTTGGGGGGGTTAACAGGAAGCAACAATTAATTAATTAATTAATTTAAATTACCTAAAGAAAAGAAATACATTTTTATTGAGTTGCTCCTTGCTCAAAAACAATACACATAACTTATGAAATTAATTAATTTATAACTAAATAAATAAATAAATAAAAATGTACTAACAGAATACTTATTGGCATTTAAAAAAATGACATCATTTCGTTTGCTTTACCATGAATTAGGCTTCAATGTTTACTTGCAATTGGATTAGTTACCTCTCTTTATGTAACATTATGGGGAAAAAAGCATGCAAAATCCTACCATCTTGCAAGTTGTGTCATGCTTTGTACAAATCAAGAAAAATTGTCATATCCAAACTACTGTTTAGTAGGGCTGCAACGATAGTCGACACGTCATAAACAGAACCACATTGGTTTTTGTATATGCAATGCACTGTATTAATGTATGGGGGCAGTATCGTTTGTTATTGTTTGTCAAGACTGCACACAGTCCTACCAACGAAGAAGAACATCTGAGGAGAAGAAGTATGTAGAGGAAAATAAGCGTGGTTGCAATGGCAAGTCGGATAGAGGAGGGGGAAGGAGATGAAAAAAAAAATGACAGCATTTCACCCAAAAAAAAAAAAACAAGCAGATTATGCAAAGCGGAGCTTTCTTTTCACGGCAGCACCACCGTGATCAGGAGCATCTGAAACAAAAGCATCCTGAAGCTGTGATGCCGCCCATCTCTTGAGAATTTATGCTGGCGCTGTTAGTTAGGTATGGCGTTATTTCAGTGCCACTATTCTGAGCACACGTAAAAAATATTGAGCGCACGTAAAAAGATTGCAAGTGCAAGTGTTGCATTTTGAAGAGAAATTTATTTTGAGCGTACAAAAGCTGAATTTGAGTGAACAAAATTCATTGCTGCGTGCAAAAAATGTATTTCAGTGTTTGCGCTTATCCATATACACACACACAATAGCACCCCTCTCGCTCAGTTTTTCATTTGCGCTTGCTCGCAATGTGTTGCTTGCGCTCACAACATTCTCTGCTGCGAGCGCTCAACTCTCTGTACACCGTTATAAGTGTGCCACAAAACCAACCAATCACAGACTTGGTTTCAAAAATTCTGATTGGCTCTTACGGTCTCCAATCAGCTCGCTAGCTGCTGCATTCCGGACACCGGAAACACTGTCCACTCAGCCTCGCTTCTTGCAGATAGAGGGAGTTTTGATTTACTCTGCAGCCAAAGAAGAGAAAATAATTAAAGATATTATCGGCAAATTGGGGTTTAATTGAGTTTAGCTGGATTTAGCTACATTTCGGACTGTTCCCGGAATGCAGCAGCTAGCGAGCTGATTGGAGACCGTAAGAGCCAATCAGAATTTTTGAAACCAAGTCTGTGATTGGTTGGTTTTGTGGCACACTTATAACGGTGTACAGAGAGTTGAGCGCTTGCAGCAGAGAATGTTGTGAGCGCAAGCAACACATTGCGAGCAAGCAAATGAAAAACTGAGCGAGAGGGGTGCTATTGTGTGTGTGTATATGGATAAGTGCAAACACTGAAATACATTTTTTGCATGCAGCAATGAATTTTGTTCACTCAAATTCAGCTTTTGTACGCTCAAAATAAATTTCTCCTCAAAATGCAACACTTGCACTTGCAATATTTTTTTACGTGCGCTCAGAATAGTGGCACTGAAATAACGCCATAGTTAGGGTCAGTTCAGGAGGGGAGGGAGAGTGTGAACGAGACTGAGGAAATAAAAGTGAAAAAAGCTAACTTTTACAAGTAACAAATTTACACCTGATCTTTTCGTTTTCAAATAATATTGCATTAGTGCGATGATGCTTTCTGATCGGTACTATTCAGGTCATACAATGATTGCTTCAAAATGTCACATATATTTGTCTCTTGTAACAGCGTCAGATCCCTGGGGGGCAGTAGTATGTATCATGATCATAACTGAGAGAATAAAAGTGAAAAAAAAAAACAAAACAGTAACTTTTACAAGTACTATACATTTACAGTGGCTGTTAGACGCAAATCAAATGTATGTGTTTATTGTATAATACAGTATTAACAATAAGAGCAACTCACTACTCAAAACAGTAAATATATGAGGCAGTCAGGGGGACCGGGGGACTCTTGATTATAAGTCAGCAATTCCTACTGCTGCACCACGGAAGCTATTGTATCGTCCTTGAACCTTTTGTGAAGGTGTTTATTTGATCTTTGCACTTCAGACTTTACATACTATATAGTTTATGTCTACATTTTGTCATTTATTACTAAAACATGAAAAATTTCAGTTTATTTCAGTTTAGTTAAATGCACTTTTTTTGTTTAAAGACTACGTGCACTTTAGTTTGTATTGTTTAATGTATTTTTTTTTTATTGTGATGGCCAAACTAATATAAAAACATCTGATTATTTTAAAATTAATTTGTTTCACTGGTTATTTTATTTTGATTATTATTAGTTTTAATCGTGTTAATGCAGAGACATCAGGGTGACATTCACAGGTTGACAAACGTGAGCAGATGAGGTAAGACATGCACTGGAGCCCAGAACAGGATGTGCAACGATAGGTCGCAGGCATCAAAAAATAGTCAGGCATGAAATAATCGTGACTAATCAAAAAATAAATTGAACGATTAGTCGACTACCAAAATAATCATTAGTTGCAGCCCTACTGTTTAGGAAATCACCATTTCAAGTAACTATTTGATTTTTGGCTTTGTAAAAGGAATAATGGTAGTCAGGGGTTGTACAAACAAAGGGACCATGAACATTCCAAAACATAGCACAATCCTATGGAATTTCAAATAGTTACTTAATATTGTCTGGGAATTGATATGAACGAGCAATATGAAATCTTATTAGCCCATTAGAAATGGGCCAGTAAGTATGCAACTTACTAAGAATGACTGATAACATTTATTGACAGCCAATGCCAAGAATGAGTTTGTCATTTACAGTACAGGCCAGCACCATGTTCCAATAGAAATTGTTGCATAAAAAAAAAAAGAAAGGAATTTTAGAATTTCTAGATTTTTAGCAACAAACATATGAAAAGGAGAAAATAAAATCCTACTTAAAAAGATGCAGCAATTAAACTTATGTTTTTAACTGAAACACTTATTAAAATAACATATTTTAGAATTTAGTCTATCCTGGATACAAATTCCCTTAATGATAATACTCAAATTTATAAAGCAGGTTCAATTTTAAAAGCAGTGGCGTTTCAGCTGTACTTGCATGATGGTATACTCATATGTTAAATTAAATCAAAATGCTGACTGCCATAAAGAACAGTCACCCCACAATGGAATTTGTATAATACTTTGAAGACATTAAGAAAAGTAACCTTCCGTTGGAAAAATTTGGGTTTGGCCCGAACACATGTGCATGGATCAAACTACTGTATACCAATCCAGAAGCTTCAGTTTGTATTAACAACATTAATTCAGATTACTTTAAACTAAAACGTGGTACCAGACAAAGATGCCCCTTGTCACCACTGCTTTTTGTAATCTCCATTGAGCCACTGCCAATTAACTGTCGAAATGCTTACAAGATAAAAGGGATTATCGGAGAAGGCCAGGAACAGAAAATTTCTCTATATGCAGATGATATGGTACTGTATATATCAGATCCACAAAATACTCTGCCTGCATCTCTAACAGAATTTCAAAAGATTTCTGGTCTCAGAATTAATTTGAATAAAAATGTGCTCTTCCCAGTGATAAGCACACAAGCATACGATATTAGATTGGACACCTTCCCTGTTATCTTCGCAGATCAGTTTGAATATCTAGGGGTACACATCACAAGTAAACAAAGCTCTTTATCAAAAAAATTTTGCCATCTGTATGGAAAAAATTAAGCAAGACTTGCATAGACGGTCAACCCTTCATCTCACTTAAGATGAATATCCTCCCTTAGCCTTTCTTTTTATTTAAAAACATTCCAATTTACATCAATAAATCATTTTTTAAGAAAATAGATTCAACCATAAACTTATTTATTTGGAATTCAAAACATCCACGTATCTAAAGGATGACCCTATAAAGACCTAAGGCAGAAGGTGGCAGGGCTCTACCTACAGTAACTTTCAATTTTATTACTGGGCAGAAAATATACAAGCTATAAAAGCCTGGACATGGACACAAATAGATGAACATACACAAACTTGGTCCACAATAGAAATAAAATCCTGCAGTACTTTTTATTCTTTGATTTGTACCCCAATAAATATAACTTATCGCCAATATACTAACACCCCAATTGTGCTTCACTCTCTCAGAATACGGAACCAATGTGGGAAGTATTTTAAGATAGAGAAGCTTTTATCTGTGGCTCCTCTGCATGAGAACACCATTTTAAACCATCTCAAAAGTACACAGTTTTTAATGTCTTGAAAGCATTCGGGATTAAATCACTTAAAGATCTGTATATAGAAAATGTCTTTGCATCCTATGAACAATTACACTCCAAATTTAACTTTCCAGCAATAAGTTTCTTTCACTACCTTCAAATTACAAACTTTGTTAAACAGAATCTGCCTAATTTTCCTTACCTTCCACCTACCTCGATGCCGGAAAAAATATTCAACAGTCTTGAGGACTCGGACAACATTTCTGTAATATATAAAACCATTTTACAGTCCCACCCTTTCAAAGATCCAAAAGTATAGTGGGAAAAGGATCTCTTACTCAACATCTCAGAAAAGGAGTGTAGCAATGAACAGAATTCACTTGAGCTCCATATGCGCAAAGGATAGAATTATTCAACTCAAAATGATATATAGAGCACACCTATCTCACTTGAAATTATCCTAAATGTTTCCAGGGCAAGATCCAACCTGAAAATGCTGCATCAAGTTCCAGCCTCACTGGGCCACAAGTTCTGGACATGCACCAAATTAACATCATTCTGGACCAAAATCTTTAAATGCCTTTCAGACAGCCTTGGTGTCACAATCTCTCTTAATCCACTAACAGCGGTGTTTGGTGTACTCCCAGATAGGCTTAGAAGGACAAACAAACTGTAATTGCCTTTACTACACTATGGGCACGTAGACTTATCTTGCTCAACTGGAAGAATCCTAACTCTCCTATTCTAAGTCAGCGGGTAACTGATGTTATATACTATTTGAAATTGGAAAAAATCAAATTTGCACTTAGAGGATCTGTATAAAACCTTTGCAGAACCTGACAGGATCTAATCAATAACATTTTAGAATAAGCATTTAAATTGAGGAAGCAGGTTCTCTCCCCTCTTTTACTCCATTTATCTTTATTCATTTATTAATTTATCTATTTACTTATTTTTACTAACTTAAAGTTTTACTTTGCTGGCCTAGCTCTCTTTCTGAGGGGTGGGGTTGATTTGTTTCAAACCTATTTTTGTAAAACTTGATTTATTTGTATGGAATCTTATTTGATTCTAATAAAATCAAAAAAAAAAAAATAATATCCTTCCCCAAATTTTACAATAAATTTCTTTATTATTTTTCTGTTGGCATAAATATTCACTTAATGGTCTGATTATATATGTTGCTACAATCTGCCTTTTTGTGGCTTTTGTGTTAACATAACAGCACATGGACAAAAATTATTAAAATTCACCATAAAAGATAATACATACAGTGCATCTATAACTTTGTTATGCAAATAAGCCAAGTTGTTAATTCATCTTGTAAAATGGTGGTAACTGAAATATTACTTTAAAAAAGTAACTGCTGCAGGGGGAAGCCACACAAACTTTGACACAGCTTTTCTGATTAGCCAGTCTTTACACTTGTCCAACATGTGTTTACAGCACATTAGACAGAAGATGAAGCAGAGAGGTGCTCATTGCTACACTGTATATGTCACAATTCAGACTCCAGGAATTCAAACATTAGAATTTTGTTCACATTTAAAGCACCAAATCTGAAGTTTCTCAAAGTTACAAAAAATGACTTGCTATAAACAGATATCTTCCTTAATGTAGATTTCTACAAGTACTGTATAGGTAAGAATGTCCTATTATATTTGAATACTGTATTGCAGTTCTCTTCGAATAAAAGAAAACTGATAAACTAAATGAAACAAACAAAATATATTGAACATTCTGTGCCCTGCAATTTATATGTCAAGGTTAATAACAAAAAGGAAACATGTGAATACGACATACGATGCATTGTAAAATAATCAAAGTTAACAAAGACAAAGCAAACAACCTGCACACGGCCAATGCTGCACGAGCATTAACCTCACTAAGCCAAACATATATAGTAGTATGTATGTTTCGACACAACAATGAGTGAATTTTTCTTAAAACTGAGTGAGGACAATTAAAAGACTCACTGTGTGTCAATTCTAAACCAATCTAATGAATCATGAAGATGACAATTGAAGTAGGGGAAGTGATTGTGAGCTGCAAAGAACAATGGTGCTCTTATTAACTGACCCAACAAAAAGCAAGCTTCTGATTACTATGAACACTCTACAGTTAAAGCTGGAGTTAAAAAAAAAAAAAAAAAAAAAACTGTTAAACTTTTCCAGCATGCTATGAATCTGTATGAATCAGTGGGAGAAGATTCATCTTTCAAAATTACAACGACCCTAAGGATAATGTCAAGGCAACACTAGAAATGTCACTGGAATCGCCAAAGTAATTTCATTGATTATGTAACTGCTGATAACAGTGGCACAATGAATTCTGAGGTGTACAAAAACATCTTACCTGCTCTAGTGCTAGCAAATGCCTCCAAACTCATTGGACTACACTTCATCATTACTATAAGGTAATGATCCGAAACATTCTGCTAAGGCAACACAGGAGTTTTTCAAAGCAAAAACATGGAAAATTCTTGAATGGCCAATGATTTAAATCTAACCGAGTATGCTGAAGAGAAAACTTAAAAAGGATAAGCCCCTAAAACAAGCAGAAGATGGCTTCATCACCAGAGAAGATCCTCAGCACCTGGTGATGCCTATACATCACATATTTCAAGCAGTAATTGCATGCAAGGGATATGTAACAAAGTAATAAATACAGTAGGACTACTTTAATATACCTGCCATTGCTATGTCCTAAAAATTATGGTGCCATGAAAGTGAGGGGCCATGTAGAAAAAGTCTTGTCATTTCTACATGGTGTGAACGAAATGTATGCAAATACACTTAAATTTAAGTCTGCAATGTGCACTTTATTCATGTCTGAATTACTTGATGTGTAATTTTAAACTGCAGTTTACACGGGTAAATCAAGGAAAAATGCACCGCTGCCCTAAATACGATGGAGCACACTGTACATTCTACTTGCTGTTGTTACACAATATAAGTGATGCAACAGTCAAAATGACAGAAAGATAGCATAGCAGACAGAAGTACTTCTCAACTGGGTGAAGCCAAGTACCTGCAGAGGTCTATAAGAGAGAGTATGTGTGTGTGTGTGTCTTTTTCTGTCCTGTTGTAGTGTTCATTACAATGTACAAATGAACCATTTAGGTTCTGTAGCTTTGTGCTACTGAGCTCCTGAATACATAACTGCAATCTGTGCCTTTTATTTTTTCATAGAAACAAATCTTTTGTTCAGTTTTTTTTGCTCTTTCTCTGAAACCGCTGTAGTATAAAGTGCACAGACTGAAGTAATTGGGGATAGGTGTTTTAGGCAGAAGCCCAGTGGAAGTAGCCCTGTTAGTAGAGGATTTTGCCGCTGTTCACTATAAAATGTTTTAATAGGTTGTTCCCCAGAAGTGTATTCTCATTTTAGAATCAAATCGACTTCCACGCTGGTTCGGTGCTAGTCTATTTATTCATTGACAAAACTACAAGAAGTGTTTAAAGTTGATTTTAGAAGGAGATGGAAAATTGTGATTATTCTACTTATTACTTCAGCACTTCTTATACTTAAAATACAGTCCACCTTAAAAGACTTCAGCCACAATATGAAACAATAAGGGTCTGTTCAAGATAAGAAAACCATTATGCTAACTCCTATTACCTCAATGCACGTAGAAAATCTAGGAAATACGGTATAAACTCCAATAATCTAATTAAAATTACTATTTTAGAGGAAGAATTTATTAAAACTATAAAAACAGATCACAGATTAAGCAAAAAAAAAAATACACACAGAGCGGCGCTAATAAAAATAATTTAGTTCCTATTCCAAATATCAATAACGCACATAGTATTCATCTCTGCACCTCCGAAACATTAAATATGGCACTATTAAATGTTAGAGCTTTAACTAACAAAACATTTTTTATCAACGATCTTATTAGTGATTAAAAAATTGATTTTATTGCACTTAGTGAAACATGGCTTAAATCAGACGGCACGGTTATTTTAATTGAATCTGCGCCTCCGGATTACAGTTTTACTCGTACAGACCGCCACGGGAAAAAGGGAGGCGGTTTGGCTAACATTTAATCGAGCCAGTTAAAATGCAAAGATGTTAGTTTTGGTAAGTTCAAGTCCTTTGAGTATCTCATTGTTATTCATGGAGATTCTCAAGTTCTAGTATTATCCGTGTATAGACCTCCAAAATTCAACGCGTCTTATTTTGAGGAATTCTCAGACTTAATGTCAATTTTAATTACTAACTATGACACACTCCTAATAGTTGGAGACTTTAATTTTCATATAGATAATCAGTGTGATCTAAAAGTAAAAGAATTTATGAACCTCCTGGATTCTTTTGATTTGAGACAGCTCGTAAATCAGCCTACACATAAAGCAGGTCATACGTCAGACTTCGTGATTACTAAAGGGCTGAAAGTTGATATAAAACAGATCATTGATATTGGTGTATCAGACCATTTTCTTCTACTTTTTAATATAGAAATAATGATAAAAAACACTCATGAGAAGCATATTGTTAAAAAACGCTTCTTTGACTCGGCAGCAGCTTTAAAATTTACAAACATTCTAAGCAATCAGTCCATTTATAGTGCCAACTACAATAGTGAATATAATACAATATCTATAGCTATATATACAGCTCTCTATATATATATATATCTATCTATCTATATATATATATATATATATATATATATATATATATATATATATATATATATATATATAGATATATATATATATATATATATCTATATCTATATATATCTATATCTATATATATCTATACTAATAAAAGGCAAAGCCCTCACTCACTCACTGACTCATCACTAATTCTCCAACTTCCCGTGTGGGTGGAAGGCTGAAATTTGGCAGCCTCATTCCTTACAGCTTACTTACAAAAGTTGGGCAGGTTTTATATCGAAATTCTACGCATAATGGTCATAACTGGAAGCTGTTTTTCTCCATTTACTGTAATGGAGATGAGCTTCAACGCCGTGGGGGCGGAGTTTCGTGTGACATCATCACGCCTCTCACGTAATCACGCAGATGCGTAGAAAACCAGGAAGAGGCCCAAAAGCGCTGAAGAAAACATGCATTATATAATTGAGAAGGCAGCGAAACAATAAGAAGCGGCGAAAGTGACATATACAACCATATTCATGAGTTCTGCTACTTAGGAAACAAAGCACGATGTAAACCTACACTTTAAATTAAGTTCATAGACAGGCTGCCGCTGGCGTTTGTAATTTAGTGCCTGCCCATATAAGGCCGTCCGTCAGCGGCAATCCAATAGCAAACTGCCACGGGTAAATATTCACGGGTGAAGGACTGTCCTTATGCAGAGGAAGATGAGATGGTCAGGGTGGTGTTTCGTACAAACTCAGCGAAACTGCGAGAGAAAGTTTTAAGTGCCAGGACTAAGGTAACATTAAATATAGCCATGGACATAGCACGAGATGGCACCAGCACAGCTGGGAACCTTCGATGCATGTACACCGAACGGCTCACGTGAACTGGCGAGTGCACAGATAAAAAGCAACAGTTCCAAAGAGCGCTGAACAAAAACCGAATTACACAATTGAAAAGGCAGCAAAAAATATGAAGTGTCTGATACTTACAAGCATATTCATAAATCCAGATACTGCGGAAACAAAGCACATGTTAGAAAAAGTCAATGTCCCGCTAAAGGAAGACAGTGTAAAAAAAAAACCCGTGCATGCAGTGTGTCAGGTCTCGGATAAAGAAGAAGACGAGCTGTTTATTGATGCAGTAAGAAACGAATCGATGAATGAAACCTGTCATCTTTAGAACGATTGACAAACACGGAATGTAACTTGAACACAACACATCCTACAAATACGAACCTGATTGAAAGAAATAATGATAATCAAATCCTTGATGACAGCAACACTCAGTAACACTCACAAAACAAATACTGTATATTGACAGTCATGTTACGTTATTTTTAAAATGTTCCCTTTTCTTTTCTACCTTTTTAACACACTACTTCTCGCTATGATCGCGGGTATATATATATATGTATATATATATCCCGCTCTACATACTCGAATAATGGATACTTTATTCGCCATCAATGATTGTTTTGGTAAAGCCATACTCAGTGTATTCATTAGATGAATGGTAAAAAAGTAAGAGCGAGGGGAGGATGACTTATTGAGGCATGCAGGCGGTAGTGCGCGTCAACTCTATCTGAATTGCGCGATCACATTTGAAAAAATATATCTTTTCAAGTTCTATTTACTCCATATGTGTCAAAGTCAAGGCCCAGGCCACATCCGCCCGTGTAATTATATCCGCCCCGAGATAATTTTATATACTGTATTATTGTTATTAATGGCCCGGGGATATGAAGCACTGGTAACACAATAAACTACAGATCCCATAATGCAGCGCTTCAGCTGCCTTGCCGTCTCTTCAGTCGTTTCCTTACTTTGCGAAGGAAGCAGCTTTCTCAGAGCTTCTGCACTGTTTTATAAACGAACGATATATCAGAAAGTCCTTTTTCCTTGCTTCGCTAACGCAGCCTTTTTATTTAATCCACGGGTTCTCCGCTGTTTCATTGTTCATTTATTACGATTTTTATAGTTATTGTGTAGGTTTTATTTAATCCACGGGTATTTCACCGCTGCGAAGCGCGGGTATTTTGCTAGTCTCTGTCTCTCTCTCTCTCTCCTCCTGGATATCTATACTGATATAGACTGGGTAATGTGTTAGGAACGAAAGGATGCCACATCGTTTGACGGAAATGAAAATGATCAACCTACAGAGCCCTTATCAAAGACGCCCCAAAAATCAGAGTGAAAAAATGATGTGGCAGGCTAGTCCATTTTGCCAAAATTTAATTGCAGCAACTCAAAATTGTACGCAGCACTTTGTATGGCCCCTGTGTTCTTGTATACATGCCTGACAACATCGGTGCATGCTTCTAATGAGATGACAGATGGTGTTGTGGGGGATCTCCTCCCAGATCTGGACCAGGGCATCACTGAGCTCCTGGACAGTCTGAGGTGCAACCTGGTGGCATTGGATGGACCAAAGCATAATGTCCCAGAGGTGTTCTATTGGATTTAGGTCAGGAAAGTGTGGTGGCCAGTCAATGGTATCAATTCCTTCATCCTCCAGGAACTGCCTGCATACTCTCACCACATGAGGCCAGGAATTGTGGTGCACCAGGAGCCACTGTACCAGCATAGGGTCTGACAATGGGTCGAAGGATTTCATCCTGATATCTAATGGCAGCCAAGGTGCCTTTGTCAAGCCTGTAGCGGTCTGTGTAACCCTCCATGGATATGCCTCCCCAGACAATCAGTAACCCACCAACAAACTGCTCATGCTGAATGATGTTACAGGCAGCATAATGTTCTCCATGGCTTCGGCAGACCCTTTCACTTCTGTCACGTGCTCAGGGTGAAACTGCTCTCATCTGTAAAAAGCACAGGGCACCAGTGGTGCATCTGCCAATTCTGGTATTCTATGGCGAATGCCAATCAAGCTGCATGCTGCTGGGCAGTGAGCTCAGGGCCCATTAGAGGACATGGGGCCCTTACGTCACTCTCATGAAGTCTTTCTGGTTGTTTGGTCAGAGACATTCACACCAGTGGCCTGCTGGAGGTCATTTTGTAGGGCTCTGGCAGTGCTCATCATGTTCCACCTTGCCCAAAGGAGCAGATACTGGTCCTGCTGATGGGCTATGGACCTTCTATGGCCCTCTCCAGCTCTCCTAGAGTAACTGCTTGTCTCCTAGAATCTCCTCCATGCCCTTGAGACTGTGCAGGGAGACACAGCAAACCTTCTGGCAATGACACGTATTGATGTGCCATCCTGGAGAAGTTGGACTACTTGTGCAACCTCTGTAGGGTCCAGGTATCGCCTCATGCTACCAGTAGCGACACTGACTGTAGCCAAATGCAAAACTAGTGAAGAAACAGAAAAGATGAGGAGGGAAAAATGTCAGTGGCCTCCACCTGTTAAACCATTCCGGTTTTGGGGGTCATCTCATTGTTGCCCCTCTAGTGCATCTGTTGTTAATTTCATTAACACCACAGCAGCTGAAACTGATTAACAACCCCCTCTGCTACTTAACTGACCAGATTAATATCCCATAAGTTTCATTGACTTTATGCTATACTCTGATTAAAAAGTGTTCCTTTAATTCTTTTGAGCAGTGTATATATATATATATATATTTGACTAATGTTAAATAACTAGTGTTATATTTGACTAATGGTTAAATGCGTTTGATGATCAGAAAAATTTTGTGTGACAAACATGCAAAAGAATAAGAAATCAGGAAGGGGGCAAATAGTTTTTCACACCACTGTATGTGTATGTATATATATATCTATATCTATATCTATAGAGAGAGAGAGAGAGAGAGATGCACTCACCTAAAGGATTATTAGAAACACCTGTTCAATTTCTCATTAATGCAATTATCTAATCAACCAATCACATGGCAGTTGCTCCAATGCATTTAGGGGTGTGGTCCTGGTCAAGACAATCTCCCGAACTCCAAACTGAATGTCAGAATGGGAAAGAAAGGTGATTTAAGCAATTTTGAGCGTGGCATGGTTGTTGGTGCCAGACAGGCCGGTCTGAGTATTTCACAATCTGCTCAGTTACTGGGATTTTCACGCACAACCATTTCTAGGGTTTACAAAGAATGGTGTGAACAGGGAAAAACATCCAGTATGCGGCAGTCCTGTGGGCGAAAATGCCTTATTGATGCTAGAGGTCAGATGAGAATGGGCCGACTGATTCAAGCTGATAGAAGAGCAACTTTGACTGAAATAACCACTCATTACAACCGAGGTATGCAGCAAAGCAGTTGTGAAGCCACAACTCGTACAACAGCAGTAGACCCCACTGGGTACCACTCACCTCCACTACAAATAGGAAAAAGAGGCAACAATTTGCACGAGCTCACCAAAATTGGATAGTTGAAAACTAGAAAAATGTTACCTGGTCTGATGAGTCTCGATTTCTGTTGACACATTCAAATGTTAGAGTCACAATTTGGCGTAAACAGAATGAGAACATGGATCCATCATGCCTTGTTACCACTGTGCAGGCTGGTGGTGGTGGTGTAATGGTGTGGGGGATGATTTCTTGGCACACTTTAGGCCTCTTAGTGCCAATTGGGCATCGTTTAAATGCCACGGGCTACCTGAGCATTGTTTCTGACCATGTCCATCCCTTCATGACCACCATGTACCCATCCCCTGATGGTTACTTCCAGCAGGATAATGCACCATGTCACAAAGCTCGAATCATTTCAAATTGGTTTCTTGAACAGGACAATGAGTTCACTGTACTAAAATGGCCCCCACAGTCACCAGATCTCAACCCACTAGAGCATCTTTGGGATGCGGTGGAACAGGAGCTTCGTGCCCTGGATGTGCATCCCACAAATCTCCATCAACTACAAGATGCTATCCTACCAATATGGGCCAACATTTCTAAAGAATGCTTTCAGCACCTTGTTGATTCAATGCCACGTAGAATTAAGGCAGTTCTGAAGGCAAAAGGGGGTCAAACACCGTATTAGTATGGTGTTCCTAATAATCCTTTAGGTGAGTATGTATGTATGTATATATATATATATATATATATATATATATATATATATATATATATATATATATATATATATATATATATATATATATATATATATATATACACACACATACATACACATACATACATACATACATACATACACACACACAGTGCATCTGGAAAGTACTCACAGCGCATCACATCACTTTTTCCAAATTTGTTATGTTACAGCCTTATTACAAAATGGATTAACTTCATTTTTTCCTCAGAATTCTACACACAACACCCCATAATGGCAACATGAAAAAAGTTTGAGGTTTTTGCAAAATTTATTAAAAATAAAAAAAACTGAGAAATCAAAATGTACGTAAGTATTCACAGCATTTGCCATGAAGCTCAAAATTGAGTTCAGGTGCATCCTGTTTCCCCTGATCATCCTTATGATGTTTCTGCAGCTTAATTGGAGTCCACCTGTGGTAAATTCAGTTGATTGGACATGATTTGGAAAGGCACACACCTGTCTATATAAGGTCCCACAGTTGACAGTTCATGTCAGAGCACAAACTAAGCATAAAGTCAAAGGCATTGTCTCGAGGCACAAATCTGCTTTGAAGCTCCCAATGAGCACAGTGGCCTCCATCACCCATAAGTGGAAGAAGATCGAAACCAAGACTCTTCCTAGAGCTGGCTGGCCATCTAAACTGAACGATCGGGGGAGAAGGGCCTTAGTCAGGGAGGTGACCAAGAACCCGATGGTCACTCTGTCAGAGCTCCAGAGGTCCTCTGTGGAGAGAGGAACCTTCCAGAAGGACAACCATCTCTGTAGCAATCCACCAATGGGGTGTTGTGTGTAGAATTCTGAGGAAAAAAATGAATTTAATCCGTTTTGGAATAAGGCTGTAACATAACAAAATGTAGAAAAAGTATATATATATATATATATATATATATATCCTCTTTAATAAAAGCCATGTGTGCGTCCAGGTGTCCGTGTGTGTGTGTCTTCTGGTGAAGTGCGCATCCGCGGGGCCGGGACGCACATCGCACGATGCCCCACCCATGCGCATAGCACCTTGGTCGCACACACACTCTAAGCTGGGCACAGAGTGAATGGCCTATCCGCGACAGCACATAATAAGCAAATAAAAGACAACATTGCTGGGGAGAGTGCTGATTAGGTGGTCACGACCGCGCACATAAAATTCGTTACTGGGGAGACGCAACACATACAATAATCAGCTACACGCCAGCACAGATTAAAATACTTGCTGGGGAGACGACACAGTCTCGATTATCAACTGCACGCCACACATTACATCAGTTGCTGGGGACACTCTGCTGATTGACCACTGTTGTGACAGAAAATTAAAGTCATATTACGAACATCAAAGCCAGTATTACTGTCAGAGAAAATTACAGGCATTTTACGGATATACAAACCAGTATTACTGCGAGAGAAATTTAAAGGCACACAATACACTGACGAATATTACAGCCACATACAAGCCAGTATTACTGTAAGAGAAAATATTACGGACATATCTACTAACAACGTGCCACCCAAAAAAAAAAAAAAAGGACACATCAAGTAGGACAAAAGACAAAGACAATCAAATCCTATATTCTGTAAGTAACATCTCCTGGAAGAACGGTCAGCTCAACAAGTAAACATCAATAAAAGAAAAGCTGAAAGACAAAAAAAAAAAAATATATCAAGAGTTAGAAGTTTTCCAGATGTTGTTGTCAAGGTTGTAGATGGTCCTGAACAAGGCAAACTCTTGCCAAACTCAGACATAATATTTACAAGAAATGTTGTCTATAATGACATTTTATAAAAAAATTTAATGAGGTAAAAAAATAGAAAAATTTTCCTAAATATCTTCTTCAGATATTGTGTATTACAGATTGTTACAAAGGTTTACACTATGGCAATATTAATTATACTTACTGTATTGTCATACGTTTCTATTTTATTTTTATTATTATTTTACTTTAGGCTTCTTGCAAAAATATTTTTGAAAAAAAAAAAAAAAAATGACAAGAAGCAGAATGAGGTCGAGGAGCCTTGCCATTTAATATAGACTGTTCCTACTAATGTTTATGCACTACTGTTCTAGCGCCCGTTATTATAACTTATATATATTATATGTTTTGTATTGTAAATTATATATATATATATATATATATTATATTATATATATAATTTATTTATATTTTTATAATTTTAAATTTATATAAAATTTGGTTAGGACTACTCAACCATTTTTACTAAAATTAAATGATTTAACTTCAATTAAAATTAATAAATCAATGGATTAAAAAACACAACTGCAGTTATTTAATATGTTCTGGCCCCTTAAGCTCCTGTAAAACTCTCCTATTCAACTCCGTACTGTGTTTTTTTATTTGAAGTTAAACTTTACATTTTCCAGTCTGCTTTACTAACTTTGTGCTTCTCTTATTACTTCCTTACTTTTAAGTCTTCTCTGCTTATACTATTTGTATTACTTCATAGTAATGAACCCATATGCTGTTGTCCTCTTAATTGCACTAGCCTTCTTTACCATTAAGAACTTTTCTATCAAGTAGAGCCTTTTGCACTCTACTTCCTTCTTACTAAGAAACTCGCTTACTAAGTATCTGCCACTAGTTATTTGATGATACTCTTGACTGTTTCAACAACTACATGCACCTGATAGGCTCTCCATTGATGGAATCTTGTCTACCGCTGAGCCCCTCTCTTTACTCCTTTCAAGCCAACCTTCGACCAGTTGTTAAATTAAATGCTTTCTTCCTAAGGAGGTGGCCCTCACTTTATACCAACGTTGATGCTAAAATGTGAGAGTGCTATATGGTTCTCGTCATTACCATCAACTGTTACAAATACCCCAGTACTTCAACAACCTCTACACCGACTGGTTATACAATACCATCAGTGCACAGTGGGCAGAGTAAGGAATATTGTATGGGGCTACAGATGAGGTTACTGAGCTGAAGTCACTGGTAATCAAACTTGGGGTGGATATGCAAGGCACTGAAGGCAGGATAGACAAACTGAGCAAAAATAGAAAGGATCTGAAGATATGTTCAAGCAATAATCTCAGCATTAAGTTCAAAGAAAACTTGTAAAAATCAGCAAAATGGTAGAGAGAAAAAAATATATCAAATTGTGGATGACCTGGAAAAAGTGAAGCACATGCTTACAATTCGTACAGAGGCATAAAAATAAATGACATCTGCTGTCTATAAAAGAAGAACTGCCCTAGAACCTAAATTTAATGTGCTTCATAATAAATTTGAGGTATTTGAAGATAGATACAGAAGGAAAAATATCAGGTTAGAAGGGCTACCTGAACAATGATAACATCCAAGTCTTGTGAAATTTATTTTGCAGTCTATTTCCAAATAGTGGAAAGAGAACAAGAGCTAAAAAGAGTGATCCCAAGAATCTTTAAAACCAGAAATGAGTATTCTAAACACAGGAGCTAAACTGCGTATGTGAATAGTAAAGAACAACACCAGCAATGTGCAATCGCTTCATTAAGTATTTACAACTTAACTAGCTTTAACATAGGTTTGCTGCTGCTCCAACTTTCCCTGTTTATTTTTCTTTGTCTGAATGTCTTAATATATTAAATTACTAGAATAATTTTAAACATTTCATTTTCTTTTATGAGGCTTTGACATTTAAAATACATATAAACATTGAAGTAATATTTTAATCTAATGTGTGCTGATACCTCGGTTTATTCTTTATTTCAATGGTGCAAGGGGGATCGTTTTAAGTGTGCTCTGTCTTCAGGCATGTCAAAAAACTGGAACTCTGTGATGAATGGTCATAGCCTCACTTGGGGAGGCAAGATGGAAGAGAAGGAAAAGAAAGCAAGGTATTATTTTTGCATTTCTTTTAATCCCATCATGTTGCATGTTAATTCTTAATTCAGGTGCTTGTCCACTAAACACAACTGATGGCAAACATATATGAAATAAAAATTAAAGATTAAAAAAAATAATTGTTCTTACCCTAGATCCACAAAATGACCCCTTATGCTCAGAAACACTGTATCTCTGATTAATTATTGAAATAAGCACTATATGTCTGATCAACTAACTTTGTAAGCAGGAATTTCAAAGGTCTCAATTACAGTTTAAAGAAAAAAAAGAGCATCCTCCCATCTAAACGGCTTAAAGACCAAAATAGTGTTATTATTGGAAACTCAACTATTAGAATGAGTTTTGACTAAAAAAAAAAAAAAAAGATTGTCCACATTTTTCATTCCAGCTATAATAAAACAAGAGGTGTGGGAATTTTAATTCATAAAACAATCCCACTAGTATCAAGAGATGTAGTATCTAATCCTGAATGGCACTATATCATGGTTATGGGGAATTTATTCAACTGTATTGTAGTCTGGGTAAATACTGTATATAAACTCCTAATGTGGACAACATTGAATTTATGTAAAATATATTTGCACTGGTTTCTAATATGAATACCCAAAAAATCATAACAGCTGGAGAATGTAGTTACATTTAAAATGCTGACTTAGATAGGTCCTCAACAACAGTAACTACAATATCTAAAACTGCAAAGACAATTTTACAATTCATGGGGACCACACTATCATATCAATGAAGGATTTTCTTCTTGCCTGTACATCATAATTACTCAATAACTGATTATTTCTTCATTAATAATAGCTATTCCTCATCAATAATAGCTTTGTGCCCACTATCAAATCATGCAAGTATGACCCTATTTTCATCTCTGACCATGCTCTTCTTACTCTGGACAGCGCATCACTTACCCAACATATTCAACTGGCGTGTTAACCCCCTGACATTAAAACACAAACACTTTATAGAATTCATCACCAATCAAAACAATGATATTTGGAGAGACCAAGGCATTCTCATAGGTTTCTGAAGTAACACTCTGGGAAACAATAAAGGGTGTTTCAAGAGGACAAAAACAAACGAGACTAGGATGGTGTCAGAACTGCTTACAGAGATTTACTGAATAAAGTCGTAGCCAACAGTAATGCATCCTGAGACCATTCATGTGTCAGGTTGCTTCTCATCCAAGGAAGTGGGCTCACTCACAATTTTGCTTAAGAACACAGCCATGAATAAAGAATGGTACCAAAACATCCTCTGAGAGCAACTTCTCCTAACCATCCAAGAACAGTTTGGTGACAAACAATGGCTTTTCCAGCATGATGCAGCACCGCACCATAAGACAAAAGTGATAAATAAGTGGCTCAGGAAACAAAACATTGAAATTCTGGGTCCATGTCCAGGAAACTCCCTTGACATTAATTCCATTGAGAACTTATGGTCAACTCTCAAGAGGTGGGTGGACAAACAAAAACCCACAAATTCTGACAAACTTCAAGCATTGGTTATGCATGAATGGTCTTCCATCAGTCTGGATTTGGCCCTGAAGTTGGTTGACAGCATGATAGGACGAACTGCAGAGGACTTTAAAAAAGAAGGGCCAACACTGCAAATATTGACTCTGCATAAACTTAATGTAATTGTCAATAAAAGCCTTGGAAACGTATGAAATGCTTGTAATTATACTTCAGTACAGGTATACCATCAAAACATCTGAAAATAAAGATCTAAAATCACTGAAGTAGAATACTGACCAATACTTGTGTCTCTCTCAAAATATTTGGCCGCAACTGTAGATCATGAATATGTGAGACATCCTAATGAGGTTCTCTAATAAAAGATTGAATTTGCAGTCAGAATTAATTCTCTTGACAGCAAGAGAAACTGAACAACATGTCTTTAAAACACATCATTACTATGAACATGGAGAAAATGCTAATATACAGTAATTCTAGCTCAACAAATCCACAAGCAGGAAGTTTGTAATGCTATAATTAAAAAATCCCAAAAAAAAATAAAAATAAAAAATAAACTAAGCTGACTCCTTTATTGGTGGTACCAACGTTAGTAAAAATTAAAGAAAGCAACATTTTACACACATACCACCAAGCATTAATAACAGTTTCTCCAAAGAAAAATATACTTATTACAATGTACATCATATAAACCAGTTTCATTCCTGTATAATGATGTTAAGATACTAGCAAAGGTCCTAGCTAGAAGAAACAGAGCGTTACCTTTGGAAATTTTACAAGATCAAATCGGGTTATTAAATGCAGACAGTCAGCCTCAAACTTTCAGCACCTGTTTAATGTAATAAACACACCCAGAAAATTTGATTCACCAGAAGTCCTATTACCTTTGGCTGCTGAAAAGTCTTTGATAGAGTTGAACGGGATTATCTATTTAACACAATGCACAGATTCGGGTTTGGCCTCACTATATCTGCATGAATTAAAATTACCTATTATGTACGTCAGTCCTGAAGCCTCAGTCCACATTAATAACATGAACTATGAATATTACAGATTATAAAGAGATGAAAGAGACATGAAAAGAATGCCCACTTTTACACTACCATTGGACCACTGGCTATTCATCTTCGGAAGTAACCAGAGACAAAGGGGCCGGTTAATGAGAGAAAAACTAAACCAGAAAATATCACTATGTACATATGGTGCTTTATATATCAGATCCATCCTAGCAGCTAAGAGTGAATGAGAAAGGGCTATACTTTTATCATTTCAGAAGAGTTTAGTATACAGTTAGGTCCATATTAGGTTCAATTAATTTTGAGACCCTGAAATAAAGGGATTGTGCTAAAAAAATGCTTTAGTTGCCTCACATTTTTATGCAATCTTTTTGTTCAACCCACTGAATTGAAGCTGAAAGTCTGCACTTCAACTGCATCTGAGTTGTTTCATTTAAAATTCATTGTGGTAATGTATAGAACCAAAATTAGAAAAAAGTTGTCTCTGTTTAAATATTTATGGACCTAACTGTATGTCATCAAATCTATTTTGTAGCTGTGCACACAAGTAACCATTAAAAACATTTGTTATTTGTTGAAAAATTTAAAAAAAACTATAAATACATGATACCGTTGTCTACCAAAACCGTCACAATTTTTAATTATATGAGATGTATTTTTGGACATACTGTCCTCTTTTATTAGAGAGTTATTTTTGAATTTAACATACTGGTGGTTCTGTCACACAACTTGAAGTTTCCTTAGTAGAATTTTCAATTTGTTTTATTTTTTTCTGATATCTTTGTGCAATATTGGACAGATCGTGAAGTTAGAAATGGTGCAGGTTTGGGGTTTTTTTTTGTATCTTTGTGCAATATATGACAGAACATGTTTACAACTGCCACAGTTTTTTTTTCCCTGTGTAGTATTTGACTGAATTTTGGATTTTTATACTATAGTACAGAATGTCAGATTTTTATTTTTGCTTGTATGCTCCACAATCCACCTTACAGCAGTGCAGTTTATGTTTATCCAGACTGTAATGTTCATGCCCTGTGGTTAAGTTATGATTAGTATTTTATTGTTTTTGGATTCATATCATCTTTACATTAATGGTATCTGTTTAAAATGTACTCATTATAATAGTTTTATTGGTCTTGGTGCAATTTTTTGTGTAAATCCTGTAGGCCACTTTGAAATGGTTTACTCATACTTGCACTGTTTGATCTCAGTAATACTTCGACTGGTGATTTTTATGTTTTTGCGTTATTTTACTTTATTTTTAAGTAAATAAGACCTTTTTGCCTTAACAGTTGTTTCCATTAATCTCATTAGTAAGCTACAATTGATATTCTATTAACAAGACCAAACTAGATCGATAAGACTTTTATACACACATTATTAAAGGATGCAAAATATCATCTAATTATCATTCAAGTCCTAGAAAATAGAAAAGAAAAGATACAACTTTTTGTCAACATCACACACCTCTACTCCAGAGAGATACATGCCAGGTTAATTAAATTAAAAATTGGCCCTTTAAGATTTTGCTTTTGTATAAAATGAACCCTAAAATGGACTGTTGTCCTTTCAAAGACCGTTTTAGACTTTGTCCTAGTACTGTCATTATGGGCTGCAGCTCCCTGTGAAGTTGGACTAAACTATGTCCGATATTGCTATGTTTTATTACTTTAGCTTTAAAACATTTAAAAACTAGAGCTTTAGAACATCTAAAAAAGCCAGCACATTTCTGGAAAAACATTCGTAGGACAGATGAAACCAAGATCAACCTCTACCAGAATGATGGCAAGAAAAATTAGTAGCACTTGCCAACATTTTGAAGTAAAATGAGTGTAAATTTGTACAACAAAGAAAATGTCAAGAATGCAGCAAAACCAACTGCAACATGTTACAGATATGTGGTCTCGAGTTATATGAAATTTACTGCATTTTAAGGCTAGTCTTTTCCTAGGATAACTTATTTAAAGTTAATCTCTGATCTTCTCAACCCTTTTTCTATTTTCTTTACTATAAACATTATATTGAAATTTGTTTTTGGACAAAGAGTGAAGACATTACTAAGTTTATGCTGAAACCTTTCCAAAGTTCTGTGTTTCTATCTTATTGAAAAAAAGACAGCTGAACAATGGCAAACATTTGTCACAGCATCTGTAATTTACAGTCATGATTTTCAGCCGAGTCTCATTACTATTTTTATATAACAGCCTGAATACTAAATTATTAAAATATTTATTTGTTGCAGCTCTACTTGCCATTTCTTCATCTACATATGTGTTGGTCCTTGCTCTTTCTAATACACTTCCCTCATCCTTGACCATTCTTTTACTAATGTTATTTTTCTCTCCAAATGCCTTTCAGCTTTCTTAATGTCATATATATTTTTTTTAAGTTACAGACTAACAGAGCGGGAATTTTGCTTTTGTTAGATATAGCTAGTTTACAGTTGCACATCCAGCCTGTTGATATATTCCTGTGTCTTTGGCGATTTTGTGTGGTTAACTTCTTAAAAGTAAAGTTAGTGATGTTGCCCTATTGTGTGCAGAGACTATTAGAGATAACAGTGTGCTATATAAACACTGAGGGGGAAAAAAGGGGTCGATTAACTGCACTCGAGTAGTAAACTAGTATTTCTGAAGAGGCTGAAGCTGCATGGCTCAGTAATTGGTTGTCAGTAGCAGTAACGTTCATTCATATAAGCCAGTGCTAGATCCTGTTTTTCTTTTTTGAAGAGCTTTATTTTTGTTTATAGGTTGCGCTACAGCCTGTATTTTGGCTCTTTTTCTTATTTTAATTTTTTTTTTTTTTTTATACATGGTGGTCAAGGCTGTTAGGAGCCTTGTAGGTTGAAAGAAGGGTAGCTTTGTTATTTTTATTTAGAATCTTTCTATCCAAAATATTTTTTGTTGTTTGTCAGTTTTCCTTGTTGGGTTTGTACTTTTAAGGCTCTCTTCCTTTTCATTATTTTTTAAATTAAAATTTTGGATTCTCGTCACAGCATATAATTTTGCACTCCAAAAATGAAATTTCCTCTGCAACTGCTTTCTTATTACTTCTAAATTTTGGATGATTGTGATATACTGCATATGAAAGGATTTTAAAGGATGAATTAGGTATTTTTCAAATCAAAAGTTTTCTCCTCCTCAGTGGAGCTATACATTAGTTTGCAATAGAGAATTGTGAAAATGTTGTTTTTAAACTTTTAAAAAATACTGTGTTTCTTCAACTTGACCCACTACTCCTTGACGGTTTCCATACTTAAAGGTTTGCCACAGTTCAACAGTTTTAGACTTTCCACACCTGGTAAATATTTGTTTTATTAAAATTAAAATGAACAGTTTTCAGATTTTAAATCAACACTGCCAAAACACTTTGAAATATATTTTGTACGGCAAGCAGATCCCAGTGGTTTGACCACTTCTACCCCACTAAGTTCAAATCATAATTATTATAGAATACTATATCTAAACACAGCATCTGGCTTCAGCACAGCATGGTTACATGTTACAACATTTCCTCCAGTGTTGAAAGCCCTCTCAGAAGGGCTGCTTGAGACAGGGATGCACAGGTACATTTTGGCAGTTGTCCCCAATTTGGCACTACTTGCATTTTCAACCACTCAAGTGGATTAAAATCACTGTCCATACTCAGGTATCATCAAGTAGTTCTTGATCTCTTTTTCAAAGGTAGTGTACAGAGACTTGCCTTCTCTGAATTCCTGTATTTATTTTGAAATAGCTGCCAGAACCCATTTTTTTTTCTTTTTTTGCTCCTTTGCCTTGTGTCATCACCTGCTCCAAACTTTGTAGGCATTGGGGTGGGACTGATAGGGGCGAGGATGTGTGGATCTGTGAGAGTGCTTTAAATAATGAAAGAAAAAAAAATGTGCTTTGGAATCAAGGACCCCCTACCAAGACTGCTTGCAAAATAAAACATGCCCAATAGGCATATGCTTCTTACAGAAATAAAAATACTCCATTCAAACGAAGTAATTTGTTTGAACAGATTAATAATTCATAAGAACTGATTTTTTTTTTTTGCCTGTGACCTTTTACCTATGCCGCTCTGTACTAGATCAACTTCACTCACCAATAGTAATATGAAGCCTGTGTCCAAAAGAAGAAAGCCTGTTCTAGTTGTTAATCTGCAGTGCACTGACAGTGTTAGACTTGCTGTCTGCTGACATGCAAAACATGCAGTCTTCATGCAGTGACCATGATTCCAGTACATCTTTCAGATCTTGTGCAATGATGGTGCCCGTGTGGCCTAGTTGGAAGTAGGACGTTTGTAAACAGTAGCTTTGCAGTTGCCAGGTTTCGTCAACGAAATGCACTATCAAGGAGAGGGATGTCTCTTATGTTCAGCATGACCATAAATCTGTTGTGGTAAAATGTCAAACCTTCTGAAATTTATACATCAGAGTGTGTGGCGACATGAATCATGAAATTTAGGCAGAACTGTTTGACTGAAATATTTTCAGCCAGGCAGTGTGGATCTTGGGTCTAAAGTATTCAAAAGTTGTTTGAAACCATCCCTCTCAACCATTTGAATTGGCACCATATCTTTTGTTGATGTAATTGGGGACAGTGTTTGTTATGTCATGCCATCTGGCTTTTCTTGTCGCACACCACTTTTCTGCAGCATGATTCCACTAAAGTTTGTCAAGTGTGTTTTTGTGTTTGTACCTTGGATGATTTAGACCTGTTGGGGACAGCCGACTTCTGATTCAACACCTTACTGATTTTATTACAAAACTATGGCATAAAAAGTTTTTCTTTACTTTGACTTAGCTATCGGCATTGCTGAATGCTTTACAAAATTAATCTGGTCTGATCTATGATAAAAAGTTTGCTGCTTCATTTTCTTTAGTGCAATAGAAACACAAAAGACAGTCTACATCATGAGGATTGAGGAAACACTTTTTTTTTCTTTTTCATTTTTGCTATGACACACCAAAATGTAAAAGTGAACACCTAAGTCAAACTGATGAGTATGTCCCAAAATGACTTGTTCATGCTGTAAAATGTTACAAATATCCACAAACTAAGCAATGGAATGCTGAAAGAGACTGCTATAATAACTATAGGAAGCTAACTGCTTTTATTACTGGTAAAAGTTTAAGCAATTTTTAAATCCAAGGGACAATTGCTTGTTACACAGGGTACTTGGCATTGTATAATTGTGTTTGATAATCATTTTTTACCCTCTCAAACCTATACAGTATTTAATGTTTGGCAAATGTCCAGGGTTAAAAACACTTAGAGATTTGTATATTGATAATGTCTTTGCACCTTATGAACAATTAAACTTTAATTTTTAACTTCCCATCAACACAATGCTGCGGTGGGTTGGCACCCTGCCCAGGATTGGTTCCTGCCTTGTGCCCTGTGTTGGCTGGGATTGGCTCCAGCAGACCCCCGTGACCCTGTGTTCGGATTCAGCGGGTTAGAAAATGGATGGATGGATCAACACAATGTTTCCACTACTTTCAAATCAGAATCTTTGCGTAAAGGAACCTGCCCAATTTTCCTCACCTTCCACCCATTTCTATTCCAGAGGCAAAACTGATCAGTCTTCAAGACTCAGGCAGCGTCTCAATAATATACTGCATAAAAGCCTCTTAAAGTCTATTCCTTTTCAAAGATCCTGGGGTATGTTGGAGAAAGCATCTTTGACTTGACATCTCTGAAAAGGAGCAGAAGGCAGCCATGCATAGAATACATTCCATCGCCATATGCTGAAAGTATTCAATTATCCAATTTAAAATCTTTTGTAAAGCACATTTATCTAATTTTAAAATTGTCCAAACTGTATCTAGGACAAGATTCAACATGTGAAGGTTGCAATTTAGATGCAGCCTCACTGGGCCTCATCTTTTGGATGTGCACTAAATTAACATAATTCTGGACAAAAATCTTTGAATACCTACAGACAGCCTTGGTGTCACAATCACTCATAACCAATTAACAACCAGGCACTGAATTGTCAAAGAACGGCTGTTTGTTTAATCTGCACTAATTTTGGCATTGTGTTACTCCAAATTGTACTGTGCACAGCTACGTTTTACTGATCGATTTTACACAACACTACCACAATTAGTCTTTTGATAATTTTGAACAGTTGGCTTGTTACTTTCATTAGGAAAACTTACAGTCAGACCCCTTCACAAAATAGTGTTTTTTTTATTTTCTATCACTTTACTCCGCACTGGTCTACAAATATACAGAAAAAAGCAGTTTATCTAAACACTTCTCCTTTGCCCTAAAAGTATCATTTGCAACTGATTCTGTCCTACTTACACTTACACCAGATATTCCTGACTGTTGTTTAATGCTAACACCCTCTCAAAGTAAATGGAAAATAACTTCCATAATTCTAATATTCCTTTATTACAACCTTTTAAAACTTTAAAGAGACTCATCACCCCATATACAGGTGCCGGTCATAAAATTAGAATATCATGACAAAGTTGATTTATTTCAGTAATTCCATTCAAAAAGTGAAACTTGTATATTAGATTCATTCATTACACACAATCTGGTGTATTTCAAATGTTTATTTCTTTGAATTTTGATGATAACTGACAACTAATGAAAGTCCCAAATTCAGTATCTCGGAAAATTAGAATATTGTGAAAAGGTTCAATATTGAAGACACCTGGTGCCACACTCTAATCAGCTAATTAACTCAAAACACCTGCAGAAGCCTTTAGTGTAGTTCTATAGGCTACACAATCATGGGGATGACTGCTGACTGCACAGAATCCACGTTGCTTGAGGTCCAGGGTAAAGTTTTCACAGTCAGTGATGGTTTGGGGTGCCATGCCATCTGCTGGTGTTGGTCCATTGTGTTTTCTGAGGTGCAAGGTCAACGCAGCCATCTACCAGGAAGTTTTAGAGCACTTCATGCTTCCTGCTGCTGACGAACTTTATGGAGATGCAGATTTCATTTTCCAACAGGACTACCAGTACCTGGTTTAAGGACCATGGTATCCCTGTTCTTGATTGGCCAGCAAACTCGCCTGACCTTAACCCCATAGAAAATCTATGGGGTATTGTGAAGAGGAAGATGCAATACGCCAGACCCAACAATTCAGAAGAGCTGAAGGCCACTATCAGAGCAACATGGGCTCTCATAACACCTGAGCAGTGCCACAGATTGATTGACTCCATACCACGCTGCATTGCTGCAGTAATCCAGGCCAAAAGAGCCCCAACTAAATATTGAGTGCTGTACATGCTCATACCTTTCAGTTGGCCAACATTTCTAAAAATCTTTTTTTTGGAATTGGTCTAATAGATATTCTAAATTTTCCGAGATACTGAATTTGGGAATTTCATTAGTTGTCAGTTATAATCATCAAAATTCAAAGAAATAAACATTTGAAATACATCAGTCTGTGTGTAATGAATGAATCTAATATACAAGTTTCACTTTTTGAATGGAATTACTGAAATAAATCAACTTTGTCATGATATTCTAATTTTATGACCGGAACCTGTACTTTGTCCCTCAATTAGTCTCCGTTTTGCACTGTGGTTTGACACTTAATGCCTAAAACAATGAGATGTGACTTAAAATATTCAGGCTACCTTTATCAAAATAAAACTGCATCTGTTAAGGAGAAAAAAGTAGGCAGATGGTGCGGACCCAGTCTTAATACTATGATAATCCTGTTTTACTGTACAAGTCCATATGTGCCAACTGGCTTTTTATTCTGAATGCTGCAGTATAAATGGCACTCTCAAAACTGCCTGTGGACATTTTTGCCTGCTTTTTTTTAAAAAAAAAAAAAAACTTTGCTCACTATTCTCACCATGTCTTACTAACTAAAATGTATTACTCCTGATCTAAAACCACTTTGCCCATGCCTGTATGGCAGCAAAACACATTTTGCAACACAGGATTTAGGGGGGAGTGTTGCAAGTGGGACCCATGCAACGGTGTCATAAGTACTTCAAGATTTCCAGATGCATGAGTGGAAAAAAGGTAAAAAAAACAATAATAAAGTAGAAAAGCATGGGGCTAGCATTTGGGGCTCACATGGATTTCAGCACTTTTTCATGGTTGCTGTTATGCCTCAATGTCCAAACAGAACTTTCGTACCCTGCCCCGAGTACTAAACTGAAAACAAGTTAGAAAATGTAAGCAAAGTGTAAACTTCAGGTACATTCAGTAACTAAATTAATGGATGTGAAAATAGGAGCATTTCACTTTTGTCTTTTTTTTCCTCTTTTTTAAACTTCATCCAAGAGTCAGTTATCACATTTTTGTTTATTAAATGTTTTTGTAACAATGAGTCATACTCAAAAATAATATTGATAACAGGTGTTAGTAGACTACATTTAAAATGTGCTTTTTAACAGCACTTTACAATGGAGTTACACATGTAGCTTTAATGGGCTTGAGGTGGCTCAATAGCTTTCATGTACAGTAGACTGCAATTCAAGTAATGTGAAAATGGCATTGATTGATGTGTGTTAGTGGTAAATGAGTCTGGGACTAACTGATGTTAAATTTTCTTAAACATAAAAAATTAGTATCCAATAATTACCCATTGAAAAATAAATGCAGTACACTGCTTAAAAAAAAAATTAAGGGAACACTTAAATCCCACATCAGATCTCATTAAATGAAATATTCAAGTGGAAAATCTTTACCAAGTAATACTGTGCAATTCAATGAGAACAAAATCATGTAACAAAGGTCAATGGGAACCACAATCACAAAGCTATTGAGAGCTTGAGTCAAGATCACACCAAAAATCAAAGTCAAAAATTAAAATCACAGGCTCATCCAACTTGCATGAATTTCATCATGGCATCTCATAATGTGACTCAATCTGTGCAACTACCCGGCAGTGTCAGATGTACCAATACATAAAGTCCCAGAAGTTCTCAATTGAATTCAGGTCTGGAGAATATGCAGGCCAGTCATTGGCATCAATACCTTCATTACCCAATTATCCAGGAACTGCCTACACACTCTGGCCACATTAGACAAAGCATTGTCCTGCAACATGATGAACCTAGGACCTACTGCACTAATATAAGGTCTAAAAATAGCTCTAAGGATTTCATCCCAGCACCTAACAGCAGTCATGGTGCCATTGCCTAGCACATGGCAACCCTCCAAGATAACTCCTCAGACTATCACTGACCACAGCCAAACCAGTCATGCTGGATGATGTTGCAGACTGCATAACATTCAACACAGTATCTACAGTCTCTTTCACATATGTCACATGTGCTCAGCGTGAACCTACTTTCACCTGTGAAGAGAACAGGGCGCCAGTGGTAGAGCTGACAATTCTGGTATTCTCTGGCAAATGCCAATTGAGCTGCACAGTGATAGGCTTTAAGCACAGGTCCCACTAGAGAAAGTCGGGTCCTTACGCTACCTTGATGGAGTCTTTTTCTGACGGTTTGGTCAGAAACATGCACACCAGTATCCAGCTGGAGGCCATTTTGTAGGGCTCTGGCAGTGCTCCTCCTGTTCCTCCTCACAAAAAGGAGCAGATACCTGTCCTGCTGCTTGGTTGATGCCCTTCTATGGCCTGTCAAGCTCTCCTTGGATATCCTGTGGATATATCCTCCACATGGTTGACACTGTGCTGGGAGACACAGCAAACCTACTTGTGGCAGCATCCTGGAATAACCTGTGTAACCTAAATCAGCTGAAAGTACCACCTCATGCAACCAGTAATGACAAGGACACCAGCAAACTCCAAAAACTAAAGAAGAATCAGTCTGGAAGGATAAGGAGAGAGCAACTGACTGTGGCCACAACCTGCAAAACCATTCCCATTTTGGGAGTTGTCTTGCTGTTGCCTCCCTAATGCATTTGTCACTTTCACTTACATCAAAGCAGGTGAAGTTGATTCACAATTGCTTATGCTTCCTTAATGTACAGACTGACATCCCTGAAGCCTAACTGACTTTGTGTTAGTCTTTGATAATTAAGTCCTCCCTTAATTTCTTTCAGCAGTGTATTAAATAAAAAATTATCAATTCTAGCAAAAAAATTATCATCAATATTACCACATGAAAGGTGAAAAGCAACAGATATTAGTTCCCCATCTAGCAATTAATATAAAGTGAAGAAACAGTAATTTGTTAATACTATATAAAAAAAGGAAGAATTTGGAAAGAAGCTGATTTACTGTATAATGGGAATATGAAAGGTGTCAGTAATCTTACAGAGGCAGAAGAATAACCTACAAGTAAGTAGTCATCTTTAGTTACATGTAATCTTAAAGATTTTAATTCCTGTCTGAAGATACAAGGAAGTAAAAGCAACTCTTTAAGTATGGATAATTGTGCATGAAGTATTTTATTTGTTAGACTACTAAGTAATCAAACTGTAATCCTGCTCAGTACTTGCTATTAGTGGTCAACGTTGTCTGATCTTCTATCCACAGACCAAATGCAGTTCCATTTTCAGAGGTGTCTGTAGGATTTGCACAGATCAGATTCTTACCCTCCACTGTGACTGTCACACAGCCTTATGCATGGATAAAAATCTGAAGTGTTGGGTTTCGTGCAACTCATACATGCAAGTAAAACCTTTTCTTCCTTGGGGTTTCGCATGACTTATGTGCATGAATAAAACACCACTAATCATGAGATTTTTTTGTATACAGTGTGCAAGAAGATCAGGGGCTTGCCACGAGTGTTTGTTTATATCTGGGACAGGTCACCATTCACCACTGCCATTGCTTTAACTGTCCTGTTTATATCAGTAAGGGCAGCTGCACCTTTTGTGCAGTATTAAATTAGTTCAAATACAATTTCAATGCAAGTTGGTAACGTTGGTTCTTTACAATAATTATCTGTAGATAATATTGTTCAATCAATTCAGTCTTATAAGTGCTTACATAATTGTTTTCCCCTTCCATTTATTTACAGAGAAGTAGTATTTTTCGTACTGTATTAGTTAACTTACCTAAAGGAGGAGGAGAAGGTGTACTATGTGAGCTGTTTGCTCAACCCAGCGTTTGACTTACTTCCATTGGGCATCTGAGCAGGTGTCACATGAGCAAAAGAGGAAATATACAAACAAAAAAATTCAAGCAATCACTCCCAAGATAAAATTGGAGTAAACTAATTTTTAGTTGAAGTCATACAGAGCATTTCTCCATTTTAAGACACAAGTTTCCAAATTTGCAAATACTTTTCAATGAGAAATTTTGAAGCTTCCAAATTTTGTACTGCACAATCTGTTCGAGATATCTTAACAGAAACGTAATTGTTTTGACAAAATTGACGACTGAGCATGCCAAATTTTAACAAAATTGTTCTATGGGGGTTTAGTTGTTTCATACGGACAGACAGACATGGGCTATCACAATGGGTACTTCATACATTATATGCAAACACACCTAAAAAGACAACAGTGAAGATATTGACGGGTCTTGTATAACAGTAGCCCAAGTACCACTATGAATCTTTTAGGGTATTTGTTCATGCTGAGGCCATTATCATAATTTTATATATATATCTGCTTTTCACAAGAGAACTACTTAACGAATTTTTTTTTCTATAATTTGCTTGAACATTTCAGTTGTTTTTGCGACTTCTATCATCACGCTAAGTATCATAGTTCGCTGGCGGGAGTGATTTATTCATGCAAATCCGAAAGAGAGGCTGCAGGCCGAGGGGAGGGGGAAGCAGGGCGGGCCCTCCTCACTCATGCACCAGCCTCTGTTCGAGTCGGTCTGATGTGGCATTGGCGAGAGGGTTTTTAAGCCCTCCCAGTCCTCTAATTGCGACAGACACGCCCTTTCAATTCAAGAGATTAAAATTCCCTGTGATGCTTTGCTTTGCAATGTCAATTAACAAGGCCCAGGAACAGACACTCAAGTTGGCAGGGCTTGATCTTAGCTCACCATGCTTCTTACATGATCAGCTTTATGCTGCTTTCTCCTGGATTAGTACCCCAAGAAACCTATATGTCCTTGCCCCTGATAGCAAAAACAAAAATATTATAGATCAAGAGGCCCAAGGAAAATGAAAGCTATCAATATCAATTCTTCTCAATACAAATTACATTTTGTTTTATTGAAGTTTAAAGTTTGCCCCGTTTCACTACTATGTGGGCGGTACCGTGGGGGACAGCTAGTAAATTATAAAACCGAGTGTACAAATGTACATGCAACATCCAGAATTATTAGCCAAAGTTTGAATATATTCAAATACAGTATTTGCATGCCACAATACAAGTCTGGGCACTCCTGCTTAAAATGTCTTTTACTGTGAACAGTTAAGTCAGCAGAAGATGTACTTTTACAGCCCGAGTAATCCTCAAGTCTTATGTGAGGTATGCCTATACCTTTGCTCGAGTGACACTTGGCACTAATGCTTTTAGCACTGTTTTTACAGCCCAAGTGACACTCGGGTCTAAAGCTAAGGAGGTTAATTAGCTTGTTAGGAAAACCCAGGTGATGCAAATTGCAAAGCTATTTACATTCTCTGACTCCTCAAACCTCGTCCCAACCATTAGCAGCTGCCTAGCTCTCTAAAAAATAAAATTCATGCTCACAAAGCAGGAGAAGGCTACAAGAAGATGGAAAATAATTTTCAGATAGCTTTTTCCTGAGTTCGTAATGTTCTTAAGAAATGACAGTTAACAGAAATGGTGGAGGTCAAGTTGGTGTCTGGAAGACTAAGAAAAACTTTCCGAAAGAACTGTTTGGTGCATTGCTAGAAAGACGAATAAAAAAACCCTGTTTTTACTGCAAAAAGATTTAGCAGACTCTGAAGTGGTGGTGCACTGTTCTACTGTGCAGGGACACCTGAACAAATGTGATCTTCATGGTAGAGTCAGCAGAAGAAAGCCTTTCCTGCATCCTAGCCACAAAATTAAGTTTGCAAATAAACATTTAAACAAAGGTGATGCATTTTGGAAACAAGTCCTGTTAACCAAGTCAAAATTGAAATTAAATATTAAGTATGGTGAGTGGATTGATCACGCTTTGGGCAAGTGCCATATCCAGCGGCACAAGGAACATCTCATTGGTCAAAGGAAGAATGGATTCAAATACCAGCAAATTCTGGAAGCAAATGTCACAAAAAAGAGTTTAAAAGGAGGATGGATGCAAAAACAAAATAACTATTTGAAACACACCTCAAAATCTATAATGGAATACCCTTAAGAGGTATAAAAGCTAATGGTTTTGCCACGGCCCTCACAATACTCTTAACTAAACATCATTCAAAATCTGTCAGTAGATCTCAAAAGATCACATGCAAGATGTCCCAAGAATTTTGCAGACTTGAAAGTATTTTGCAAGGACAAATAAGCAAAAATACCCAAAGTAAAAACTGAAAGGCTCTTAGCTAGCTATAAAAAAGTGTTTACAAGCTGTAATACTTGCCCAATGGGGTGTTATAAAGTACTGTGTTGGGTGCCCAAAGTTTTACTTCAGGCCCTTTTCATTTTATTTGGTATTTGGTACCTGTGAATGATGGAAATAAAAATGTACTTTTGCATTTTTAACTTTATGCCTTTTGTTGATCATCTTCTGCTCACTTAACTATTCACAGTAACAGATATTTTAAGAAGGGTGCTCAAACTTTTGCATGCCAATGTGCTTATTTTTAATTTGAATATTGAAACCTTATTTTTTTTTTATTAATTTTTTTTTTATTTGACCCTACTAGGTACTAACATAACTAAAAAGAAAGCTTATCAAATTCAACTTTTTTTCCTCAAAATCCAGTAATACATCTGGCAATTACTACTTGAAATAATTTTGATTAGATATTATTCAGGAGAAAGTCTGACACAATGACTACTAGCCAATGGACAGTCCAATGTTCGTTAGCATAGAAACAGCATTTCCCTATTCTTTCTTGCCTTCAACTTATAAATTGCCACATGTCATCACAGCTGCAAGTTTTGAGTGAGTACTTTTACTCAATGGTTAAGGATTCAATATTTAACTAAACTGATTTTTCTTTTTAAATTTTGCATCATGTTCATGCACCAGTGCACAGTTAGCTAGAAGTAAGGAAAATTGTTCAGAGAATCATGCAGATGATGAGAATACTAGCATGTAATAATCATTAATTTAGTTTGCCCATACTTTAAATAGAAATAAAGTATCAAGCATAACACTCAACTTGAGACTATACAAAATGTAATCTTAAACAATAAAGCAATATAAATAAGTAATTCATACTATCAAAAAATGCTTAGTTTAAACATCTGCTTGAATGAATTTGTAGGCACATTTTAGCAAAATGATGATGAAATTTAGACAATGCCATTGCTTTAGTAAATTCATGCCAAGCTTGCACATTCTATATAATTAATAAATGTTAAAAATGGGTAAAATACATCCAACATAAATTCAAACAACAGGACAGTACCGTGTTTAGTAAAGTATTTTTAAACTATATTGTAAAGGAGTAATGAACATATTTTATTTTTATTTAATCTATCTGTTTATACAACATTTCTCTGCTACAGGTTGCTGTAATGACATTAAAAAGTTCCATTTAACTATTACAAAAATTTTTGCTTGACTGACTTATAAATTTAAAACAAAAAGCCACAATGCAATTAATAATACATAGTTGATTGCACGGGCGGCACGGTGGCGCAGTGGTAGCGCTGCTGCCTCGCAGTTAGGAGACCCGGGTTCGCTTCCCGGGTCCTCCCTGCGTGGAGTTTGCATGTTCTCCCCGTGTCTGCGTGGGTTTCCTCCGGGCACTCCGGTTTCCTCCCACAATCCAAAGACATGCAGGTTAGGTGGATTGGCGATTCTAAATTGGCCCTAGTGTGTGCTTGGTGTGTGGGTGTGTTTGTGTGTGTCCTGCGGTGGGTTGGCACCCTGCCCAGGATTGGTTCCTGCCTTGTGCCCTGTGTTGGCTGGGATTGGCTCCAGCAGACCCCCGTGACCCTGTATTCGGATTCAGCGGGTTAGAAAATGGATGGATGGATGGATAGTTGATTGCACAGTTTCTCTTCAACACAACTGGAGTGCGTTTCCCAAAAATTATGGATCTTACAGCTTTTTCTTGTGGGCTTTCCCAAACCCCTTTTAACTGGCCACTACACAAAAGTAAGTAAAAAGTCACTACTTTGTTAACCCTGGACATTGTCCACAAATAAAATGCAAGTTGACCGATTAATGCTTTATTTATATGGTTACATTTTTTTGGTCCTTCAATGTGATGAAATAAACTTGTAAAAAGAAATATAATGTAATAATTACAACACAAGCTAATAACCAAATAAGACAAAGCATATAAATGTGCACAAAATCAGATACATAATAGGGCTGAGCCGATGGTCGATCCATCTGTGCTTGGCTGGATACATCATCAAAAGGACTGAGCTGATTGTCGATATCATCCATCATAGATTGGCTGGGCATATAATTAATGTAAATAAAACATTGTCAATTGGCTCCAAACATTTTCTGAAAATTCCTCAAAGCACCAAACTGCAGCCATCACTTTTTCTTTTTTTGTTTTTGTGCACCTCGGGAAAGCTGTCAGGCACTCATATTCATAGCAGGAAACGCAAGAGATGTCCAAGTCTAACAGTTTAGCACCAGTTGGTTGTAGCTGAGGAATGTAGCCTGGCTAATCCATCACACACAAAGTTTGAATGGGTAAAATACAGGTATGTTCCACTCTGTGCTCTCATACACAGAGTGCACATGATTTCTCGCTCTTTACAATCATCATTGTTTTAGGTATCTCACTATCCATAAAATGATTGCTTACAGGTCTTGTGAAATTATCTTCTGGTTTGCCTTTTTAAAAAGTCTCCTGAAACTGCTCATTTGTGTAATGGAATGTAAGCTCATATGGTGGTTGACTGATCCGTAGGCTAATGCAACTCATCAGCAACATTACAACATTTTTCATTCACAATGTCACTGTCTTTTTGTGGAATGTTGTTTGCATGCATCATAAGACTATAGTTAAGCCATGATCAAAACACAATGAAGTACGATAGTTTTTCTGTAACTCAAGCCGTGTCTAATTTTTTTCTTCACATGAATGGTAGAAAGAGAACAACTGAGGACATCATGTTTGAGTAAGTAAATGTAATTCTCAACTTCTAGTTTCCTGTTGGTAGACATTTCTTTCTTTCATGAAGCAGATCTAATTTTAGACTTTCATGCCAATACGAAATCATGATTTGTAGTACAGTAATTTGAAATGAACTTTGCATGAATCTCTCTCTCACTCTAACCAAGGTCCCCAACCCACCTCACACTCAGAGGCTGTATCGTACATTGATGATGTGCATTTTTCATTGTTTTATATCCGTAATACGTACAGATTCCAAGATGGATATAAAATAAATTCTGACATACGTCATAAAAGAAAAACACACTTTTCTAAAACAGAGATTCTTGTTCCTGCCTTGTGATGACAGTGGATTGTAGTGGCTTAATGATGCCAGCAGCAGCCTTTTTGAGGAAAAACAATACTTATTAGAGAAAAAACCTGCACATCACAAACCGACTGTATCCCTTTTTAAAGAAATGGACATCAGCTTGGTAGCAATTTGTATACGGTTTATATATATATATATACTTAGTTTATATAATCTTTAACTATTTCACGATCCTTAAAAGAAGTAAATAACTTATGTGCTTAAATCTCCATACTCAGTTTATTTCTCAAATACAAAGTCAAATATAATGAAATGCGATAGTAGGGAGCAAGTTGAGGAGACCCTGGAGAGGTGGAGATATGCTCTAGAGAGGAGAGGAATGAAGGTCAGTAGGAACAAGACAGAATACATATGTGTAAACGAGAGGGAGGTCAGTGGAATGGTGGGGATGCAGGGAGTAGAGTTGGCGAAGGTGGATGAGATTAAATACTTGGGATCAACAGTACAGAGTAATGGGGATTGTGGAAGAGAGGTGAAAAAGAGAGTGCAGGTAGGGTGGAATGGGTGGAAAAGTGTGTCAGGAGTGATCTGTGACAGACGGATATGAGCAAGAGTGAAATGGAAGATTCTACAGGACGGTAGTGAGACCAGCTATGTTATATGGGTTGGAGACGGTGGCACTGACCAGAAACAGGAGACAGAGCTGGATGTAGCAGAGTTAAAGATGCTAAGATATGCAATGGGTGTGACAAGGATGGATAAGATTAGAAATGAGTACATTACAGGGTCGGCTCAAGTTGGACAGTTGGGAGCCAAAGTCAGAGAGGCAAGATTGCGTTGGTTTGGACATGTGCAGATGAAAGATGCGGAGTATATTGGGAGAAGGATGCTAAGGATAGAGCTGCCAGGGAAGAGAAAAAGGAGGAAGGCCTAAAAGAAGGTGTATGGATGTGGTGAGAGAGGACATGCAGGTGATGGGTGTAACAGAGCAAGATGCCGAGGACAGAAAGATATGGAAGATGATGATCCGCTGTAGTGACCCCTTAACGGGAGCAGCCAAAAGAAGAAGAATAAGAAACTAGTGAACAAAACTAAAGAATTAACTAAAAATTGTAGTGTTGATAATGCGCCAAGCATCTACACCAGCCTGTATGCAGTACACCTCCAGCCGTAAGTTCAGAAAATTTAGCATTTCCAAAATAAATCGCCTACTCTAATTATTATGTTGTGCATCAATGCACTTATTGCTATCACGGCATTAAAAGGCTAGGTTGAAAAATCTGATGCCATCCAGCAATCTATTGAGACAGTGGCCATTTATTTTCCATAGAACTACAATACCCTTATAACTTGTGTTCCACCATGTCACAGGTTTGATGATGTGCCTGCACTCTATTTTTATATGGCTGCCGTCTAGGGGTTTGTTATGGATGTCAACAAGTATGAATGAAGGATATGCTCACTACTAGATTACCCAGTGGTATAAAATCTAATATAAATTTTAGCACTCTAAATATTCTGAGACCTGCATAAATAAAATGTATTATTATTAATTGTCATGACATGAATTTAATGTGCTGTGCTTGGTGACCGTTGTTTGTCGTTACAGTTGCCAAAAGAGATAGCCAGTTTAAAAGCACTAAGTGATTAACAAGTTGGTCGGGGAACAAACAGATGACAAAGAATTTAACATACTAGTTTATCTTCAATGAACTTCAGAAAATCCTCGTAAACTAACGATTGATCATATGACAGAGTTTATGACATTCTTAGTGTTACTGTCCTTTTAGTAAACTCACTTCACCTGTTCATTGAAGGAGTTTACCTTGCCATTTGGGTAATTAACACATCAAGGGACATACTAATAATTGTGACACATGCTGGTGTACAATAATTTCGTAGGGGCTCCCAATTTCTCTTGCATAAATAATTTAGTTTTGGCATTACATAATCATATTCTTGTCATGAAATAATTGCCATCATACCAGAGGTAGTTCTCTGCTCAGATCTGCATGAAAAAGAATTGTTCAGAAAATGTATCACTATTTGATATATTTACTATCAAGTCAAGTTGGGGAACATGCACTGGTATAGTGCATTGTCAAACCCACTACACAACGAAACAACTCGGAATCCCAGTTTGCAACCCCCCAGGAAGACACGCAGTCCACTCCCACCCTCCGGAAATGACCCTCTATCTGCTGCAGCCAGGTGTTATGTGGGTGACCCCTTGGCCTGGTCCAGTAACTTGGGTCCCCAACAATGAGGATCTTACGAGCCGGATCACCCTTGGTTAAACACACCACATGGCTGTAGTGCCATAAATGACGCTCCCTCACAATGCAGGTAATATGCTTCATTCGGGACTCCATGAGCAACCACTCATTCGACACAAAGTCAAACCAACGGTACCCAAGAATTTTCCAGAGAGACACAGTACCAAAGGAGTCCAGTCTTCGTCTCAGGTCACTCGATAGCATCCATGTCTCACAACCATATTGCAAGACAGGAAGCATCAGGACTCTAAAGACCTGGACCTTTGTCCTTTTGCATAGATATCGGGATTGTCACACACCCCTTTCCAGCAACCTCATGACCCCCCCCATGCTCTCCCCCGTCTACTGACTTCATAGGAAGGGTCACCAGAGACATGAATGTCACTGCCAAGGTAAGTAAACCTCTCAACAAGGTCAACACTCTCTCCGCAAACAGACACACTGCTGATGGCTGAGCCTAATAGGTCATTAAACGTCTGGATCTTGGTTTTAATCCAGGACAATTCAAGCCCAGACACTCAGACTCCTCTTTCAGTCTCTCGAGCACCCCGATCAGAGCCTCCATTGACTTCGCAAAGATCACAGCATCGTCAAGATCCGTGAACCTTTCTTCACCAACAAATGCCCCACAGAAGCTGGACCCCACGACCTTGCCCAACACCCAGTACATACAAGCATTGAACAGAGTAGGAGCAAGAACACACCCCTGACGAACCCCAGAATCAACTGAGGAAAACGCAGAGGTTCTGCCTCCACTCTGCACAGTTCTCACAATACCAGTGTACAGGCCAGCCATGATATCCAGCAACCTCGAGGGGATCCCGCAAATCCTCAGGATGTCCCACTGGGCAGCTCAATCAACTGAGTCGAAAGCTTTACGAATATTGATAGCGGCTGCAAAGAAACTCTGACGATATTTGCGTTTGCGCTCCATGAGAACCCTCAGTGCCAGGATGCAATCGATGGTAGACATCTTAGGCGTAAAACCAGACTGTTCCGGTCGTTGGTAGGTGATCAAGTGATCACGGATCCTATTGAGGAAGACCTGAGCAAGGACCTTGCCTGGCACCGAGAGCAGTGTTATCCCCCTGTAGTTGCTGCAATCCAGGCGATCACCCTTCCCATTCCAGATAAAGGGAATTTTCCAGTCAGTTGGGTTTATGCCAGTCTCCCAAATGGAAGCAAAGGATGACAGCCTTACCACCAGCCTGGAGAAGTTCACCCCAGATACCACAGATCGCTGTAGCCTCAAACAACAGGTTCACCACCTGTACAACCTAAGTAAGACTGGGTGGTTCACAGTTAATTGGAGGATCAGCCTCAAGAACCGTGGACCCAGAGATTTCCAACGTCCTAGCCAGAGGACTATATTCACTATTGAATTTCAAAAACACTTTTTGCTTAAAATTATCTTGCCTTACATGTTAATAGAAGGAGGTACTGTGGTGCACTAAATCGAACTGCTCCCTTACAGATCCAGCCTCTTGGGTTCAATCCTTCTCCCAACCAATCTCCTTGTTGAATCTGCATATCCCCCCCATTACTATAAAGGCTTTCTCACAAAGATATGCAAGTTCTGTTAGCTAGTCATTCCATATTGGATCCAGTTGTATCATGGGTGTTAAGGTCAAATGGACTGTTATCTTTTCCAGGGCCAATTCCCAGTTGCACACTGTAATATTGGAATTGGCTCTGCCCTAACCAGATTAAGCGGGTTTGAGAATGCGGTTTTACAAGAAAATGCACGCATTTTAAGTTACTCATAGATTCTAAAACCTCCCAGGATAATTAACTGTAGGTGTAAGTACACCATGCCATGGCATAATGCTTTGTCCAGGATTATTTTCCCAAGTTTGCCCCATCTACCAAGCTACACACAAGCAGACTGGAACCCAGAATTGAATCAAGTGGGTTTAAGAAGGTTAATTTTAACAAATAAGCACTTTTTCCAAACACGTGTTTTTTGATGCCTAAAATGTTGTTCAGAACTTTAAAAAGTTTTTTTTTCTCGTTTCTCAGACTATGAAAATAAATACATTCCTACATAACATCATTCATTCCTGCCACGCTCTCATGGTAGATGTTTTAAACATACTTGCAGCATACTGTTATACTGTGCATAATGTGAATCAGACAGTAAAGAGGAAAGAAAGAGCTGTATTACGACACAACACTTGAAGTACAAAAGATGTACACACAAGTTCAAAAATAAAGACGCATTTTTGACTTGCAAAGCTGCTACTTGCATGTCAAGTTGCAAATGAATGAAAGTTCGTGCACGCTATATAAATTAATAGTATTTCAGAAAAGGATGCAAGTTTGTCATCAAAAGCGATTGCCTATTATGAGAGGCCAGGTAACAAAGATCTCTGTAACTGTGGCTGACGTCGTTTTGGCATTTGACGTCTCTAAACATACGTATAACAGTTGTTACAAATTGGTAAATTGTGTAGTTGCTATGATAAAAAGGTCATTTTTCGATTCCAACACAGCCTGAAAACTGCCATGTTACTAAGGATGTACAGTAACTGTAATCATTTTTAACACACACAGTTGTGTTAAATGGAAAGGGTGTTAAAAGGTGGCTAGTTACCTTTTGGGCATTCTAGAAGAGAAACTGCAACCCTTCCACCGATTAAAAAGTTCACATGCTTAAAAAGCTACATTTATATTAATCCAATTTTTTGACCAGAAAAAGGATTAACTACTTTGAAGGCAAGAACCGAGTGTCGTTTACGACTCCCCACACCCCGTCACCTTTTTTTGAAAGCCAAACTATGGTCAAGCTGTTCTATGCTACGAGTCTCCTTTCAAGTATTAACATTCCGCCGTTTGGTTTTGTACTCTAATGCACCTTTTGAAATGGTATAGAACCAATGCAAGTTATGAATGAACACCAGTTAATTCGTGTTCAATGCAAAACACAATAAAGAAACATTTAATATGTAACCCAGATATTACAAGACAGATGCTGAAAAAAACAAAAAGCGACACAACAAAACAACTTCTGTAACAAAACATACATTTTTTCTTTCACAAGCTACCGCAAACAGACATTCCGAAACTACACTATTAAAAGAACAGTACAGAAAACAAACACGCAACTCTTTAGCACTGAAATGCTTTCTAGATTAAGCCAACTTGGAGAAAAAAACTCAAATTGATTCTCGTGCTCCTATTTTTGTTGTTGATTGGACTGATCTGTTTTACTTTTGGGATATTAATCCATACTGCCTATTTTATCATTAGAGCCTCACCTTCAACATGAGCAGTACTCGCTGTAAACCTGAAGTGACTCTGGGCGCCGCCATTGCTGAGTGACCGCTGAGAAACTGTAACCTTTCACGTGGGGGGTGTGGAACTTCATAGCCAATGAGAAAATCCTTCCTGGCGTACGTCATCTACGTCTAATTTAGTTGATGTTTGTAGTTAGTGAACCTAACGGTAATATTGAATGATTATTTTTATATAGTAGTAATATCGTTTGAATAAAAATGTAGCACAAATTTACAATTATGTTCAATGGTTATGTTGCAAATATTTATATTTCCCGTTTAATGTTCTGCTCCAATTTCTGTTGTTACAAGTCAATATTTTTTCTTTGTGGAAACTCTAAAAACGACGCGTTTTGCGTCCCGTGACACCTACTCTCTAAATAAGCTTATGCAGTATTCATTTTGGGAGACACATTACTTCTAAAAAAGGTAATTCTACTGCAGATTTAACTGGTTTACAGTACGGTTATTTACTAAACTTATCAGGCCATCACTCAAAGGGTGTTTATTTTTACGTATCAAAAGGAGATTTCCTATTGCATGCGTGCCTCCACCTTGTTATATATAGTTCGTGTTAGTAATTGTGTTCGCTATTGATTGGAGTCCGACATGCAAGGAATCGAAAAGCAGAAATTACAAGCTACTAAAGCAAAATTTCGTTTGAAAAAAACAAAAAACTTTTCTTGCATAAAATTGGTGAGTTTGTGGAAAGATCAACGTAAATGCTTCTGTCCCTGACTTAAATACCTAGATTTTTTTAAAAAGGTCTCCAAAACAGTTAACTGTTAACTGATGGTAGCCTTTTTGCGTTTTCTTTAACAGAACCCATTGAAAACGTCACTTAAACGTCAGCAATATCACAAACTCACATAAGCTGAAGTGTTTATCTAAAGAGCTATTTATTTACATTTACTTGTTCTGATAACGCTATTGTTATTATCGTTTACCTGAGTTAATGTGCACAATAAATATTTTTTAAATTTAGTTCCACCTTATTGTTTGGCTATGCTTGATACCAGGTATTGAGTTAAATTCTTGTACAGTCTCTGTGTATTTTATATACAGTACTTGGTTTCTGTTTCCAAGCAGTTTTCAGACTGCATTCTGCGTCCGTTACAGACTCCATCAACTTAAACGGGAGTCTGCGGCATGCTACCAGACGTCCTGAGTCCTTATACTTTTCTCCTGTTTATTATTCATATTTTTACATATAGCTTCCCTGCAATGGTTTAGTTGCTGGCTATGGATGCTTGTCTAAGTGTGAGATTGCCTCTACTTGCATTGGAATAGGACTGTGGGGTAAATAATCTGAGGTTTATATAAACTGGAATAAATTTCCTTACAGGTAAGTAAACATTTTCTCGTCAATATGAACCAAAAATAATTTATTTATTTATTTATATATTTATATATATATATATATATATATATATATATATATATATATATATATATATATACTAATAAAAGGCAAAGCCCTCACTCACTCACTCACTCATCACTAATTCTCCAACTTCCCGTGTAGGTAGAAGGCTGAAATTTGGCAGGCTCATTCCTTACAGCTTACTTACAAAAGTTGGGCAGGTTTCATGTCGAAATTCTACGCCTAATGGTCATAACTGGAATGTATTTTTCTCCATTAACTGTAATGGAGTTGAGCTGGAAGGCGGAGTTTAGGTGTGACATCATCACGCCTCCCACGTAATCCGTGAACTGATTGTCAACGCAGTGCGTAGAAAACCAGGAAGACCTGCAAAAGCGCTTAAGAAAACATGCATTATATAATTGAGAACGCAGCGAAACACAATAAGAAGCGAGCGAGTGACATATACTACCATATTCATGAGTGTTGCGGCCTCGGAAAGAAAGCAAGGTGTAAACCTAAACTTTAAACTAAGTTCATAGACAGGCTACCGCTGGCGTTTCACATGCCCACAGGTAATGCGGGATACAAGTTTAATGAGAGGTCGCAGGATATAAACGAGAGTTTTGATCACTTTATAACTAAGTTAAAATTGTAGGTGAAGGGGTGTGCTTATGCAAATTCGAGACTGTGTTTGTGGGGGATTGACAGTTAAGGGTGGGGAGTCACGTCATCATCTCCCTCCCATTCATCTAATTTCGGTCTGAGCTGAGCTCCGCGGCTAATGCCGTCTTCCGAAGCAACTTTGTCAGACTGCCACCAAATACTCACAGAAAACTCCACAAGTTAATACACACGCTGTCTCTATAGAGTTTCTCCACACTGAATCCTCCAGACACTACTTACAAAAGGTCACATTGACAATCGTGTTACGTTATTTTTAAAATCTGTCCTTTTCTTAGCACAAGCACAGCTGAGAAGCTTCGATGCATGTGCTCCATAACGCTTTAAAAATAATGCATTTAATCACACTTTGCATTACAAGCAAAGGGAGCTTTGTCAATGCATGATTTCCTGGTACTGTACACGATTACATTGATCAGCATCCCGATTCATTTTATCCTCGCACCACCTTAGTTTGAGAAGAAGTCTGAAAAATATGAGGTTAACACAGAAAAACATCACCAATTCAAGCTTTATGAATAATCGATTCGCCATCAATAATTGTTTTGGTAAAGCCATCCTCCTTCCATTTTATAATTTTTCCGCCAATAGCCATGATTAAATGAACGGTAAATAAAGTAAGAGCAAAGCGAGGGTGACTTATTTAGGCAGGCATATATATGACAGCAACACTCATGACAATGTCAATCATGTTACGTTATTATTAAAATGTTTCCTTTTCTTTTTCATTACTTCTTTAACACACTACTTCTCCGCTGCGAGACGCGGGGATTTTGATATATATATAATATATTGTAACAACCCGGCAGCAAGCGTTGGCGGAGTGACGCCTCATGGGTAATTTATGTAAATAGTTTTGGGGAAATTATGGGTAATTTATAAAAAGCTTATTGTATGTCGGAATTTACGTATTGTCATTTGTGTTGTAAATAATGGTGTGTTTGTATTTAATTGGTTGGGTGGGTTTGGGTTATCGCCGTCCGGGGGTTATTTATTTTGTAAAAAGTACCAATTTATTGAAATGTGTCTTCGTGCTTGACCTTGGCAATGGCGCAATAATGTTGAGCTTTTGTTTCTGACTATCTTCTGTAATAAAAGATACAACAGGACAGAGCTGTTTATTTGCTAAGATGTTATCTAAGCAAACTACCGAGACACTCGGAGTCGTGCGGTGTATGGGGCACGAGTGTTCTCTTTCTTAAAGAGCTGGGTGCAGTTGCGTGCATGACGCTGGCAAGCCGCTAGCCGACAGCTTCGAGAGGTGCACGGCAGAGTTCGCTCGAAATCTTAAAGACTCCTCCACGGGTCGCTACATTGGTGTCAGAAGTGGGAGACCAGGCTGTTAAGAAGACGCCGTCATGGAACAGAGTCTTGAAGAAATAGAGCGTGCCATCTCGAAAATAGCGTTATGTTGGAGCGCCTGATCAGCAGAACTGCACGGAGAAAAAGGACAAACTGGCCTGAGGGTGCCAGTATTCCCCGGACAGTGTTGCGATCTTCTAGGCACGGCCGAATGAACCTGTAGCTGCCGCAACGACACCCCAAATCACCAGTCGGCCGGTCCTCCCCACACGGTCACCCGCTAAGCTGCCACGATACAGCGGGTTGGCGCCCTGAGCCATACCTTGCACAAGTGGATCTGGCTGCTCTTCACAATGGTTGGAGCTGCGAGGAAGCTGCAACACACTTGGCCCTTGCCTTGGAGGGTCCCGCACTTCAGGTACTCATCGACCTGACGCCTGAGGAGTGTCGTGATCTTCAGGCACTCACCGATGCTCTCACCCGTCGCTTTGGACAGAGAACCTCAGCGGAACACAACAGGGAGGAGCTGACAAACCGACATCGGCGTGAAGGTGAGAGTGTGGGAGCATTTGCAGCTGACATCAGGGTCTATGACGGAAAGGTTACCCTACTTTCTCGACAGCAGCAAGGGAAGAACTCAGTGTTCATGCTTTCCTGCGGGCCTTACACCAGAGCGTCTCCGCCAGCATGTCTGTCTGCTGTCGCCCAGACATTTGAGTGAGGCACTACGGGAGGCTGAACGGGCTGAAGAGGTACTACAGCTTGGGTCTCCGGCACGTCAATCATCACGCCCAAGCCGGCTAACGAGCAGTTGAGCGAGTGGTAGAAAGGGACCAACCTGAGGGTGTGGAGGTCAGTCGCGCCCAGCCATCATCATCCCTCCGCAATGACTGCCCTAAAGTGGGGCTGTGGGTTTTCAGGTGGACTGTACCTAGACTGCATTATAGACGGACGGCCATGCAGTGCCTTAGTGGACACGGGTCCACTATTTGTCTATTACAGAGAGGAGTGTTGCCCAAACAGCTGGTCCTCTTCCAAAAGACTGGACTCCTTCTAACATCGAACTGCGACGGTTACGGGTGAACGGACAAAATGCCCGGAAAGAAACTATTGACTGTAGTAGTAGGGACGAGCCAGACCAGCCACGAATTCTGGCTCATGGACATTAAAGACAAATGCATAATTGGGTTAGACTTGCTGGCCCACTGGGGAGCATGTGTTGATGTGTCCAGGGCCATCCTCGCGTAGGTAATGAGACTGTGTCGCTCCAATCGGGCTGGAATCATCCTGGAAGGGCTGTTAGCTTGGATTTGCCTGGACACCACGGCTCACCGCTCCCGACCGTTGTTCGGAAGATGCAGGGACTGAAGAGGACCCCCAGGAGAGTATTGCAGCTCAGACCAGTGCTCCCCAACGGTTTTCCTCACACGACCACCCATCCACTGAGACGGTTGCTGCTGTGGAGGAATTGGGCCATCGAAGTGGTGAACAGCTGAGCACGCCACAGCAGGAGCAACTCCAGAAAGTATTGAACGACTTTGTGGACATTTTGCGGCTCGAGAAGAGGACTGCACCAGAACCTCGTTAGTCAAACACCACATTGACACTGGCCACGCCGCCCCATTCGGTTGCGCCCCACAGATTGCCTCTTGCAAAACGCCAAGCTGCCGAAGAATTGATTGCGAGATGGTAACCAACGACATCATTGAGCCTTCTGACAGTCCTGGGCCGCACCCATGGTCATGGTGCGGAAGAAAACGGGGTTGGCGCCTTGTGTGGACTTTCGAAATTAAATGCAGTCACTCGAAAAGACTCTTACCCATTGCCTCGCATCGATGATGCATTGGACTATGTGGCTGGATCCCGTTGGTTCAGCACTTTGGACTTGCGCAGTGGATATTGGCAGGTAGAACTGGCAGCAGAGGACCGACCCAAAACTGCATTCACCATCGGACAAGGGCTGTGGCAGTTTAAGGTAATGCCGTTTGGACTTTGTAATGCGCCGCCACTTTGAAAGACTAATGGAGCGGGTCCTAAAGACATTCCCGAACCCGTTGTGTGGTCTATTTAGATGACCTGCTGATTCATGCCAGAGACTTTGACCAGGCGGTGCACAATTTAAGGGAGGTCCTGACCGCCATTCAGTAGCGCCGGGTTGCGGTTAAACCCTGAGAAATGCAATCTTCTCGCCCGACAGACTCAGTTTCTAGGGCACGTAATCAGCGAGTGGGGTGGCTACAGACCCGCAAGGTGACTGCCGTGAGCAACTGGCCCCACCAGCCAATATCACTGAACTGCGGAGCTTTTGGGTTTAGCCTCCTACTACCAAGATTCAGAAAAACTTTGCACCATTGCCAGCCCTTTGCACCGACTAACGAGTAAGGGCCAACAGTTTGGGTGGACGGAGGATTGCACAGCCGCCTTCCAACAGTTAAAGGCTGCCCTCATCAGCGCGCCTGTCCTGGCACCCTGACCCCAACCAACCTTTTGTGGTGGACACTGACGCTAGCAATGTGGGGATTGGGGCCGTGCTCTCACAGAAGGGGGAGGCTGGAGAAAGAGTGATAGCTTATTACAGCTGCAGCCTCAGTCGACCGGAGAGGAATTACTGTGTCACTCGGCGGGAACTGTTGGCAGTGATCCTAGCGGCACGGCACTTTCGGCCCTACCTATTGGGCACTAGGTTCACACTGCGGACTGACCATGCTAGCCTCACCTGGATGTTGAATTTCAGGCAACCAGAGGGCCAGGTGGCAAGGTGGATGGAGATTCTACAAGAATATGACTTTGAGATACAGCACCGACCGGGACGGCAGCATGCCAACGCTGATGCCCTCTCCAGGCGCCCATGCCTCAGCAATGAATGTCGATATTGCCGCCGACAGGAAGAAAGGGGCTGGGGCCATCGTCGCATCCGCAAGGATAGATGACACTGTTGGAGTAGAGGAGCCGTACACTATTGACCAATTGAGGCAGTTACAGGCGAGCGATCAAGCACTAGAAAAGGTAAAGGGCTGGTTGGAGACACAAGAACGTCCCGACTGGCAAACCGTGTCGTCACAGGGGCCTGAACTCAAAATACTCCACTCTCAGTTGGGCAACTTGGAGTTGCACGATGGCGTAATCTACAGGCGGTGGCACGCACCGGGAGGAATTGACCGCTACAACTACTGGTTCCCCAGGCTTTGCGCCGAGGTCCTCCGATGGGTCCACGGAGCGGCTGGATCCGGACATTACGGGAACACTAAGACAGTGCGCCGACTACGGCAGGCGGTTTTATTGGCCCCGTGTCGGCAAGACGCAGAGCTACACGCCCACTGCTGTGACGTCTGCACTGCACAAAAGGACCTGGTCAACGTTCTCGCGCCATTGCAACGATACCTGGTCGGGCACCCATGGAGAGAATTGGCGTGGACATACTGGGTCCTTTTCCTGTAACGGAAGCCGGAAATCGCTACGCTTTGGTAGCAATGGACTACTTTACCAAATGGCCAGAGGCGTATGCAGTTCGGATCAGAGTGCCCCACAGCTGCCCAAAACTCGTGGATGAAATGTTCACTCGATTTGGAGTTCGGACGAGCTCCACAGCGATCAGGGCGGAACTTTGAGAGCCGTTTGTTCAGGAGGTGTGTCAGCGACTGGGGTGAAAAGACCCGACCACCCCTTCACCCACAAAGTGATGGATTGGTCGGCGATTTAATCGCACCCTGGCCACTCAACTGGCAATTCTGACCAGTCAACACCAGCGGGACTGGGACCAACATTTGCCTTTGGTCCTATGGGCATATCGGACAGCAGTGCAGGAGTCGAGCCAATGCACGCCAGCGGGGCTGATGTTTGGAAGGGAACTTCGCACGCCGGTGGATTTAGTGTTTGGCTCACCCCCTGAGCCTGAGATTATTGGTGGGCCCGAAATGGATTATTTTAGACGGCTAAAAGAGCGGCTGGACACCGTTCATCGACTGGCCAGGGAGGCCCTGGAGGGAGCTGGAGCACGCCAAAAACGGGCTTATGACTCACGGGCTCATGGCCCGACGCTGAAGCCAGGGGACAAAGTGTGGGTATTTTGCCCGCAACGGAAACGGGGATTGTCCCCAAAACTAGCCCACCATTGGCAAGGACCGGGAGAAATATTGGACAAAATATCGGAGGTAGTTTTCCGAGTCCGAATGCCTGGACGAGGCAGACGGGTGGTGCTGCACAAGGACCGTTTAGCACCATACCACCCACTGGCCCCAGAGCAACAACAACTCGAAAATATAAGCGGTTCTCCAACCTCCACCCCCGGCACCGAGTCAGACAGTGACAGGACTGAGCCCGACACCAGTGATGGCACCTCCGGCAGGACAAAGCGTATCCGTCGACGGCCAGGACATTTACGTGATTTTATCTGTGATGAGTAGGGTTGTGGGGACACTAACCCTCTTAGGAGGGGCTGTGTAACAACCCGGCAGCAAGCGCTGGAGTGACGCCTCATGGGTAATTTATGTAAATAGTTTGTGGGGAAATTTATGGGTAATTTATAAAAAGCTTATTGTATGTCGAAATTTACGTATTGTCATTTGTGTTGTAAATAATGGTGTGTTTGTATTTAATTGGTTGGGTGGGTTTGGGTCATCGCCGTCCGGGGGTTATTTATTTTGTAAAAGTACCAATTTATTGAAATGTGTCTTCGCTTGACCTTGGCAATGGCCGCAATAATGTTGAGCTTTTGTTTCTGACTATCTTCTGTAATAAAAGATACAACAGGACAGAGCTGTTTATTGCTAAGATTTATCTAAGCAAACTACCGAGACACTCGGAGTCGCGGTGTATGGGGCACGAGTGTTCTCTTTCTTAAAGAGCTGGGTGCAGTTGCGTGCATGACGCTGGCAAGCCGCTAGCTGACAGCTTCGGAGAGGTGCACGGCAGAGTTCGGCTCGAAATCTTTAAAGACTCCTCCACTGGTCGCTACAATATGAATGACCTCCAAAGAGCGCTGAGACTTTTGATATCATGAACGTGTTTGCAAAAACTGTGGTCTCCTGCCCAGCAAAAGTCGAGCAGCCAGCGCGCACGCATAGCTGTGCCGGCCTTTGAGACGCTGACTGCGCTTCTGCTTTAAGTCAAAGTGAGCACTTTTAATTTTTTTCATCCTCCCCCTGTGCTATAGCCCAGACAAGTGCAAACACGGGACCCCTTTTCTACACCACGGCAAAATAATATTAAGGCGATTCACACTTTCTTTTGCACGTATACGATTATGAGGTCCTCACCTCGGATTATGAAAACACGCACACGAGTGGAGGACTGACAGTGCCATCACAGCCGATTAATGGCGGGACGTCTCACCAGTCTACACAAGGCGATCATAACGTCAGCGAACACATCTCTCTATACTATATAAAAGAAAAGGCAACTTTCCTTTCTTTACACCTTTTTTCCTTTTATCCCAAACCAAAGCCTTTCTCTCTTAACACTGCAGAGGACACAAAACTAATTTTCTTTAAATGCCGGTAAGGCACATTACCACAGGCACAAATTTGAACGCTCACATAGAAAATGTAATTTCTATACCACAGCCGTCGTGTAGCGCCTTTCAAAAGGGATCAACTACGAGAGATGATCCATATACGTTTAAGCTGCTGTTAGTTACTTACCTGTTGTGTTACACAGTCTTTAAAATGTAGTTTACCTGAAACCACTCCAGTAGTGCTCAATGTACCTGTACTTCTTAAAACGTTAATGTTTTACTGTTTAATAACTTATAGACTATATTTTATTATTTTTCCCTTGCACTCAGTGACCAAAGCTATACACCTAGATAGGTATGTGTATATATATATATATATATATATATATATATATATGTATATAGATATGTAGATATGAAGATATGTATGTGTATATATATGTATGTATGTGTGTGTGTGTGTGTGTTTGTGTGTGTGTATATATATATATGACAGCAGCAATCCAAGCTGTGAGAAAACACTAAAAAGGAGGCATGTCAGATGTTGTGGTACATTTTCTGATGCAGCTAGACGAAAAAAACTTTGTGACGCTGCCTCCAAATACACAACAATTACTTTGACAATCATGTTACATTATTTTTAAAATGTTTCCTTTTCTTTTTCATAACTTCTTTAACACATGACATCGCAGCGAAGCGCGGGTATTTTGCTATATATATATATATATATCACAGCGACACTCATAACAGTGACAAAACAATTACATTGACAATCATGTTACGCTATTTTCAAAATGTTTCCTTTTCTTTCTCTTTCCTTCTTTAACACACTACTTCTCGCCTGCTGCGGGTATATATATATATATATATATATATAGAGAGATAGATAGATAGATATATATATATAGATAGATATGAAAACAACATATATATAGATAGATAGATAGAGATATATATATAGATAGATATGAAAACAACATATATATATATATAGATAGATAGATAGATATGAGAACAACACTCATATCAATGACAAAACAATTACATTAACAATCAAGTTACGTTGTTTTTCAAATTTTTCCTTTTCTTTTCGTACCTTCTTTAACACACTACTTCTCCTCAAGCTGGTATTCTGCTAGTATATATATATATATATATATATATATATATATATATATATATATATATATATACAGTATATATATGTATGTATATGTATATATATAACTGTATATGTAAATATATATATATATAATATATATAATATTTAATTTATTGTGGTGGGCAGTTGTTTTTTGTTGACTTGGAGGACTGCCTCTGTGATGCAGGTCTGTGCAGTGTCCAGACTAAAGTGGTTTACATTGGTCTTTAGAATGGATTATGTCTCTGAATTTCATGTGTGATCTATGGTATACTACGATATGTAATCAGGATTTGTTCGGAGCTAGGCCTTTTCACATCTATTTACTTATTCTTTCATAGTTCAGGTTCATAGTATATTTCTATACAATCATAGATCTACATGGAGAGAGCGATTTTGATACGGGTACACCCTGCTGTATCTTTCCTGGTGTCTTAAGAATGAACCCTTACCTTTATTGCTGTGATTGTTTTGTTTAGTGTAGTAAACCAGTGCCCTTAATATATAGTACTTACCAAGTGTTTATTTTTTATGTTGTTAAGGTTTATTATAAAGGATAAATACAATGGCAATGTAATTGTAAAATGTACAGTTATGTCACATTTGTTGGAAGAAATAATAGTGTGGCACCATATATGGTGAGTCTACCACTAGGGTTTTGTTATTACTTATTCTTCTTGCTGAAGTTAAAGTAAGTTATTGTCACAAATGAATACATGGTTTTTACATGTGACACACATCTACTTTGGCCTTTTCCTCCAATACTGTTATAGAAACAATGTGTCCCAGCAGGGTATGGAATGCCCTCTATCATAAAGAAATATTGTATTTTAATTAACAGAATGTGATTTTGCACCCAGGTATTTAATGCATTGTAAAAGAATGAGATGACAACCCTTGCAACACAGCTTATAATGTCTGTATTTAAGTGTACCAAACAAAAACAATAGCAATCAAAAAAGACTTTTCTTAAAGAATTTTTGCAAATACAATATAGGGCTCTTGTTTACATATGTCTACTAACTAATCACATAGAGTATATACATGGTGAGCCAGAAAGAAGTACTGTACCACATTTCAAATGTATATTCTACAAAAATGCTACAAGGTAAAGCAATTTCATTACGACACAAGAAAGGATATACAAAATAGATTTTTTTCACTGCATTTTAAAAATGATGTCTTCAAGGTGGTGGCCATCATTAGCGATACACTCTTCAAAATGATTTCTGAACACTTACAGGACTCGTTCGTCCGTTTCAAGGGGAATAGTGGCGTTTCGTGGCGAATAGCATCCTTGAGGGCTTCATGGTTTTGAGGTTGGTGTGTGTATACCTTCAACCTGAGATAACCCAAAAAGAAGAAATCACAAGGATTGAAATCATGAAAATGTGAAGGCCACCTGAAGGCCACACAGGGAGATCAGCTTACCCGGAAATATCTCCTGCAAAACCTGCATGGATCTCCATGCCATATGAGCTGTTGCTCAATCCTGTTGAAACCAGGCATCTGCCACAATCATTTCTTCCAGTTGGGGCTGCAGAAGTTCTCTAGCATTTCAGTGTAACATTCTGAAGTGACAGTGATCGTTGCTCCCTCCTCCTCAAAAAAGTAAGGGTCTACAATGCCAACTTCTGCAACGGCGCACCAAACTGTAACACACTCACTGTGCAGGCGTCTCTGATGAAGTTCACTCAAGTTGGTTTCAGCCCGATAGTGAAAAGTTTGTTTATTTACACAACCATTCAAATTTGCCTCGTCGCTGCACATGACAATGGCATCTCAATAAACGGTTTGCAGAATGTTTGTGCACAACTTCTCTATAGCTTTCCAAGTCTCTCTCAATGAGTTCCTGCAATGCCATTCTTTTATATGGATGGAAATGAAGGTCCTCTTGCAAAATCCTCCTCACAGACATTTTGGAAATGCCTAAGGTAGAAGCCTGTTTTTTTTGTTGAACATATAGGAGGCTGCAAAATCGATGCCTTTACAGCTTGGATGTTTTCAGGCATTTCTACAGTTCAAGGACGGCCTGGAGATTTTCTGTTCAATGTTGTACCCGTCTGTCTAAATTTAGCCACCCACTGAAGAATTGTTTTCTGATTTGGGATGTCACCATTAGGAGGAATGCCGAAGTGCATTCAGGAGGCACGTTGCATGGTGATGATGGATTTGTTGTTTTTGAAAAATGCTTCAACAGCGAAAACACAGTGCGAACTGGACCAAGACATGTTGCAGACTGAAAACTTCAAGGGATCGCCTATCAAAGGACCCCCAACCTAACCCACTCAGCTGCCTGTACCTAGCACCAAGACCTTGAGAAACAAATAAGGGCGAAACACACTCTTTGCATTATTTGACAGTAAACTATGTAACATTCTATGATCTGCTTCTCACAACTGAGGGCCCGTGGCAGATGTTTGTGACTGGCAGGCCAACCACATGCGTTACCTGGTAGGTAATCAACCATACAATCAGAATGGGACTCAGACTACGAATGCTATGAATATATATATATATATATATATATATATATATATATATATATATATGTATATATATATATATGTATAGTAGAAGGCTGGCCCGGACACAGACAGACACAGACTCAGAATGTCCAAAATAACACACATTTATTTCTATAAATGTCCCACACACAACACAGTGCTCCAATACACACAGTACTCAGTCCTTCTTTACCTTTCGCTGCCTCTACTCCTTTCTTCCTAAGCTTTCTCCTCCTCCCGACTTTGGTCCCCCAAATGGACTGAGGCAGCCTCCTTTATAGTGCACCTGGAAGTGCTCCAGGTGTCTCTTGATTAACATCCTGCAGCACTTCCGGGTGTGGCAGAAGTGCTGCATAGGAACCCCACTCCTCTTTTGGCAGTACTTCCGAGTGTGGCGGAAATGTTGCATGTCCAGACTCTGGAGCTGTCCAGGTGCCCCCTGGTGGTGGCCACGGACTCAGTTGAACTTCTGAGCTCCAATTCCGTGGCCCTGATGTAAACCAAGTGGGCTGCCCTCTCGTGTCCCGGGGAGGTACTCCTGGTAGTACGCCCCTTCTCCTGGTCTTCTCTTGAAAAGCGCGTCCCGTCCGGGCAGGATCCCCGTCCGTCCATCACAATATATATATACATATATACTGTGTGTATATATATATATAGAGAGAGAGAGAGAGAGAGAGAGAGAGAGAGCTGAAAAAAATAATGAAATACTTTTTAATCAGCGTATAGCATCATGTCAATGAAACTTCTGGAATATTGATCTAGTTAGTTAAGTAGCAGAGTGTGTTTAACAGGTGGTGGCCACTGACATTTTTCTCTCCTCATCTTTTCTGACTGTTTTTTCACTAGTTTTGCATTTGGCTATGGTCAGTGTCACTACTGGTAGCATGAGGCAATACCTGGACCCTACAGAGGTTGCACAGGTAGTCCAACTTCTCCAGAATGCCACATCAATATGTGCAATTGCCAGAAGGTTTGCTGTGTCTCCCTGTACAGTCTCAAGGGCATGGAGGAGATTCCAGGTGACAGACAGTTACTCTAGGAGAGTTGCACAGGGCGGTAGAAGGTCTTTAACCCATCAGCAGGACCGGTATCTGCTCCTTTGGGCAAGGAGGAACAGTATGAGCACTGCCAGAGCCCTACAAAATGACCTCCAGCAGGCCACTGGTGTGAATGTCACTGACCAAACAATCAGAAACAGACTTCATGAGGGTAGCCTGCAGGCCCAGCGTCCTCTAGTGGGCCCTGTGCTCACTGCCCAGCACCATGAAGCTCAATTGGCATTTGCCATAGAATACCAGAATTGGTGGGTCCACCACTGACACCCTGTGTATTTCATAGATGAGAGCAGGTTTACCCAGAGCACATGTGACAGACATGAAAGGGTTTGAAGAAGCCATGGAGAATGTTATGCTGCCTGTAACATCATTCAGCATGACTGGTTTGGTGGTGAGTCAGTGATGGTCTGGGGAGGCATATCCATGGAGGGACGCACAGACCTCTACAGGCTAGATGAAGGCACCTTGACTGCCATTAGGTATTGGGATGAAATCCTTGGACTGAATGTCAGACCCTATGCTGGTGCAGTGGGTCCTGGGTACTTCCTGGTCCACTACAATGCCCAGCCTCATGTGGCGAGAGTATGCAGGCTGTTCCTGGAGGATGAAGGAATTGATGCCATTGACTGTCCCCCATGTTCGCCTGACCTAAGTCCAATAGAACACCTCTGGGACATTATGTTTCAGTCCATCCGATGCCACAATGTTACACCTCAGACTGCCAAGGAGCTCAGTGCTGCCCTGGTCCAGATCTGGGAGGAGATCCCCCAGGACACCATCCATTGTCTGATTAGGAGCATGCACCAACGTTGTCAGGCATGCATACAAGCATGTGGGGGCCATACAAACTATTGAGTATGATTTTGAGTTGCTGCAATTAAATTTCAGCAAAATGGATTAGCCTGCCACATCATTTTTTCACTTTGATTTTCGGGTTGTCTTTGAATTCAGCCCTCTGTAGACTGATAATTTTCATGTCCATCAAACGATGTGGCACCCTTTCGTTCCTAACACATTACCCAGTCCATATCAGTATAGATATCCAGCATGATTTTTAAATTTTTTTTCCCATTGAGATCTGATGTGTTTTCAAACTGTTCCTTTATTTTATATACAATATATATATATAGGGTGGTCCAGATCTAATTATGCAATTATCATTACGCTATAACTTATTAAGTTTATCACATAGAAAATCACCCGAAAAATCCCGGACCATCGAGAAGTGTGTGGACTGACAACATAAAGAATCGACTTCGCGCCAAACTAGAATCGTCCCAGCATAAATCAAAGTCATCCAGACGATTTGGATCTGCATAATTAGATCTGGACCACCCTTCGTATTTGTAGAAATTATTAGAAAAGTAGAAAGTATTTTTAATTTGATGCTTAAGTAAATTGGTTAACATTTATTTGTAGTGTTTACACCCATTGCTTTGTTAACTGATCTGAGTTTGGTGCACTTTATTGTCATCTAAATAAGCTTTATTGTGTTTTTTATTTTTTGGCTTCTTTTGATGTTATTTATCTGTGTTACATGTTAAGAATCTCGTTTTAACTCTCAAATCACTGTCTGTTTCTTTGTCTGTTTGTTTGTTTGTTCACTAATCATGCAAAAACAGTAGAAACTTTTTTCATTAAATTTGCATATAAGATGCCATTGGTCAAGCATAAAATATAGGCTGTATGGTGTTTCAAAAATGTAACAAGATTTTGCATTTTTCCAGAATAGTTGAGTTCAACTTAATGAAATTCTGCATGTATAATAAATGTGAACCATGTTAAAAATTCAGGCCATGTTGTGTTTCAGAAAATTTCATGGAGAGGTTAAACAAAACGCATCACCCCCGAGTTTTATTCTTTACATTTTGCATGCATGTTTCTGTTGATAAAACGTAAAATCTAGCCCTTTTAAAACAAAAGTTCCATCTGGAAATAGGGTTGTAAAGGTGTGTTTGTTTGTGGCTGGGTACTACAAAACCATAACCATGTTATCACACAAGCCAATCTGCCATATTGTTTAAGTTTGGCCCAACAGTGACGGCTACAGTTCATGTCAGTGATTCAGTGGAAATGATCGTTGGGTGTGTGATAGGAAATCGCTGCAAAACTTGTGCATCACTTAAAACAGCAATGTGTAATTTATGAAAATTTTTCAATTTATTTTATTATTCATGCAATTTAAAATATAGGCCTCATGGAGTTTTAAGAACTTAATTTGGATTTTGCAACGGGAGGGCAAACATCACAAAAATCACACATCACTCCAAAACAGTTGAGTGGATGTTATTGAAATTTTGTATATATGTTATAGTTCACCCAACTTAACATACATAGTTTATAGGGTTTCAAAGGTTTAGATAGATAGATAGATACTTTATTAATCCCAAGGGGAAATTCACATACTCCAGCTGCAGCATACTGATAAAAAACAATATTAAATTAAAGAGTTATAAAAATGCAGGTATAACAGACAATAACTTTGTATAATGTTAACGTGGCCCCCCCAGGTGGAATTGAAGAGTTGCATAGTGTGGGGGAGGAACGATCTCTTCAGTCTGTCAGTGGAGCAGGACAGTGACAGCAGTCTGTCACTGAAGCTGCTCCTCTGTCTGGAGATGAAACTATTTAGTGGATACAGTGGATTCTCCATGATTGACAGGAGCCTACTCAGCGCCTGTCACTCTGCCACTGATGTCAAACTGTCCAGCTCCATGACTACAATAGAGCCTGCCTTCCTCACCAGTTTGTCCAAGCGTGAGGTGTCCCTCTTCTTTATGTTGCCTCCCAAGCACACTACCGCAAGGAAGAGAGCACTCGCCACAACCGTCTGATAGAACATCTGCAGCATCTTATTGCAGATGTTGAAAGACGCCAGCCTTCTAAGGAAGTGTAGTCGGCTCTGTCCTCTCTTGCACAGAGTATCAGTATTGGCAGTCCAGTCCAATTTATCATCCAGCTGCACCCTCTTCACACAGTCACCTCTGATGATCATGGGGTCCATGAGGGGCCTGGTCCTCCTAAAATCCACCACCAGCTCCTTGGTTTTTCGGGTGTTCAGTTGTAGATGGTTTGAGTCGCATCATTTAACAAAGTCCTTGATTAGGTTCCTATATTCCTCCTCCTGCCCACTCCTGATGCAGCCCACGATAGCAGTGTCATCAGCGAACTTTTGCACATGGCAGGACTCCAAGTTGTATTGGAAGTCCGATGCATATAGGCTGAACAGGACCGGAGAAAGTACAGTCCCCTGCAGTGCTCCTGTGTTGCTGACCACAATGTCAGACCTGCAGTTCCCAAGACGCACATACTGAAGTCTGTCTGTAAGATAGTCCACGATCCATGCCACCAGGTATCAATCTACTCCCATCTCTGTCAGCTTGCCCCTAAGGAGCAGAGGTTGGATGGTGTTGAATGCACCAGAGAAATCCAGAAACATAATTCTTACAGCACCACTGCATCTGTCCAAGTGGGAGAGGAATCAGTGTAGCATATAGATAATGTAATCCTCCGCTTCCACCTTCTCCTGGTATGTGAACTGCAGAGGGTTGAGGGTGTGGCAGACCTGTGGCCTCAGGTGGTAAAGCAGCAACCGCTCCGTGGTCTTCATCACATGTGACGTCAGAGCGACAGGCCAGAAGTCATTCAGTTCACTAGGACATGATACCTTTGGGACTAATTTAGTTTAATTAAGAATAAGAGTTAAACAGATGGAACATCACAAAATCCTATAGTTTTGCCCTGCTTGCATGCTGCATCAATGATTCAATTATTCAAAAAGCCATACAGTTTATTAATCTGGGATTATATATCTACTAGCTGTGCTACCCATCTAAAATGGGTTGAAATCTAAGTAGTCAACGTAGATTTTTATGTTCTTTATTTGATGCATTGGTTGCCCATTTGGTCTGGTATAATAATATGCTGCTTATCCTTTTCCCTCTTTGTTGCCTTTTCCTCTTTGAAAAGAGTAATCCATTTTCACCTCTTCCTCTAGGAGTTATTAGTTGAATCGACCACTCTTATTGTCAAAGTATTTTGCTGGGAAAATGTGACAGTGGTTGGTACCAAATTGACCTGGTTTAGTGACTCTAGCTTAGTCATGTCTTGGCTTTTGTCTCCCGATGTGCATATCAGTTTATCTTCATTTTCATTCATCCATTGCCCACCACACAATCAGTTACCAGTTATTAATATTACATCTATAATCTTTGTTCATATAGCCAGAGTGGGCTCAAGAAAAACACTATCATGCTGCTGTTGCCAACGTATAATGTCAGATAACAGAATCGGACAATAAGACCAGTATTCTTATTTTTAGACCTTTGTTTGCTCTTATTTGGTACTATATACAGCCATTGTGGAGGCTGGCTGACAGGTGGACACGTCAAAGTCACCCAGCACACATTTAATAAACAGTTCCATATCTATACTAATAAAAGGCAAAGCCCCGACTGACTGACTCACTCACTCACTCATCACTAGTTCTCCAACTTCCTGTGTAGGTAGAAGGCTGAAATTTGGCAGGCTCATTCCTTACAGCTTACTTACAAAAGTTAAGCAGGTTTAATTTCAAAATTCTACGCGTAACGGTCATAACTGAATCCTACTTAACCACATATATACGGCCATCGCCTGCAGCTCGGTTGCCGTGTGAGGCGGAGTTGCGTCCCCCATTTCCACGTCTCCCACGTAGTTGGCTGCCTGCCTATATTGTGTCCCCCATACCCACGCCTCCCACATAATTGAGTGCCTGCCCATATAAGGCCGTCTGTCAGCAACAATCCAAGCTGTGAGAAAACAGTAAAAAGGAGGCATGTCAGATGTCGTGCTACATTTTCTGATGCAGCTAGACGAAAAAACAACTTTGTGACGCTGCCGGCAAATACTCACAGAAAAATCCACAAGTTAATAGACACACTGCTGCTACATACTCTCGGGCTAATCCACAAGTTCATAGAGATGCTGCCGCTAAATACCCGCGGGCTAATCCACAAGTTCATAGAGATGCTGTCGCTAAATACTCGCAGGCAATTCCACAAATTCATAGACATGCAGCCGCCAAATATTCGCAGGCAAATCAAAAAGTTAATGCTGGGAATGCCTGTTAAACATCTTAGATTCATGAGTAGCGATTTGGGTGGTGAGATGTCTATCGAGGTGATCACTGTAATATTTATATGTCATTGAAATGTATTATCAGGCATGGTTTAGGCACCTATGTCATCAGGAAGGCACCAGAAAAAGGGGCCTCAAGGTTACTATTATGGAAGTTAATTTAGAGCACGGATGCCGTGAATGTAAGAGCTGTAATAAATAAAGTTCCCCTGCATACTTTAAAAGAAAGTCTCGCCACCATTTAATTTTTCACAATTTGTGAAAACAAGACATGGTGTCAGAATAGAGGACAGTCATGAATTTTGTAGGAGTTCACTCGCCACGAATTGACTGGGATTCTTTTAACCTGCCAGGAGAATGGAAAAAGTTCCGACAGCACGTGGAGCTGATGTTTTCTGGCCTGCTAAAAGGCAAAGATGAGAGTGAGAAATGCAGCTACCTGCTCCTGTGGACTGGGGAAAAAGGAAGAGACATTTTTAACACATGGACTCTCACCCAGGAGGAAGACAAGGTACTGAAAACTTATAACCGTTTTGAGGCGTTTGACATGCCTAAGTCGAATACGATATTAGTTTAATGAGAAGATGCAAGGTATAAACGAGACTTTTGATCACTTTGTAACAGAGTTAAAATTGCTGATGAAGTACTGTATTTATGCAAACGAAGATGAGATGGTCAGGGATAGAATAGTGTTTGGCACAAACTCAGCGAAAGTATGAGAGAAACTTTTAAGTGCCGGGTCTGAGCTAACATTAAATAAAATGAAAACCTAGGAGGAACATTATACAAATAAGTTCTTTCATCCTCTGTCCTCCTAGGACAACTTTGCCATCCGTGGCTCGGCCTGCGGCATTCGTAGCACAGCCGCGGTCTCTCCCTCGGCGAGACTGAAAGCACCTTGGCATTTCTGGCTCTGCCCTTTTCTCCACTAAGGAGGGTTCACCGGCCACCCTTGAGCTTTTATCTCGCTTTTCTATTTTGTCAGGAGACTTCCGTTTCTCTTTAAGGGATCTCTTTCATAATCTGGGGCTTGTTCACAGTTTTGGTCTCTCTACAGTGCATCCGGAAAGTATTCACAGCACATCACTTTTTCCACATTTTGTTATGTTACAGCTTTATTCCAAAATGGATTAAATTCATTTTTTCCCTCAGAATTCTACACACAACACCCCATAATGACTACGTTAAAAAAGTTTATTTGAGATTTTTGCAAATATGTTAAAAATAAAAAAATTGAGAAAGCACATGTACATAACTATTCACAGCCTTTGCCATGAAGCTCAAAATTGAGCTCAGGTGCATCCTGTTTCCCATGATCATCCTTGAGATATTTCTGCAGCTTAATTGGAGTGCAACTGTGGTAATTTCAGTTGATTGGAAATGATTTGGAAAGGCACACACCGGTCTATATAAGGTCCCACAGTTGACAGTTCATGTCAGAGCACAAACCAAGCATGAAGACAAAGGAATTGTCTGTAGACCTCCGAGACAGGATTGTCTCGAGACACAAATCTGGGGAAGGTTACAGAAAAGTTTCTGCTGCTTTGAAGGTCCCAATGAGCACAGTGGCCTCCGTCATCCGTAAGTGGAAGAAGTTCGAAACCACCAGGACTCTTCCTAGAGCTGGCTGGCCACCTAAATTGAGCAATCGGGGGAGAAGAGCCTTAGTCAGGGAGGTGACCAAGAACCCGATGGTCACTCTGTCAGGGCTCCAGAGGTCCTCTGTGGAGAGAGGAGAAACTTCCAGAAAGACAGCATTCTCTGCAGCAATCCACCAATCAGGCCTGTATGGTAGAGTGGCCAGACGGAAGCCACTCCTTAGTAAAAGGCACATGGCAGCCCACCTGGAGCTTGCCAAAAGGCACCTGAAGGACTCTCAGACCATGAGAAACAAAATTCTCTGGTCTGATGTGACAAAGATTGAAGTCTTTGGTGTGAATGCCAGGTGTCACGTTTGGAGGAAACCAGGCACCGCTCATCACCAGGCCAATACCATCCCTACAGTGAAGCATGATGGTGGCAGCATCATGCTGTGGGGTTGTTTTTCAGCGGCAGGAACTGGGAGACTAGTCAGGATAAAGGGAAAGATGACTGCAGCAATGTACAGAGACATCCTGGATGAAAACCTGCTCCAGAGCGATTTTGACCTCAGACTGGGGCGACGGTTCATCTTTCAGCAGGGCAATGGACAAAACTGGCCAAGGATAGGTGTGCCAAGCTTGTGGCATCATATTCAAAAAGACTTGAGGCTGTAATTGTTGCCAAAGGTGCATAGACAAAGTATTGAGCAAAGGCTGTGAATACTTATGTGATTTCTCAGTTTTTTTATTTTTAATAAATTTGCAAAAACCTCAAGTAAACGTTTTTCATGTTGTCATTATGGGGTGTTGTGTGTAGAATTCTGAGGAAAAAAATGAATTTAATCCATTTTGGAATAAGGCTATAACATAACAAAATGTGGAAAAAGTGATGTGCTGTGAATACTTTCTGGATGCACTGTATGAGTCAAAGAGAGCCCTTTTACTGTCTGAATCCTTTTCGATTTGTAAATGACCTGGGGCGGCGTCTTCAGCTCCGCATCGCTCCGCGAGACAGCACTATTCAGCTGCTCCAGCTCAATCGATGCTTCCCCTGCCCCCTCGGTCATGGTTTCTGACTCTCTTGTAGGGCTCGCAGTGACTTGGCACCCGCTACTAATTAACCGCTGGCCCGTGTCACTCTGCATCCTTCTATTATGTAAGGTATGGGTCTCGCTTACCTGTACCGCCGCATTGTTTAATACTGGAGGTTCCCAACTGATCCGCTGCAGGTACCGCTGCAAGGCATTTACCTTCCTTAAAGGCATTTCGCCCGTCTCCCCCAGTTCATTGATAACCTTCTTGATCATTTGTAATATCTGAAAGAAACTCCGTACGGGCTCGATTAGTTTTTTGCGTTCCCGCACTTTAATAACATTAATTAATTCGGCCGGAGGCAGGCTTAAATCATCATTTTCCTTACCTACTAGCCGGGAGCCAATGAGCACGTCCATCACTGGCACGTGCTCGGTTGGGTTGCGCGAAGGCTTCTGGGAATTGGAGTTCTCTTTGGAGGACCAGGCCGCCATCTTTGGCTGACTGCGATCCACCTATATTAATTTGTCGGCGGATTGATCAGCCATTTCCCGGCCCTCCTTATCTTTTTGTGGGGTGAGCGGCGCTTCACTCGCCTCCTCCTTCCCCTTTGGGAAGTCCAAGTCCATTTTTTCGACGGCGAAGTCGCAAACAGCGGGACGCAGACCTCCTCCTTCCCACAATGTACTGGGGTCGATCACATGTCCTTCGCCGGCTGCCAACATGCGGAAGTCCCATTTCATGCTCGTCGGCTTGAACAGGAGCGCACCAGCATCATCGGGATTGTCTTTTGCTTCCCGCAGAGCCTCCAGATGATCTTCTCCAAGGTATATGCACAGGACAAAGTGAATTATTTTAAACGGATTTGCAATTAAATCCCTGGCACATACCTCTTAGTAGTCGTCTGTCTCCGGAGGCTTCTCCCTACCTGTGTAGCTGCTCTCTAGCTCCTCCCGAGCGTTGGCTATTATGAGCGTGGCCCTTCCGCTGGTGCTGTCGCACTGCTTGCCTTTTTTCTTCCCATCTCGGACTTGGTGAAGGTAGGTTCTAGCAATGTTTCTGCATGTCCTGACGCTGCCTTCTTAGGGTTCTCTGCCCACAGAAAATTTATAAACAGGTCCTCTGCCAAACTAACGGCCAGAGAATCCTACCAACTATGCCACTGTGACAGATAGGGGGCGCTGTCGTCCCCTTGAACCCTCAGACTTGACTCCAGACACCAGGTAAAAGTCCAAAAGTTGACTTTATTAAAGCAAATATGTTCACAAAGAACCCTCCTCTCCACAATGCTCATTAACCGATACAATAATAATACTCAATAAACAATCCTCCACTCCCAGACCCGTTGCCATCCTTCCATCCAGCTCAGCTTGAAGTGTGGGATTTCCCATAGTCCTTTTATTTTCCCTTACCCAGAAGTGTTTCAATCCTTCCGTCCACGTGACCTCCTATCACTTCCGGGTCAGATCAAAAGTCCTCTTCTTCAGCCCGGAAGTACGTCATTCCTCCTGTCGATGTGACTAAGACATACTTCAGGGTTATAGGGCACATATGATTCTCTGGGCCTCCCTGCAGCTTCCTCTGTTGGCCCCTGTGGTATCCAGCAGGGCTGTAAAGGAAAACTCCATTCTTCATGATTACCTGCTGGTATTCGGGGCACCTCCATGCTGCAGGGATATGTCCACCTGGCGGTCTGGGGGTATTGGCCGGGATGACAGGCCAGCCATAGTCCACAATATATATATGTGTATAGATATATATATATATGTGTATAGATATATATATATATATATATATGTGTATATATATATATATATATATAGTCATTGCCGAAAGTCATTGCCGAAATTATTGGCACCCCTGGAATATTCCCAGAAAATGCACCATTTCTCCCAGAAAATTGTTGCAATTGCAAATGTTTTGGTATAGACATGTTTATTTCCTTTATGTGCATTGGAACAACAAATCTGACATCATGTCACACAGAACTCCAAAAATGGGCCGGACAAAATTATTGGCACCTTTTCAAAATTGTGTGTAAATCGTATTATTTCAAGCATATTATGCTCGTTTGAACTCACCAATGGCAAGAAACAAGTGCTGGCAATATGGCAATCACACCTGAAGCCAGCTGAAATGGAGAAAAATTGACTCAGCCTTTCTGTTGTGTGTCTGAGTGTGCCACACTAAGCATTGAGAACAGAAAGAAGAGCAGAGAATTGTCTGAGGACTTCTGAACAAAAATTGTGGAAAAATATCAACAATTTCAATGCTACAAGTCCATCTATAGAGATCTGCATGTTCCTTTGTCCACTGTACGCAACATAATCAAAAAGTTCACAACACATGGCACAGTAGCTAATCTGCCTGGACGTGGACGGAAGAGAAAAATTGATAAAAGACTGCAACGAAGGATAGTCTGAATGGTGGATAAACAGTCCCAATCAACTTCAAAACATATTCAACCTGTTCTGCAGACTTAGGGTGCAGCAGTGTCAGCTTGAACTATCCGTCGACATCTGAACTAAATGAAACGCTATGGCAGGAGAGCCAGGAGGACCCCACTGCTGACAAAGAAACATAAAAAAGCCAGACTGGAGTTTGCCAAAATGTACTTGAGGAAGCCAAAATCCTTTTGGGTGAACGTCTTGTGGACAGAAGAGACCAAGGTAGAGCTTTTTGGTAAATAAAAGGGGCCGCCTCCCTTCATTCGAGGCTGGAGTCGGGTGGAAGCAGGACGAAGTAGAAGAGAGTGTGGAGGCGGCCCGAAGAAGAAGGCATTGTGTGGCCAGGACTTTGTGGGGGTTTGTGTGCACTTGTAAATATTGTAAATAGTAATTGTAAATAAACATGTGGTGGTGGAAAAACAACATGCCTGCCTGTCTGTGCCCGGGTAACGTTCACATCTGGCGTAGCCGGCAGGATGCTCCGCCTGTTTCAAGGCGGAGGCCTGCACAAAAAAATCTTGTTGTGGACGGCCCGATGACAGCGACGTGCACACAGCTCCACGGAGTAAAAGTAACCCACGGACCGCCATGGGTCTGCAGGAGAACCGTTTTCCCCTGTGGCTGATCGACAGCGTGCAGAGCAGGACTCCAGCAGGCTCCTGCGGGCGTGCCGTTGCTGGAGGCGCCCAGGACAGCATCATGTCTAGGGAGGCCACGCCGAGAACGTTTCCTCGGTTGGTCGGGACCCGGGAAGTGAGTTCCCTGCCTAGTGGCAGCCGGCCCTGGGGGGCCGGCATGTGTTCTATCTTACAGGCAGGGACAGCCCGGATCCGCATCAGTGGTGGACGCATGCTGGTCGGCGGGGCTTTGACAGTGCGCCAACGCCTGCGGGAGCTGATGAAATGGAGCCACTGCAGTACGAGAGATGGCAAGGCTGCCGGCGAGCACGTCGCCGTCACAGGATGGGAGCCAAAATGGCCGCGGACAAGAAGTCCCTCCCCATGACAGGCATGCGATTGGATGGTTTGTCTTGCGGGCCCGCTGATGACTGGAGAGAGGTGGGACAAAGGAATGTCCATCACGTGCCGGGAGAGACCCAATTAGGCCAGAGGAAGAGGCCCACAGGAAGTCGCCAGGGTCTGGGGCTGACGGACAGGTAAGCTCCGCGTTGGTCAACTTCCTGTCTTCAGCTCGCAGAGCAGCATGTGTCGCAGGTGCTACGTGCCCTCCGGGCGGAATTGGGGGTACTGGAGATGAAGGCGATCGCTTCAATCGAACAGCTATTGATGGCGATTAGATGGCGCGACGCTGGATTCTTCAGCCGGAGGAGCATGGCGGGGAAGGTGAGTACAGCCGTCCCCGTACAGCATGAAGGAGGGTTTGCTGAAATTGGCTGTGATACCAACGATCAGCATCGAGTAAGCAGACCACCGACAGTGGATGCGGTGCAGGGGGCTGTGCGCGCGATGAGGGGAGAGACAGTGAGAGGGCTGGCAGGACACGGGCTGTTGAGTGCCCCAGGTCCTAGCGCCCTCCTCCCCGAGTCGGCGGCAGTCTCGCGCCGCACTACAGGGATGCAGACGGGAAGGAGTCTCTTTTTATGCAATAAGGAGACTCAAACCGCCAGGGCGTCCCAGAGCGACTTGTCCAATACAGTCCCCACAGTGAAGCATGGCAGTGGCAGCATCATGCTGTGGGGGTGTTTTTCAGCTGCAGGGACAGGACAACTGGTTGCAATCGAGGGAAAGATGAATGTGGCCAAGTACAGGGATATCCTGGACAAAAACCTTGACCCTAAGCACACAGCTAAAATAACGAAGGAGTGGCTTCACAACAACTCTGTGACTGTTCTTGAAAGGCCCGGCCAGAGCCCTAACTTAAACCCAATTGAGCATCTCTGGAGAGACCTAAAAATGGCAGTCCACTAACGTTTACCATCCAACTTGACAGAACTGGAGAAGATCTGCAAGGAGGAATGGCAGTGGATCCCCAAATCCAGGTGTGAAAAACTTGTTGCATCTTTCCCTTAGAAGACTCATGGCTGTATTAGCTCAAAAGGGTGCTTCTACTAAATACTGAGCAAAGGGTCTGAATACTTAGGACCATGTGATATTTCAGTTTTTCTTTTTTAATAAATCTGCAACAATTTCAAAAATTTTTTTTTGTCTGTCAATATGGGGTGCTGTGTGTACATTAATGAGGAAAAAATTAATGTAAATGATTTTAGCAAATGGCTGCAATATAACAAAGAGTGAAAAATTGAAGGGGGTCTGAATACTTTCCGTACCCACTGTATATATATATATGCATGTGTTTGTATATATATATATATATATATATATATATATATATATATATATACATATATATATGGTATATATATACACATATATATATACGGTATATATATATATACATATATATGTATACAGTATATATATGTATGTACATATATATGCATGTATATATATGTATGTATATATATTTACTTATCTCCTACATGTTTTGCCTATTTTTAAAATTTTCTTCCTAACACTAGCAAGCATACAGACTGTTCTTTTGTTAAGGTTGATTCATAAATCCAGAGTAAACCAGAAAATACAAAAAAGAAGCATTCATTGTTCTAATTCAGCAAGAAGTTCCCACAATTATAGAATCCAGTCACTTGAATGATTGGATTGATTGAACAAGTTCCCCACTCATGAAAGCAGATAAATTGGTAGTTATCAAAAAGGGAGTGTATATAACAGATGGGGCACTTGCATTTCAGCAAGCAATGACAAAATTGTCAAAAATTTAAAAAACACATAAATGTTTTCTTTTTTACTTTAACCCATTATAAATATATACCCAGGCAGCACTGGGTACTTCAGCTAGTAAGCTACTGTATAAAATGATAAACAGGTCACAAAAATATATAGAACCTTATTTGTAGGAAATAAGTGAGGCTGAATTGTTATGGTTTTTCCCTGATTTCCTGTGGGACTAAGGAATCAAACAGCATATTTTATCTTCAGGATATGATTTATATTTAACCACTCAGCTATTGATTTAAAATTTGATCTGACATGCATTAAGTTTTTTAATTTGATGTTTCAAGTTGATAGATTGCATGATCTAGTTTTATACTCCTACTTGTATTGTATATTTACAGCTCATGATAAATAAAAATAATGTTATTTCAGTATTTATTCTAATTTTATGCATTTTGATTGCCTTTAATGTGGCTTAGTGGCTAAAACCAGAATAGCCCATTTTGTTGCCTAATGCTATTCATTTTATGCATCTGTAGTCCAGTTGTGTACCTTTGCGTCACAGAAACTGTAATATCATGCCTTTCCTATTGGTGTTTCCCAAAAACACATTTGTATTCAAGTGAGGATTGTTTTTAGCAGCCAGATAAAACGTATCAGGTAATTTATTAAATATTATATAGCACGAAAAAAAAGTTTTATCAGGAGCTTTTGTGCACAATCCTAGGCAATACACCAGTCCACGGCAAGCTGCACACAAATCTTAACTCACTCACATGAGAGCAATTTAGTATCAGTAGTTAAAATGTCATTAACATATATCAGAAACCAACACAAACATAGGAAGACCATTAAAAAAAAGAGAAAATAACAAAGCCAGGATTCAGATGCCAGATTAAGATTCAGATTATGCCAGTAGCCATACCACATGCTCTACAAAACAGGTCATCCACCTAAAGCTAAACATGTTTGGACCTGGCCAGTACTTGGACGGGAGACCATCTAGGAAAAGCTTGAGCAGCTGCTGGAAAAGGTGTTGGTGAGACCAGCAGGGAGCACTTATCCTGTGGTCTGTGTGTGGATCCCAATGCCCCAGTGCAGTCATAGGGACGAGTATGGCGCCGTCCTTCAGATGAAATGTAAAATCAAGGTCCGAACTCTCTGTGGTCCTTAAAGATTCCTGGGCATCTTTTGAAAAGAGTAGGGTTTATCCCAATGTCCTGGCTAAATTGCCCATCACGGCCTTGTCCATTCTGGACCCCTAATCATCCCCTGTCTCTAATTAGCTATCTGCCTCACCCCTTCACCACCTAATAGCTAATGTGTGGTGAGTATTCTGGTGCAATAAGAACTGTAATCGCATTATTCAGGTGGGTGCTACACAATTGTGGTGATTGAAGCATAAAGCCCTATGAATGTTAATTAGTCAAAGAGTTATGAATAGTAATTTAGAACCATCATATTTCTAATTCCAGTGAAGTGTTAAGGTACATGCACTTTAGCACTCTTAAGAATTTATGTTAATATATCTATACTAATAAAAGGCAAAGCCCTCACTGACTGACTGACTGACTGACTGACTCACTCACTCATCACTAATTCTCCAACTTCCCGTGTAGGTAGAAGGCTGAAATATGGCAGACTTATTCCTTACAGCTTATTTGCAAAAGTTAAGCAGGTTTCATTTCGTAATTCTACACGTAATGGTCATAACTGGAACCTACTCACGTACATATATACGGCCATAGCCTGCAGCTCGGTCGCCGTGTGAGGCGGAGTTGCGTCCCGCATCATCACGCCTCCCACGTAATTGAGTGACTGCCCATATAAGGCCGTCCGTCAGCAGCAATCCAATAGACACGCTGCCGCTAAATATTCGCGGGTGAAGGACTGTGCTTATGCAAACAAAGATGGGATAGAATAGGTCAGGGATAGAATAGTGTTTGGCACAAACTCAATGAAGGTGCGAGAGAAACTTTTAAGTGCCGGGTCTTAGCTAACATTAAATAAAGCCGTGGACATCGTAAGATCGCACTAGATAGCACAAGCACAGCTGAGAACCTTCGATGCATGTACTGTGAGCGACTCATGTGAACTGACTGTGAACGCAGTACGCAGAAAACAAGCAAGAGCTCCAAAGAGTGCTGAACAAAAAACCCATTACACAATTGATAAGGCAGCAAAAGAATACGTAGCAAGTGACGCATACAAGCATATTCATAAGTGCAGCTACTGCGGAAACAAAGCACACGGTGGAAAAAGTCAATGTCCAGCTAAAGGAAGACAGTGTAAAAAATGTGGTAAATTGAACCAATTTGCTATAGTTTGCAGGACTGGGAAAGGTAATCCCGTGCATGCAGTGTGTGATGTCTCAGATAAAGAGGAAGACGAGAAGTTTATTGATGCAGTAAGAGAGGAACAACCCTCTGAATCTGAACAAGCCTTTGAGGACATATCAATAGGAAAGCACGGTGTAAAGCTTAAGTTTAAATTAAGTTCATAGACACGCTGCCGCTGGCATTTGTCATGCTTAAGACGAATACGATATTTGCGAGATACAAGTTTATTGAGAAGATGCAGGGTATAAACAAGACTTTTGATCACTTTGTAACGGAGTTAAAATTGCTGTAACGGAGTTAAAATTGCTGGTGAAGGACTGTGCTTATGCAAATGAATAGGAAAGCAAGGTGTAAAGCTTAACTTTAAATTAAGTTCATAGACACGCTTCCGCTGGCATTTGTCATGCTTAAGACGAATACGATATTTGCGAGATACAAGTTTAATGAGAGGATGCAGGGTATAAACGAGACTTTTGATCACTTTGTAACAGAGTTAAAATTGCTGGTGAAGGACTGTGCTTATGCAAACGAATGGATGACATGGTCAGGGATAGAATAGTGTTTGGCACAAACTCAGCAAAACTGTGAGAGAAACTTTTAAGTGCCAGGTCTGAGCTAACATTAAATAAAGCCGAGGACATTGCAAGATTGCACGAGATAGCACAAGCACAGCTGAGAACCTTCGATGCATGTACTCCGAGCGGCTCACGTGAACTGACTGTGAACGCATTACGCAAACAACAGGAAAGAGCTCCAAAGAGTGCTGAACAAAAAACGCATTACGCAATTGAGACAGCAGCAAAAGAATATGAAGCGAGTGACGCATACAAGCATATTCATAAGTGCAGCTACTGCGGAAAGAAAGCACATGGTGGAAAAAGTCAATGTGGTAAAGAAACAGAAAGAATATCTTATTTATAAACGGCGCAAATATATTCACATGTACTTAACCTATATTACAACTATATTACACATATAAATTAGACACCCAGACACACACAATCCCCACACATTCCCCAGTCCTTTATCTGAACTTTTGATTTATATGAAGGAGAGTTGGGATCCAAGAGATTGTGTTTGTGGAGGGATGTAGAGTTAAGGCGGGTGGGGGAGTCACGTCATCATCTCCCCTCCCATTCACCTCATTTCATTCACTTCATTTTGCTCCGAGCTAAGCTCCGCAGCTGATGCGGTCTTGACGTTTTTTTTCCTTAGTGTTTAGTCCTCTCTCCTTTACTGATTTATATAAAGGAGAGTTGAGATCTGAGAGACTGTGTTTGTGGAGGGATTGAGAGTTAAGGCGGGTGGGGGAGTCACGTCATCATCTCCCCTCCAATTCACCTCATTTCATTCACTTCATTTCACTCCGAGCTGAGCTACGCAGCTAACGTGATCTTGCAGAAACAACTTTGTGATGCTGCCACCAAGAAAAATCCACAAGTTAATATATACGCTGTCGCTAGAGTTTCTCCACACTCTGAATCCTCCAGGCACTCCTGAGCATAATCTGATTTTGAAGGTTGGGGCACCAATAATGTTACTGAAAAACTTACAGCCACCAAAACTTTGTAACGGCACGAGACTTCAGGTCACGTGTCTGCAAAAGAACCTAATTGAGACAACTATTTTTACTGGCAGTTGCTCAGGGGAGAGAGTTTTTATTCCTCGCATCCCCGTTATACCCTCTGATCTACCATTTCAATTCAAATGCCTCCAATTTCCAGTACGGCTCTGCTTGGCAATGACAATTAATACATCTCAGGGACAGACCCTACAAAAGGTTGCCATTGATTTGAGGCAAGATTGCTTTTCATATGGCCAACTATACATTGCATGCTCAAGAGTAAGCTCGCACAGCTTGGTCATATTACAACCGGAGTGCTGAACTGACAACGTGGTATACAAAGAGATCCTTAACAAATAATTATTGGTATAATTTCCCTCAGTTTAAAAAGGTTTAATTTTCTTCTTAATAAAAATTTAAAAGCAGTACTTCGCTGCTGCGAAGCACAGGTATTTTGCTAGTTAATTATATATTGTCACACTTGAGTCACACAGTAGCACAGATTCATTCAGGGTTTTCAAGAAACAGAAACTTTATTCGTAAACAACATAATAAAGAATAAAGCAGGTAATGTCTGGGGGAAGACAGACAAGGCAGTGAGACCAAAGGACTGCTGCTGTACAGGCTTTTAAATGTTCGAAGCCCCGCACGAGATGCAGATCACGCAGCACCACAGCAGCAGCAGCAAGCCTGAAAGAGAAAATAAAAAACTGTATTTGTTTCCCATTGAACACTGTTTAAGAGGGGGTTTCAGAGGAGTGGCCACATCCCCTTGGGGCTGCATTCAGCTTCTTCACACCCCCTCCCTCAGCTTTGCTCACATCTTTGTGAATTAAGCGACTTTCCAAACCAGGCTCGGACAAACACGACAGGACATCCGCATTAATGTGTGCAGAGCCAGGTCGATGACAGGCACTAAAATGATATGGCTGCAAGTTCAAGAACCATCTCATTAGACGGGAGCTCATATATTTCTGTTGGTATAGCCATTGAAGAGGACAGTGATCGGTCACCAAGGTAAAATTACAACCCCATAAATAATAAAGACATACCCAACCTACATTTCTTAGGGTTAACTGTAAAACCAGTCTGTCTCAAGCTATCAAGAACAGCCTGAAGCCATTCTAAATGTGTATGCCAATCATTACTGAAAATCACAACATCATCGAGGTATGCCCCGGTATATTCAGAATCAGGATGCAAGATCTGATCCAACATATGCTGGAAAGTTAGAGGCACACCATGGAGACCAAACGGAAATCTAGTAAATTCGGGAAGACCATCAAACGTTGAAAATACTGTTTTCTCACAACTGGCAGCCTCATGAGGCATCTGCCAGTAACCTTTCGTGAGATCCAGTGTGGAAATACAGAATGCCTGACCAAGTTTTTCCAACAACTCGTCAACACTGAGCATCGGATTAGCATCACTTTTGGAGACCTTATTCAAGCGCCTGAAATCGATACAGAACTGAACCATCCGGTTTTGGGACTAATACAAACAGACTGCACCAGTCACTTTTACTTTCACGAATAACACCCAATGCCAGCATTTGCTTGACCTCTTCTTGCACAACATTCTGTCGCGTTTTCGGGATCCGAAATGGCCGCATCTTCACCCTAACACTGGGTTCAGTAGTGATTTTTGTTTCATAAGGCGAGTCAATCCCGGCAGGGTGGAAAAAACATCAGTGTTCTGTCCAATCAAAGATAACAATTAATGAATAATAAACAATATTAATTATATAATAATGTGAAGATCTAAGGTTACAATTTGGAGTGTAGAGGGTCAGGCATTCTAAAATATAGGATTGAGCAAGATTATTTAAGGCTTTATAAACCATTAGTAGTATTTTAAAGTCAATTATGAATGACACAGGTAACCAATGTAACAATGCTAAAACTAGTGAGATGTGCTCAGATTTTCTTTTCCTAGTTAAGGTTCTGGCTGCTGCATTCTGCACTAACTGCAACCGATTGATGTCTTTCTTCGGTAGTCCTGTTAGGAGTGCATTACAGTAATCTAACCGACTAAAAACAAAAGCATGAATTAATTTTTCAGTGTCTTGTAAAGTTATAATAGGCCTAACTTTTGTTATATTCCTTAAATGAGAAAATGCAGTACTAGTAATCAGGTTAATATGCGATTTAAAGTTTAGGTCACAATCAATGATTGCCCCTAAATTCTTTACCTTTGTCTTGATTTTTAAACCTAATGAAGCAAGTTTATTTATAATGTTCTTACTATACAGTGGAACCTTGGGTCATGAACGTCTCGGAACACGTACAAATCGGGTTACGCCCAAAACGTTTGCCAAACTTTTGCATCTGTTCACGACCACACACTCAGGTGGCAAACAAGCCAGTTTCCCTTTCTGGTTTGTACACGCCGATGGTTTCCACATGTGTTCAGTCTGTCCCTGTACATTGTTCTCAGTCAGACGTGCATGCATTAGCTGTGAACAGTTTGTGCTCTATTTCTTGTGCTTTGGCATTAATTTTGCAATTAACCATGGCCTCTAAGTGAGTGAAGAGTGGTAGTGTTGGTGAGAAGAAAGGTTAGAAGCAAATTGAAATCGAATTAAAAAAAGAAATTATTGAAAAGTATGAACGTGGCGTTCGTGTTACTGATCTTGCCGCCGAGTACAAGAAGTCAAAATCTATGATTTTGACTATTCTAAAGCAGAAAGAGGCCATTAAAGCAGCTGATTTTGCAAAAGGAATTACAGTGTTAACCAAGCAGAGGCCTCAAGTGTGGTTGAACGAGGAGCAACTTGCAGGGGATAGCGTAAGAGAGGCAATGTTATGCGAGAAAGCCAGGAAGATTCATGGCGATTTGCTGCAAAGCTATCCTTCTATGAGTGGCTAGTTCTTCCTCCTCACTTCCTTTATGTCAGAACTCGACTCATGCAAGGTTAGTTTTCTTGGTTGTTAATGGTTAGTTTTTGTATAAATTAAGGATTTTTCAAATTTTCATTTTTTTCCCTGTGCTTAAAACTCATTAAAAGAAGTGTTTACAGCGAGCGGATCATAAGGCTGTAGTGTGAACTCTTGCAATGTTAGTTTTCTCTGTTCAAGGTTTTCTCTGTGTTATTCAATGTTTTTACATTTAGTTTACTTTTATACTGTGCATTCTATGGTATAATTAACTATTTTTGTGCTTTTTCATACGGTCTGGAACGGATTAGTTGTATTTACATACAATCCTATGCGGGAAATTAGTTCAGGTCACTACCAAATCGGGTTGCAACCAGAGTTTTGGTATGAATTATGGTCGTGACCCGAGATTCCACTGTATGTATGTTTGCCAATTACTAAGATTTCTGTTTTTTCCTTATTTAGTTTGAGAAGTTACTACTCATCCAATTAGGAATACTCCTTACAGTTGGATCAGAGAGCCAAGTGCATCAGGGTCATCAGGTGCTATCGATTAATAAAGCTGTGTGTCGTCTGTGTAGCTGTGGTAGCTCACTTTCTGCTTTGAGATAATCTGACCTAATGGAAGTTTGTAGATTGAAAAAAAGCAACAAAAGTGGAGAGTTTCAGTTGAGAAATTCTTCTCCGTGTTTCAGGTAGATCTATTCCAGTAAAAGAATTTAACTCGCTTAAAAGGGCATGCTGGGATTCAATTGGATTAACTTTGGGGGTGTACTATATTATTTCTAATATCATTTATATAGCTAAAGCCTTACAAGTTTCACTAGTAGTTTTTAGGAGGCATTCCATTGAGTGAGCTGTGTTTAAAAGATGATCAACAGTTGAAAATAAAACTCTTGAATTGTTAGCATTATCATTTATAATTTTAGAGAAATAAGACTGCCTCTTATGAGGGAGGTGGGGGACATCGAGTCCGAATGGGCCATGTTCCGTACCTCTATTTTTGAAGCGGCTGACCGGAGCTGTGGCCGTAAGGTGGTCGGTGCCTGTCGTGGCAGCAATCCCCGAACCCGTTGGTGGACACCAGCGGTGAGGGATGCTGTCAAGCTGAAAAAAAGGAGTCCCATCGGACCCTTTTGTCCTGTGGGACTCTAGAGGCAGCTAATAGGTACCAGCCGGCCAAGCGGAATGCAGCTTCGGTCGTTGCTGAGGCAAAAACTCGGCCATGGGAGGAGTTTGGGGAGGCCATGGAGAACAACTTTCGGATGGTTTTGAGGAGATTCTGGTCCACCGTCCGGCGTCTCAGGAGGGGAAGCAGTGCAGTGTCAACACTGTATATGGTGGGGATGGTGTGCTGCTGACCTCGACTCGGGACGTTGTGGGTCGGTGGGGGGAGTACTTCGAAGACCTCCTCAATCCCACTAACATGCCTTCCAATGAGGAAGCAGAGCCTGGGGGCTCCTCCATCTCTGGGACTGAGGTCACCGAGGTGGTCAAAAAACTCCTTGGTGGCAGGGCCCCGGGGGTGGATGAGATACGCCCAGAGTTCCTCAAGGCTCTGGATGTTGTAGGACTGTCTTGGTTGACACATCTCTGCAACATCGCATGGACATCGGGGACAGTGCCTCTGGATTGGCAGACCAGAGTGGTGGTCCTCCTCTTTAAAAAGGTTGACCGGAGGGTGTGTTCCAACTACAGAGGGATCACACTCCTCAGCCTCCCTGGAAATGTCTATTCGGGGATTCTGGAGAGGAGGGTCCATCGGATAGTCGAACCTCAGATTCAGGAGGAACAGTGTGGTTTTCGTCCTGGTCGCGGAACAGTGGACCAGCTCTACACCCTTAGCAGGGTCCTGGAGGGTGCATGGGAGTTTGCCCAACCTGTCTACATGTGTTTTGTGGACTTGGAAAAGGCGTTTGACCGTGTCCCTCGGGAATCCTGTGGGGTGCTCCGTGAATATGGGGTACCGGACCCCCTGATAAGGGCTGTTCGGTCACTGTACAACCAGTGTCAGAGCTTGGTCGCATTGCCGCAGTAAGTCGAACCCGTTTCCAGTGAGAGTTGGACTGCGCCAGGGTTGCCCTTTGTCACCGATTCTGTTCATAACATTTATGGACATAATTTCTAGGCGCAGCCAGGGTGTTGAGGGGGTCTGGTTTGGTGGACTCAGGATTGGGTCAGTGCTTTTTGCAGATGATGTTGTCCTGTTTGCTTCATCAGGCCGTGATCTTCAGCTCTCTCTGGATCGGTTCACAGCTGAGTGTGAAGTGGCTGGGATGGGAATCAGCACCTCCAAATCCGAGACCTTGGTCCTCAGCCGGAAAAGGGTCAAGTGCCCCCTCAGGGTTGGGAGTGAGATCCTGCCCCAAGTGGAGGAGTTCCAGCATCTCGGGGTCTTGTTCACGAGTGAGGTAAGAATGGAGCGTGAGATCGACAGGCGGATCGGTGCAGCGTCCGCAGTGATGCGGGCTCTGCATTGGTCTGTCGTGGTAAAAAAGAAGCTGAGCCGTAAGGCAAAGCTCTCAATTTACCAGTCAACCTATGTTCCTACCCTCACCTATCGTCATGAGCTATTTGTAGTGACCGAAAGAACAAGATCGCGAATACAAGCGGCTGAAATGAGTTTCTTCCACAGGGTGTCTGGGCTTTCCCTTAAAGATAGGGTGAGAAGCTCAGTCATCTGGGAGGGGCTCAGAGTAGAGCCACTGCTCCTCCGCATCGAGAGGAGTCAGATGAGGTGGCTCGGGCATCTGATCAGGAAGCCTCCTGGACGCCTCCCTGGCGAGGTGTTCCAGGCACATCCAACCGGGAGGAGGTCCCGGGGAAGACCCAGGACACGCTGGAGGGACTATGGCTCCCGGTTGGCCTGGGAACACCTCAGGATTCCCCCGGAAGAGCTAGAAGAAGTGGCTGGGGAGAGGGAAGTCTGGGTCTCTCTGTTCAAGCTGCTGCCCCCGCGACCCGACCTCAGATAAGCGGAAGAGGATGGATGGATGGATGGACAAAAGAGACATGCCTCAGAAGTTTAAATCTTTTATATCTATTCTGGAGCGACAAGCTTGGTGACTAGTAGTACAAAACGTTATCATTATCAGTTTTGGCTGGCTAGGTATTCCATCGGGATTCTGTCTTTTCATCATCCTTTTCCAACTTAAAGGACAGTAAAACCAGACTGTGGGGTTTTTAGGAAACATGTTATTTATAGCAATGACATCTTGCACCCTAATTTATTTCATTCTGACCTTGTCCTAGTAATGTATTTGTTGTTTGTAGCAGGGCTGTGGAGTTGGAGTTGGAGTCAGAGACAATTTTGGGTACCTGGATTTGGGGTCGGAGTCGGTACATAAAAATAAATACAGCAAGTTCAAATGTCCCATTTCACAAACAATAGACATAATTAAGTACTTCTCTGATATAAGAATTAAGCCCAGTGCATAGTTGAGTTACTACTAGTGTGAAGTTCAGCTGCGCTATTATACAACCTGACATTCATATATTGTAATCTGGATTATGGTACATTACAAAAACTTCTTCCATTTTATATTCAGATATAATGTGTTTAACAAGTTCATTTGAGTGTTAACAAGTGTAATGATGTAGGTGTATGTGTGTGCTATGGCCTGATGTGTGGTCAGGGGTTCTGTCTGCACTCTCCATATATGCTCCCACCCAGGGCTGAACTTTAGCATAACTTTGCACACCACCAATTCTAGAAGATTTAGAAATTAAAAAGGAACAGATTCTATGTATTGTGACAGGTAATGCTTCTAATATGTTAAGCACAATTGAGAAAATGAATAAAGTAGATGAAGAAAGTGACAAACAGATATTAGAGGAAGACAGTTCTGCAAGTATTGGAGAAAGTGAAACCGAAGAGAATAGTGAAATTTTGGATAACATTGCCGAAAAAGCATCTATGCTTACTATTATTCAACATATGCATTGTGCTGTTCATACTCTGCAAATTGTGATAAGAGATGGACTGAAAGATCATCATGCAGCTACTCTACTTGGCAAATTGAAGCAAGTAACTGTTGTAGCCAGGGCTCCTAAAACAGATGCAATTTTGAAAAGACGTGCAGGAAAATGAGACATTTTGGATCAAACAACATGCTGGGGAAGCACTTATTTGATGGTAAAGCGTTTGCTTGAACTAAAATACTTTCTTGAACAACTGGACAATGAAAATGTTTTTTTAACTGAACACCAGTGGGCATAAGTGAAAGAACTGGAAAGTCTACTTTCTTACCCCTTTACTGTCACTAAAAGGTTGCAATATGAAGATTTAACACCTGGTAAATTTTCCTTGGAATGGAAGTGCTTGATATATTGCCTGAACAAAAGTGGAGGGTTAATAGCTGATAGCATCGTATCTTCAATGAAGAAAAGAGAGAGTCTCTTACTGGATAATCAAATCTTGTTAGCTGATATTTATGTTGATCCAATGAGCCGAATTTTGTTGAGCAGTGACCAGAATGCTAAGGGAAAAAAGACATTCTGTGATGTAGCAGTTCACAAGGAGGGATTACTACTACCTGAAACATCTCCACTGGATGAAGCTATAAGCACTGGTAACTCAGGATCATCCTCTTCAATTGAAGAATTGGACTTTGATTCCTACTTGGACAAAATGGAAGTTTCAAAAGCAAAGCGACCTTTGTGTGAAAGATAAACGACCAGTAAATGTCCAAATAAAGATATTCCAGCAGGAGTTTTTTAAAGAATTAAAAGAAGTATGATCACTCATCGAAACTGACTGTAGAAGAAGCCATCCTTGTTGATCCAGAGATCATTAGTGATATGGGTAGAACTGTAACAACAATGCCACCCACCCAAGTCAGTGTTGAAAGCCTATTTTCAGCTATAAAAATAATCAAGTCAGATTTAAGAGCTCCTATGAAAGAGGATCTGGCAGAAGCAATTCTTTTACGTTGAACACTGCATTGAGTTAATTTTGGATTGCATTTAACTGCTATTCTACTCTACAACTGTATTCCAAGTTTAATATATATACTGTTTTAGATTTTCCAGCTTTTGTCTTTTGTTCATGTAATTAAGTTTTGTTTTTGTTTTAAAACTGCCAAAGAATGTGGTTTATATTTTTTGAACTGGTAAAGTCCCTGTTTCTGAATTTTATGCATGCTACTACTTAATAGCCACTTGATAAAAACAATAAATAAAACCTTATTGTTTTCATTTTTTTGTCTTTTGTTTAACTGGCCAATACAGTAGAGAGTCAGCTTCCTAGCCAGTAGTTCTGTGGTTAAAAGTGTATGTTGCCTTCTTTCAATCAACATCGAAAATACATTAGCATATTAAATGCAGAGGAGTCTGAGTCGGGGAGTCGGAGTCAGAAGTACCAGAAACTAAGGAGTCGGAGTCGGAGTTGGAGTCGAAAAATTTATCTAACTTCTCCACAGCCCTGGTTTGTGGGGTTATATACAAAGTATTTCATCTACTTGTAAATAAACTTTTTCATTTCCTTACTTCTTTTTATTGAGTGTTGGTTTGGGATTTGTTGTGAGTGGGTTAAATAGGACGAGTTTTGGTCACAGAACCTGAAAAGATTTCTGTTAAGAATATTAAGTATTACTGCTATCACAATAGTGGTGTTCTGATCTTGTGGTTGCACTGGGCTTATTTAGTCTCCCAGGGTAGTGGTACAAAATAATATGCAAAAATGGTCCAATATGCCGATATCCACAACCTGCCCCACATCAATTTCTAAATCCTTTTGAAGTCACTAAATCCAGCGTGTGTCCTCCCTTATGTGTGGGCTGGCTGACATGCTGACTCAGACCAAAGAGTGCATTAAGTTCAGGAATTTTCTTGCTTTCGGGTCACAGTGGTTGTCCACATGAAAATTAAATTTGCCAACAATTAGGAATCTGTCATAGTTCGTTATTATTAGAAATATTAAGTCTGAGAATTAGTCAGTAAAAGATGCATTATATATTGGATGTCTATAAACAGTCAGTGTGAGAGACCGAGAGATTCCTTGAGTAACAATGGAAATGCAATTGAAAGACATGAAAATACCAAAAGTGGCATTTTTGACGTTTAATCGTCTTGAGCAAATACTCGCTGAACTGCCACCTTTTTTGTTTTGGTGAACCAAATGAGCAAAGCTGTAATTCGGAGGTGCTGCTTCAATTAATACTGCCACACCACATGAGCTGAGCTATGTTTCATCTAGAAAGAAAAAGTTGATTTTCCTATCACTGATAAGATCGTTAATGTAAAAAGTCTTGCTGGTTAATGTTCTAATATTTAGCAGATCCATACTTAAGGTCTCAAAAGAGCAGAGCTGAATCAGAGTATTACAACAGGTTAAAATGGTAAAGTTATTTGTGTTTATGCCGGTTTGCGCAGATTTTTTCATTGATCTATGATCTGTTGTTATAACACTAATACAGTACACATCTATAGGTGAAATAGTAAATAAATTATTTGCATTTATAGCGCTTTGTCCATGTTTTTTATTTAGACTATGGTTTCTTAATATAGTGTAATACAGCATACTTCTAAAGGTGAATGCAGGACAGAATTATCACATCCTAACATGGCATTATAGGAACCATTCGGACTAAAATTAAGTAGTCAGGGAAGACAGATTACCTTCCAAATATTGTTGTAGAGGACCCGGATGCCAAATCTGTTAAGATGCAGACCATCTCATCTGAGGAAATGCAGTCTTTCCCAGGATAGATCCTAGTTGTTAGACATTAGACAGTATTATACATAATCACTGACTTTTTTATCACAGTATGTTAAAGCAGCAAAGAAAGGGGACCTCTGTCTATATTTAATATTATGTAATAACCAGGATAGAATTAAGGATGTAGATGTGTTTTAACAACTACAATCAAAGGGCAGTGTTATGCAGCTCTCATTGTTTTAGCAGAGTGCAGGTGCAAAGTGTAAAGTTATAAAGTTTAACTTTGGTAGGGCACATTTTAAACAAATTAAAGGGATACACTGGGATAATCTTTTAAGTGTGGAGACAGTCAAGGAGCAGTGGAACAAGTTTAAAAACATTTTACATATAATGCAGGTACATTATAAAATTTAGAATTATTAGGAAATTAAAATAAAACACGGCAATAGGTTAACAAGGAGTTGATAAAGAAGCTTCAAAAAGAAAAAAAAGCAGCTGTATAAGGAGTATAAGAGTAATAACTCCAATGTGAACTGTAAGGCAAAAGAGCACCTAAAGAGATTATTTCAGTATTTTAGTAGTAAAAGAACAGTCAAAGAAGAGGAAATGTATATCAGAAATGGTAAGGGTGGATTCAAAAAAGCAGACAGCAAAATAGCAAATGCTGTAAACTTGCATTTTTCTAAAGTTTTGATATGTGAAGATGTGGATAACCTCCCAGCAGTAACAGGGACTACAAATGAGGTAATGTGTGATTTGGAAATTCTAGTGGAAGAATTAAATGTTTAGTTTAAATAGGCTCAAATCTAACAAATCACCAGGACCAGATAACATTTATCCTAGAGTGATTAAGGAGGTTAGTAAGTACATATGTAAAACCTAATTGCATATATTTAGGAAGTTACTGCACACTGGCAAAATTCCTAAGGCTTGCAAAATGGCAACTATTATCCTGTTATGTGAAAAGAGTGATTGGGCAGATCCAAGTAACTAAAGGTCAGTGCACCACAGTTAAATTAATGGAATTATCGAGAAGATTAACCAACATATGGCAAGAATAAGAGTGTTAGTGCACAGTTAGCATGGGTTCAGATGACGGAGGTCATGTTTTTCTGACATGCTGGATGTTTATAAGGAGGCAACAAAAGGATATGACCAGAGTGGAGCATATGATATTATTTATCTTGACTTTTCAGAAAGCATCTGATGAGGTCCCACTTGAGAGGCTGGGTATCAAACTAAAAGAAATGGGAGTTCACAGTGTTGTGTATTGATTTTTGCAGAATTGGCTAAAACACAAGAAGTAGGGGATTATGGTACAAGGAACCTTATAAGAATTTGGTGATGTTAAGAGTGGTATTCCCTGGGATCAGTGCTAAGGCCATTTCTATTTTTAATAATGTAAATTATCTGGATGAAATTAAGCATCCAGCTACTAAAGTTTGTAAATAACATAAAGGTAAGTGGAATGTCAGATAATATAGAATTCATTGAACCATTACAGTGGAATTTGTGCAGATTTTTGGTAGATGAACTTTATTATAAGCAAATATAAGGTATCGCACATAGTAAGTAAAAAATATTTGATTTGAATACACAATAGGAAGTCTGAAAAATGAAAATACTGCTTATGAGAAGGATTTAGAAGTCATAGAAGATTTTTTCACTATCAACTTCCAGACAATATTCAGAAGCCATTAAGAAGGCTAACAGAATATTAGTTTTTTTAGCACAATGTGTAGAGTACAAGTCAAATTAGGTTATGGTTAAGCTTTATATTGCACTAATGAGGTCATCCCTAGAATATTGCATACAGTTTTGGTTTCTAGGCTATAAATGAGTTTAACAAGAACACAAGGTCACAGCTGGAAGACTAAAAGTAAATTTTGCACAAACTTTACAGACTTTTTCTTCACACAGAGAACCATGGACACATGGAATAAGTTACCAAGTAGTGTGGTAGAAAGTAAGCCTTTTGGCACCTTCAAAACTAGACTTGATGTTTCTTTGGAGTAGTTAAATGGATAGACTTGTGGAGCTTTTATGAATTAGATTACCTGTTCTCGACCCAAAATGTAAAATTTTCTCATTTAAATGCCCATATTTATTTATTTATTTGTTTGTTTATTTAACATATGGCCACAACCATTTGTTCACATTTTCTTCATAACAACCCAAATTTGTGTGGTGTGTGACATCATTAGAGCAACAGGATAAAATATTGTTTCTTTGTTCCCATTTCATACAAGATTGTGGGTAACTCCACATCTTCTTGAAATAGTAGTAGTTTTTTGATTTTCTGGTTAATGGTTTTTTAGAACATACCTTTTGACTTTGATTTTTGGTACTTATTTTTTTAGGTACACATATTTTGGACTTCCCAGTTACAATCCATGCTTTCTCTTAACTGTGTTTCTTCTTTTGATCCATATCTTTCTCACTGCCATTTTACACCCTTAGTGGAACAGCTGTGAATTTAATGTTATTTCATATGATATAGAAATATGTAGCTGTAATGTGATCAAATTGTTGATTAATGGTAGGAAGCAGAAGAGTAATGTCTGACTGTTTCACTATAGTCAGATTCTGAGACTTAGATAGGAAGTGCAATCATTTCAAAGGCTTTCCTTCATCTGAAGCAATCCTACACTAAAGCAGTTTTTAAGGCTTTGCAGCATCAGGCTTGAGTACTACACAATATCAGTTTATCCTTTATTTAATTTAAATCCTTCTTTCAGAGAATACATGTTATATTTGACAGTTATTCTGCTACTTAATGTAGTGTAAATAATCCCAACTTTGAATTCATGTTCTGCATTAAGCATACACTAACAGCGTGTGTAAGTAGTAAATGTTTCCAGCTAATCAATCAGTTTAGGTTCAAGAACTATTGCACAGCCAGAATAGAATGCCTTTACTTCCTTTAGAGTTTGAGGTCTAACGTTAGCCTTTGCAGATAATTCTGCTTTTTCTAACTCCATCATATAATCACTTTTTATTAGACATAAAAAATTTTCAACAAAAGTAGTTTCATCGTTTATATTTTATTTTGGAATAGTTCATATCTAATGCCTTCTAGAGCATTTAGTTCACTGTGGACCTTTAATGTAAAATAAGTTTAGAAAAATGGATGGATGTACAATAGTTCTATAAAATTGGTGTTCATCATTTCAGCATGCAACACATTCTGTTTATAATTTAATGTTATGATAGCTAGCTTTTTTGTACTCTGTTGCTGAATATGAAATCAATTTTCATCTACATGTAGCGTTATTTTTTGTGATTGAATTTGTAATTATATACAGTAAAACATTGATTATCCATTACTCAATTAACTGTCAGTCTGTCTTTACTGTCAGGGCCAAAAAAAAATAAAACACATGCTAGTGCCTACCTGTTACTGTAGTACTACTGCCGCACAGTGTGCTGAGAGCTCTGCACATTGGAACAATTCCCTTCGTAGCGCGTAGTGTACTTCCTCAGGACACATTTCGAAATCACACTGCAGTGTCAGATACGTACCTTCATTTTTAATAGTGTATAGCTTTTCTCTTTTATTATAATTTATCTACTGTACATTGTTATGGCTGATAAATGTAAGTGTGTGGTGTTGGACTTATCACAACAAACTGAAATAATTAAACATTTACAAAATGGCAAAAGTGCTTCAAGTATTGCTACAATTTACGGAGTAGGAAGAGAAACAATGAACGATATGAAGTGTGATGCCGACAGGATTGAAGAATGTGTTGAAAATGGAAACACTGACAGGATTGTAAATGCATTAATGTTAATATTCTCCTGTATTGCAATTTTCTTTTTAAATTCTGTTATATTATGTTTTGTTAATATACTATGACTTGCAGGCAGCTTGTGATGTGCTGTTAGGGAGCAAAAAGCATGTAAAGAATGCTGTAAGTAATCAGGCAGGGTGAAGGGCTTCTGTTCTGAGAGGGGCAGACAGGTCTGTTAGGAGATGGGTGACAGGAGATGTTAGAAGAAAAAGAAAGATGTGACAGAAGGAAGTTTTGAGTAGGGAGTTGGGAAACAATAAGCAGGAGTTTTTGCTGAGTAGAGTAAAAAAGAACATGATTGGCAGGAGATAAACTGATTGGTAGGTAAAGCTTTATTTTATTGTTTTGGAGGTGTGCTCTGTAACCCCGGTAACGGAGTATAAGACAGGGCACCATTTGTTACAGAATGAAAACTCCAAGTAAAACGTAGAAAACTCCAGTACCTCTGAGTTGTGTTTGCTTATTACGCTGGTTGTTACAATATTATATTATGAATTAATTTTGATAATCAAAGTCAAAGTGAACTTTATTGTCATCTCAACCATATACAAGTATACAGATAGACTAAGCTCAGGGTCCACAGTGTAACAACATGATGTGCAAATAATAAATTAAAAATAGAATTAAAATTTAAAAATTTAAAAATTAAAAATTAAAACACAAACAAGACATTGTGCAAAGAGAGGACAAAGAAGTAGCAGCAATATTGATGTGTAAGATATGTAATATAATAAGTAAATAAATAATAAATAATAGATATCGATAATACAGAGATTATCAGTGTATGATAATAGTTAAGTTTAAGTTTAAGATATGTGTTAAAAATGACAGGTCAGAATGTTTCATAGCAGAAGGATATCAAGAGTGTCAAAATACTTAAAGGTCAGTATGAGATTTTCAGTTCTTTTCTACATGCACACTCATCTTTGCAGGACAGTGGTTTTCATGTATAAAAGTTCTGTTTTTAGAGGTGGTTGAGGCTGTGTGGAAGGTCCCAGGGGGGCAGCCTGGTGTTAAAGAGTCTAACAACTTGGGGGTAAAAACTCTCTTGCAGCCTGGCAGATTTGGCTTTGATGCTGCAATATCTTCTCTTGGATGGCAGAACTGTGAAAAGTCCATGTGAGGGGTGTAAGGGGTTCTGCACAATGCTGCAGGCCTTGCGGACACTGCATTTGTAAAATATGTCCTGTAGTGAAGGAAGAGGCACCCCAATAATGTTCTCTGCTGTCTTCACTATCCTTTGCAGGGGCTTACGGTCGGATATGTTGCAGTTTCCATACCAGACAGTGATGCAGCTGGTCAAGATACTCTCCATGGTGCCTCTGTAGAACATGGTGAGGATGGAAGGGGGAAGATGTGCTCGCTTCAGCCGCCTTAGAAAGTGTAGTCTCTGCTGGGCTTTCTTGATTAGTGATGAGGTGTTATGTGTCCACGTAAGTTCCTCAGTTATGTGCACACGAGGAACTTGGTACTCCTAACAATCTCCACATCTAAACAGTTGATGCTGATTGGGATGTGGGCAGGACGTGATTTTCTGAAGTCCACGATTATCTCTTTTGTCTTGTCGACATTGAGAGATAGATTGCTGTCTTCACACCATGCGGACAGCCGTTTCACCTCACCTCTGTATGCTCTTTCATCATCCCTGCTTATCAGTCCCAGCACCTTTGTATCATCCACAAACTTGATGATGTGGTTGGTGTTGTGCATGGCTGTGCAGTCGTGAGTCAGCAGGGTGAACAGCAGTGGACTAAGCACACAGCCCTACGATGCTCCAGTGCTCAGTGTGATGATACTGGAAGTGTTGTGGCCCATCCGAACTGACTGGGGCCTCTCTGTCAAGAAGTCCAAGATCCAATTGCAGAGGGTGGTGTTCAGGCCCAACCTGCTCAGTTTTACTACCAGCTTTGGAGGGATGATTGTGTTGAAGGCAGAGCTAAAGTCTATGAATAGCATCCTGACATATGCGTCTTTTTTATCCAGATGTGTCTGGGAAGGTGAAGGGCCGAGCATATGGCATCCTCAGTTGACCTGTTTGAGCGGTATGCAAACTGAAGAGGGTCAAGGGAGGCAGGGAGATTAGTCTTTATGTGTGACATGACTAACCTTTCGAAGCACTTCATTATGATTGGCGTGAGTGCAACTGGTCGGTAGTCATTCAGGCATGTCACTGATGATTTCTTCGGCACTGGTATGATGGTGGTCGACTTGAAGAGTGCTTGGTCAGTGGAGGGAGGTGTTGCTTTTCTCACAGGCTCTTTGTTCTGCGCTTCAAACCGTGCAAAGAAGTTGTTCAGCTCATCCGGAAGGGAGGCATCACCATCACTGCTGTGTGGGTTGGGCTTGTAGTTTGTAATTGCCTGAACGCCCTGCCACATACGACGTGTGTCTCTAGTGCTGCTGAATAGTTTGTTGATCTTCTGTGCATATGCCCACTTAGCTCTCCTTATAGCGCGAGACTTGTTGGCTCTGGTCACCCTGAAGGCGGCCTTGTCTCCAGATCTGAAAGCTACATTTCTGATCTTGAGTAGCTTGTGCACTTCTCTTGTCATCCAGGGCTTTTGGTTGGCTCTTGTGGTAACATCCTTGGTAACAGTAACATCCTCTATGCATTTGGAGATGTAGCCAGTCACAGAGTCACCATCTATAGCAGCCTCTCTGAAAATACTACATTATATTTTGTTTTGTAAATAAATATGACTTTGCTAATCTACAGTATATCATTTTTAAAGTAACTGTTCTAATAGCCATCTTTTCTCTTACCCGTCACGGCCTCTTGACAAATAATCAAGGTTTTACTGTATTAGCAAAGAAAGAAGCAGGGTTTCTAGAATTTATTATATAGTAATAAAAACCAGCCTGTTAACAAGAGGTTAATAAAAAAGAAGCAGTAAAAAGAAGAGCAAAGAGTTGAATGGAAAATATACAGATGGATAATGTCTAGACACACCAAGGAGAGGAGAGTGACCCAAACATTGAAGCATAGGGATGAGAAGATTAAGAATTACCCATACCTGGATTAGCTGTACCATATACTGCCATTTGGCATCATTAGGGCCAGAAGACCTATTAATCCTTGCTGCTGGCAGTTCAAGAAAATTGAGGGTAGATGCTTTCCACAGATGAATATGAGAAGAGTCAGGTGATTTTCAGCAAGAAGCTGGAATGGACGTTGTGGCAGTCATGCCCAGAGAAAGTAAATTCAGCTAGGATGGAGAGAGAGAGAGAGAGGAGAGGTTAGATAGAAAGTAGATTTGAAGGTGAAAAGGGATGTTGGGATGTTGATATAAAAAGGGCAGAATACAGAAACTGTGGACATTCCTAGTGTAGAAATGTGGCAAGGACATCTCCCTGACAAAAATGGGACTTAATGTGAGGACAAAACCAGTGCTTGCAGATAAATGCAACAAGCAAGCTTAAATTGAATGTTTCTAGAATTTGAAATTCTGAAGGAAGCATACATGTTCATAAAAATAAGTCCCCAGAAAAGAGGAGTTAAAGGAAGTATGTTGCTATTCCAAGTAAATTGAATAGGTAAGGGTCTTTAAGATGCTTTGTGCAAAAGTGTGTATGCCTGGGATCATCGATTCGAGGTCAGTGAGCCAGATTTGGCCTGCATGTATGTTTTCCTTGCCCCAAGCCATTCTTCAACAATTTGCCAGATATGTTAAGGTCTGTAGTGTGTAGAATCAATACACATCAGGCAACTGCAAAAGAGACTGAAAAGGTGTTGAATTCATGATAAAAAGGATCAGGATAGAATTCAGAACAGAATAAAAAAATTAATTCTTGTTTGCTACATGGACTGTAGTGTCTGTGGCTTTCAATTCATAAAAAGCACATTTGCTGCTCTATTATAAAGTCAGCTCACCCTAATTTCCATTTAATACTCGACTCTCAATATTTTCTGCCAAGACATGAACTTGACATATGTCAGTTATGGCTGACAGTGGTTCCTGTTGTCATTAACATTATCAATTTATCACCTGAAAGCTCCAATAAAATGCCTATAACACTTTTTTAAATACTTCTGCATACCTGACGGCTTTATTTTGCTTAACTAGTCCATGTTGCGTGGTGGGAAGCACATGTTGTTCATTCTTATTGAGTTAGTGAACAAATGACCATTTTCCTGTCAGGATTGTAGCTTGCTTTCAGATCTTTGACTTCTTTCTACACTGGGCCTCAGACTGTAGTTGATAAGGTTCATTGAACGTTCCATGCTTTTGAAGATGGTGCCACCTCACATTGTGCACTTTTTTGATAGCAACAATTTTGCTGGAGGTCATACAGGTCGTCTGAGCATTTTGTGAAGATGGCATTATAAAGGACATTCTTTATTGAAATTACAATTCTTGATAGACATTTTCCTTTGAACACATTTTGACAAATATTTTTACTAGCTAACATCTTTTAGACAGCTAAAATGTAACATGAATTTTGTTTTTTCTAATCAGTAAAAATTATGTGATTGGACACAACAACTGTGAATTTTCATGAGAAATAAATATGAATTTAAAAGATTGAGCTTGCATTGGCAGATGAAACGTGAGACTGAATTGTAGTGAAAAACAGGAATTGTGAAAACCAGAAGAGAAAATATAAACCAATCAAATGTGACAAAAGCAAAGTCAAAATCAAGAATGAAGGACAGAAGAGGGTTGAAAGCTGAAATTAATTCCTAGCACTTGGTCTACATATCTGTAATCTAACTGCACTCAGTATTTGATGTATTATCCAACCAAGGGAATATGCCATATTTATATCCTCACTAGGCTGACCCGCCTTTTAAGGCGACCGACTTTTAAGTTGACCACTTCTTAAGGCAATTCTATATGTAGATCAATTTGATATTTTATACAAACTCATTAATTTGGTTATATTGCATTTGAGAGGTATTACTTTAATACTCGTAGTTTCTGTTATTTTTGTGATGAAATTTAAAACTGTTTTTATATATTGAGGCTGCCCTTTTGAACCACCCTGATATTTACTAAGCGGTGAGGCATTTGTACTCCATCAACATTAATTATTTCCAGAGACATAATTTTGTCTATTTTTCCAGCGCATCGCGCACAAAAGCAAGGGAACGATGGGAGCACCAGAACTCTGCTCACGTCATGTCGCTTCGTACCACAAGCTGTAAGTAGTAAGTCTGTGATAAGCGGAATACCGCTACGCTTTCCACTCATGGGATGGAAGGACAATCCCGACCGCTTTTATATAGTAAGAAAGAAGAAGAAGATATCGCACAGTCTGGAGTAGAAAATCATCTGTTACCTGGAAAACGAAACTACAAATCCCATCGTGCATTGCAAAATGGACGTGGCGTGTGTGAAACTCCGCGCCTGCATAGCACTCACGGGACGGAAGGACAATCCTGACCGCTTTTATAAAGAAGGACTATTGGTAACATCACAAATGTGATGACCATGATCATGTGACATTTATGCCCAATTGAGTGAACAAAAGAACGATAGAAGCAAAATAAAAAACAAACATTGGGCAAATTAATACAAATAGTTTGAAATACCCCAAAATAAGGTCTTCATCATAAAAAAAGAAAAAAAAAACTAAAATAACACCTAAACCTACTTCAATCAATGTTTATTATGCAATATTCCTCAACACAAGGCTTGCACTCCGAGTTCAACCACCTGGCTTTGAAGAAAACACACATTTTTAGTCAAAATCCATGACTGTTCCTTAGGGCCATAACCATGCCAGTCCACTAGATATTTTATTTTATAAAAATGTCTCCTAGAGTCCAAAATCTTACAGACCTGAATTTCCTGATGACTCTCCCCACAACTGCAAGTGGGACCCAATGTACCAGGAAACCAACAAATATTTACAAGTGATGTGGAACAAGTTTACGCTTCTGATGAGTGTTACAACATCTGAGTCATACCTTCTTCCCCAGTAAAAAATTAGTATGAGGACGTTGTTTCTTATCTGCACATGTCTTAACTACAGTTCCTGCCCTTAATAATTGTTTTTGTAAGGTACGCAAGTTATTTTGTAAATATGACAAAAGTCTGAAAGGGCTGGAATCGATTACAATGATTCAGTTCAATACATAGTAAGTGGCTTAAAACCATACTAGCACTCAAATGGTAGCCTTTTGAGAGAGAAACTGCACAATGCATTTTGGGAAAATTTACATCCTCCCCATCAAACTCAAAAGCATTAACAGAACAACTTAATACTTTTTACAGACCCTGATTCTCCCTCTCACAAAGCTACACTCAGGATGTTAACCAGATGTTAATTTAACATCAATGCCAACTTTGCTGCAAAAATGACCTGCAGAACATGGGAAGGAATTATGGACCCCAGTCCAACACAATAGAAATCAGTATACCATGGAGTCTGAAATATTTTTTTTATAAAAATCTTAACCAGAGACTTTGCAGTCAGGATAAAATTTAAGGGTACAAAATGCACAGCCTTGGAAAAATGGTCAGTAATGACCAGAGTCACCAAGTGACCCTTATATGAAGGGAAGTTGATGATAAAATTCGCTGAAATATTTTCCTATGGCTATGAAGAAAGATTAATTTGTTGTAACAAGCCCAGTCTTGGCCCCAAACAAGATTGAGCCCAGTTGAAGACTACACACACCTTAATAAAGTCCATAAAACGTTTTGCCATAACTGGCCAACAAAAATAAAGTCACAAAAATTTCAGTGACTTGCAGATATTTGAGTGTCCCAAAAAAGATGAAGAACGACCCAACTCCAAAACTCTTCCTTATAACTAGAATGGGAACAAACAGCTTTGTTTCCAGCATTTCGGGTGCTAGTGGATATGCCATCCAGGACTTTCTGCAAAGCATTTTGTAAACAGTTAGGGCTCTCAACTACTATTCACTACTCCCATAAGGTTACAAGACAGAATAATGGTTTCCAGTTCAGACAGTACTATGTCTATCTCAAACCTGAAGTAAGACATTGACCTTTGTATTACAACCGACTAGCCAATACACAATCACAAAATTAAAATGACTAAAAAATAATGACCAGTGTACATGTCTGGCATTTACCCTCTAAGTCAATTTCAAATTAATCAAGTTTTTCTTGTCTGTAAAGATTGTAAATTCATGAGAGCTAATTCCAAAAATTGTTCCACTGTTCCTAATATAGGTTGATTTCCAACTTCTGTTGGTTCCCGATATCTTAGATTTTTACAGCGGTCGATTGTTCCTGGTAAAAATAGGCACAGGGGATTTACTAAATCATGAAAATGCCTGGACAAAACAGCGCCTACCCCAGCACTTGAGGCATCAACCTCAACCTGTAAGGGTAAAAAAGTATTTGGATGCTGCATGATATTTGCCAAGGTAAACCTAGATTTAAGAGTCTCAAATGCCCATTGAACCTTGGGAGTCCAAAAAAAAATGTTTAATGCTTTGTTTAGTGGTGGAGGTAATTAGAGCACTCAAAGAGTCAAATTTCTGAATAAACCTTTTTTAAAAATTTGCAAAACCCATGAAATGTTGGTCCTGTTTTATGCTTTCTGTGGTTTTCAACTTAAAATAGCAGAGAACTTCTAGTGTATTTCAATAGCGGTGCAACTGATAGAAAATTCCCAGAAAATACTAAGGACATATGAAAGTCACACTTCTCCAATTTTACAAACAAATTATTAGCCCTAAGGCTGGACTGTGCCTCTTTTACATGGCCTACACAGGAATCTATGTTCTTTGAAATTATAAAAATCTTACTTATAAAACTTTGCATATATTCAAGAATAAAATTATGTGCATGCCAAAAAAACAAGATTAATAAAACCTGCCGTATGCACATATGTACACAGTTTACCATTTATAAATCACAGTCACCTTGTAAATATGCGTATTTGAATGCGCCTCAAATGCCACCCTTAAATATCTATATGTAGAGCATGCTAATTAACCTCATACATACTGTATGCATGCTGCTGGACTTCATTGGCTGGTAGTGTAGCTTCCTCCTGATACATCAAGACCCTTTGCCACGAGAATTCAAGAGTATTTTGGCTGCATTCCGCAGCTGAGAAAACAGGATCCTGCACACCATTAGCATGCCTCTCCCATGCATTCAGGGAATTATCAGGGAGAGGCATAAGGCACCATCATCTAAGTTGGTGCCAACTTTCACTTGGCACATGTAACATGATTTCTGTTACAATGAATAGTACTGTGTGTATATGGTACAGTGCCTTGAGCATGGAAAATACGCTATATAAATGAAATGTATTATTATTATTACATTAATTCATGTATATTTTTAGGATTTTTTGTTGATTTTTAATTACTATTTAATTATATAATAACTATATTACATTGTTATTTTTCTTATTTATGTTATTTCTGTTTATTTTTGAGCATTATTGGTTAATTGTGTACTGTCCCTTTAAGTTTGCAAATGTTCTATGCTGTTTGTGTGTAGTTCCCCAAGAGAGTTCTTCCTGTATTTAAGTCAGAGAAACAGGAGCATGAGCCACTGTTCATTGATGTTTGTTGAAAGAATTAAGGTATTGCCTCTGTATTTGGATTTTAAGGGTTTTCAGTTCTTTCTGCCCTATTTATTGGTTTCTGTTTCTAGATTTTGATTTCGGATGTGTTTCCTTTAGGGTTGCCTTTTTACACAACTCCTTTTTTGTCCTTTTTATTTTGTCATGTTTTTTTTTTTTTGTTTTATTCACAGACCAGAGTTTGGTAGTTTTCTGGTTCTTGTGAGCCATTTTAGAACATTTAAACTTGTTTTTCAACTCTAATATAGTTATCTCATTTTCAGACCTCATCAAGCTGAAACCTGCTTGTCATTATTTGAAATAAGCTGTCTGGGTGAGTCTCTTCTGGGTTGACCAGAGAAGATATTGGCCTGCTTTATTCTCTTTTTTGGAGGCCTCACATCCATTTTTGCATTGTTCAAGACTCCTTCATGCAACACCAGAACAAAATGTCCCAATAGATCATGAAGAATATTAACAACAAATGAGTGGAGACAGTATTACATGCACTCTTCCACTCATACCCCTCACTAATACATATTTAATTATATGCACTACATAAATCCAGTTTAGTAAAAATTATATTATTGTAATCTGATAAAAACATGAAGAAATTATTGGGGGGGTAATTATTTCTAATGGTGATCTTATTAAATTTACAAAAATTGATGCATAGTCGTCATGATTTATCATTTTTGGGCACAAGAAAAATCCCAGCCTGAACAGAATGTTAGATGATCATATAAACTCATTTGCCAAATTGTCATTAATATATTCATCTATAGCTTGGAACTAAGCAAAAGATTGAAAATAAATGTGTTTTTACGGAAAAGGAGCCACAGAGAGTATATCAATTGCACAGGTACATGATCTGTAAAGCAGAAGCAGTAAATGACTTTTATTTTGAGAACATATGTCAGATTTCACTGTAAACATCTGGAAGAGATGTTTAACAGAATGACAGCTGCATAAACAGGATTCTCTGAAACATTTTGAACTCCAAGCTAGTTATTCTTTCTTTTCTCAGTTGATTAAAGAGGAGTGTTTAGACAGCCATGAATATCCCAAAATTACCTATGGTGTAGATGAAGATAATATAAAAAAAGGAATGTTGTCAGAATATAATATACCCACTTGAAGGGTAATGGGAGATTTAATTGCTAAAATAAATCCCTATCCAGTAGGTTCTCCATCAATACCTGCAACACAAGTGGGTTTTAATTGTTTTATATCTAAACCATAAGTCTGAGAAAACTTAATAATAAAATTGTCAGCCACTCTTGAATTGAGGAACACCTTCATCTCTCTTTCTTTTTTTTTTTTAACTGCTGGAAAAAAATATTCTTTGACTGCATTTGACAACAAAAGCCCATCCCACCAACCCCTACATAGATGGACTGTTTAGTTTACTTAAAGCTTAGGACAAATCATTAACAAACGCCCTGATTCCCCACAAGAAAAGCATAAACCAGTGGTTGCACAGCAGTAGAACTCTTGAAATCCTATGTTTGTATTTTCTGTTTCAATAGGCAGTGGTGGTTATTGTTCTGAGATGGTTTTATTTTAGGCAGTACCTTCATCCAGCATTTCCTCTATATCATACTTTGCAATTTCATGCTTCTCTCAACTTTTATCATCCTGGGGGTGAGGCATGATCCTTTGGTATGTAATGAGACTCTTGTCTCAGAGCAGTACTTTTTTTTTTTACTGTAAGAAAAGAATTTGCCTAGGAGATCGGTCACTACACTGATTTGTAGTGAGGTATAGGCAAGGTGAAAGCCAGGAAAGACAGGAATTCAAAACCAAAACAAATTCCTAACACTTGGCTTACTTGTGTGAAAGTAACTACACTAAAGATTTGGCATGTCTTATATACAGAATAAACATAAGAAAAGTAAACACAAAGTAAAAAATATACTTTGTCCAAAAAAATTGCAAATGGTGTAAGAAACCCCAATAAATAATTTCTCCATCATAAAAACAAACTCTAAAATAACCAAAAACACAAGTAAAACAATGCTTATGACAAGTGCAATTTATGCTTGTTGATTCTTTATCTTGTGTAGATATAGCATGTTTCAGCTGAATTAGAAGGTGCGTGATATGATGAGTAGGTGATTAGATAATAGTGCCCAGGAGTAAATGAGAGAGTGTGTCTGTTAAAGTGTGTGTTTACAACAAAATAATGCTTCACAGTAGGACCTATCCCAAAAAGTATTTGGTCTGCCAGAATTTGGGCCTTAAAATGTTGTTTAGTAGAAAACAAACATGGGGGAGTATTCATAGATGGGGCACATTTTTATAACCCCAAGTTCCCTCCACTGCTTTTTTGCTTTTTGCTGATTTTGAAAGATATAAATTCTTTGAATACATACGAAGGTAAGAGAAGGCATTACTAAGATAAATCAATATGTTATTCATGTAAATACAGTATATGTTTTATGTATAAACAGAGTTTGGAGTCATTAACTAATATGAAAGATGGACAGTCGTTAGGGATGTGAGGGCATGAATGAAATAATCTGGGGGAAAGAGGACATCCTTTTCTGGCCGCTTTGAAGATCTGGAAAGGATGGGAGATTACAAAATTTCTAAAAATGATTAACATGGAAGAGTAGCATAGCATTTTAATCATATTGCCAAATCTCTTTTCAAACCCCATTGAGCTTAAAAATTGCTAGAGTGGTATCCTACATAAATAATCAAGGGGGTTTTAGCATGAAGGATCAGTAGAGCTGCTGGATTGGGACAATTTTGGAGTCACTCTATTATGGGCAGAACACATTGCATATCCCCTTCAGTCAAAATATATTCATTTGTCTATTAAAAATGAAGATGCCTTAGGAAAAGTTTGGCCAGTAATTTTTTATCAGAGTACATTGACAAAATTGGATGGTGACTAAAGCAGACTTGATGTTCAGTTTTAATGAGGTTTGGAGGTGTTTACATTTTTCAAAAAAGCTGGTGCCTGCTTCTTCAAAAAAGCCAAAAGAACTTCGGAAGAAAGGCCATCTAGCCCTGAGATTTTCAGATTTTCATAGAATTCAAAGTTTGTATGGACTTGAGTAATGTGATAATAGAGCATGGCATCCTCCTCAGAATGCCTAGAAGGAGGTAGCCTCTCTATAACAGCAGTCACTGATCTTGAGAAGATTGTTGATAAAAGATCCTGATTTATTCTTAATGGCAGGGATTAATACAAACGTATCATGTTTGTACAGTTTTAAGGCCAAGAAACTACTGGGTTTAGTTAGCACAGCAGACAAGCTAGAATGTACAAGTACAGTTAATCTCAAACAAGTCTTTTTTTGGATTAATAGTGCATTTGTAGCATTGCCACATAAAAATGTATATATATATTTTTCTTTTCTCTCTATGTAAAATCCCGTTGTCATTTGAGAATACGGAAGATAACATAAGATAAGCGGGTTGGATAGAGAGGACCTTTTGAGAGGTACAGGGCTATCATTGAGATTTCCGGGAGTGCCATGGAAATGGACGCACTATTTAAATAGGGGAGCAAAAAGGCAGGAAGAGAAGGGAGAAAAGACAGCCCGAGTTTTTATGGCGAAGGAAAAAAAGACATGACTCATCTGAGTCCAGGAGAAAGATTTGTTTTTAGGGAGCACCACAAGGCCAACGCAGTCTGGGGTTGCCACCTAGAAGATTCTGTATACGCTGAGGTTACCGTGAAAGGGATCAGAAACAGTGTGAGCCGTAAATCTTTTATTCTGGGATTGGCCTGTCTAAGGAACTCAACTATGGGGAAATAGGAAAACGGAAAAAAGACTAAATCGAATGAACGGTGGGGAAAATTCTTGGATATATAATTTTATGCTTTGTGTTTATTGTATATATTGGAAGTGGGGGTTTTGTAGAAAATGTATTAAGTATATTTTCTTGGTTGCATCCTTTCTCTGTGTGGTTTAGTAAATATCGTTTTTTTTATTATAAGCCATCTTTCTGCACTGTGGGAAGAGGGTGAAGGCAGTTTGAGATTAACCTGCAATCTTCAGTATTTTCAGTGTAAACTTAGTGAAGTGTAGCGGATACAATCGTTACACATTTAGCTCAGATCATACAATGTTAGTTTGTAATTCATATTCTGGGTCCACAGGATTCTGCTATAAAGGACAGTAGTGATTTTAATTATGTTATTTTATGTTGATTTTTCAACATTTGGCTCTTCAATTCCACCCGGGGGAGTAAATGCTAACATTTTTTTCATTTTTATTACTATTTAATTTAATATTGTTTCTTTGTATCAGTATACTGCTGCTGGATTATGTGAATTTCCCCTTGGGATTAATAAAGTATCTATCTATCTATCTATCTATCTATCTATCTATCTATCTATCTATCTATCTATCTATCTATCTATCTATCTATCTATCTATCTATCTATCTATCTATCTATCAATCATATCATATGCTATCATAAAATCACATATGGAACCTTTTGTATCCCACCAAAAGTATGAAAGGTCATCAGTTGAATCAGTGTTAAATGTAAAAAAATCCTCCAGCTAAGAAACTTGTTTAGTGCAAAATTCTGGATTCCAAGAATATTTGATGTGTCATTGCAGGGTTTTAAATGGACCGTCCCTACCCTGCAACCAACCCATTCTAAATCCATCCCACCCCTGGACCATTACGATGTACATTAACTTGAAGAAATTATGTAATCTGCACAAAAAGCTAATATACCAAACAACCCTCTACACCCAGAGACTCCCCTTCTTATATGTAGGTCACACACTGTGTGCGGTGGCCACGATCACAACACTGATATGGGGGAGTGTTGAGTTGTTGAAGGCTCTTAGACCTCTGCGATTCAGGAGCTCTGCTGGACAGCCAAATAGACTGTGAGTTTTTGTTGCTTGGTTTACTTGACTTGAGTCATATAAGTACTCCCACAACCCTAGTTTTTACCATAGTATAACCGGTGTATTGTATAACGTCATTGAAATATAACATACAGTGACAACCTCCTCGACGGAGTGGAGCTCTGGAGGTCCACAGCTTGACTCTATTGGGGTCATTGCTGTTTCATCAATTCTCAATTTAATGTTGTTGATAGTCACCTGTTGGGATAATTTTCTATTAATAGGAATTGAGAAAAAAAGCATGAAGAAGCAGCTCAAGCTGCACTTGCAGGTGCATTTAGAAATCTAAATTTGTTCAGCTTCCAGTAAACTAGCTATGGAAGCAACTTTGAACTACAAAAGTGCAATTTTTTCAAATGAAGTACAGCTGTCAGTTAATGTTACTGGCAGCTAACATTATTGATTTAGTTAATGCTGCATTATCATCTAGTATTATTGGAAGGACAAAGTGAAGTTTAGATAAATTCATAAGTGTATGTGATACATTAACATGTTCATTTTTTTACATATCTAAATATTCAGCTTCATTTTGACCCTGCAACTACTGCATTAAGTAAGCTCATTAAGTATGTTCAGTAGTAGTAATAGTAATAATAGTAGTAGTAGTAGCAGCATTTTTTACTTCATTATTATTAGTAGTAGAATTGTATATATTTGTAGTAGTTGTAATATTAAAATTGTTTTAGTTGTTGTATGACTTGTCACAAGTGATACTATTGGCTATTTCAAGTAACAAAGAGTAACACTACATTGATATCCTGGATGATGATTACTATTACTACTTCTACTAATTATGCTGTTTATGAAGGAAACAAATCAATTGGTTTATCATTGCCATTACCATTGAAGTTCAAATTTATAGGTTGCCTTCCAGATTGCAACAACTCTTCTACTTACCAGTTTTTCAAAACGTCAGCTCATCCAGACGTACTTGAGGTCATCCATGGCACAAAAACCTATAAGAAGCAGCTTGGCTATCATCAGAATCAACTCAGACCTTGCACAGAACCTGCAGTGGGATGACTTGATAGATGACTTTGCCTTCAGAAAATGTACAACCCCAATTCCAAAAAAATTGGGACACTGTGTAAAATGTAAATAAAAACAGAATACTGTACAATGATTTGCAAATCTCATAAACCCGTATTTTATTCATAGTACAACATAGAATACATATTAAATGTTGAAAGTGAGAAAATGTACCATTTTAAGAAAAGAGTAAGGTCATTTTGAATTTGATAGCAGCAACACATCTCAAAAACATTTGGACACAGCCTTTTTTTACCATTGTGTAGCATTCCCTCTTCTTTTAACAACAGTCCTTAAACATCTGGGAAGTGAGGAGACCATTTGCTGGACTTTTGGGAGAGGATTATTGTCCCAATCTTGTCTGATATAGGATTCTAGCTGCTCAACAGTTTTGGGTCATCTTTCTGATATTATTCGTTTTATGATGTGACAGATGTTTCAATTGGTGAAGGTCTGGACTGCAGGCAGGGCCCATATCATCAGAGATGCTGATTTTGAACTAAGTGCTGATAACAAGCCAGATGGCCCCACTGCTCTTTAGTTCAGAGGACGCAGCGTCCGTGTTTTCCAAAAAGAATTTCAAATTTCGATTAAACTAACCACAGAAACATTTTCCACTTTACTTCAGTCCATTTTAAATGAGCTTTGGCCCAGAGAAGATGGTGCCATTTCAGGATCATCTTCACGTATGGCTTCTTCTTTTCATTATAGAGCTTTAACCTATATTTGTGGATGGCACAGCAAACTGTGTTAACAAAAGGTGATTTCTGGAAGTATCATTGAGCTAATGCAGTGATATCCATGGCAGAATCGTGTCTGTTTTTAATGCAGTGCCTCATGAAGGCCCAAAGATCATGGGCATCCAATATTGGTTTTCAGCCATGTCCCTTGCGCACAGAGATTTCTCCAGATTCTCAGAATCTTTTGATGATATTGTCTACTTTAGATGGTGAGATATTGAAAGTCTTCGCAATTTTACATTGAAAAATATTATTGTGAAATTGTTCCATAATTTGTAGACATAGTTTTTTGCAGATGGTGAATCTATACCCGTCTTTATTTCTGAGAGACTCTGACTCTCTAAGATGCTCTTTTTATACCCAGTCGTGTTACTTACATGTTGCCAATTAACCTAATTAGTTGTAAAATATTCTTCCAGGTTTTTCTTTTTAGTACCACTTACTTTTCCAGCCTTTTATAGTCCCCGTCCCAACTGTTGCCTGGCATCAAATTCAAAATGAGCTAATATTTTTCATGAAATTGTAAAATGTCTCATTTTGAACATTTGATATGTTTTCTATGTTCAATTATGAATAAAATATGGGTTTATGAGATTTGCAAATCATTGCATTCTGTTTATATTTACATTTTAAACTGCATCTCAATTTTTTTGGAATTGGGGTTTTAGACATGTTCTGCTGTGATATGCAACAAAGAGACTGAAGAAACCCCTAAACATTCACTTTCAAATTTTAATTATTAAAAAAAATGTATTTGACATTAAAAGCTACACTCACCTAAAGGATTATTAGGAACACCTGTTCAATTTCTCATTAATGCAATTATCTAATCAACCAATCACATGGCAGTTGCTTCAATGCATTTAGGGGTGTGGTCCTGGTCAAGACAATCTCCTGAACTCCAAACTGAATGTCAGAATGGGAAAGAAAGGTAATTTAAGCAATTTTGAGCGTGGCATGGTTGTTGGTGCCAGACGGGCCGGTCTGAGTATTTCACAATCTGCTCAGTTACTGGGATTTTCACGCACAACCATTTCTAGGGTTTACAAAGAATGGTGTGAAAGGGGAAAAACATCCAGTATGCGGCAGTCCTGTGGGCGAAAATGCCTTGTTGATGCTAGAGGTCAGAGGAGAATGGGCCGACTGATTCAAGCTGATAGAAGAGCAACTTTGACTGAAATAACCCCTCGTTACAACCGAGGTATGCAGCAAAGCATTTGTGAAGCCACAACACGCACAACCTTGAGGCGGATGGGCTACAACAGCAGAAGACCCCACCGGGTACCACTCATCTCCACTACAAATAGGAAAAAGAGGCTACAATTTGCACAAGCTCACCAAAATTGGACAGTTGAAGACTGGATAAATGTTGCCTGGTCTGATGAGTCTCGATTTCTGTTGAGACATTCAAGTGGTAGAGTCAGAATTTGGCGTAAACAGAATGAGAACATGGATCCATCATGCCTTGTTACCACTGTGCAGGCTGGTGGTGGTGGTGTAATGGTGTGGGGGATGTTTTCTTGGCACACTTTAGGCCCCTTAGTGCCAATTGGGCATCGTTTAAATGCCACGGGCTACCTGAGCATTGTTTCTGACCATGTCCATCCCTTCATGACCACCATGTACCCATCCTCTGATGGCTACATCCAGCAGGATAATGCACCATGTCACAAAGCTCGAATCATTTCAAATTGCTTTCTTGAACATGACAATGAGTTCACTGTACTAAAATGGCCCCCACAGTCACCAGATCTCAACCCAATAGAGCATCTTTGGGATGTGGTGGAACGGGGGCTTCGTGCCCTGGATGTGTATCCCACAAATCTCAATCAACTGCAAGATGCTATCCTATCAATATGGGCCAACATTTCTGAAGAATGCTTTCAGCACCTTGTTGAATCAATGCCACATAGAATTAAGGCAGTTCTGAAGGCGAAAGGGGGTCAAACACCGTATTAGTATGGTGTTCCTAATAATCCTTTAGGTGAGTGTATAGTTGTTTGTGATGTGTGATTCTTTGGTTATTTATTTATATATTGTTTAACTAAATTAAAGCTGTTATGAGAGTTGGATTCAGGGAGGGACACTTGGTGGCCTAAGAAGATTCTACTTAGGATCCAAATTTGGCTAGGGGCGACACTACCCAAACCACAGACATAACTGTAGTTAAACAGATCATTTCATAAACAAGTCTCTTAACCTGCATAGGTGTGGCGAAATCCACCCAACCCTCTCAGCATGAATCCCCCTGTGACATGCAGTAGAAGAGCAGACAGGAAGTTGACATTCTATCAACAAAACAGGTGCCAGTATAGTAGACGTGAACCATGAGAAAGAGAACACAAACCTGATTCAAAGACTTTTTTTCTTTTGTCTACCATAATATAATATGATAATCCATGTCCACGCAAGGCATTGTATTTTGTCAAGGCATCTTGTAGTTTGTAGACAGAGGGTGAACTAGTAGTAAGTGGAGAAATATAAGTAGTTGGCCTGGTGCTTTAAAAAAAGACATTTTTTTATTTAAGTGGTAAGTGTGGTGCAAAAAGTCAGTAAATAATTAGCTCTGGATAAAATCATACATAATATTTGTAGATTAAAAAAATGACAGAACATAGAAGATCCTAGTTAAAATTCAGTGCAGATGTAGGTCTATATGACATAAGTCTCAGTGAAGCTCTACTGGACAGCACACGGGATACTTGCTTCCATCTTTCAACCATGACCAGCTCTTCAGTGAAACCATCCTTTGCTACATAAAGACAGCTCAGTAGATCTGACCGTTGGCTTTTACCTAGGATCAGGGCTCCTCATTTGTCCCTTAATGCTATACTCCCACTCAAGCTTCTGTCCTCATTGCACTTTCCTGCTGCTCACTGTGTATATAGTGGATTCAGAAAATATTAACACCCTCCCCTTTTTCACATTTTGCTATTCTGCAGGCTTGTGCTAAAATCATTAAATTAATTTTTCTCCACATAATGCAATACTCAGTGCCCCAAAATGGCAAAGCAAACACAGGATTTTAGAAATGTTTGCAAATTTCTTAAAATTAAACCTAAAATATCAAATTGAGAAACCCTTCACCCAGTACTTCATTGAAGTACCTTTACCAGTGATTACAGCCTGGAGTTTTCTTGAGTATGATACAGCAAGCTTCTTACGTCTGGTTTTGAAGATTTTTTTTGCCATTCTTGTCTGCAGGTTCTTTTAAGCTCTGTCAGATTGATTGGAGACTATTAACAGATATTTTCAGGTCTCTCCAGGGATGTTCACCTGGGTTCAAGTCCGGGCTCTAGCTAGGTAACTCAAAGACATTGTCTTGTTGGAATGTGAACCTTTGGACTATTTTGAGGTCCAGTGCTCTCTACACCAGGCTTTAATTTATTATATTTCTATACTTAGTTCCATTCAACTTTTTCTCAACCCTCTCTAGACTCATAGTCCCTGCCACTTAAAAACAAGTACTGAGAAACTGTTGGAGTGGTATTGCACTAGTGGTAACAGGTGCCTGGTTTCCTCCAGACATGTTGATATCTTACTTTCATCAGACCAAAGAATGTTGTTTCTCATAGTATGAGAGTTTTTTAGGTGCCTTTTTGCAAACTCTGAGTGGGCTTCTTTGTGTCTTTTACTGAGGAAAGGCCTCTTTCTGGCCACAGTGTCATAAAGTCCAGATAGGTGGAGTGTTTCAGTGATGGTTTTCCTTGTGGAGGTTTCTGCGATTTCCACAGAAGTTTTTTGGACCTCAGCCAGAGTGACCATCAGGTTCTTGGTCATCTCTGTTACTATGGCCCTTCTCTTATGATTGCCTAGTTTTGCTAGGTGACCAGCTCTAGGATGAGTCATGGTTGTTTTAAACTTCTTCCATTTTTTAAGACTTATGATGGCAACTTGGGAACCTTCAGTGCTGCAGAATTTTGTTTTTCTTGTGGCCTTACCCAGATCTATGCGTTAACACAATCCTGTCTTTAAGCTCTGCAGGCAATTCATTCATCCTCATTGCTTGATTTTTCTTCTGATACATATTTTCAACTATGACACCTTATATAGACAGGCCTTTCCTAATCATGTCCAACAACAACATTTATTTCTGTATCACAGTGCTTTATAAGATGTTAGAAAAATAGATGCAAGAAAAGAAAAACTAATTAGATTAGGTAAGGTAATAATGAATTAGTAATACAAAATAAGTCAATATAAGCTTACATAGCAGATGTATACAATAGTTATTAGTAAAATGGAGTCCTTATATATAATATCATATTGTAAGTCTCTAAAGATGAGTCCAATGATAACATCAAATGGCCGGGAGGACAGAAAAAAAAATACTTGAGATAAGCTGGAGAAAAATCTAACGGGTTTCAAGGCCAAAAGGCCACCCAGCCCCCACTTCGTATTTTATCTAACATAAATATTCTTCAGTAATTTCTGATTGTTTCTAGGTTTTGTCCCAGAGTATTTGACGCAGTGAGTCTCATGGCACCCACCTTCATTCATGCCTCACAGGTGGTGGCACAGTGCCTTGATCAAGTTTTGCGCCACCACAGAAAAGAAAGCTGAGATTAGTAAAGATTGCAAATCCCTAAATAATATTGTATTCTATGCATGTATAGTCTTGAAAGATTACAACTAAAATGCAGCTATGAAAAAGGCAAATTAAAAAAGTGTGTTTTAAAGATTTTTTTTTTAATAATCCATGGTGTTAACCTGGCACATGTCTATTGGTTAAAGTAGTTCAGGTTTTGGTGCATAACAACAAAAGGCCTCTTTATTACTTCTTTTATGCTTAGTTCTTAGAAAAATATGCAGACCAGACCACTATTAGAAAATCTAAGGTTATAACATGAAATGTAAGGGGGGGCAATCATTCAAAAATATTGGAAAGAGAAGAATATTTAATATAATTTATATACCATTAGTAGCATTGTAAAGTCAAATTTAAAGGACACAGGTAAACAATATAGTGATGTTAAAGCTGAAGAGATGTGCTCAGATTTCTTTTTCTACTTAAGATTCTTGCTGCTGCATTCTGAAATAATTGCAACCGATTAATGTCTTTCTTGGGTTGTCCAGTTAGGAGTCCAATTCAGTAATATAGTCAAATAAAAGCAAGAGTGTGAACACATTTCTGAAAATCTTGAAATGTTATGATTGTTGTACGTTTTGCAATGTTCCTTAAATGAGAAAATGCAGGCCTAGTAATCTGGTTAATGTGTGATTTAAAGTTTAAGTCAGAGTCCATAATTATACCTAATTTCTTTACTTACACCTTGACTTTTAATGATAAAGGGTTGTTTATGTTAATACCTTCGTTATTTTAATTTTTACCAACCACTAAGATTTCTGTTTTTTTCTTTATTTAGCTTAAGAAAAAGACTACTCATCCATTCAGAAATACATTGGCTCAGAGAGCCCAGACTGTCGGGGTCATTAGGTGCTATAGATAGGTAAAGCTGCATGTCATTTGCAAAACTGTGTTAGCTCACCCTGTGTTTTGATATAATAAGTGCTAATGGAGACATGTAGGTAGAAAAAAGCAATATAATTTAATATCATGGGCCTCCAAACTGCAATCACCACAGCTAACAAAGATTTTTTTTCACCTGTTATATAAGACTGAAACCACTTAAAGTCACTGCCAAAGAGACCCACCCATTTTCTAAGGCTATTTAGAGTATAAGAATATTGTGGTCTATGGTGTCAAATGCTGCACTCAAGTGTTAACAGAACAAGAACAGTTTTGCACTAACCCGCAAGTCATTTACCACTTTAACCAGTGTGGTTTCTGTACTATGATTTGTTCTAAAGCTTCTCTGATACTTATCAAGAATAGAATATTTGTGAAGTAATCATTTAACTGCAGAAAAACTGCTTTTTCTAGATTTTTTTCTTAAGAAATGCAGTTTATAAATACATCTACATTATTTTTCTTAATTAGGGTTTTAACAACTGCAGTCTTGAGACAATCTGGGAAGATCTCTGTATCTAATGACAAGTTAACTATGTCAGTTATTTTATCAATAACCTCATCAGAGTCTTCTTTGAAAAAAACCTGTTGGGACTGGGTTAGGGACACAAGTGGAGGGTTTTAAATGAGAAATTATTCTACATAATGCATGGAGACCTATTTGAGTGAAAGAATTTAATTAGCTAAAAAGAGCATTCTGAGGTTCATGAAAATTACCACTGGAGAAATATATTAAATCACATCTGATATTATTTATTTTGTGTTTAGAAAATGCTACAAATCACTCAGATGTTTCACAAGAACTTATCAGGAAGAATTCCTTTGAATGAGCTAAGTTTTGCAAGTTGGTCTACATTTGAAAATAAAAATATTGGATTTCCAGCTTTATTGTTTATAATTTTAGAGAACAGAATTTCCTTTCAATACTGACTGCTTTCGTATATTCAGTAAGATGTGCCTTTAATATTTCATAGTGAGCTGTTAGTTTAGTTTTCTTCTATTTATACTCATATCTCCAGCATTTGCACTTTAGTTCAGATACTTTATGAGCCTTCCAAGATATTTTAGTGCTGATGGATTTCTTACAAGTTTTTTCAGGGGGCCACTATGTCATCTGTAGCCCTCATGTTAGCATTCCGATTGTCCACTTTGTTGACTACATTGCAAGCTGTATTAGGGCAAGCAGTACATTATTATTATATTATATATTACCAAACCTGCATCAAAATAATACTTTTTAACAATATGCTTCCCTTTAGTGCTAATTACCAGTATTGTTAAATTAAATAAAATGCTCATGTTAATTTTTAGTCCTTTCAAAATTGCTAAATCACCCTTATGTGTAGGCTGACTGACGTGCTGGCAAAAATCAAGAGTGTAGTAAGTTCATAAATACACTTGCATTAGAGTCACACTGGTTATGCATCTGAAACCTGAAATGGCCTATAATTAGGAAGCTGTCATAATTAGTTATTATTATGGATAAGTCTGTGAATTCATCAGTAAAAGGTACATTATATTTTAATAACTATAATGGTCAATACAAAAGACTGTGACTCTCCTTGAATAACAATAATATGCTGTACATGAAACACATGAAAGTACCAAATCTGGTCATTTTACAATTTGAAAGGCTTGAGAAAGTAGTTGCTAAGCTGTCGCCTTTTCTACCTTGGCGAAAAGAATGAACAAAATTGTGATTTGGGGGTGCTGCTTCAATTAATACTGCCATGCCATCACTATTGAGCCATGTTTCACTCAGTATTAGAAAGTCTCTTTTCCTATCACTAATAAGAAAATGAATGTAAAGAGTCTTACTGGTTAAAACTTTAATATTATAATAAAGCCACATTTGAGGTCTCACAAGAGCACAGCTATATCAGAGTATTAGTGTAGCTTCAAATGGCAAATAAATTGCTTGTGTTTATACCGCTTTGTCCAGACTAAAATCTGTTATTACTAGGCCTTGCTCGTCAACCCAGCTGGCCTGCGCTACGCGCCAGCAACTTCGCATCTCTGCTGCTCGCGTATGTGGACTTCACTATCACCATACAACAAATCTTTTAATTCTTGTGGACACTCCTCTTCATTGGGAAGAAACACTACTTTTCCCTGATGGCAACACGAATTAGATGATCTACAAGTCTCCGACTTAAAGTTTAAATCCGAACAATATATTCAATCTCTTTTCGCTGTTCCATTATTTCACCGAGTAATAATTTCCATTTGTTTGCGCTAATGCGATCTTTACTATCATTTTCTTGAGACTTTCGACTTTTAGTAATTTCATTATCTCTAACCTGCTCTACATGTGTATTGCACCAACGTTTTTGAATTCTTTACGACATTCTACGTTGTCATCTACTCTTTGTCTTTTGTTTCCGTCCCAGCTTGGATCCGCTTGGTTTTCAATTCCACTTGGTCCAGGCTGATTATTACTTATTTTAACATTCCGAATTTGCACTTAGATTATTATTGTTCTTTTTTGAATTCTTTTATCTCCAATGCTTTTGGGCCTCTTTGACGCACTGCCTTTTCTTCGCTTAGTCGTTGATGTGTCATCTAGAACATATGGAATTATTATCCAGAAATGGACTATTGCGAATGAAACAGTTTTCATTGTTGCAATCTTTCTATTTTTAAAGATTCCATAGTTTTCCTCGTTTTTTCAAGCCCACTCTAGTGGGTATTTTAAGTACTTTTTGGAACTTTCTGTGTTTAGGAACCCCAAGTTCATGACAATACAAAGGCAAGTTGATAAATACACAAAGGAAAGAAGAAAAAAAACTCTAGATAAAGCAATAATCACTATCACGCATCTGCCTGGAATGATTCATTTAAAAAGTACGTTTATAAAAAAAAAAATGTAAGACCGATACCATCGCATCACACACTATTGTTGTGCACACTATTGTTTTTGACTATATGTGGTTGTACAGTAAAACAGTTTTGATTTTAATATCAATGATACATAATAATAGTAAAATAACTAATATATAGTTTATTTTTCAGGAATTTTCTCAGAGGTTCATCTGTGCTCTTACTGTCTGCTCTGGAACTGGTGAGAATGCAGACTTCTAATCTGAGGCATGGGAGACCTTAAGGTGAGCAGGATGTAGCACAAATGGTTACAAGCCCAGATCATTGGTTATAAGAGCCTGGTATTGACACTGCTGTCCCAATTCAACTCGATCTGATTCACAACACCCCAATTTGATTTGATTCCAATTTACAATCCTCCATTTCTGTTCAATATTTATTTTATCTTGACTGAATTAGCATACATATACAGTGCATCCAGAAAGTATTCACAGCTTATCCCTTTTTCCACATTTTGTTATGCTACAGCCTTATTCCAAAATGGATTAAATTCATTTTTTTCCTCAGAATTCTACACACAATACCCCATAATGACAATGTGAAAAACGTTTACTTGAGATTTTTGCAAATTTATTAAAAATAAAAAAACAGAGAAATCACATGTACATAAGTATTCACAGCCTTTGCCATGAAGCTCAAAATTGAGCTCAGGTGCATCCTGTTTCCCCTGATCATCCTTGAGATGTTTCTGCAGCTTAATTGGAGTCCACCTGTGGTAAATTCAGTTGATTGGACATGATTTGGAAAGGCACACACCTGTCTATATAAGATCCCACAGTTGACAGTTCATGTCAGAGCACAAACCAAGCATGAAGTCAAAGGAATTGTCTGTAGACCTCCGAGACAGGATTGTCTCGAGGCACAAATCTGGGGAAGGTTACAGAAAAATTTCTTCTGCTTTGAAGGTCCCAATGAGCACAGTGGCCTCCATCATCCGTAAATGGAGGAAGTTCAAAACCACCAGGACTCTTCCTAGAGCTGGCCAGCCATCTAAACTAAGAGATCGGGGGAGAAGGGCCTTAGTCAGGGAGGTGACCAAGAACCCGATGGTCACTCTGTCAGAGCTCCAGAGGTCCTCTGTGGAGAGAGGAGAACGTTCCAGAAGGACAACATCTCTGCAGCAATCCACCAATCAGGCCTGTATGGTAGAGTGGCCAGACGGAAGTCACTCCTTAGTAAAAGGCACATGGCAGCCCGCCTGGAGTTTGCCAAAAGGCACCTGAAGGACTCTCAGACCATGAGAAACAAAATTCTCTGGTCTGATGAGACAAAGATTGAACTCTTTGGTGTGAATGCCAGGTGCAACGTTTGGAGGAAACCAGGCACCACTCATCACCAGGCCAATACCATCCCTACAGTGAAGCATGGTGGTGGCAGCATCATGCTGTGGGGATGTTTTTCAGCAGCAGGAACTGGGAGACTAGTCAGGACAAAGGGAAAGATGACTGCAGCAATGTACAGAGACATCCTAGATGAAAACCTGCTCCAGAGCGCTCTTGACCTTAGACTGGGGCGACGGTTCATCTTTCAGCAGGACAAAGACCCTAAGCACACAGCCAAGATATCAAAGGAGTGGCTTCAGGACAACTCTATGAATGTCCTCGAGTGGCCCAGCCAGAGCCCAGACTTGAATCTGATTAAACATCTCTGGAGAGATCTTGAAATGACTATGCACCGACGCTTCACATCCAACCTGATGGAACTTGAGAGGTGCTGCAAAGAGTAATGGGCGAAACTGGCCAAGGATAGGTGTGCCAAACTTGTGGCATCATATTCAAAAAGACTCAAGGCTGTAATTGTTGCCAAAGGTGCATCGACAAAGTATTGAGCAAAGGCTGTGAATACTTATGTACATGTGATTTCTCAGTTTTTATGTTTAATAAATTTGCAAAACCTCAAGTAAACTATTTTCATGTTGTCATTATGGGGTGTTGTGTGTAGAATTCTGAGGAAAAAAATGAATTTAATCCATTTTGGAATAAGGCTGTAACATAACAAAATGTGGAAAAAGTGATGCGCTGTGAATACTTTCCGGATGCACTGTATTTGAAGTGGTGTTTTTTTTAAGAGATTACTTAACTTTTAATGTAACATTAATGTAATGTGACATATTTCAGTAACACTTTATTTGAAGGGTGTCTACATAGTGACTTCATAACACGCTTAAGCAAGGAATGACATTTAAGAAGAAATACTTTATTAGTAATGAACAGTTATCATCGGCATTTGAAAGATGTGGAACAAAATATCAGTGCTCTTTAAGAAAGAAGAAAAAAAAACGTTTTTATAACACTGCACTCATTCAAAATTCATAATTATTTACCTATCATATGTATTGCCACACCAGAGCCCACACATATTATGTGGGGGCTCCCTGTTTTAATACAATGCAATATCATCTACTTAATAAACATATATATCATCTTGCGAATAATATTATTTTAAAATAATGAAATGTTATTTCTTAAATAATAAATGTTATTCCTCTTCCTAACCTATTCCTGTGTTATGAATCTCAATGTAGACACCCTTCAACTGAAGAGTTATAGAAATTTATTCCCCTAGTGAACATTTAAAATAATCTTGAATTAATCAAAATTAAGGATACTGTATAGTAGAAAGACTTATGTCTTTCTATAATTCTACAAGTTACACATATCTTCAGTTACTCACATGTAGCAGTCATGTTAATCAGTCTTGAAAATGTGTCCTCACAGTTCCTCCTCAGACCAAAAGGAAGTGTTTTAAAATGAGGATCTAGTACTGATACTTGTTGACAGTGTCATTGGATTAATGGAACATAAAAAAAAGAACCGCCTGTTGTGACTGAGAACTCTGTTAATATGACTTTTGTGGTACAACGTATGAAGATACTTCACATTGGCTGCTTTATCTGTGTACTCACTTTGGAATCAGAGTCTCCTCTAAAAGTTGCAACAACTGCCCGCTTGCTTGGCCAGGTGAGGCACATTGCAAACTTTTCCCACTGTAGTAGTACAATTAGACCTGTGCTTAAAGAGAACTAACGTTTATTGGCCAGCACAAACTTGTGATTGATGTAGTCATGCAATGGATCAGCACATTGGAAATGCTAGAAAGGTTTTTGGAATGACAGCCAGCCATCTCTGCAGCTCTGCATACTGTATAGGCAGAGAGGTTAATCCTGGTGTGACTGGCATGCAGCACACTTGTCTGCAACACAACCTCAACAGTTTCCATGTTGTTTCAATTGTAGTGACATGGTATTTGTCATGTAGGAGTCTGCTGCCCAGGATGCTCAGGATTACTATCTCCACTGACCTAAGAGACATGTCAATGCACTGTTCAAGATCTTTATAAAGCCTGGTTACAATATCTTCACTTATTTGCTTTCTGGTTGGTACAGCATACTGCAGTTCGAAAACCTGTATTGTTTGTTGAAAGCCCTCATTTTCAACAATGGTGTAAAGTATCATATCCTTACAGATAAAAACTGCTATAGATTGTGTCAGGGATGCCAGGGGCCATGACCCGGCCGGGACATCATGAGGGACCGGACGTGGGTCTGTGCCCACCCTGGATCACGTGGGGGTTGCCTTCCGGGTTGCTCTGGTCACCGCCAGGAAGCGCCCCAATGCCTTGGGGACCTGTTACCCCAGCACTTCCGCCACACCAGGAAGTGCTGGGGAAGACTTTGGACGTTACCCGGAGAGCTGCCGGGAGGACAGCCGGCACTTCCGCCACGCTGGGGCGTGGCCAAGGGAGGAATGCCGGGAACACCTGGTGCTCATCCGGGTACTGAATAAAAGGGGCTGTCTCCATTCATTCGAGGCTGGAGTCGGGAGGAGGAAGCACAGAGGAGGTGTGGAGGCGGCCCGAAGAAAGGCATTGTGAGGCCAGGACTGTGAATTGGGGTTTGTGCACGTGACTGGGTCTGTGTGACCATTTAACTGGGTCTGTGTGACCATAATTATTGTTGTAAATATTGTAAATAAACGTGTGGTGGTTTGAAAACAACATGTCCGCCTGTCTGTGTCCGGGTCAACTTCCACAATTGTTATATTTTGAGCATGAGGCGAATTAGAGCTATCCACCATCTCCAGTGTATATTGTTTAGGCTCAACTCGTTTGGATGTCAACTAAAATTATATTTGTGAGTAAGGTTGGGATAAATCCATCCATCCATTTTCCAACCCGCTGAAACCGAACACAAGGTCACGGGGTTCTGCTGGAGCCACTCCCAGCGAACACAGGGCGCAATGCAGGAACCATCCCCCGGCAGGGCGCCAACCCACATCAGGGCACACATATACCAAGCACACACTAGGGATAATTTAGGATCACCAATCCACCTAACCTGCATGTCTTTGGACTGTGGGAGGAAACCGGAGCACCCAGAGGAATCCCACGCAGACACGGGGAGAACATGCAAACTCCACGCAGGGAGGACCCAGGAAGCGAACCCTGGTCACCTTACTGCGAGGCAGCAGCACTACCACTGCACCACCGTGCCGCCTGGTTGGGATAAATGATTTCTCAAATTTTTTTGTTACAAAATTTAACTTCTGAAATACACAGCTTACACATGGCTTTGCTTTTATCCAGTTCTTTATTAACTCACAGTTTGAATTCGTAGGAAGTCCACACATCTGCTTTAAATGTCTAAGGCACTGATTTCAGTGCAGGAGGACCCTTCTCATTCTATGTGAGGTAGTAAAGTGCTTTTTCCATAGAAAGCCTTAACAGCTGCATTAGTAACATCTACTGGATCGGAAGACAAAAATTAAGATAAGCAAAAATCTACATGTAGTAATTGAGCAGGATAGAGATTCACAAGATTGATCTTGAATCTTTAGGAACCGATATTGAATCTTTTAAACAATATATAATGATTAATCACAAAATTGATATTTTTCCCCAGGCCTATTCTCATAACTGGAAACTTATTTTTATATACTTGGGCTGTAACACTTGAAAAATATTGATGAGCCTTTGAATGTTGGACTGCTGGTTTTCTTAGCCTTTCAAAGGACAATTGCCCTAATGTTGTAATTAAGAAATCTCAAAACAAGAAGCCTCACTCATGAGAAGTTTCTACCTAAAATTTAGGTCCAGTTTGTACCACTTTTGGAACAAAGATACAAATGTCGGAAAAAATAGTAGGCCAGAGTTTTTCAGAAAATTAATGGCATTGGTACCTTCAGCATTTTCTCTTATGAAAAGAATACAAGTATAATTTCTCTGGAATCTATTATTAATGTTAGCTGGCTTACAGGGGGCAGGATATATGACCTTGTGTTAAACATCCTGAATTTTGATATCACACAAAGTTATTTTGACTCTCACCATCTCAGAACTCTTTGTTCTGCAAAAAGTGGATGTACTAGGAGATATTAGATTTGAAAATATGGAAGAATCATAGTTCCCCAAAAGCCTTTTGCACTAGCTAATACAAAAAAACATCTTTTACTTGAATCCAGAAACCTAGATGTTACTGATAGGATGCTACCATTCCAGACAGAAAATGGCCCATGATGACATGGCAGTTACCCAAACAACAGTAAACAACAGAGCTGCAGTCATAAAGAAACACACAAAATGTCAACATGAAATAAAAATGATGCTAAAAAAACTATGAGAAAGTAATCAAATGAAAAGAAAATACATTTCAAATTCAATTCTAAACTTACCAAAACCTTAAATTCAAGACAGAACTCTCTTTCCTATGCATGGACTTCAGGCACACCAATCTGACTTTCTAGAGTGGGTGTGATTAAATTACCTCAGTAATTTAGGAGCATAAAGATCACAATATGGGATCCAAGAACTGCCTTCGTAGCCATACCAATTTCAGTGGACAAGATAAAATACCCTAGCATGCCAACCCTAGTATGCCAACAGCGCAAATTCAACATTTTTTCCACATCGCAGTGCTACATCTCTACCTCCACTGGAGTGGGAGGAGGAGGAGATGTTACCATGTGAGGACTGAAAAAACATGCTTTAGTCTACATACATGAAATACAGGATACATTTCAAAATAGATAAGTCCAGTTTATAGCTTACAGGCTCACCAAATTTAATAATGGCATAAGCACCATTGAATCTTGGAGGACATTTCTAGAAATCGACCATCAAGCGGATGTCTTGCAATGTGATACTCTGCTTTAAACTTAAATAATGAAAAAATAAAGGTAAGTGGGTAGTTTTTAAAAATAATATTATTTAGGTACCTATAATCAATATGGGACAAAGACCTTCTTCTAAACAATATATATATATTTTGAAGGAGGTTATTCTATTCTATACCCACTGTATGTGTATATATATGTGTATAAATACAGTTATATATACATATATATATATATATATATATATATATTGTGACAGGCGCCTGGTGTCCATGCCCAGCCGGGACGCCCCTGCACACTGTATTGAGGGGGAGCAGCCCTGGACAGTGCAATACCTCCCCCTGGATGCTGGATGGCCGTGGTGTAATGCCTCTGTTTCCCACAGGGCTCCCTGGGAATTGGAGTTGGGGGCAGCCCTGTTGGGTCCCACAGGTACCACCAGGGGGTGCTGTGTTTGGGCAACAGCTTCATCACACCTGAAAGTGCCGCCGGATCTTGGTGATCAAACACCTGGAGCACTTCCAGGTGACCTATAAAAGGGAGCCAGCAACCACCACTCATCAGCCAGAGTCGGGTGGAGGAGGACAAGGTTGCGAGGGATGAGTGGTGGTGCCAGTGAGAAAAAGAGTGTTTGTGCTTGTGCTGTACTACTGGTGTTTGGGACTGTGTTGTGACTGGGGGGTGTACGGGGAAGACGTGCCCTCCAGCTGAAGAGGAATAAAAAATCCTTTTATTTTACACATGCCTCCTGTGTCCAATCTGTGTCGGGTCAGGCGCTATATAGTGCCTCTTACAATACATATACTGTATATACCGCTCAAAAGAATTAAAGGAACACTTTTTAATCAGAGTATAGCATAAAGTCAATGAAACTTATGGGATATTAATCTGGTCAGTTAAGTAGCAGAGGGGGTTGTTAATCAGTTTCAGCTGCTGTGGTGTTAATGAAATTAACAACAGATGCACTAGAGGGGCAACAATGAGATGACCCCCAAAACAGGAATGGTGTAACAGGTGGAGACCACTGACATTATTCCCTCCTCATCTTTTCTGACTGTTTCTTCACTAGTTTTGCATTTGGCTACAGTCAGTGTCACTACTGGTAGCATGAGGCGATACCTGGAACCCTACAGAGGTTGCACAGGTAGTCCAACTTCTCCAGGATGGCACATCAATACGTGTCATTGCCAGAAGGTTTGCTGTGACTCCCTGCACAGTCTCAAGGGCATGGAGGAGATTCTAGGAGACAAGCAGTTACTCTAGGAGAGCTGGAGAGGGCCATAGAAGGTCCATAACCCATCAGCAGGACCAGTATCTGCTCCTTTGGGCAAGGAGGAACAGGATGAGCACTGCCAGAGCCCTACAAAATGACCTCCAGCAGGCCACTGGTGTGAATGTCTCTGACCAAACAACCAGAAAGACTTCATGAGGGTGACCCAAGGGCCCCATGTCCTCTAATGGGCCCTGAGCTCACTGCCCAGCAGCATGCAGCTCGATTGGCATTCACCATAGAATACCAGAATTGGCAGATGCACCACTGGTGCCCTGTGCTTTACAGATGAGAGCAGGTTCACCCTGAGCACATGACAGAAGTGAAAGGGTCTGGAGAAGCCATGGAGAACATTATGCTGCCTGTAACATCATTCAGCATGAGCAGTTTGGTGGTGGGTTAATGATTGTCTGGGGAGGCATATCCATGGAGGGTCACACAGACCGCTACAGGCTTGACAAAGGCACCTTGGCTGCCATTAGGTATCAGGATGAAATCCTTGGACCCATTGTCAGACCCTATGCTGGTACAGTGGCTCCTGGTGCACGACAATTCCTGGCCTCATGTGGTGAGAGTATGCAGGCAGTTCCTGGAGGATGAAGGAATTGATACCATTGACTGGCCACCACACTTTCCTGACCTAAATCCAATAGAACACCTCTGGGACATTATGTTTTGGTCCATCCAATGCCACCAGGTTGCACCTCAGACTGTCCAGGAGCTCAGTGATGCCCTGGTCCAGATCTGGGAGGAGATCCCCACAACACCATCTGTCATCTCATTAGAAGCATGCACCGATGTTGTCAGGCATGTATACAAGAACACAGGGGCCATACAAAGTGCTGCGTACAATTTTGAGTTGCTGCAATTAAATTTTGGCAAAATGGACTAGCCTGCCACATAATTTTTCACTCTGATTTTTGGGGCGTCTTTGAATTCAGGGCTCTGTAGGTTGATCATTTTCATTTCCATCAAACGATGTGGCATCCTTTCGTTCCTAACACATTACCCAGTCTATATCAGTATAGATATCCAGGAGGATTTCTTTTTCCCATTGAGATCTGATGTGTTTTCAAAGTGTTCCTTTAATTTTTTGAGCAGTATATATATATATATATATATATATATATATATATATATATATATATATATATATATATATATATATATATATATATATATATAGTGGGATGCAAAGTTTGGGCAACCTTGTTAATAGTCATTATTTTCCTGTATAAATCGTTGGTTGTTACGATAAAAAATGTCAGTTAAATATATCAAATAGGAGACACACACAGTGATGTTTGAGAAGTGAAATGAAGTTTATTGGATTTACAGAAAGTGTGCAATAATTGTTCAAACAAAATCAGGCAGGTGCATAAATTTGGGCACCACAAAAAAGAAAGTTTTGCAGAAATTACAGCCTCTAAACGCTTCCTGTAGATTCCAATGATAGTCTGGATTGTGGTTGAAGGTATTTTGGACCATTCCTCTTTACAAAACATCTCTAGTTCATTCAGGTTTGATGGCTTCCGAGCATGGACAGCTCTCTTTAACTCACACCACAGATTTTCAATTATATTCAGGTCTGGGGACTGAGATGGCCATTCCAGAACGTTGTACTTGTTCCTCTGCATGAATGCCTTAGTGGATTTTGAGCAGTGTTTGGTCGTTGTCTTGTTGAAAGATCCAGCCCGGCGCAGCTTCAGCTTTGTCACTGATTCCTGGACATTGGTCTCCAGAATCTGCTGATACTGAGTGGAATCCATGCGTCCCTCAACTTTGACAAGATTCCCTGCACTGGCCACACAGCCCCACAGCATGATGGAACCACCACCATATTTTACTGTAGGTAGCAGGTGTTTTTCTTGGAATGCTGTGTTCTTTTTCCTCCATGCATAACGCCCCTTGTTATGCCCAAATAACTCAATTTTAGTTTCATCAGTCAACAGCACCTTATTCCAAAATGGATTGTCGAAATGTGCTTGAGCATACCTCAAGCGGCTCTGTTTGTGCTGTGGGCGGAGAAAAGGCTTCCTCTGCATCACTCTCGCATACAGCATCTCCTTGTGTAAAGTGTGCCGAATGGTTGAATGATGCACAGTGACTCCATCTGCTGCAAGATGATGTTGTAGGTCTTTGGTGCTGGTCTGTGGGTTGACTCTGACTGTTCTCACCATTCGTCGCTTCTGTCTATCCGAAATCTTTCTTGGTCTGCCACTTCGAGCCTTAACTTGAACTGAGCCTGTGGTCTTCCATTTCCTCAATATGTTCCTAACTGTGGAAACAGACAGCTTAAATCTCTGGGACAGCTTTCTGTATCCTTCCCCTAAACCATGATGGTCATTTGAGAGTTGTTTTGTGACCCCATGTTGCTACTCTTCAGAGAAAATTAAAGGAGGAGGGAAACTTACAATTGACCCCTTAAATACTCTTTCTCATTATAGGATTCACCTGTGTATGTAGGTCAGGGGTCACTGAGCTTACCAAGCCAATTTGAGTTCCAATAATTAGTTCTAAAAGTTTTGGAATCAATAAAATGACAACGGTGCCCAAATTTATGCACCTGCCTGATTTTGTTTGAACAATTATTGCACACTTTCTGTAAATCCAATAAACTTCATTTCACTTCTCAAATATCACTGTGTGTGTCTCCTATATGATATATTTAACTGACATTTTTTATCATAACAACCAACGATTTATACAAGAAAATAATGACTATTAACAAGGTTGTCCAAACTTTTGCATCCCACTGTATATCTCTATACTAATAAAAGGCAAAGCCCTCACTCACTCACTCACTCACTCACTCACTCACTCACTCACTGATTCACTCACTCATCACTAATTCTCCAACTTCCCATATAGGTAGAAGGCTGAAATTTGACAGGCTTATTCCTTACAGCTTACTTACAAAAGTTAAGCAGGTTTCATTTTGAAATTCTACACGTAACGGTCATAATGGTCGATAACGGTCAACAACGTCCGCCATGTTGAACTTTCTTATTTATGGCCCCATCTTCACGAAATTTGGTAGGCGGCTTCCCTGCGCTAACTGAAACCGATGTACGTACTTATTTTGATGGTATGGCGCCACTGTCGGCCGCCATATTGAACTTTCCAACGTCACTAATTTTCCAACTTCCCGTGTAGGTAGAAGGCTGAAATTTGGTACTTATTTCGGTGGTATGATGCCACTGTTACTTATGGGCCTATCTTCAAGAAATTTGGTACCCGGGTTCCCAACGCTAACTGAATCCTACTACATTACATATATCGTCCATAGCCTGCAGCTCGGTCACCATGTGAGGCAGCGTTGGGTCCCCCATCTTAACGCCTCCCACGTTGTTGGCTGCCTGCCTATATAAGGCCGTCTATCGCTCCAGTCTCTACATTCCCTTCCTTGCTTTGCCACAGGATTCACGTCTCCCTGCTGATAACTACAGCATTTTTATTTATTCCACGGCTTCTCCTCTGTTTAATTGTTCATTTATTACGATTATAGTTATTGTGTAGGTATTTTAGACTTACTTTACATTGTTCATTTACCCATTTCCTTTATCATTCCAACCGTACCCCCATTAACATGTCTATCGAGGTGATCACCATCAATCAAAGAACTGTCACTTACCGAGTGGTTTCCATGCCCGGAGATGGCACCTACCTTCTCTTTGTTACATATTGCACGGCCATATCAGGCTCACTCTTGAGGAACATTGTGTCTTATGTATTGAATGACTGGGACAGGTTCAAGGTGTGGACTGATGACGGTACAGGAGATAATTATACTACACAGGAGCACTAGAAGAGTGAAATTCTTAGGCCCTTCACTTATGCATCTGCATGTGAGTTGATTGCTGCCGCTGAATTGTTTGGTTGTCGCTTTCAAGTGTACCGAAATAGCCAAACATTTTACAACTTTCGACAACCGCCAATGCCTCTTAAACATTTTACATTCACAGGTGACGATTTCAGTATTGGACACTTTGATGTTTATGAATGTTTAAACTCTCAAAAGCTGGATGTAAAGTTATCGATGAAACAGGTTGTATACTTACAACGCTCGACAGATGCCGAATGTCTCTTCAACACAAGTCCTACAAATACTGTCGTAATTGAAACAAACCATGAAACTCAAACCGATTATGACAGCAGATTTGAGATTTGAAACAAGATTACTGTTTACATGGCCAGCTGTACGTTGCATGTTCAAGAGTAAGCTCAGCACGCAGCTTGATCATATTACAACTGGAGGGCCGAACTCACAATGTGGTATACAAAGAGATCCTTAACAAATAATTATTGGTATATTTTCCCTCAATTTAAAAAGGTTTCATTTTCTTCTTAATAAAAATTTTAAGGCAGTACTTTGCCGCTGCGAAGCGCGGGTATTTTACTAGTATATTTATATATCCAGCGTCAATGGGGTTACTAGATAGTGTTTCAATACCATTGTCTATATTTTCTTTTATATACTCTTCCATTGTTTTGGAAGACGAGGAAAAAAAGAATAAATTAGTATTTTGTTAAATACATCTTTAAAAGCCTCATATTGCAAGGGCAGTATCTTCACTGAAAATGATTGAAGTCAAAGAGCACTAAATTTAGTTTGGCATTGTCATTAGTTTGGCATTCTTGGATTACTCATAAAAATACAAGTCTAAAAAGTGCATGTGTTTATGGACACGGAGAATAAACTGGTGAAGAAAGCAAAAAAGCAGGTGTTCCAAAGGAGCTACTAATCTGCATCCATGTTGTGCAATGGGTCCCATGATTTCTCAGACATTTTTTTCTAGTGTCACAATCTTATTATTTATTTTCTAAAATATCTAGTGATTGTGATTGTTTTGAAAGACACTGTATACAATTAAAAATCCTGGAAGAGAAAAGGAAGTCTTTGTGCCTCTGAACACATGTTCCTTCTTCCTGAGGTGAGAACCAGAAACCAACCACAGAAAGCCACACTGCACTGAGACATAGGAAGCTCAGGACACAAGAAATCAATTTACAGCCCAGTTGGTTTGAGTCACCTGACTTGAACACTGCCTTTTAATAGCACTGCAAGAAGTCTATAATTCAGTTTGTCTTCAGCCAGCAAGAGAGAGAGACTAAATTTTGCATGGCCCTGGGTGCTGACTCTGATTAAATGAAGCTACCATGCTCCTTGGTGAAAAGGACTTGTTGAAAAAAAGTATTTATAGCAGTGAAACTCTCAGTAATAAGAGATTCTGGGCATTAAACTCTTAAATCAGACATTGAATTATAGAGATTGTTCTTAAGAACAAAAATCTCTTTGGGAAAAATGAAGTGGTTAAAGGTGTAAATTCCTCCCATGGTCATTCCAGTGCCCAGAATGGGGTCTCAAATGGAGTTTGAAGCAGAATGACAAGGATCATGAAGGGCACTACAGGATACTGCATGACATATACTATTGAACACTCTACAGGGAATAAACAAGCTTCATGACCCATGGATTGAACAGCTGGCAGATCAACCATATGAACCAAAGAAGCCCTGGAAACCTTACCCCAACATAGGAGAAGACAGGGAAGGAATGAACATAACCCAAAGAAAGGCTGATGATGGGGAAGAATGACTGGACATCTGAATTATGCCAGGGGAAGTTAACAGATACAGCATTGTTTATCAGCATTTCAGAATAGCTTGTCTCCCATTTACGTAGGGTACAGATGCAGTCTATACAAGGAGATGTAATGCAGTGTCTTGACAGTGAAGTTAGTGCAACAATTCACAACTTTCCTTTCAGTGGAAATCCTGAGTAGTAAACACCTGAACAGGAATGCTACATTGGTTCTTTTTGCCTGGCAGAGTAGCCTAAGTGGAACACTATTGTGACCCATTCTTTGAATATCATCAAACAAGGAAACTGGGGATAAGTTGTCCTCTGGTTACTCCACTGATAATAATTTATAATCCTTTTGAAAGGGTTGCTATGAATATCATAGAACTTCATGAATACACAGCAAGAGACATCAATACCTACTAGTAATCACAAATTAAACAATGTGATAGCCTGTGGCCTTTCCATTGCGGATGGTACTCCCTGTGCTTTTGCTAAAGACAATGCATTTTTTATTAAAAAAAATGAAAATGAGTCCAAAAGTAAATGCTAACCAACCATAGTATTTTGTGTCTACACTATTTAAAGAAATAGGGGAAATTACTAAAAATTAGATGCCTCCTCAGTTCCATATACAGTATCCTCCACAGATACTTGCTGTCTTGTTGAACGAGATGTTGCAGAAGATGGTGCAAATTGAACAAGAAGAACTGGATAATTGCTCCTATGTCTCTTCTTATTTGCCAATTGGGAGATTCCTCAAGCTTCCACTGAGTTTCCAAAAATTTAATTTGAACATAAGAAATTTGACAAACTGGCGGAGACCATTTATTTGCTGTAAGGGAGACCACTGAGTGTACTTTTAGATATTGCAATTGAGATCTGTGTAGCACCTCCAGATTTACAGAGGATTGTCATCAACTACTTGCTCAGGTTGTGATGCTAGCTAAATAGCTCTGCCATGTTTTATACTGGCAGCATAGTAACGCTGAACATACTATGGTCATTATGCCTGGTGACCAGTATGGCTACCAGGAAAGCAAGAGAATGAGAATGTTGGTACCCATCAGTTTCAAAGTGGCATTGGTGTATAAACAAAAAAATATTGAAATTCAGTAATTAAAATTATAGGAATAATAATTGTGAATTTCCCTTGGGATTAATAAAGTATCTATCTATCTATCTATCTATCTATCTATCTATCTATCTATCTATCTAATCTATGGGGAAAAAAACTGTTGTAATCACCCGAGTAACTTCACATTGTCCCAGGGAATAGTTGGGGAGTCAACTGAGCAACCCCATTTGATGCATGCACATGAATAGACAAGTGTATAATGGCACTGCATGAACATAAACAAAAAATGCAGATTATTGGCTCTTTCCAAACACCTCCTAGGGCAATCTTTTTTCAAATATCTCTCCTCTGAAAATACATCCTCTGTTGGGGCTGCCCAGCTTTTATGAAACTGTGACTGGTAAGAGTGGGCCCTTCTCTGTGTGTGCAATATACCCTCAGTGGGCATCTTCCTGGAGCTGTGGGAGGACAAGATAGACCCGTTGGTGACAGTGTCTCCTTGTGTCCTGAAGTGATATTATCTGCTTGGTTTGAGCCCTGAAGGTGATACTCAAGTAACCATGCTTGACAACTCTCATTTTAAGTTGCTAACACACTGGGAAATTCATATAAATTCAGAAAATAAATGGCAGGCATTTTACATAGTCAAATGACCAGATAAACACAAAAGAATATTTTTATAATATCAATATTCAATGTCCTTCAATCCCACAAAATGCCATTAGAAGTCAACAGGTCGAAATAGACTAGAAAATCTCTGTGACTGGTAGTAGCAGACTGATAAATAATTGACAGACTATAATATTTTCAGAATACTGTAAGACACAACCTGATTGATGAAGCAACCTAGTAATAAACTAATAGAAACCTCATATGATTTGTGTTGTTTGTGTAGGATCCATACTGTCTTTTTCACATGTCACAGATGATGTGTATTTCAAAGGAATTTACAAGGAGAAATAGAGACAAAACCCAGTGTATCTGAAATGCCACACACCATAAAGCTCACCTTGTGACAGAAATTTAGTATTGCTGTTCACTCATATTGCATCATCTTGGGTAGCTCTTGGCAACTTGCCCACAACATCACTGATAATGCATTTGCAATCACAGATAATTTGCACATATTTAGGGAAGGATACTGATTTCTATAAACAGTTAGGAAGCTTGTTGATGGGTTTTAATTGTAATATATGTGTCATCAGTAACCCCAATCATATACAGAATCTCACAAATTCCATGAAAACATTCTTAAACTGTCAGTATGTCATGTTCTACACTTTGGTGAAATAACTGTTTGAACATAGTACCCAATGTCATCTTAGCAGCTTACTGAGAAGATATTAATTTCAAGTGCATTTCCCAGAACATTCTGGAAAGAACTGCTATTGTGGGAATTTTTTTTTAGTCAAGATGCATTGATTGTGGCTTATCTTTTTTACAGAGGGTTAGAGTATAAATGTTTTGCTTTTTAAAAAAAATTATGTACTGTATTTTACAATTCTGTCCTCACTAACTCTATCAGTTATATTTTAAACACTTTCTTGTCATGTTTTCTTCTTCTGGGGTATATTGTTCTCTGTTCTGAAGAATTTTAAATTTTTGAAGAACATGAGGTGACGCAGGGTGACCTGGGTTCGCTTCCCGGGTCCTCCCTGTGTGGAGTTTGCATGTTCTACCCATGTCTGCATGGGTTTCCTCTGGGTACTCCAGTTTCCTCCCACAGTCCAAAGACATGCAGGTTAAGTGCATAGGTGATTTTAAATTGTCCCTAGTGTGTGCTTGGTGTGTGTGCGCCCTGCCCGGGGTTTGTTTCCTGCCTTGTGCTCTGTGTTGGCTGGGATTGGCTCCAGCAGACCCCCGTGACCCTGTAGTTGGGATATAGCGGGTTGGATAATGGATGGATGAAGAACATGATGTGAAGTGATCATTTTTTTGTCTGCAAACATAATGAGACTCATACAGATTGACATGAGAAGATTAATGCCTTTCTCTGGCACTTCCATATTTGTCCATCTTTTCAAGAAAGCCAGACAGTGTCTTCCATGCTCTTCTTATTGGTGAATGTCATTTGAGAAACCTACCCCTTTGTCTTATTTCCCACTTGGAATGACTTTCTAATAAATTTGTGAAAGATTTTATACACCTTAAACGAAGCTGGCCTTCACATTAACCCTGTCAAATGCACATTTTGACTACAGAGGGTAATTACATGATTATGAAATTAATGTCATCTCAGCTCAAATGCAGACTTTGTCTGAGATGCTTAGCCTCATGGTGAAATGACTCAGGTAATAGGGCCTGATTCTGGGAAGGGGAAGCATCAAGGTTTGCTCTCTTCATCTTTGTGATGTATAGGCATAGATCACAGGAACAACCTAGGGAAAGGGACAAGGAACTCTTGATGCCTTAGAGTATGTTCTCGTTTCTCCCACAGGTAACAACTAGGAAACAGACAAAAGAAAAGAAAACACTACCCAAAGGGAGACAGTAGGCCCAAGGCACAAGTACTGCCCAGGAAGTTCAATGCAATTGATGTGACCTGTGGCAGAAAGAAATCCACAAGTGAGATTGCCTCCTTTCAATGAGAAAGACGGACTGATGGATCTCTAACCTGCTGCATGTGTCAGCTATGCTGTAAACAAGCTGTCAGACTCCTTGACAGCATGACAGAGATCCCAGGTATTGAACTCTTCCAGACTAGTAATTCTACCATTGAATTTAGAAACAATTTTTACGAACAAAAATTCCAATGAAAGTCCTTTGTTGATTTATAATGAAATGGCTAAGGCTTGAGCTCCTTCACTAGTTGTCTGAATACCCCTGTTCCAGCACAGAGTATTGTTTGATGAAGAAATGAGTTATAATTGTTCTTACAAAAACTTCCTGGTACATTATCTAATAAACACTCTTTTGGTCATTGGGTCATGTGGTTTTTATTATTTAACTACAATTTTCAAATTGTTGAAAAATATTCATCAAGCTCTAAAATGTAATGTATTATTCACACTTGAGTATGATTTTAGCCTTAAATGCATCAGCACTGTAAAAAGGTACAAAAATAGAACAAACTACAAATATGAAAGCAACTTTAAAATGGAGACATGCTGTTTCTGAAAGCACAAATAATGATGCTCTTTACAGTGCAAACCACAATATGCATAAAACTGGCTCATTAATGAAATGTATATATTTTTTAGCATGAAACAGCACCTTCATTTAATATATTTACAATATTCTTCCGTACTCTTTCGAAAAACTAGAATATGCCATGTAATAAGTTGTTTTTATTACTTAAATTCCCAAGAGTTATAGTAATGCAAACTTCCCAATAAAATATTTAAGATGTGTAATATTTCATACACTTAAATATGGTCAGTATAAGTGTACAATTGTTCATATAAATATCTTTTTAAACATATTTATAAAGACAAGAATATCAAGGCAACTTTTATGAAAGAGCATTGGACTAGAGGAAGTATGACAAGTTCAAATTAGCATCAATGCTGAGTAGACATAAACACAAATGAAGCAATATGCTGACAGATTACAAGCAAGCATAGTAGTGTTTTGCAATCATATGTTAAATCAAAAGTCATAATAATACATGTGTATGGGGACTGTGCACATAATAAGTCAACAGGTTCTCCAAAATCTATACATAGCCAGTATCAGTGTACCAGAGAGAACATGAACAAGATGTCATTGACCTACTTCTTGAAGAAAGTGGGATGAAGCATCATTATTAATGGGTGACTCAAAGAGAAACATGCAGAAGAACATGAACAATCATCTTAGCCCTCTAGGCCTGAATAAGCAGAATGCCCAGTGCCTTACACAGCTTAAATTGGTTTGTCTCCTTCACCTTCTCAATGAAAATTTGAGTACCTTGAGTTCCCTACCTACACTAACTCCTTTGTTCCAGAACCAACTGTTGTGTGTCATCAGTTTCAGTTAGGGATGGAAATTACTTTTTGATTAATCAGTCATCAACATTTTGTCTGCAATAAAACTAAAATGCTCCTTTGTGATGGAAATTTTAACCAACGTCTTAGTTATCAAATTCCAGAGTGTGTTTACTCATATATTGTGGTAACTCTAGTTTAGCGGGGACATCCTTTACAGTAACCCTCTGTGCGTAAGCATAGAAACTTGATAATAGTAGTTTGAAGACTACCCTAGAAAGCACCCTGCATCAAAGCAGTGGCAGCCTCTGCATGAAAGCTGGAAAACATGTAAATACAGTCAATATATCTGGAAAATAAAACAATATTCACCTCCCTTTTTCCTCAAAAAGCAGAATAGTTTGTCAAGAAATAAAGCAAAACAACGTAGTAAACCAAAGCATTCACTATTTGTGCATTCCACCCATATCAATGCATGCAAAAATGGCCTTGGATGAACTACTTTCATGTACATTTTGAAACTTCATATCTTTTCCCCTCACTCTTCACCTCACTCACTCCAAAACAATTAAATATGTTTAAAAATATAGGACCACGACCATGTCCTAAAATCATGGCTGCATTTACCCTTGACTCCACTGCCCATGTAGTTGCAACAGTTAATATTGAAAACATAATGATGGATCACTCTCAGTAATTACTTTTGTTACCAATCAAAGTAGACAACAACAAATATTGTGTTTACATTTAATTAATTAAATACATAAACTCAAGATCATTTGTTAAATGAAATGAAAAGTTTCCCAAGAAGGATTGAAGCTGAAGTGCAAATATACCTTCTGGAGAATACAATTATTCCTCTACTTTTACATTTCCATAAAAAACCACGAGATGTCTTTTCATTCCTGTTCATTTTAATGGTTAATTGAAGTCAACAAAATTTTTTCCAGGTGTTGTGTGCACAAAGAAACAGTGATTAGAGGTGGAAAAGCTGCCAATTTCTCAACCCGGAGCACCTTTTATCTCATTTTTAGGTAAAATATTTCAATAACTGGTCAAAGGTCCCCACAAGTTTCTCAGATCCCCAAATGATATTTACAGTAGCATGCTTCTGTGCATATTAGTAGTTCACATATAAATATGAACATTCTTCTGCCAGTTCCTTGTCTTCTGTCCTTGTCTCTCTTTTGCTCTTTGACTTCGTTTTGCAATTGATTTCTTTTTTCATTATAATTATACCCAAGAAGTAAATATGAAAGTGCAAGGTTCATGAATTCAACACTTAAGCAAGTCTGAACAATTACTACTCATTCCATTAAGTTGGTACTTCTTTAAAGATGCTTCATTGTAGTTATGAACATGGTATGCAGATATCATAGGGTGGTAACACAAACCTAAAGAAACGGTGCTATCTGGTGAATAAAAATAAGCAGTGGTGGCTAAGTAAGCTAAAAAAATCTCCTTGAATAGAGAAGTAAATAAAAAATAAAACATACCACAGCATAAACTGGTAGAACTGTAGGGTCTGTGTTTATTTTGTTTAAACGTGTCTTTTCTATATGAAGGTTGAAGGTAGCAGAAGCATGTTGCAGCAGTTCTGGGCATTAAGAGCCTGAGTGAGCCTTAATCTTTTGAAGGACTTACATACAAGTGGTGTAGTCATTCCTAGTAGGCCAATTTTGAGTTGCAGGTTAACATGTTTTTTATGTTTGATGGCATCCATGGAAACAGTGTCTAAAGTGTACAAACAGTACATTACTGGAGTGAAAATAAAACATGTAGGTTCTTTGATTTTTATAAAAGGTTTCTAGAATGGCAGTTATTTACACTTGAGTATATTGGCTGGCATATTTAATATTTTATTATTGTTTGGCTGTTGGTTAATGAAAAAGCAATGAAACATTCTAAATTAAAAATTAAGCTAAAAGACGTATGTTCCAATAGATTTGTTAGTAATTCAGAAAGGGGCTGGAATGAAACCTTACAGCTATTGCAGCCCTTAAGGATCTTAATATAAAACAACTGATTTGTGGAAGTATTTCAGTATGGGAACAATTTTTTCAGTAAAATCTTGTGATTTTAAAACATATACGTATTTATACACCTTATGAAACTGCTGATAATAACCCCTTCTAAAACATCTGCATCCCATCAGGTATCTGCCACATTCCTCTGGGAATGATAATGTCCATTAAACTATAGGGTTGAAAACATCAATATTTCTGGATGCTTTACATAAGCAAAATATTTTCTATGGCATCAAATTGAGTATATTCTGAAATAATCATTTATTTTTTTGTCTGTAAAAAATTTAAATATGGTAAAACAAGCATTCATTCCGTTCTTAATATTTACTTTTGTAATATATGTTCATCCATTTTCTGATTCCTCCTTTTATACTACACTTTTTACAGTAAATTATAATGTAATAAGATAACTCATTGTAACAAGTGTGAAATATAATTTCTTAATTTTTACTATGATTGTGATAAAGTATTATTTATAATGTTGTTTGTAATACAATTCATTAAGAACATCCTTTACCCCCAGTCAAACTACTACCAAAATATGCTTTTTGCTTGTAATTGCATGTTATTGTGGTGCTCACCATTATAAAAAAAAAACATTTCCTGCTCACATTTCTTGCCAGTGCAAGTCAATAAAAACTGTTGTGAGACTTGGCATTTTTGATTAGGATTTTTCAGATTTTAAGTATGGAGCTGTCCAGCTTTTATGTCAGCTGACTCTGGCTTAGCTCTTTTTGTAGCAGCAGGCACCGAGTATACTTGGCACATATACAGTATCAGAATATAAAGTATATAAGCTATTAATTTAAGTAAGGTAAATTCTATGTATAGTAATCTTTGAAAAGGCCTGGTGTGATATTTTCACTTTCTAAATTTACTAAAAGAGCAACGAAGTATTTTCACAAACATTCTGATATTTCATCAAAGTTAATGCATAATTAACATGAAAATTAGTTTATTTCGAAAATGAAACAAAATCAGGACTACTGTATGGTAATTGAGATGCAGTATTATTTAAGTAGGATGAACATGCACAACTAAAATTTTCTAGGTTAACTTATTCCAAGTCTTTATTTATTATAGTCATAAATGTTTTCCTGTTTTCAGTTGAATAATTTTATTTTGTTTTGCTTTTTATTTATTTCAGTTCTAAGATAATTAGCCAAACATATTTTTGTTATTTCATGACTGGGGGTGTTTAAAATTAAAACGTAGCAATACTTCTAAAAATACATGAAACAATAATTAAAACTTAATTTTTCATTCAGGGTAGCTTTAGATTATTCTCTAATAATGAAATTTGGACAACGTATCTTCTTTAAAGCATTGTGCAAAAGATATGCAATTAATTGTGCATTATTTTCGTAAGATATTATTCCCTTTAGATATGAATAAATAAAATAAAGTTACATTTTCTGTACCCTTGAAAAGTTTCCATGAGGAATGCAATATTTGTAATGTATACATATCTGATCATATGTGGTATTGATGATAAAATACATATTTGTCTAAGTGATAAATCATAGAGAGCTTGCAGATTCCAGTGTATTACCTTAACATTCTTCTTCTATTGTGATTAACTGGTTATAACTTCCCTCCATATTATCGTTTAATTCTTCAAAGGAGATTTCTACCTTCGATAAGAGGGGATCCTAAAGTGTCATTATTCAATGTCATGAGTAAAAACAATTGCATTTCAAATAAACATCCTGCTGTCTTTGTAACCTTATTGCCCAATGATATTTTCAAATAAACATGCTTGAACGTTTCGTTAAAGTCTTCTGATTTTTGTATTTATTTTAATAGATTTATTTATTTATTTTTGCTTTTACTTAATTCCAAAGCCTGGACTAACTTCTGCTGTAACATACACGAATAAGTTGTATTTCGTAACACGGAAAACAAAGCTTCTCGTGTTAGGTTCAGCGTTAACGTTCCTCATGTGTTTTGAGACTTCAACGGAATAGTATGTATTTATTTAACGCAAAACTGTGTTTTGATACAGGTTTTGTAGACGTCTATAATAAGTTAAATTGAATTCAGCAATCCTTTGCAAACTTTATTAACTAAAAAGTAGCCATAAAATACATCTACTCATCAGTGCATGACATGACTAGTCAAAGTTAAACTAATATCTTTATCTTCCGTAGAAATTGTTTTTTTTAGTAATAATCAAATCACAGTATTCTCGAACATTCATCATTATCAAGCATATTCGGTGTTTAATAAAATAATCTGATATCCAAATATTTTTAATACAAAATTCCCTTTTTAGTCAAAGGTGATGCCAAGATTTGTGTTTGGAATGCTGCTAGTTAATAATAATGAGTAAGAAAAGAAAACAGATTTCAGTATTTTTATTATTTTTTATATAATGTAAAGTTAACAAATACGTCATGGCTCAGCTTTCATTTTATAATTTATTTAAATGAGGGTCAAAATAGAGCGGTTCATTAATTAACTAATTAAATGTGTTTATAAAATTTCTAGCATTTTCGATGGGCACGGGTCTTTTCAACCTATTTGGATTAAGCGGTATTGATACTGTATTTTTTTTTTTATTTCTAGTTATCATAAAGCAAAATTATTGTAGCATTTTTTGTTAATCAATATTTTATTTAAACAAAGATTCTGCGGGGTAATATATATTTGGTAATAGTCAGAAGACTTCCAAAATATTGCCTAATTACTACGATTAGAATATTTCGTAATACTTAAGCAACCTGCATACGTGCTTAAACTGAAACAACGAAATAAACAATTAATGAAGTCCAACTACGAACTATTTCAATACAAAATGAAAACTTTCAAATAATCACAAGACCATCCAAAGACGACGAGTCTCCTTCTTTATGTTTGTGCGGGGTGCAAAACAGGATAACGGTGTTTCTTTGAATTTTTAAGTGTTTTATAACATATGTGAGCTTGTACTCGTCTAGTTAAATCATAAAATAAACGCATACTGATTCAGTCAATCTTACATGTAACTGTTTTTCAGTTAGTTTTTTTAATAGCTTAATCGCGAACAACTAAATTTAAAAATGGCTTGTATTTATTGCCATAGACATTATCATAGGAATCAAAATTAATTATTCGTTTGTGACATTGTTGCACGTATATTTATAATTTTGTTCTTTATGACACGTTGTTTTACCATACGATCGTAAGAAACACTATTTCACCCGTTTTTAAAGTGTAATCAGCATGAGTTTCAAGTTTTTTTAAGTAGTTACGTAATTAATTCACTTAGCTTTTTGTTTGTTTTTTGTTGACATTTTTATTGTTACTGTAGTAAGAGTAGAACGCTCGAAGCTAGAAAACATTCCATAAAATAATGCAGAACAATACTGTGGAGATTAGAAGTGAGACCCTCAGCTGCAGGTAAAAAAGAAAAGGTTATGGTGTCAAGTGTTATGGTACCTACCCTCATAATTCAAGCCATAAACTATGCATCCTTAAACGTACCCAGACAATAAATCAGTCTCGAGAAGTAAATCCACAAAAGTTATTAACTGTGACCAGTCTGTTTGCTGCATGATACGTTTATCACGAGCTAAAATGAAATTAAATCGGGTCCCAGTAAAAAAGAGATGTATGTCTAAATTTATATGACTATGAAATTAGTTTTACACCAACATGTATCAAGTGCCGTTTTCTCCTGACTATTTATAGTCGATGTGAAAATGTTTCGTTTTATATCAGTGATGATTTTTTGTTTTCCAAAAAAAAAAGTAACTACTCATAACATAATGCAGCAAAAGAAGACGAAAAACGTTTTTTGCACGGTTAATAATTATGCAAATGTATGAAACCAAGCGGAAGAACTTACAAAAAAGTCAAGGTTTCAGACTGGACACATTATTTACAAAACTGTACGAGACTCTACTGGTATTGTATTGCTACTGATACGCTTTCGGTAATTGTAAGGAAACCAGTTAAGGTACTTAGAAAAGTCACTCTCAAAAGTGTATATACCAAGTTGTATGAATAAACGAAAATGCTCAAGATTTAAATAAATGTTAACCCAAAGAGGTCATCATAATTACTATCCAGAACCAATTCTAATTGGTATTCATGACAAACGGCTCTGCTTTTTATGTTTATCTTGCTTGATGGATCAATATCATAACAGCATGTGCCAGGAATGAACAGGCATCTAGGCACTGCATGGTGCTGACCTTTCACTCTCTTTTCACAGGTCACATAATTTCCATCCTAACATGCAGGTCAAACAATCTCCTGCACTATCAGACGGACACAAGCTTAAAAAGTTTCTTACACTGACAGACAACTCGGCGGTGAAAGGCCACAGTTAAAATGAACGAAGACGGAAAGGAGAAATATTACATTATTTCATCTAAAATGAGTTCCTTAGCAATATCAAGTGCATGCGTATAACTTTATTATATCATTCACTAACTGAATGTTAGAATGCAGGTATAGTCATTTTTCAATTAGTGATTGACTATTTCGTCCAACTGTAGAAATAACATTCAGTAATAATAGGTGAAAATTATATTTCTTTAAATTCAACTCCGTGTAAAATGAGATTCGCAAGAAATGTAAATGTACAGATCATTGTTTAATGGAGGATAAGGGCACAGCCAGGTGATAGCGTTAGAAAAAGCAAACGTGCGCCAACTACCACGAGATTTACTTATCTATTTTATTTTTTTGTAAATACATTTTAACCGGAACTGGAACGATATATATATAGCCTTTCAGCATAAGAAGCTTCAGGGAAAAAAAATCTAAAAATATTGCAATTGTACTTCATTTTAGAATCGTCGTTTACTGAAGTGATGTACTGACTATAGCGAAATGTATTTCCTGCAGTTCTTACGTAAACGGCAACGTATCCAGGAATTGACATTTAACAGCGACGATACAATCCATTGAGGGCGGTAAGTTGGGTTCTTCAATGTTATCATCGATTCTATCCCTGCTTTTCCTTTTGGTTTACTTCTGGAAGTTCTCTTATAAAGTAAGATTGCATCGCGGATAGCGGAATCTCTATGAACATTTTAAAGGTTAGCGAGGCCTGACCAATAAAGAGTTTAGCATTTATGCGTTTCCTAGCAAACACAAACTTACTTTGACTTTAACCTGGTAGTTAATAATTGTCAAACGTGTATAATCTGAAATACAAAGCCTAAATCCAATTAAAAAATTATAACCGTTTATCGAGTTGCTTAATTTTTTTTTCACTTCCATCTTCAGTAGGCCAAGCCTGATGGTTAAATGTTGTAGAGGAGTTGCGAGGCACTGTATCAGCTAAAAAGTTATATGTTCAGTTTTGTGTATTTATTTAAACTGCGTCAGTTGCTTTAAAAAAGTAGCATGCAGTAAATGAACTCAGTGATGAGAAAGGCAAATTCGCAATCCGTGTCCCTAGCATGGTCAAGTTCAAGACCGATTGATATGCTTAGGTCACCCATCACTGTTATCTTTATGGTTTAGTACTAGTATCCTAAATTGAATGTCCTTCCGCCAACCTGGCATTTAGATCACCATATCTTAATGTGCTGTAAACGTAGGACATTTCCCCTTCGAATCTTCGGCTGTAAAGTGAACAAAGAATCCAGGGATTGCACTTTAACACACCTATTCTGGCAGAGGGTGTGGTATTGTTTTCACAACTTCCTAAATCCCACTCAGGAAAATACAAAAGCATGTGAACACCAATATTTGTTTCAAAAATGTTGACAGAAATAAAGCACACACACACGCATATAGTGTGGGGTAGTTTGTCAGATATCACGTATGTAAGTCGTTAGGGTTTGCATTTAGGAAGTGATCCATTTAAAAGCTAGCTATTTTTCCCCAATTAAAATATTCAATTATGTAAGGTAATTTCGTTCATTTAAATCTTTTTTTACTGATATTACGAAGCACGTGTTTTATTTCTGAACTGAGCTGAGAATGCACCCTGGTTTGGTTGAAGAAATACACCCTGTCCTTTTTAACCACGATAGGGCGCTAAGTGTCTTTCTCTGTCCGCCAGATATTTTTTCGGTAGATACCGTGATGATATTTACATGGCGTAATGTCAAGACTTTCTTGAGAGAAAATATCTGAAGCCGTTTTATATATCTATTTATAGATAAGCTCTATAAGGTATGTACGATTATGCATATACAGTATTGCTTGTAAACACGATATTTACATTTGTGACTTGACGCACAAATACGTGATAAATATATGTTCAATGTCATTATTTGTCATTTTATTGTCTGAAATCGAAACAGATCATTCTCCTCTTGCTTATTCACTGTCTTTCAGCCTTCAAACCCCCAAAAACTGTAACGTAACAAAACGATAGCGATATCTTTAAACTGATTTTTCTCACGTAATATGATTCGCTTAAATGTTAGCGATTTCTGAATGTGATTCATTATATAAAGATTTTTTTTTAGAAACGAACTATACGTTAGGAAAATATTTCCAGTAGTTGTGAAAGTTTTTGAAATAAAATCTAATGTGTACAATTCCACAATTTAATGTGAAGGAGAATAATGTTATGAAATTTGAATAGTGATAACATAATTGGAAACAACACGTATTCAAAAAAGTTTACAACGAACAAGCAACTATAACAAAAACACTTGCAACACATTTTATTATATTTCTGTAAGCAGTAAAACTCTGAAAACTCAACACATGAAATGATGAAAACACGATTTAAACTTTGAAAAATTAAAAAAAGCATAACAGTTCGAGTTTAAATCACAATTGTACATATTTATAGTTAAGAAACGTTTTTATAAATATTGTTTCATCTGTAGCAAGTAAATACCATAATTTAATTATAAGTGGATAAATATGGCAACGGTTATTTACAAAAAAGGGCTGAGATACAGAAATTTAAACGATACAACGTTTACTTCTCCCACAGTCCTCCGACAAGTGTTCACAATTCGGACTGGCAAAGCACACACAACCACAAGTTAAATCCAGCTAACAAAAAATATACATTCACAAGCAAGTACTGTGTGTCTGAGTTAAATGCGTTAACTTTGGCACTGTTTCCAGTTAATATCTGCGCTGCTTACAATCAATTTGCCTTTAAACTGAACCACAATATTTAACATCATAATACAAAAGAAATAATATTTTCTTTTAGGGTATGTGCACTACTTTAAGAGTCCAGTTAAAGAATAGCTACCATTGAAGGAACATCGATACACCAAAATCAACAGTCCATTACAACCATACTGGAAAGTAAAAGTTCTTCATTTACAAATTTGCCTTGATTCCCAGTAGATGTTTTCCTCGGATTTATCTTTTAGCTATTCGCATACAATTTTTCACCATTTCAGTCGCATTGTTTCTCGAGCGTCCAGATATCGTTATTTTCCATCTCTTCATGAACTGTTCAGTTTATTTTCTAATAAAAGTCTTGGAAAACGGAAATCTCATTTTAAGAGTCTGCCCCATTTAGACGTACCATTCACTGAAATTTGAAGATAGGCCGGTGTGACCATTGTTACTGTGCACTGCTGAAGCTGGTGAAAGATTTGTGTTGGTTTGAGTTTCTGTAGATGGGGAGACTAGGCCTGGGGGTGTCGAGGATTCGTAACCAGAGCTGCCTGCAGGCGAGGACTCTGAGCCTTGAGGAGAAGATTCGTGGACCTGAGGAGACGAGACCAAAATTGTTAGCACTCATGTATAACTGCAAAATAGCCAAGAGTGTATGTGTACGCAAACATGATACAAATAATGTGTAAGGCTTTCTTGCACATATTCTACGTGGCATATCTGTAATTTTCAACTCTCTGCGCATAGCTTGCTTTTCATTTTTAATGGCTTACTTCCTAAACACAAATTAATGTGCCTTTGTACATGAACCTATGGTAATGTCATTGTTAAAATTCTTAAATGTTCAAACATTTCGATGTGAGGAAACTTGATTCATTTAACAACACGTATTTGCACAGACACAAGTATCTTATTCTCATAAGAAGACTAGCAGCGACTTACCTTCATGTGTTTTCTTAAGGAGCTTGGATGGGTGTAAGACTTATCGCACATCTTACACAGATATGGTTTGTCTGAAGTATGGACATGCATGTGTTTCTTCCTGTCGCTGCTGTTTGCGAATCGTCTATCGCAGCCTTCAAATTCGCACTGGAATGGCTTTTCACCTAGTTGAAAAAAAAAAGGAAATAAGGCAAAACAATTAAGAAACACCCCAAATCCCCAATTGTTGACACTTTATCAAAAGGCAATGGCCACATGTTGAAAATTAATACAGTTTTCAAATGAGTGAAAACTCACACGATAAACAGACCAGTGTGGATAATAAATTTTAAATAATAATCAGATCTGAAATGATATTCATGAAATTTCCCGCCAACTTCATCAGCACAGAGGGCCATTAAATAAACTCGCAAAACTCGAATGCTCAAAGTAACTAAAGCAGACAGATTTTGTTGTTATCGACGTCGCACAGGAAAAATGCAATTGTGAAAAGCGCAGTTAGATAAAATTTTAAACACTGCTAATTATCAGTAAACCGATAAATGAAATGTGTCTAATTGATAAATAAAAAATGCAAGCTCTTTATCATTACGGGCTTTGTTTCGTTAGCGCGATAAATCGACTTCCCCAATTCCTGAAAATGCGCGATTCGTCATTTATACAGGACAATGTAACAACATTAGCACCTACGTTGTTTTAAAACAGCCATACCGAACACAATAATTGAACTTAGCAAATAGACCTATCCATTTTAAAATGTTGTTAATAGTCCGTCTGGCACCTCCGAGGACCCTAACGTGCGAAGAAGCCGAAAAGCTCTTTGGTTTATTTTTTAGCGCAAAAAAGAAAATAGCTCTAAAATAGCTTTTTTATTCTAATAAATTTTAAAATGAAGCATATGCATAAACAAAACCGTGGACGTTAAATTCCTATTTGGGTTAATGATAATTGGCAATTTTTCTTTCTTAGTCTCCCATTAAAATAATTCCTCGTATTCATTTGACCTGCCTTTATAAAGTACAAGCCGACCAAATACTCCTGAATGATTTTTAACTGTTGCTAAAATGATTGATGTATGCCTAACTAACGTAAACGTTATATTAAATGAATAATTTGCAATTAAATATAATTTCCCAGATCATAGAGTTTACACTAGTAATAAAAATAACCCATCAGCGTCCATTTTCATATTGAATTTCTTTTATTTTTAAACGCCTTCGAATAAAATGAGTAAGAAAAAGGCAAATTATTATACCCCACAAGCCGCGACACTTTTAATATAAACCGCGCTAGGAATGAAAAATAATACAGACGGATGAAGTGAAACGATTAAGTAGATCTTACTGGTAATAGTAACAATATTCCCACCACTAATGTTAACACAAATGCTAAATCTTACCTGTGTGGGTTCGCTTGTGAATCTTTAAGTTTTCCGATCGGGCGAAAACCTTTCCGCATCCAGGAAAAGGACATGGGAAGGGCTTTTCTCCAGTATGAACCCGAATGTGATTTACCAGTTTGTATTTGGCTTTAAACGGTTTGCTTTCTCTGGCGCACTCTTCCCAAAAACATACGTGGTTTGTCTGCTCTGGTCCCCCGACATGCTCGACAGAGACGTGGGTGACAAGCTCATGCATGGTACTGAAAGTTTTATTGCAACTCTTCTTCGGGTTGCTGAGCTGTTCGGGGTCGATCCACTTGCAGATGAGCTCTTGCTTGATGCACTGTTGCCTCATATACCTGAAAAATGCACCAGGGTGGTGGTGATGGGCTGCCATATTCATACCCATATTCATATTCATGGACCCATATTGGTTGTGCAGTTGGGCTGCTGAATACGGATCGGTCCTTGGACTCGAGACCTGATGATATTGATCCGATCGCCCGAAAACTTCACCCGGTAGTCCAATTCGCATTTGTCCGTTCAAGACGTTAGGAGAACCATGGGACCCGTGCTGATCGTGGATCCCGGGAAATAATATATGGCCTTGAGTGTCTGTATGGGAATGATGCAGAGACCCTGCTGTGGGGCCGAATATTGTGTGCTGGCTGCTGGCCGGAGAGGAGTCTCCAAAGCCGCGACTGCGAAAAAGAAAGTCCCTGGTAGAGTTGAAAGGCGAACTCGTATAAGAGGTAACATGTGCTGCATGCGCACCCAAAGCAGCCGCTGGATAACTTGGAGCTTGAGACGTAAAAGCCGAGCTCTGTCCTGGAGAAAGATCGTGGTTCAACTTAAATGCCCCCATGTGCGCTGAGTCGACGAAGCTGTTTTGCGCTAAACTCAGGTCTCTGTCCTGCATTTCGCTTGCTGAGTGATGCCTGGCAAAAGTGCCAACTCCTAAGCCGGGAAACTGGTGACCAGCGTCCAACAACATGCTTTATCTGTTATGATGCTCCCTGGCGTCTTTTCTTCCCAGTCTATCTCACGATCAACCACTACCAGAAGTCTTTCAATTTGTAGACTGAACAACTTCAAAATTCTAGAACCCAAAAAGAAGCAAAAAGAATACTGTAAATAATTACCTATGTATACTGTCTTCGAAATTCACAAAGTAAACGCATTTAGCTCATGAGAGTCAGTCTGATCTTGGTTTATATCATATTAATTGCCTCTGCTCTTTTTGGAAGCTGAATAATTCATTCGCACAGTGAAGTTGCAACTCCGAAAGCCCGTGAAATCATTGTCTGTTCTTTCCTTTAAAATTGTTCTGTAGAAATCAAGAATTTTCTTGTAAAACGTTCCAGTTTTAGAGAGAGGTTCCTCGCCGCATCTGGACTTGTTTTCGGATACTAGTGTTTATTTCTCCTCCTTGTCTCTGTTTATTTCGGAGACTCTCTTTCTCAGTGAACTGACAGTACCTCCTCTAACGCCCCCTTTAACTGGAACCCGGTCATTCTTATGTCCAGCTCCTATTGGCTAGTTAGTCTCATCAATCCCAGGTACCCCTCCAATCCCAGGTATTCACTCGCCAACTGGGCTTCATACGCCATTTTCCACTTATTATTACCGCCTACTTTTTTGGGTAGGGGATTTATTTGGGGAAAATACAACCGATCTAGATCGTTTCGAATCGGATTTTAAAGCCTTTCAAGGACACTTTTCCAAATCAATGGTTAAAACTAAAATCTAAAATATATTTTTGGTGTCTGTATTGGTCATATATTGTACACACGGTTTAATAGTAATTGTAAATGTGTACGATAACATACAATGCTGTAAATCGCTGGTATTTTTTCTTCCGTGCTTTTATTTCCTTAGTAAGTGCTGTTAATTAAAAGCGTGATATGTTTAAGTATACATTTTAAGCGGTCTGATTTTAAAATAGAATTTGGGTTTATTAAAGAGAAACAATTTTTTTTATTAAAATAAATTTAAACAAGCGTATGAGTGTGTGTTTAATATCTATCTATCTATCTATCTATCTATCTATCTATCTATCTATCTATCTATCTATCTATCTGTACGACTCTGAATAATTTGTGAAGCGAACGCATCTAAAGGATTGAATACAAAATTCTAGCATATAGGATATTGCTTTTTGGGGGAAAAAATCGTCGTAGTTTATGGTGTTGTTTATTCGACCCTTACCATCTTTATAAATTAACGTACGTCTTTCTAAAACGGCTATCAAAAAACTATTAACACACTATGTTGTTCTGTTCTATGGAAATAGAAACAGATTTTAATAATGGGATTTTCACGCATTTATCTTTTTTTAACCAAGCGTTTGAGCAGTCCACGCGTGTATTCATTTGTAAACAGTGATTTCCGTTAATTAAATTAATATCGCACACCGAGCCGTTACACACAAACTCGTATTTGTATGCTTATAAACTGCTTTTAAAGATTACATGTTATTTAACAACATTAAAAAGAACATAAAAATAAATGTTTTCATTTTGATTGTTTAATATTACTTAATATTGTAAATATCTGTCTGTGCATACAATCAAACGTACTATATGCACATAATTTTAATATAACGTATAATTAGGAAGCTGTACACAAGTTAATACTTACCTGGTACGCATTAGAAGAATTATACATTTAATTAAACCTGTTAAATGCCAATATTGCTCTATATTACTATCATACGATATTAAAATTAGGCTAATGAGCAATATGAAAGTTTAACACCATAGTGTTAGATCAGTAAGGCAGTAAATTGCTGGTGTGAAAGGCTTAATTTGTTGTAGTATATAATTGTGTCTATGGTAGTATTCATGGAATATCGTTCTTTCCTTTACGCTATTTTCTGCTCTTCATGTATACCCGCTACTTTTTAATGTTTTCTGTCTGTAATGTTTGCAACTCTGGACTCCCTCTGTTCTTTCAGGACTGTGCTCTACCCTCTCTGCTGGAAACATAGGAGCTGATCCAAGTTCAAAGTCACTTCTGCCGACCACTCTAACAAGTGCTTTCTTCCCCCTGAAAACCACAAAACCCTTTTCCTCTATGTCACTAGATGGAAAAAGAAAATGGAGTGAAAGAAACTGCTAGTCGCTGTTTTAACAACTAGTAGAAATTCCTGTTTCTGTGGCTTCTTGGAAAAAAGACAGAAAAAAAGCTACAGACTACCAATCAAAGTAGCAGGGTTTCTAAAAAAGGCAGGTTAAAGGATGTGAATACAGTATACTTCCAGCCTCTGATGGAGAAACCCTCTTCTTGTCTTCAAATATGGTAAAGCGTGTTACATTTCTCACTTACATGTAATCTATCTATCTATCTATCTATCTATCTATCTATCTATCTATCTATCTATCTATCTATCTATCTATCTATCTATCTTATATATGCCTTTGTTGAAAAAATGATTCAAGATGAAAAAACAGACAGTGTATCCTGATGCTCGAAACAGCATTAATTATCGTTAATTTTTATTATCACCGGCTGAAATTTTAGTTGAGTTTTGGTGAAATAAATGTGGTTAACTGGGTCTTAATTACTTCTTCTGCACATTTCGAAAGAAAACAATAACTATTTATCGTCTTTTACAAACTCATAAATCCAGCAAGATCATCAACATGCTAATGCTTTGCATGTTACTTTGATGCCCTTGACCTAGGAAACTTCAAGGGCAAAAGACCTGTGACCCTCGCAGGACCACATATGTTGCCTCACAAAGTCTTTGGTTAAAGCAAACTTTTGACCAAAATCTGCTCGCTAACGTGGGTATAAAATCTGTCCGCTACCGCAGTCACTAGTAACCTATATTAGAAAGAACAATGACATTATGTCCACGTAAAGCGGCATATCATTATTAAATGTACGTTTAAAGGTTGTATGTTTTGATTTTCATGATAAATGTAGCTAGATAACATTAAGTGTTTACTATTTTGCATCTGTTCTAAAATGCTTTACATATACCACTATGCTTTATTTTAAAGAAAAAAAGATGCAGATGACTAAAATACATCGTTTTTTGCAAATAAATTTATGGTTTTGAAGAAACCCTTAAAATAACAGAGGACTGAAATTCGTATATTATTAGTTACACTTTCGTTTGATTTGATAATCCGATCATTAAACACATATAATGACTTATTAAGAAGGATATTGATAATTATGTGTGATTTGAGTTTAAATGATACATTTATTAAAGCATCTACAAAAATTTTTCAAGGGTAGGATTTGACGAATAGGTGGTAGAAATCACACTGATCATCTAAAAGCTTTATGGTGAAAAATGTAATGTGATATGAAACTGTAAAACTGCATCGTAAGATTGTTAACCAAATATGTGTAGGGATCCTGTACATTTTTGCGGTGATATGTACAATTTTTCCTTTTTCTTATGAAGTGAAGGTTTATCTGAAGTGATCCTTAATAGGAGAACGTAATATCCGTGTCAACAATACTACTTTCGTTTAGTTTTGTGATTTAAAAAAAAAATCAATTTCAGTCAATTTTAACAAATGTCCGATGATCGCAAAACAAACTCTGGTTCATTTACCAAACTCAACAATGGTTAATTTGTAATTTATAAATCCCGATACTGCTTCTGGTTTTCCTAACCCTTTACAAAAGTTTTATATGTGCTCATTTTCAAACTTGGTCTGATTTAAATTCAATCTAATCATAATGTATAGTAGCCTATTTATACCTCTGTGTGTTTCTTAATGCGCTTTTAAATTGTATGTTGCCCCCTTTTTTGGAAATAAAGTATAAACAAAATTTGAGAACAAAAAATCGTCACTGTAATACTAAAAGGTTTAGTTAAATTTAAACTTTTTTCCTCCCTAAAACAATAGTTGAAGTGTTTTAGTTAGATTGTAAAATGTATATTTTTGATGTTTGTTTTGTAAGTGGAACTTCATTGTGAGTAACGTAGCGGTTGTTACTTCAATTTATTTCGGTACTATAGTTCTCTTTGACATATTTAATATGTTTTATCAATTACGATTTTGCAGTTTGCCTTAATAATACCGTTGTGCAAATGTAGAATGTGACAGCTATTGTGAGACAGAAGGTCAGTTCTCGGGAGAGTACGATAAGCTTTCGTTAATGGCAGTTGGATAATAAAGGAGATCTTCAATCCTTCATTAAAAATTTAAAAGGTAAAAGCGAATACTTTCGTATACGTGAAATACTTTGGGCATACTTTTCATTGTCTCCCAATCACTTATAAGATACGGGTTATCACGGCATTTATTAGCCAAAACGTCACTTGTTATTAGAATTTAGTTTTCGCGAGGATCGTAGTGTGGTAGTTTTCTTGTAAAGAGTTCTGAATGTAATGAGTTTTTGAACGTTCATTTTTTTCTCCGTACATTAATATTATACTTTCTCACGATTATCTCAACATTTATGTTTTAAAAAGTTTTAATTTCTGAAATATAACGGTGCAATGTGAAGTTTAAGTTTTCTTTTCTTTTCAACTTTCAGAAAATTTAAATTGATTATAAAGATCTTTACGTATTAAGACATATTAAATCGATGACAGATACGCATCACGCTGTGCTGAACACGGATTGTACAAGGAGGCGTGTACTCGAACCATAAAGCAAGGCCGTAGTGTTGTTCAGGTTTACAACTTTCCTCTTGCATTCATGCATTGAGTGATACACGTAGAATGAGAGGAGGACACTAATACAACCAATATTTTCAAATGGGATAACTTCTTTTATCCAACAAAAGTACTTAAGACTTTTTCTTTCCAGGTTCCTTTGAATGACCAATACTAGCATACTTCTATTCATTGTTATATTCGTATTACTTTTTAAATACAGTAAACAGAATGTATCTAGCATGTGTTTAGTTTCTCTGTGATTTTTTGCTGTATGTGCCAATAATGCAAATTGTGCTTTTTAATAGGTATTTTTTCTGAAACATTGTTACCACCCGTTAAGATTAGTATTCGTTTTAGAAACAGCCTCTTCTTAAACAAAAAAAAAAAGAAAAAAAAAAAGACCACTTTTGTACTAAGTACTGGTCATAGCTATGGTAGACGAATTGACGTATTTTTCGGCTTTTATTGCAATAAACAAAACAAACGAAAATATTAATATTCAAGACAACAATATTGTGGGATGCCGCTTTATAAGTACAGCATAATAACTGCGCCTTCCTTGTTTAACCTCTACATCAAAGCATTGTTTTTTTATTAAAATTATAAATTATATATTTATTTTTAAATACATATATATACGAGAACACACACCATTATATTAACTACAATACAGGGGGGTCAAATAATTTACTTCATTGGTACACATTAATTACATTTACAAATTGTCTATTTATCCGAACGTATTATCCTCAATTTTTTTAAATCATAAGATTTTAATTATTATACAGTAATTTTATTTCAGGATGACATTTTAGATGCGCTTTGGTCTACCATTACGTAGGTGTTTATTATTTTGTAAGATTTTGTATATGATCAGTTTTTTAAACGTAGACTGTAGTATTCTATCTTCTTTTTTTTATTGAAAAGCTGCCGTTAATTTAACATTTGAACATAATCCTTGCCCATACGTATCGATTTTTAAAACTGTTTAGGCCGTTAGTAGTTCAATTAATTATTAAATAGATGCATATTATGAGCCTTTGCATCGATAACGTTTTGTACTGATAAATCATCGTGCATGCATTAATTGCACATCCTTTAATACAATGAAGTGAGCATCTTTCTTCCTTATATGTACATCGTCCTTTTATATATTCTAAAATCTGTCTTTTACTCGCGCATACACGTACATTAAAGAAACTGAGTTCTGTTTTCCGGTGAAGAAACAGTATATAAAAATAAATTAGTCTTAACTCGGTTGCCTTTATAATTGATGCTTAAAGTGAAAATTGTGTGGTGGATTTGGGGTGTGGTTAATGTGCTGTTTATTTATTAATTGACTTCAGTGGGTGTAATATCAAAGTACGTTGAACGTTTCCTTTTTTTTCCTCCAACTATTTGCACTTGGATAGTCATGGCCATGTGCACAGTGACGGTAGAAATGCACCACGTAAACAGACTTGCTGCTAACTTTGTCAGTACAACTTTTGGTGAGCGCGGGGAGAAAGCGTGTGAGGGGCGGATCCCTGCTGTGTCCCTCCGTTGAAAGACAGCCAATCGTTTCTTAACTCGAGCTGTCAGTCAGCAGACGCCGACCAATGCCTGCAGTGCCATTTCTAAACTCAATTCCCCACTGTGTCCTCCAACTGTTGTATGTTCTGCCAATCGCTTGAGGACAGAGTGGGAAAAGGAACAAGCGGAGTTAGAGGCAGGACAAAAGAAGTTCTATAGACCGTTATAAACATATAGTTATTAATGTTTTGGAAGGCGTGTAGTGGGAAAAATCAACACGAGTGAGCGTGGATGGACAAGGCTATATAGATATGGAGCCCCCTTTGAGCAAGAGGAATCCGGTGCTAAGATTAGCGGATCTGGCAGCGACTCAAACCCACCCTCATCAGAATATGACAGGCTTCCAGGGGCTCGGGGGGCATCACCCTCACCCCCACCACGCTCACCTACACCCTGGGGAAATGGGCAGCGACCCGGGAGTGGCGCTCACTCCGTTTGGACCAGAGCACATGGCTCAGACTAATACTCTAAAATTTAGTCCATCTCAATCCATGCAAAGCCACCCCGAAGCCCAGACAGCGGCAGCTTTTGGTTCTCCTCAGAGCACAGTGGGCTTCCCCGTGGCTCACCCCCACTCAGGCTACACTTCCAGCAGGGACTACATCCTCAGGAGAGAACTCTCAGCCTCCACTATGCACGCACTTGGCGACCAGCATAGTTCCGCCTCCCCTCACCACCATGGCGTGTTTATTTCCACAACAGGTGCTTACGGCCACACGGAGAGTGGTGCCCATCCTCTTTTTACCGGACTTCACGAGCAAAGCACCCCAGGTGCCCATCACCCTCTTAACGGGCAGATGCGCTTGGGTCTTGCAGGGGACATTTATGGCAGGCCTGAACACTTCGGTCACAGGCCAGAACATTATGGACCGTCCACACTGCACGGCTACAACTCCATGAACTTAAATGTGAACATCGCGGCCGCAGCTCACGGAGCCGCGGGGGCGTTTTTGAGGTACATGAGGCAGCCCATCAAGCAGGAGTTAATCTGCAAATGGATTGACCAAGAGCAAACTTCAAAGAAGCCTTGCTCGAAAACTTTCAGCACCATGCACGAGCTGGTTAACCATGTCACGGTGGAGCACGTCGGGGGACCAGAACAGAGCAGTCATGTTTGCTTTTGGGAGGACTGTCCAAGAGACGGAAAAGCTTTCAAAGCAAAATACAAACTGATCAATCATATACGAGTTCACACTGGAGAAAAGCCTTTTCCGTGTCCTTTCCCAGGATGTGGCAAAGTGTTCGCTCGCTCAGAAAATCTGAAGATTCACAAAAGGACACACACAGGTCTGTATCTCCTCTCCGGATAACAACAATTGCAGTCGAGTCAGTTTGTACAACACGAGACGAGGCCTAATTGCATCATAGCTCTATTTGTAGATATCACTGATCACAGTAACGGGTTTTAGTGCATTTATTGAGATAGGGACAAGATAGTTATTCCCTTTTGGACAATTAAAGAGGACAGTAAAGAATATCGATGGCGAATTAAATACCTGATTTATTTTGTAAGATCGGTAAAAACATAAGGTATTTAGGCATCAAAATTTTTACTACCTTTGTTTTATTTTCCAAAAGAATGTCCTATTTTATTTAATCGTTGGCTAAACATTGTTGCCCTGGAATTGTTCAGACAGATAGCACCACAGAAAGCCTCTAAACGTTTTTTCTCTTAGCATGTATTAGCAAATACCTTGGATAGTCTGTCAAAGCTGACGTCCTTCAGGAAATAATAATCCACGTGGAAGTAAACGGATAGCTGTGAGGCAATAAAAATGGGTTTCAACTTAAACTGAGTGCACTTTCTGAAATACAGTTATTCATAGAAGTGAAAAGGGCATTGTTTGCGGGCAGAATGTGCGCACTCAACGCACAAAGTTAAACGCTTTTAGAGCGTCACTTTCTATTCATTTAGGGCAAAATCACGATTCAGACGACCCAAGTTTAAACAAGTATTAAAAAAGCATACATGTCAATTATAATTCAGTAGATTTTTTTTGCATTGCATATTATTTGGTCGCAGGCAAAATTTGAGAAATAATCAGCGAGCTTGACAAGTAGGAAAGAATTGATTAAATAAATAAATAAATAAATAAATAAATAAATAAATAAATAGTGAGACTCAGACATCTTTCACTTTCTTAAGCTACGCTTTTATCAATAATAGATTATTGATATCATTTAAGAGGTGTTGTGTCCACACAACGTAAGATATATTTTGGAAATATTTAGCTAGTATTCTAAAAACATTTTAACGTCTGTGATGTTTTTATTGACATACGTACATTTAGGAGCTGATAAACCTCTGGCTTGTACTACCATTAATTTAAATTACTATCTTTGGCAGATTGAACGGTTGAGAGTAGGCCAATTAAGTGATTTACATGCCCGGAAACAGTTATTCTCAAAGGAATTCAGTTGATATAAAAGTAGTTAAATACAGAATCAACGTTCTTAAATCAGGGTTATTTTTTATCTTTATGCATATATATATGCATAAAAATAATATATATATATATATATATATATATATATATATATTTTTTCCCCGAAGTTTTGAATGCATCTAAAGCAACACGATCACTGTCTCTAGTTAAGCAAACCCATACTCCAATGAAGGGAATCACGTTGTATATATTCGTGTTAAGAAAAAATAAATCCCATTTGCCGAGAACACACACTGCCTGGGCCACTTTGGTAACAGCAGCTTAGTATACACTGTTCAAACACGACCTTTCCGTGTCAAGCAATGGTTACCCGCGATCGACAGAAACTGTTTTTTTTATTCGATTTGAGAGGTTCTTTAATAAAATTAAGCATATATTCACAATTTGCAGAAGTGAAATATTGCTTGTTTTGTTTCCATGGGACTGTTTGAGTGTTTCCTGAATTTTTTACATCAAAGGTAGGGAAGCTTGACATAAATCTGTTCCCATCATTTACATTTTTTTTTTTCTGAACTGACTGCTTACTGCGTTTTGCCTGACGGCACAATCCTTTGTCATCGAGTTAAGATAAATGATGGACATGGGTAATAGGTAAAATTTAACCCCTCATCTGACCCATGTGAGATTGTCGATAAATCATAATATAACACGACCTTTTTAAAGGCAGATAAATAAACGACGGAAATGCATGCTGTATGTATAAAGTTCTAACTGTAGATCGTCTTAAAATTAAAATGAAAAGAGATGTACTTTAAACACATACAGTCAATGTGACTACATAAGGTAAGATATGTTGTACGTCAAGAGATACTTACAAAATTAAGGATTCCAAGACGAAAAAATAGAAGGAAAATGAACATCTTTTATATATGGTTCTCTTATTGTTTCTATTCTGTTTGTGCCAGATGAAAGTTATTTAAACAGGGCAAGGTACACTTTGTTTATACATGAATCAGTAGAGGGCCATTGCCTGCATGTACAAAGAAAAAGAATGGAAGCAAATTTCTGCAAGACAATTTTTACAAGAGGAAAGACACAAAATGTTATTTCTCGTTTTACTCCTTCTTTAGAAAGTTTTGTAAACTAAACTTGGTTTTGGCCAATCAAAAAGTATATTGAACTAACGCTACTATTAAAAAAATAAGCAAGGTAGAGTGAACTGTGAAATATTACTTTAAAATGCAATGTCATGTCAATGGAGGCTCTGCATGTATTTTTCTCAAATACTTGTTTTGTTGGATTTTTATGCTACACCCCACCCCATTAACTGCATGCTTAAATTGTTTTTATTTGTATTTCTTCCTTTTTACCCCTTAGCCAAAAATGTTGATTAACCATAAATGCATCCAGTAAACTGAAGTGTTTTGTATACATTTCTAGGAGAGAAGCCTTTTAAATGTGAGTTTGATGGCTGTGACAGAAAGTTTGCCAACAGCAGTGACAGGAAGAAGCACTCTCATGTCCATACCAGTGACAAACCCTACTACTGCAAGGTGAGGGGCTGTGACAAATCTTACACCCATCCTAGCTCCTTAAGGAAGCACATGAAAGTTCACTGCAAGTCTCCTCCACACCCTTCTGCCAATGCAACATCTGCATACCAGCCTTCGTCCCTTCCTCATGGAGGTCCAATCTCACCGACTACAGACTCACCCAGGAGTCGATCTACCACTCTTTCACCACAAGTCACTAATATCAATGAGTGGTATGTTTGCCAGGGCAGTGGCACTCATGCTGGCCTTCACACCCCTTCTACTGAAGCACCAACATCTGATTCTGAAGATGAAGTGTCTTATAGGAGTACAGATCCAAGAACTATGCTTTGATAATGACTTTTTATACAAAAAAAATGTCAGTGACTTTCTGAGAATATGTGCGTATATGAATGTGTATGTGTGAATATTTACGTATTGGTTGTTTGAGTAAATGCTTCCAGTGAAGAATGAGGGTTATGACATATTTACAGTAATGGACCATATACTGATAATAATCTGGAAAAAAATGATGGAAAGACAATAATATTTGTCTTTTTGTTTAGCTTCATGTACAGTTCCCATATTTACTATTACTGTTGTCTATCAAAGACAGCTTACAATCAAACTGAGCAGTGCAATATTAATAATTTCCTAACTAAGCTAATGAAAATGTGTTATACAAAATTATCCGAGAACACATGGTTAAATATTGAATTTCTGATCCTTCTGATCCATCGTTTACATGTACATGGCTCAGTGTTCAAAATATTTTTATCACAGGCCTCCCCTACCCCACATACACACACACACACACACACTCACACACCTCCACAACACTGAAATGGAACAAGCGGGTTTGAGAATGCTATGTTTTCTTTTGTTTTTTATATGTATCCATGTCTGCTATAAAACAACTTAAAGTTATGTAAAAGGAAATGATACTGCAAGCTAGGAAATAAACTCAATAAGCAGTAGTTTTTTTACTGTTGTTACGCATGACAAAATTTCCAATGAAATGTAAAAAAGCCCAACAAATTACTTTTTAAAATATATTTTCCATCAATGGCACATGGATAATTATTGTATCATGTTAGGAGAAAATTAACTTTATGCAAATGTTTCAAAATTTAAATATACTGAAGTGTACACATTTTTCTTCAGAGATCAAACCTTTACATGACAGTATTTGTATATAATAAGATTGGCTGTACATTGTTCATGTTACCTAATGTTACTGTTTGTTGTTAAGACGTAATTTATTTGCTGATGTAACATTGTCCTACAGATGCACCAAAGAGGTATAATATTCATTTGGTGGAACTTTGTGATGTTATTTTGTGGTTTGGAAAAGAATATATATGTATGTACATATATATATATATATATATAAATATTTTTCTTCTTACTTGAATGAATTTTGTAATGTTAAATTAAGACTCTCCTTTCGCATGCCTATGTACATCTAATGAACTAAAAGAGTCATATTAAAAGTGCATGGTACTGTTGCTTTGGGAAGAAAAAGACAGCTGTGGACTGTGAAGATTCTTTGTGGTTTAACTGGTTTTGTGTTAAACTTGAATAAAATTGAATCTGCCCCTTAAAAGTCATTTAAACTGCTTCTTGTTTCACCAGCCCAGGTTGTAAAAAAAAAAGTTTTAATTTAAAGTATTGTGTGAGCACTTTTGAATGATTTTAAATGTAGATATTCATCTGAAGACATACTCAAATACAGATAATGTGTGAATGAATTGAACGAGTATGTCTGTTTTCTGTCAGTAGTGTGTTAATGCTTTTCTTATCTCTTGAGATTTTTTATACATAATCAGTAATGACTGAACTATAATAAATTGTATGTGTAAATAGGAAAACGTTTATTCAATATTTTAGGGAAGTCAACAAATATAAAAGTTGTTTAAAACAATAAGGAAAACTTCAAGAAGTGTCCTGTGCTTGGTTCAGACGAAGAGAGATGCAAACAACAGAATGTTTTCTATTATATAACGCCAATAAAAATGCCACTAACGTGGGAATATATGTAAACACAAGTCCTGTAACTGTCACGATCATTAGAAACATGACAGTCGTAATCTGAAAGTTATTGAGCAGAACGTTTTCATAACGAGTCGTGAATGAGTGTGTTGGAGTGCAGTGAAGTTGAAAAACGTTTGTTCTGTGCAGTCGGACAAATAACAACACACAAAGTAGAATAACACTCATGTAAATGAAGGCGCCAATCAATGGGAAAACTTATAGCTCTCTAATGAAGTCTCTTGTGAAAGGCAGGACAGCACAAAGCCATCAAGGCATGAATCATTCATGGGAAATATAAAAGATAAAAGATACCTGACAATACGCAGAATCTTGTATAGAATATATAAAACAAGTTTTCCCTCTCTTATTTTCTGCATTAAAACACACAATCTTACTTCTTTGCCCAGCCTATTGAATTAAAATTGACCAGTGCAAGTCTTGCTCCACTTCAAAGTAATTTACTCCACAGCGGAAGGCTTGGCGTTTGGACAATCTTCATGGTGTGTTAAGATTTCTATGGCAATTGGCAAGCAAGACGTCCCAATTTGAATATATCTCGTAGAAAACCACTTATTGCCACTAAACTGGACATCATCAAAGCAAGAACTGCACCTTCCCTCGTGGATAACTTTTTTTTTTTTATCATCTCCACCAACCGCAATTATCTAGGGGTTGTTACCAGTTTGATTTTAAGATGTCTAGGATATAACACATTTAGAAGTCTGGGGTCGTTTCATATCTGTCAAGATAATTTTTTATGCAGTGTAAAACTAAATAGTCTAAACTCTCAAATGACACTATCAGCCTTTGTCTCCCCCTCTCTGTGTTTCACGCGCGCACACACATAGACACAATGTGAGTACAATGATAAAAGTCAATGACGGTAAAAATGCAATGATATGAGATTGCATTTGAGATCAATATATGAGTTACTATTAACACTATCATAAACAACAACAATAATAATAATAATAATAATAATAATAATAATAAATGCACTTAAATGACTGGCGTCCCGTCCAGTGTCTGCATTCAGTTCTCCCTTGAAAGATTTGTGCTCAATTACCCCGAACTGTATAAGCACATTAATTAAATGAATATATGAATGGGTAGTAATAATAATAATAATAATAATGTTTTACTTTTAAAAAATACAAACCCGAGACACCATGCAAAAATATCAAGATGAAGCGCACGTGGCCTCCATCCAGAGAAGTTTGAAGAGAAGAGACAATAAACATCGGTGTATAGCGGTATGCTCACATCTAGATAATTTAATTATTTAAGAGTAATACTACTTTGACATAACTATATATAATTGTTCTATTCCTCTTTCCAAATAGTTGGACCTCCTAATATAAAGGTTAACAATCGCACCTCCTTTGAGCTGCGTAATCCAAACATTTTTGTTGTAATAGATAATGAGTTCACGCTTGCCTCTTCCACTTACTACAAATATATTCAGTATAATTTACATTCTAAGGGGATTGTTCGAGTATGCCCAGGCTAATCACTTTAACAGGTACTTTTTATAGCCTCGTTTTCTACATATGTACAGGAAATCAATAACAGCCGAAGATCAATGTGTTTGTGTGCGGGGGCACAGTCATAGTGATTTTGTACATGAAGGTGTGGCAACTTATAGTGGGTAGTATGTGACAGTGACGTAGACAGCGTGTCACGGTATGCTCTATTTGTCCCCACCTTAACACCCAGCCTGTTAAACTAGGGGTGTGGTGTAGTAGAAGGTACGAATAAAAAGGGCGTGACAGGGGGATAGATAAACAGGACAGCTTATATATGCCACTCCAGCAGCATCCACAATGACTGGCTTTTACCTCCGTTTTTACTGCCCGCGTTAAAAAATAATACGAACTGTTAGAAAAGGGGTGCAAAGGAAGCGCATCCCAAGACACAAAAAGACACAAGTGCCTAATCAGGCAGCGCGAAGTTCAAAGGCAGCGTCTTTGAAATTCAAAGTGCCGCTTTTATGGTACATCAACATGGAGCGTTAGGATTGCCATGGCAATGCGCGTACCAAAAGCAAGCTGCATTCAAAATAGTCCAGCTCAATTCGAGACACTCTATTAAGATACAGTTGCATTGACCTTTACTTTCATGCCATGTTAGTTCAGTCAATTTTTACTTCATCAGAATCTTTCATATTTTGAGCACCCTCCCCCAAATTACAACCATTACTTAAAATCGCCAAGTTTTACACTCAGCACTAGATCCGTCCGAGCCCCCTCAAAGAAGAGCTCGTTATTTAGGAAGAGAGCACGGGATTGTTCTTTGTTTATTTAATACAAGTACTCTGTGAATGGTGAAAAATAAACACGATGAAAAATAACCAAACAGATGATTCCTCCAAGAGAAAAAAACGGGGGGCTTAATAAAAGGGTGAAGCAGTCACCGTTGAATGAGAAATCCTTTGAAGTGGAACTTATTATCTGAGGAATACTTTTTGGTTGTCCTAACGACGCTGCTGAATTGAAAAGCCTCTCCTTTGTCAGCGATTTGTTCTCCTTTGCTGTGATGCCCGTAGAAATTACTTACATGGACTGTCTTTACATGCAGCCTGCAAATCAGTAACTTTCTAACTCAGACTTGCAGACGCCACTCTCCTAAAGACAAAGCGAAAACCCGCATGCGAAATCGCCGGCCTCTCTCTCTCTCTCTCTCTGTCTTTTTGTCCTAGACGGGACAGGTTTAAGAGCCAATTTTTTATCATCAGGGAACGACATGCATTCGTAACGCGGTGTGATAAACAGTATCAGCGGGCACCATGATAGGAAGAAAGTGGGTTGATTAAGTGAGCTCAAAACACTCGGGTGCGATATTTGCGTCTTTTTTTAGATTATGGTGTAAAATAGATTATTTGCATCGCATTTTGCTATAGAAAGATTTCAGCTGTCAAACACTGAAGTGCAAAATTTAAATGATCTGATTTCACATTTATTTTTGAACGGCGGCTTCCGCGACACTAAATTGGGCTAAACGGGTTTGAAAATGTTACTTTACGTATTTAACATGCGAAACGCTGCATTAAGAAGATCATTTTAAATGGAGGTAAAGTGCTTAGCCACTTTGTCTTCGAAAAAGTTCATACACGCAGTAAATACCAACTCATCCAACAATTTCCTTAGCCAAGCAGTCATCATTCCGTCCCAGATATACTCGTTACGAGTCGATATTATTATCAAGGCAAATGATCAACGTGTTTGGCTTTCACTTACCACTGGGGAAAAGTATTACATATGCGGGCTTTTAGTGGGATTCAAAAAATGCATACTATACTGGGGGCGATATGCATCCATCAAAAAAAAAAAAAATGCACACACCTTTGGCATGTTCTTGCTTATGGGGTTTTCTTTTGCTACGGACACCATGGAAAATAGTGCATTTGTGGTGAGAAAGAAGCACCAGTACTAGCTTTGTAAGCTCAGTGCATTAAATATTGAATGACACCAGGAAAAAGAGGTTGTCAAGGGGCGCCCAGCCTGAAAGTCTTTCTTTAACTTTTTTTTCTTGTGTTGCCTGTTGGACTGCTTAAGCTGGTATTAATTAAAGCTGCTTGTAACCGAGTTACGTTCAGGCTTTGTCTATTTTCTCACTTTAATAGTGAAAGGAAATCTTGTAACGGTAGATTTATCTGCTTTTTAGTTATATTCTTTCCCTCATTTATGGACATGGGGATTTAAGAAATAAACAGGGCCAAACTCTAAATTGTCTTGTATGATTCCATACATTTACACATTGCTCATCATTCAAAGCTTTGACTTTGGCTTACATCCGAAAAAGTTAAAAGGCAGGAGATTAGCTAAGAGGACAGAGGGGAGATGGGAACCTTTCAGAAAGATCCCAAATTCAGCTGTTTGGATGGAATTTATATTTGGAATGGGCCCAAAATATGCCACATATCGTATGTTTTATTATTATTATTATTATTATTATTATTATTATTATTATTATTATTATTATTATTATTATTATTAAGTTGGTTGTTGTTTGTTATTACTTAACAAAAATTCAGCTCTTAAATAGTGTATATTCCTGACAGAAGGATACCAGTTAGTTGCAGCGGCCGCTTTTTCAAGTGTTTCAACTGTACATGTTTTTTCCCCGAAAGTATTTTTCAAAGTAAGTCTTTAATGTGACACTTCTATCAGTATTGGCAATAGCATTCGAATATGAAGAGTGGTGTGTGATTGTTTCTTTAATTTCATTTAATTGTACCTAATAAGACACATCTCTCTGTGCTTTTCCACGCAGACTAACGCATTCCCTACTATCCAGTGACAAGCAGAAACAATTTACTTCTTTTATTGTGCGTTCTGAGAGATGTATGCATTTTACTTACACAAGTGCATGCAACTACGAAACTTTAGCAGAGACTATCATCTATTATCTCATGGTTATAGTTTTTAATTTGGGAAATTGCGCAAAGCTCCAAGACATTTTCAATTGAGAAACGAATTATAGTTTTCGTTCAGGTGGTTTCTTATGATGATGTACTTTTTATAATAAAACCTGGTTATATTCGAATTAAGGTGAAAACCTACTTTAATGTTTAAAGAGCTATAGGCATCTGCAAACTTTATTTTAGCCGGGAAGTAAAATCAAAATTCGAAGCCCGGCGAAAAGTTTAGGGAGAGATGTCTAATGACTGCATTTAAAACAATTAATGGCCATTTAATTACTAGAGGGTGTTACGAAACACAAGTGTTTTTTTTTTCAGTTCAAATATTAGGTTACAATAATTCACAAAATAATTGCTTTCCAAAGGGCATTCAAATTTAGAAAAGTTATATGATTTGTTTTCTGCTTAGATTGAAATATGAAATATAGAGAGGAAAGAAGAAAGAGAAAGGGAGAGAGAGAGAAAAAAAAAAACGTGTTGCTTTCTTTTAAAAGCTCCACGCGGTCCTTTTGAAAAGGGGGGAAAAAAGCTGCACTTCGTATAAACTGGGCACACATTCATTATCCAGGCACTCAGCCAAAATCTTCTAAGCACCCTACCTGGCTTCTCAGCTTAAGTTTCCTGAATATGTGAGAAAAAAATTACACTCCAGTTGCAGTTCTACATGCTATACTCCTTTTGAACAACTCCCACAACTCTTAGAATTCAAGACTCGCTGGATTCGCAAAGTTTACAGAAGTAAGGATGGGCACTTTTTTAATAAAAAGAAAGAAAGAAAGAAATGTACAGGGTGAAATCCATTGTAAGTGTAGATTGTTAGTTTCTTTCTAATATAACATGATGAGTGACTAACCCAAATGAAATGTGCTTCTGCGTAAAGGTTTTGTCAGTTGGGGTGGTTTGCCTACTAAGCTGTCCTGAATGGTTGAAATACTTTGTGTGGTATTTAGAAGTGCAAGAGTAAGACAAGGCTGGTGTCTTATTAAATTAGGAATGGGTGAATAGCTGTACTCGGTTGTAAGTTTTGGGAGCGACTCCGTCTTCTTGTGCAAGTCCGACCAGAGCAGCTGTGACTTCACCTATTAGCCCCGATGTCTTTCCGAAGAGATTGGTGGAGTTAAACATCCGACAATAGGCGCGCTGGGGCGTCCCTTGCCTGACCTATACCCGTTTTTAATAGTTTCATAGGAACTTCATTAAATCAATTACTTAGTGAGCACATCATAATTTATTTGTAATTAGCTCTGAAGAGCTTGATTTTTGCAACAGACCACAGAAGCGAGCCCAGCGGGGTTTGCTATGTACTACAAGCACTTTTTGTTTGCTTTTGACTTGTGGTATTATTTGCCCGCTGTAACAAAAGTGTAATCTGAACATCTCAATCAGGTACTCACGTCTTACAGTTTAAAAGTAAGAGACTGCAAGAGAAGAGCATGTTTCTGCAGTCATTCGCTTCAAGGCTAAAGTAAAGCTGCATTCGCTGTAATTTGTCTTAAATTGTAATGGATTCAGCGCTAAGTGGGGAATGTAAAATCAGCTGTAAATCAAATAATCAAACAGTCCTAAATATTCAATGTATGGGAGCAATGGTTAAGATTATTAGTAATAGAAGTATCACATTAAGAGTGATGTTAATAATAATAATAGTAATAATAATAAGTAACATTGTGACTACAACGAAGAAGACAAACAGAATACACTTGCTTTCATTTATTCTGCTTTTCACGTGTTATTGTTAAGCGCATTATTTAACAATGGCGGGGCTCCAGCCAATGCAATTTTTTATTACACATGACGTGCAAATGAAATGTGGTTGTCAAGATTCGTTTCGCCTTTAGATCTTCAGAAGAGATTAAATGTTAATGTGAGGCGTGACAAAAAGAAAAAAAAAATCAAATGGCAGTTAGTGGCCAGCTATCAGTGGCAATGAATACGTCTCAGAAGTAACTTTATTTGGAAAAACAGCAATACACGGGCGCATGATTAACAAAAATAATTTTCTACTATATATGCAAAAGTAAATATGACTATGGTGTTCACAGGGTAGAATTGAAAGAAACAATGGGTGAAATAGCAATCCATTATTGTATCATTCGGGGCTACGCTATTTTTATAAATATGGCATTGATTCTTACCCGTCTATTGCATTCTAGTAGCTTGTGAAGATCCGCACTTTGGACAGGCTGCAAGAATCATCCAAATGGAGAGCAGAAATCAGATGTATGGGTGCTAACATCGCTCTCAAAGATAGTCACTTTTAAAAATATACCTTTTAGATTTGGCAAAAGAGAAAGTAGTGAAAATTATTTAATGCCAGAGGAAAATAATATGGACATGTAGTGTGTTCAACTCATGTGTTGTTTTTATTTCTCCTATTTACGTTCTTTACCCATTTTTCTTACTGTTTCTGTGGAATTGCTAATTAACATCCACTCTTTGACACATGCATACTGGACAGTTAGCATTTTATGTTTTGAATGCTATTTAAGTTGAGCTCTATTTTAATTGGTAATAGTAAAAAAAACATCAGCTCTACAAAACAGTAAAAGCTGCATCAGAAAAACACACAAACTATACAATATTATGATTAAGATTTACTCAGCATTTCAACATATTCCAATGTAGTTTGTTTTTAATCTCTGCAGTATGTGGTATTTATATATTTTATGTGTGATGTACATTCAGAAAAACATCCCAGTTGTAAATTCTGTGGCAGCCTAGGCAATAAAGCATTTCAGTATTGTAATAATTTAATACATATAAATAACTGTTCAGTTCATTGTTTTCATGTCAAAGCGGACAAGAACACAAAGTAATAATGAAGTAAGTTTAACTTAATACAATTAATAGAGAACACTCTTTAAAAACAAATGTTAAATGATAGTAACAAACAGCTCAGTTATTCTTGGTAACTACAGACTTCAGGTAGGAGCTTGAGTATGTACTGTGTGATTCCATGAAGAAGTCTCTTTATTTCTTACATTGTTATTAACTTAAGAAAGTATACACTAAAATACTTCCTAATACATGATGTTTCAGTTGTTCAGACTGCTTGTTTTCTGGAGGAGTTACACCTCAGGACTTGTTTTGTTGACAACAAATGAAGACTATGCATTGAAAAAGAGAATAGTATTACCCTTTACTAAATAGTTTTATGTTTGTTCTTGCAAAGAACATCTGAAGCAAAACATTGGTTTGTATTGTGTTACATAAATTTAAAAGGCAATAGTAGGATGAAACATGAATTGAATGGATATGGTAAGGCCTGGGGAGCCTTAGGTGACCTAAAGGTGCTACACATCATTGCAAAATAAAAGCAGGAATTAACTGCCTTTGCTCAGGCTTGTTGCAGTGTTTGATCATTTTTAATGTGGATGTTCTCAACTGAGACTCCAGAAAAGAATAAGTGATTTGATTTTATTTGTATGCTCTTATACTAGACAGAGCTACCACTTTATCAGTTCTTCTGTGTGGAGTTTTTTACCTTCTCTCTAGGTTTGTGTGGTTTTCTTCTGACAGTCCTTTGAATATACTGTCAGGTTATTTTGGCATCTTCACAGTTTCCTGGAGTAAATATCCTGTTTCTGGCTGTTTTTTTTTCACTATAAATGTACTGGTATCCTTAATGGTACATGGCTATTTTTTCTTGCTTTGTCCACCTCTACACTCCTGTTTTAGATCTGGTCTAATGCAGAACCTTCATGACAGGATTAGACTGCTAAATAATCTAAATTGTTTTCAATTATATTATTCCCTAAAGCAATGGTCATAAACATGGACATATACAATAGGTTTATGGGCATGACTAACACTTTGTACACTTTAAAACTGTATTTAAAAGAAGGTATCAACTTCACACTTAGTTGGATAGCCACCTTTTTATAGAGTTAACTACTCCTGGGTTGTGAGTGCAACCCAAGGAATGCTTCTAGCGTGGTGGAAGAAAAGAATTCACAAAACCTAAAAAAGACACATAATCCCAAGTGAAGGTCCTCACCAGGAAGTCTGCTTTGGTTGTCTGTCTTATGCCTCTAGATTGACAACTTGAGCTGGATACTAGAAAGTGGTCTGGAAAGGAGGGCTCTGGTTTAGGGTATAGTTATGAGGGTGCTCTGCTATTGGGCCATGATTTTTGGATACTTTGTGTTGTGTTGCAGAGGTACAGGTCATCCTCTTCTATAAATGATATTATTTTTTAACATACTCTGGAAGTGAAAATCTATGTGGTTAAAATGGTCATGGAATAGGTAGAAGTTCATTTAAGTCTTGGATTACTAGCCTTCTAAAATCAGCATCTAGGAATCAAGACTGCAGTTTGCCTTGGCAGCGCCATGAATCAATAGTCCTGGCGGATATGTCAGTTTGGCTGTAACCCTGATGTTCTGGTTGTAAGGTTCAAATGATCGTCTCCTGCTCCTGCATCCAAATCTAAAGCTGTAGGGCAGTGGAAGATGGTATGCTACCAACAAAGGAGGTGACCAAAGAAAGAATGTGATACAAACCAAAATTGAGAAACGAGGAATGAGAGAAGGAAAGCAAGCAAATGACCTCCTCTGACAGATACCTGATTAGGTAATATAGAGTGGATTGAGCTCAGCAGATGGTGAAATGGCAGATGAAAAATGTACATTGCAGAATTGGATTAAACTATTTTTTTGTTTTTTCATTGACATAGTCCACCTCAAAAAAATATAAAAAACAGCTATGTACTGTGCATTCAAATCATTATGTGGAGACTGACATTTGTTGCTGCTTTATTTCACCTAGTTTGCAATGGAAGTTTATATTTCAGAAAGCATAATTTGGTAGAATTTTAATGTTAGCAAACAAATTTGTTGCTTTAGCTGTATTGACTTTTGTATAATTGTTATAAATAGAATTCTAACATCATTGTTGTACACCAAAAGAAACGATTGCTGCACCTTGGAAAAATGACAATTTTACTTACAACAATAACCAATGGTTGTTATGGATTATTGTCACATAACTATATGCTATGAGCAAGAGTTGCCCAGCACAGATACTAGTTTTGCTGTATCTTGTCTTTGCTTATTTTGGTAATAAAATTTCCTTGATGGCAGGGTAAGACTTGAAGTCCCCTAAATGTGAAAACAGCGTCAAGGAAGTTGGTAGTAAAAAAAACAAAACAAACTGTTGCATATATTTATCTTACCAAATGATCTCTACTTCACAAGCAGATATATTTTGCTTCTGTCATTTAATGATTGGGCTCAGAATTAGAAAGGATGAAACATTTTGGAATCCAAGCAATGGCTGTAGTTTTATTCAGTGCTTTTGATATTTTATTTACTAGAGGAGGAAGCTTCCTATCAAGATCCAAATTCACAAGAAAGTTTTGTTGATATTTGGGAATGGCAACAAGCACTATTTGAGAAGCTTATTGACAGTTTTGTTTTTTCTTAATTTTTTCTTCTGCTGTGATTATCCTTTCACCTAAAATGTAAACTGTAATAGCTGTAAATGTAATTGCAAAGTCCCCCAGAAAAGCAGCAGTCATGATTCAGATTTTGTTAAAATAATGAGATCACCTTGAACAAGTCCTCCATCCAGGTTTGGTTTCTGACTGTGCTGCTGGGAAAGGGTCTGCACCCACAGCAATTCTGAATTGGATTAATTGGGTTTGAAAATAGATTGCTGAATAATTTTTTCTATTTATTATATAGCTGGGCATATTTTACTGGTACAATTATATATATAGTGCCTTGTGGTAGGGAACCATTTTGGAACTGCTAGAATTGCTGAGGTACCAACCTGGTAATCCCTGTTTAATACTGACAAAAAAGAAACAAACAAAAAAAAAAAACAAAAGGACAAAGGAGATGCAGATATACTCTATGAAATATTCAGCCAGTACAGTGGTCTCTGTGCTTCCTTAGTCTCGCTCAGGAGCTCCTTGTAGTCTTAACTTCAGGCAGCAAATGGCCACCAGCTTTAGGGGCTGTAACCTTTTATGCCAATGAAGAAGAGTAAGGGCTTATTTAGGTTCAAGACAGTTATTGCAATTTATATTTTCAATTTCAATGTGAAGTTTTTACTTGTAAAGTATATGGCAACTGAGTACAGTTTGTAATGCTATATTAAATATGTATTGAATGGTATTAAATAAATGGTAAAATTGTTTGCTTTTTAGTGGGTCAAGATAAGTTACATTTGGAAAATATTTGTTCTTTTAAGATTTTTGGATATACCCAATCTATAATTGTCTCCAGTTCACAAATCTGAACTCAAATTAGTTCTTATATGACTTCCCAGTCCTCTTCCCTTTGTGTTATGTGCAAGTACATCAGTATGTCAGAGATTGAAGTTGATTTTTTTTTTTGTTTTTAGCCACATGATTGGGCTTTTGGCCATATTGTAACACAAGTAGATTGGAAAATGTAATAGTCTAATGTGAAAAAGTGTGAAAGTTAATTTTCAGATATAATGAAAGCCTCAAGGAGGAAGCAAGCAATTTAGAAAACACACAAAAAATAGATACATTTGTAAAGCAGAGCCTCCATCACTTAGCCAGAGCTCGTGCAAAGACTACAATTCAGGATTAGACCATCATGCAAGACTTCTTTTGTTACACACAACAAATACACTACAATGTACACACATCAAGGCTCTCAACAAATAAATTAAGAATAACTAAAATAACCTCGGCAGCATTAATAACCCCAGCAGCACCTGGCACACTTGATAAAATGCTAGCAGAAAGACAGTTTCACTCATATCTTTCTGTTTAGGACATGTATTGCTTGAGAGTGAGGCGTTTTCTCTCAATCCAGTTGTTTGTGTCCTATTGCCAGTATGCTATCTGACAGAGTGAGCAGATTGAATGGATGTGAGCGGTGCTGACCGGAGTCACTGAAGTCCTTGATGATGCCATTATGGTAGTGCTTGATGTTCATGCCTAGATAGCAGAACTACTGTAGCAGTTTTCTCCGGCCGTTGCTATGCTAAACTGGAAGGCATTTTAAAATTACTTTCTGAATGTTACTTCAGTTAAATTTGACTGAAGCAGTGTTATTCTCTACAGTTTTCTGTTTTCACAATGCAGGATAAGAATTCATCTGGAAAGTGTTATGAAGTTGGCAACAAGGGACCTCTTAATATGAGACAGCCAACAAGTAATATAACTACTGTTATTAGAACATTGCCCCATAGTGTTGCCACATAGTATTTGAGTTTTAACTGTTGGAACAAGGAAAGTCAGTGAGCCTAAGAAAAAACATGAAATTTGTGTATTGGCTTTATTATAGTGCATCATTAGCAAAATTACTGCTGTTTCTTCTTTGTGCTTAAGAATAGAGTGGACTTTATTAATAGGCAAATGAGGAAGGGTTTTAATGTCCTGCTTAGCTTTCACAATGAAAATACAACAAAAACGATCAATAAATACAATTACATTTCTAAAAGTTGAAAATAGAAAAGCAACACAGAGAAAAAGTAAAGGTTAGGAATAGATACAATAGAAATCTGGCAAATTTGTTAATCTAAGAAAAGACACTCTAAAGTGTTGCAAAGAGCAGGACAGTTTACTGACATAATCATGCCCAGCAACCATGTGGGTCCCTGAGGCCAGTGGGGTGCTGAGCCATCTTTTACTGAGAAGAGGGGTGACAAGCAGTTGGGGCTCCACTGCTAAAGGTCTCATAAAAGCCAATAGTCTGGTTAGAAGGGCATCAATGCATTTTTAAAACCTGATTAATCCATTACAGGTTTGCAAGGGAACCTATTCTGAAAGGGTCAGTTGAAGCCTGGAACCATCCCTAGAAGTATCCATCCATTGCAGGGCAATGTGCTTCACACATCAGCTTCTGTCCTCCCTCATTTTAAGCTGCTTACTGCTGGGGTATGGGAGGAAAGCAGATTACCTGGAGAAACCCACTGCCAGACACAGGGAGAATGTGCAGAAGGAACATATACAAAAAGTAACTGTGCTAGGGCTTGAAACCAATGCTTCGGTTGATGAGGCAGAAATTGCCACTGCTACACCATTAAATCTGAGGGGAGAACAAACTCATGTGTTGTACACGTAAATGAAAATATAGGGTTCAACCACACCTCTAGCCCACTTAGTAATAAAAATAATGGCCCAATATTTTGAATGGTAAACCACAGGACAAATTCCCTTTCAGGTTTTGCAAGGTTCGCACAGGTATATTTACGAAAGAAAACTGTTTTGTAAATTCTACTGCTCTACTGAGATATTGTTTGAATGTTTTTTTTATGGAATCATTACCAACTTCAGGAAAATCACTGGCTCAGACATTGTGTTCCATGGCCTTACATTATATGTCAGACTTAAAAATCAAAATGCAATGAGTTTGTTATGCTGTTGTATACTATCTTGTAATCAGTTTAGAATTGTATTCTCCATGTGCAGAATATGACATGATTTCAGAATAATCTAGTACTTTATTTAGTGTTAATTTAACATTGGTAGTTTTGTGATGTAGTAAATACTGCCAAAAAATCCTGACATCATCTATCTATCTATCTATCTATCTATCTATCTATCTATCTATCTATCTATCTATCTATCTATCTATCTATCTATCTATCTATCTATCTATCTATCTATCTATCTATCTATCTCCATGTGGCTCAGAGATAGTGCTCCTGCCTTGCAGTAAGTAGAACATAAGTTCACGTCTCAGGTTCTCCCTGCGTGGAGTGGTTTGAGTATTGAGAAAAGCACTATATACATGTAAAGAATTACTATCTATCTATATAGAACTCTGTCTCTCTTGATGGGTGAGAAATCTCATATCTTTAGATGCTAGATTCCAGGACCGCATACATATTGGTGTGTACATATGCAGTGAAAAATGGTCTTCTTAGCTCTTTTCCTGTTTCGTACTGGTTCACAAGTTGCATTCTGATAACGTCTGGCCATGTCCTCCTGATACAAGAAACATAAGCACATATTATGACATATAATGAATAAGCTGGCACACACTTCTCATTGTAATGTGCTAGATGTGTTACAACACAAGTATGGTTAACTGAACATGCCTATCTTAAAACTGGTCATTTTTGATGTCACCTTCAGTTATTCTGTATGTGATTGATTGGGGTTGACATATGGAGTAGTAGAAATAGTGGTGGCAGTAGTAGTAGCAGCGGTATTGTCACATGTACAGCGTACATTATGCAAAATTTAGATAAAGTAAAAAGTATAAAGTAAAATGAGATAAGCAGTAGAACTCCAGACTAACTAGCACAACTAGCCAAATGCAAAATATTAAGGGTTGTTTAACTTAACAGTGCCAACTAATATTAATAAATGTCTTTTCAAAAGATTCAGACAAGACAGTCCAGGATAAAGTTACAGTTTAGCTATTAATGTTCAGCTGTGCAGATTAACAACCCCTGTCTGAACACAGCTGATGATACTGCGTAAAATTCTTCAACCTGCTCATTTTCCTCCCATAAGAGAGAATTTGTGCCAAGAGTTCAAATTCCTAGTGGGCTGAGGTTTGTCTCTAGACCCAAAAAGTGAGACTCCAAGGTTTTGCCAGATCATGTATTCTACCTGAGCAACCATTTTTAAAAATGTATTAATATCAGATACAGTCCACAGTGAAACAATTACAAACTGAGATTTATGTCCTCATGAGTTCTACGCTCTGGTGTGCAATTACATCTGCTCGTTCCCTACTGTCGATGAGATGTGATGAACCAATGTTGTGAGCTTGCTTCAAAGCCATTCCCTGTCTATGCAGTACTCTGGAAAGCATGAATTATGTCATACTGTACGTGACTGGCACTCTCATGTTTCATTTGGATTTGTGGAGTTGCACACTGCCATGAGAGATGATGCGTTATGAAAAATTATTTGTATATTTTTTTATTAATTTATTATTCTTTATTTGACAATTTGTTTCAAAATATGTCCCAGGGCTAAAAAAATATTTCTAGACAAATATGCATTCTTTAGGTGTTGATTTCAAATGCTTGGTTTATGAGCAAAGCCTGAAATGAAGGGCATTTTATAAATGTATTCAATGACAGGGTAGGTCAAATACTTTGTGCTTGGTTTCTGAGATCCTAATGCTCTGCCTGATCTTTCACATTTTAATATTTATTGATGTATCTTCCAATAAAGTAAAGTTCAATAAATAAAAAGCAAAAACAAACAAACAAAAACACCTTTGAAGAATGAGCATACCGCTATTGTGTTATCCGGCTATTTTTATCGTGATGATTTTACAAAAACCTATAAGGCTGCATTTGAGTCAACAGCAAGCCAAAGGGAAAAATTACACTGCTATATGCAAAAAAAAAAGTGGATCTGAGATTAAAAAACGGCTTTGTACATGGATTCCTGGAAAATGTTCCAGAGTAAGGTTACCACAATGTAACAAGCCCTCTATTGTCTATGGCATGCAATGTTCCAATCGCAAAGAAAAAAATGGTGACTTTCATGTTAGTCACTATGATGCATTGTTTTTACACAGTTTTAGAATTGTACATTTTATACCTTTGCCATCCTAGCAGGTGAAGTCACCTGTGAGTGAGAGCTGATGCTTGAACCTGCTGCCAGCCTACCCTTTTCGCTACCAGCCAGGGTCATAATGTGTGGCAAAAGACAATAAAGGCTGTCTGGTTAATCAAGAAAGACAAGAGATAACAGATATCATAAACAACAATTTGAGTCTGCTTTGGTGATTTCCAGTTTATTGGAAAATGAATTTAGTGACATCACAATTTGCAAGCTAAATTCTTGAGATGCCAGATTGTATATGTAACTCAGTATAATTTTATATTAAAACATAAGCAATTACGAAAAGAAACAACTAAAGGAGGCTAAATGGAGGCATTCTATCCCAATCTGTCTTAAATACATAATACAAATACATCACATACCTGTCTGCAAAGTTTATTTCAAAAAATCTGCTGCTACTATCCAAGTAAAAATGCTGAATAATGGACTTGATTGTACACAATGTTCGGTAGCAGCTTTAGTGATTTTGTCATCCTGTGCCTGCGGGGTATTTATTACATCGCATACCTGTGGTGTACATTGAATTTTTACGACATTCGTTACTTTCAGTGCTGTTATCTATGTGGATCAGTAATGCTGAAGTGTGCCCTGGGAATCAAGCAGAAAGATCAGGGCAGGCCCATTAATGCATATTTAGAAAAGTTAAATAACTGAATTCACAAGTCTACAGCCCACAGTGGATATGCTTGTATCCCTTGGGCTCACACTTGTAGAGAGAAATGAAACTAACACACTTCTCTTCTTATCTAGGCAGACTTTGTTTGTTTTTGGTTATGGGAGTGATTTTGTGCCATTGCGTCTAAGAAAAATGTTGAGTGGTTGTTAGCAGTGTAGGTTATGTAGAGGTCACTTCTGTCACAGTAGTTGGAGCACAAAAGTTGCTGGTAAAGGAACTCAAGGATGAAGCGCGGATGCAAATGAAAGGATGTGCAAAGGAGAGAAAGTCGTGTGTATGTGTGTTGACACAGATGTATTCAGCAGAGAAAAGTAATTGTTTCAACGATCTGGCCTTGGGAATTAGAACCTAGAGTGTGAATACTTTTCAACTTGAATTAAAATCAAATCGCTTCATTTTCTGAACCTGCTTCTTCCATAACACAGTGGCAAAGAGTTGCAGCTTATTCCAGCAGCATTAGGCATAAGGCAGGAAAGCACTTGTTGTGAGGCAGCAGCGATAACCACTGACCACCGCAGAGTTGCCAATGAAGTAAAATATTACAAAAAGTACATCTACCCCAGCTATTTTATAGTCAGATGTTTTACAGTTATTAAGACACTTAGAAACACCTGTCTAGTAGTGAATTGCTCTCTCATTTTTCTTCAGAGCAGTCAAATTGTTCAGTTTATGGATTCATGAAGGTGTCATAAGTGTAGCACAGGCAGGGCGGCTCAGACTAATCTGCTTTTTTTTTGTTTTTTTTATAAAATTGCCACTCACTCCGTGTTGTCTTGCAAATGCTCTATTGGTTTAAACTCTGATAACAAAGATGTACTATGCCAAATGTTGAATTTGCATTTGTGATCCTGGAAATATTCCACGACTTTCTTATCGTTTTGGTGTGGAGTATTATCTTTTTACCCAACTTACAGATCAGCACAATAGTGACACGAGCATGTGCTCTCAGTCATAAAGTATGTTCAGATATCTTGTGGCACTCAAGAGACCTAACAGTATGCCACAAAAACACTCTCCTCAAAATCACTGCCAGCATACTTGGGAGATTTGAAAGTCTGTTGTTTTGTCAATTTTCATATCCTACATGTGATAAAGTACAACAGGATTTGCATTCTAATATATCTGTATCTGCAACACAGAAGTGCTCAGCTATCAGCTGACTATTTTACTCTGAACAATTCATGTCAAACTTTGTCATGGCCATTCTATTATGGTTAGCGTCTGACCACTGTGCTGTCATTAGTGCCATTTATCTTATAGCCCCTCAAATATCTGGTTCTATTAGGTTTGCCATAATCCTAAAAAAAAATTATAGCCCAAGGAAGGCTAAAAAATAGAAAATTTGGCTCAGAAAATAGCCCAATGTCCAATGCCCGGGGTAGATGAACTGACACACCAGAAGGCAAGGTCGGGGGGTGGGGGTTGGTAGCAGTGTCAGAGCGAGTGGGTTAGGTGCATACCATCAAAACCTGAGAGTGAGGGGTTCCCTTAAAGATATTTCAGAGTGATAGAATGGGTATGCACCATCACACAACAGGGGGTTTTAAAACAGTAAAGAACATATACAAGTGTGAAGAGTTGGGGAAGGGGAGCTAGCTGGGTGAAAAACATGGCAAACATTTGTTGGGGGAGAGGGTGAAGGGTTTGAAAACTAGCCAAAAATACTGTGTTGCTTTTAAAAAAAGTAGCCCAAGAAACCTGAGCCCCACAAAATCCTGCAGATGGTGATCAAAATTAACCCAATTAGGCGAGAAAATCGTGGACCCAGCAACACTGCATTCTACCCTTTGTCTTTCTCTCTCTCTCTAAATTGGACACATACGGTCCTTCAGTACTTGCTTGCTTGCTTTCAATGAAGTTATCTGCACATATGACACTTTGACTAACTGAGCAGTCTGACATGGGAAGGACTAATGCAGTGGTCATATCTCATATACAACCACTGTGCTCTCTGCATTTTACACTGATTTACAAGTCCATATTCATTGATTTAAATGTAGTAATTGTGTGGTACATAGGGTGCTCTGCTGATTAATGGATCAAGTATTATCAGTTCAAATCTTACACCTGGTCAATGCACTTTCTTTCTGGGTATCCTCTGGGTATCCTGGGTTTTTGTTCCATATTCCACTGATGCACAGTTTAGGATATTTGGTGATTCCAAATTGGCCATGTTTTGGGGTTTTGATTAAGTATTTCCTATGATGGACTGGTGCCCTGCACAGAGCACGCTGCAGTATCTTACTTATGTTAACAAAGACAGCAACAAAATAATGACATTATTTAAGAGAAATAGTCTTTAATGAGATATCCTCCATTAAAGCACAGACATCCTGCTATTTATTTGGAAGTATCAAAAACCTAAGTAATTTTAGAAGAATATATAAAGTGCATGCAGAAAGTCATCACATGAGACACAAATGAAAAAGGACAATATATATTAATTAATGAAGTAAAAACTGGTGGTGTTGTATAGGTGACATGAAGATGTCTGAAAAAAATCATCACTTGGGTAGGATGAGTCAGAAGCAATACAAGAAACATCAGGCAGCAAAGCGGGAACTAACACTGGATAGGGTACCAGTCTACCATGGAGCACATTCACACACACACACACACACAAAGTAGTCTAAATGAACACATTCAGATTCAGGAGTTAAAGCAAATGTCATGCCTTTGGAATGTGGAAATAAAAAGGGAATGTAGAGGCCACAACAATACAGACATAGGGAGAACATACAAACTCCATGCAGCATCCAGGGTAAGATTCAAACATACAGTATGACTCGAGCAGTGTGAGGCGAAAGTGGTTAAATAATGGAAAAGTATTTAAAAAAAATATACAGTGAAAGAATCATAAATCTTTATATATTTTTTTACTGTACACACAAGTTAATATTACATTTTTAAAAAGAAGTGAACTTTTCAATATTATTGAAAACTGATCAGTGATACAGCAGGAATATGCAGAGCACAAGGAACATGGGACATTGAACAGCTGAAGTTGCAGCAGAGTTCATGCAAAAGTATGCTCAAAGTTGTATAATATTGTGTTTCGTTTTTGGAACTGTTTTTTTAATGATGTTAGGTTGACAAGTAAGGTTTGTATAGACAAATAATACTATAGTTTTATAGTTTCTCCTGTCAATCTGGTATTTTTTTATACAGTATTTCATCAATTTTTATCTTTGAATCTTAATATTTTGTATTATTACTGTGACTGCTATGGTGATACTATTTGCTTGGAATGGGCACCACAAGTTTGTGTTGTTTTGTTGTGTTTAATATTGTTTATTATTACTATTCCTATATAAGATGGTGGCACAAAGATTTTACCTTTCTAGCACTGGGTCAATTTTTTATCAAAGTTGTCTATTTCACTTTAACATTCGAAGAAACTGAAATGTGCTTCCAAGAAAAAAATCACTTTATTATTTCACTTCAGTTTTATACAGCCATTGTCATTTAGTACAGGAAAAGCTGTTTTAAAGCTGTAAAACAGGTACAGTCCAATTACAAATTTACGAATGACTAATTACATAAGGCACACACATAAATATAGAGCTTAGTTTAAATTTAGTGCTAAGACTTTTCTGGACCATCTTCTCAAATGGGTTTTATGTTTTGCAAATTGAGATTTATTTGTTGATTTTTTTTGTATTTTGACTCTCTGCTTGGCTTTTGACAAAGATTGTGTTTGTCTTTTAGTAGTGCTCCCATTTTCCAGTAGTTTTAACTTCCACTTTCACTTTCTCATTCTGAACAAGGTCATTAACAGTGTACTCCTTTTACTTATTTCATCTCCTGGTTTTTTGATCCTTTTTATTACCCTTTGGTGCACCCTTTCACCATGGGGACTATAACTAATGGAAAAAGATTTATGGACTTTGACTAGTAAACATTTTCCAAAGTTGCTTTATTGGAGCTCCAGGCTCCTGGGTTCATACTCTGCCTTGGTCATTAATTGGTCTGAAATTTGCAGTTTCTTAACTTCCTCAAGTGAGTTTTTTTTTCCATGGATGCTCTGATTTTCTCCCATATCCCAAAGACTGGTGACTATAACTCACCTGTGTATAAGCTGAAGAATGCATGAAGGAATATAAGTGGGTCTCCCCGCTGATGTGTCATCAAGGGTCATAACAGAAAAGTGGGGTGTGATTTCAGGATATATATGAATGGATGATTACTGACTGCAACTCTTTATGGATTTTTCTTTATAATCCATATATTTATATACATATATTTATATTGTGGACCATCAGGGGGCGCACGGGCTGCCCCGACCCGACACAGACAGGCAAAGACAAAAGTCCGGGACACAACACACATTTATTTAGAGCCTGGGAAGTGCTTTTGCCTTGATCCCCAGCAGCAACACAGTATAAAGCACAAAACACTCCTCTTTCTCTTTCTTTCTCTCGCCTCCACTCCTACTCTAGCAGGCTTCATTCACCTCCTCCTGTAGTGGCTGCTGGCTCCTTTTATAAGGCACCCAGAAGTGCTCCAAGTGCTCATTGACCTAGATTTGGCAGCACTTCTGGGTGTGGTGGAAGTGCTGCAATTAAGGGCTCAGCAGTAGCTGCAGCACCCCCTGGTTGCACTCACAGAACCTAACTGGGTTGCACCATGGAGCCCTGTGGGAGTCCAAGGCACCGTTGCAACCCAGGGAGCCTGTCACCAAGAACTCCAGGGAAGGTAAAGCTCTGGATACGCTCCCTCCCCTGGTCCTTCCAGTGTAAAGGCATCTTGGCTGGGCAAAGGCTCTGGCTGTACACCACTATATATATATATATATATATATATATTAAACGCTGGCCCGGACACACACAGACGGACATCGTAAGTTCACCCAACACACTTTTATTCACACTATTTACAATTGCCGTGCTCTCAAAACCCCAGTGCCTCTGGCACCGATTCCTCAAAGTCCAGGCCTCACAGTCTCTATGCCTTTCTTTCCTGGCCACCTCCAGTCCTCTCTCCAGCTCTGTCTTGCTTCCTCCCGACATCCACCAATGACTGGAGGGAGGTGGCCCCTCTTATAGGAACCGGGATGGGCTCCAGCTGTTTCCCGGCAATTAGTCTTGGCCACACCCCTCTGTGGCAGAAGTTCCGGCTGCGCACCCGGAAGCCGTCCGGGTGTCCCCTGTCGTCTTCCCCCCAGGAAGTGCCGGGCTCCCGGGATAATAAGGCACTGGGGCGCCGCCTGGCGGTGGCCATGGGTCCCTACAGGGCTGGGCTTCCAAGCCCCCTACCCGAGGCCTCCTGCATAACCAGGACGGACGGCCCCTCTCGGTCTGGAGGAGGCACATGCCCTCCTCTGGTCCTCCAAGGCGTCCCGGCCGAGCTCCTGCCCCGGCCGGGGACCACACGGGATAAACCAGCATCGGGGCGCCGCCTGCCGTTGGCCACGGGTCCCTACAGGGCTGGGCTTCCAAGCCCTCTACCCAAGGCCCCCAACCTAACCAGGACGGACGCCCCCTCGCGGTCTGGAGGAGGCACAATATATGTGGATATTTCTTTATCAGCATAAATAAAGATTAATGTTCTTGAATGAAACAGAAAAAAACAAGTAGTACCGAATAGATTTAGTAGCGTCAAAAAGTCAGATAGTGGTAGTAGTAGTAGTATTGTCACATGTTGAAGCTCTTATTATTATTTCTATTGCACTGTTACTGGTGAAGTTAATGGAAAAAAATCAGAAGACAAAAAGACACAGACATTAAACAATAAATTAAAAGAAAAAAATATAAATATGCAGCTTGACTCACTTGATAAAATGATGCCACACTCATGGCTTCAGATATTTTGTCAGCACCAAGTGTAAATGATTGTAAAGTCTGCGGACCCAAAGGTTTACTGCAGCAAAGCTAGTTTTCCGTTTCACAGCACATATTAATCAAAAGTTCTAATTTACCAACATAATGCTGAAGTAAACCACTGCAACTGTTAAGTTTTATTAACACAGCATTCAAGGTAAGAAATAAAGTAATTGTGGGTAAGAGACCATTCCTGGAAACCTTTTTTTTTGGTATGATAGTTTTTCCATCACTATTAAAACTAGTTAAAGGAAGCTATAAACCTGTCTGGTTTATGCAGATAATTCCATATTAAATAAACAACCTCTTGATTTAGTGGTACAAAGATTGCAGTTTGCATATACTAATTGAAATTTGGGTGGGTCTGTTTTGTCATCTTGTGAGCGTCATTGCATTCCTGCAAAATGTAACATGTGTCTGCTCTGAATCCTTAATGAGGTAGAAGGATTTTTAATTTATAGCAATAGTCAAACTTCACAATGCCTGATAGTTTTTTTAAGCAAAGTATAACTTTGTCCTGAAGCCTAGTCAAAGTATTTTAGATGGATATTGGTCAGGAAACTGACCTTGCAGGAACAGTGAAAGTTTAACTTGTCTAGTAACTATCAGCAAAATTAAGTACTAAGGAATTAAGTTGCATGAGCTGCGTATTGTAGACGCAAATGCTGTGAATGTGCGTCTTCCTTTAATGGCGACATTGCTGGCTTTGTTCTTTGCTTCCTATTGTTTCATTTAATAGTAACTGATAGTTAACTTTTAGAATTAAAACTCGTTGAGGTTAGTGAATTTTGAGGTTAATCAATTTCACTACAATGCATAGTAATTTGTTTGATCCAATGTGAGAACTGAAATGAATGCAATAATACAGATTTATGTGAAAATGCACTCAAACATACAATTTTGAGTCAATGTGCTCAAATTAAACAAATAAAAACAGAATACAAGGGATTTAATTGTTATCATGGCTTCAAAGTGTATCGGGAGCATAAAGCAATTGGTTCTTTTTGTTTAAGTGTCCATCGACAATTGAAATGTGACAAACACTGAAGGAATTCTAATTTTATTTTATTTTTGTAATCTTATCTTTACCCTAAGAGAAAGACAAGAAAGAAGTGTTGAAAAGTATGAGAGGAGTAAATAGGGTAGATGAAATCTACTTTGAAGCCACTTCATGGAGTGAAATAGAGGGCTCTGATCAATGTTTTGCACAATGCTAGGATGAAAACAAGAATAAATATGCAAATGTCATTATTTAAAGATTAATATAAAGGAGGTAATGTTCATTTTAAATTTGTATATTGCAGCATACAACCTTTCATGAGTGTTTTGTTGCATTCAGAAGTTGATGCTGTACTTTGCCTGTGTTATTCATAGCCCTGATACTTTAACATGAACATCATTGCAGCTTTTATTCATTAATGACTTACTATTGTAATTAATGCAGTGTGCAGGTAAGTCAGTGGCTAAAGGGGTGTATTCTGTTTTTTAGGTGGATAATAACTGTATAATAATGAAAGTAAAAAATAATGCTAGCCTGTGCATCATGGCTGCTGATTGCTGTATTGCCTTTTTTTGCTGTAGTGGATCAATCAGGATATGCTTTAAACCCTCTGACACGCTAACTAATAATCATTTCCACATTATGCCAAATTTTTGGGAGAAGTAATCCATTTAGGAATTTCATATAATGTTGTTAAGCATATAACATGTTGTAGACAGATGGGGCTATTGACAATAATTTACATAGCTGCCATTCTAACTAAATATCTGACAAGATGAAAGGTTAAAATATACAGTATATCGGTAATGTCTGACTATGAGTTCTGCCAAATAGCAGAACTCATTGTCTGAAATAGCAATTACAAAGAAGTTAAAATTGTTGGACAAAATAAAAATTACACATGCACCAAAATTTTGGCAAAACTGTTATTTCGCAAAAATTAATTATTGTCCATCATCTCTGATTTGGATGAATTATGATCACGTCAAAGAACCAGTTTCTGAAAATTCAAACTGTTATTTGAGAAGGTAGTTGGGTTTCCATTTGTGAGTACAGACTGAAATGGAAATATTATTCATAAAATGTTAGTGAAGTCTTTCCAGTCCTTTACCATTAGGTTTTATATTGTATATGTTTGGAGCAGAGACATGTTAAACTAATGGATGGTTGTTTATGGTTTGTGTTGAAGTAGGAGAAAATGTACTGAAGGAGTTTGGGAAAATAAAGAGATTTTCTTTTTTAATTCCACATTCAAATAGAAGAATTAAGTTTGGAATGTCGAGAAATTTCATAAATTTCATAATTAATAAAAATAATAACTGCAGCTCAGCTTTAACAGAGAGAATAATTCCAGAACTGATTAGAGAAAAAAAGAAATAAAAAGATGCAAACTGAGAAGCTAACATGATCAAGAATGTAGCTAGACTAGAATAAAACTGAGAAGCTGTGTAGCTGATGTTTGCAAAAAAAGTATAATTGATTATAAAGCTAATTGAAATCTAGTGATAGGCTAAAGAGCATGTTTTGGAAATGATAATAACATTAAAAGTAATAAAAAGCTAATTAAGAACTGTGTGTTAAAACTGAGGTGACCCAACAGATTCAGTAATCTCCCATTCACTGAACATTTAAAATGCAAGGATGAGGGTGGCAAGGCACAGGGCATATGTGAAGTGAATAAATAAATATTGTAAAAGTTGTTGAATGTAATTATGGAATTGCAAGGCATGATCCTTGGTCATCTGTTTTCTCGAACTTTCGGCCCTCACTGTAAAGTTTAGGTATCTCAGCAATTCCGTTTAATGCTCTGATCAAAGGGAAGATGCAAACCTTTAACCACATGGCAGAAAAATGCAAACACGCAACTGGTTGCTTATAAAATTATTATGTGTCACCTGGGAAGATTGCTTGCTAATATACCACAAGAGATCGGTTCTTTTTGCACTGACACTAATTTGTGGTTTTATCTGCTCTGATTGGCCGAAATGACCTTGATTCATAATTTTTGATGTGGTACTCATTGACCTTCAGCATGAAAATTACCCAGTGGGATGCTCACTCTCTTTGACATATTTATGTGCTCATTTTCCAAGTAGCTTTATTATAGGAGCTATTTGATTTAAATTCATATGGTTGCCCATGCCTGCCTTCGGTCATTGTATCTAGCCCAGTTTTTGTGTAAATATTGGCTACCCCATTACTTTAAATATAAAGGTAGAACATCTTTCCTCTCATTTTTTGAAACCCTGTTCTGTTAATGCTAGAGTGCTATTGCTGCTTGATGAGATGCTCTGTTTTATGTCACATCTAGTGGTCTCGGGCAGCGGGATACTGAGACTAAGAGCTAACTGTTGTTTACTTTTTCTATTGCATCACAACCCAAAAATGATTGCACTGAAAATTATCACCCTTTTGTGGTGAAGACTGGGCTTCCCGCTGTGCAATTAACAGGTTTCTTTACTTTTTAATTAGGATCACTGCGCCACTAAAAAGTAATTATTCTCACCTTACTGAAGATGGGAAAATCTTCACTCTTCGGCTTGGTCCACTTTCCTTTTACACAAAACTGTATATGAAAAGTCAAATGGAAAGGAGAAGGAAAACAAACAGGTGGCGACAACAATTCACAATTACTTCTAAAATACAGGACCACTGACTCCCGAGTTAAACAACCCAAAAGCACTGCATTTTGCATAACATAAATGTTGTTTGTTCCAAGACTATTAAATGTTAGTGATCCATCTTCTGTGACCTATGAATAAACAACTCAGATCAAATGTGCGATGAGAAATTTCAGTTTATTCATCCTCATCTTCATTCATCTATTTAAAAAGCTGTGCTGTCTAATAGTTTGACAAAATGTGATGAAAATATATTTACATTACTGTGCATTTCTGTGTACTAGATTGAATTTAGCAGAAAACGGGGAAAGACAATAAATACTCTTTACGTGTCCAACTATTTTAAAAATGAATGTAATAAAAGTATGATGTATTGATGTATTCTCAGGGAGAAGCTAACATAAGGATTGCAGTCTTCACAGATATTACAAGGAGATTAGGTTCCTCTTACTTAAGAGTATTGTTTTGGATGTATTTCTATTATCAACATTAAGAATTCATATTCTGATAAACTTTGAAGAAAGCCATTTAGTGCACTTCAGAATTCCTCACTCCTTTGTTTAGCAGTAGACACCCACTTATCTATTTTCTGATCCACTTGTTTCATTACAGGGTTGTGGGCCATCAGAGCTTATTAAAGCAGTGTTGAGTCCCAGATGGGAGCAAACTCATACCAGGCCAATGAAATATCACAGAAATCTAGGAGGAGAAGCAACCATGTTGCACTACATGTCAGAAGAAACTGTTGAAAGGGAATATTTATTCCATTCTAAAGTGACCATATGCTGGTACTTTTTATTATGTTCACTTGGCTTCTAAACCCTCACTGTGCAGTAAAACATTTCACTGTACTTGTCTAGAAAGGCACATTCTGATTAGTTTAATATGTACCATAAAATAGATCTGCCTACCATGTGCTCTCGAAACCTGACAGTGAGACGTCAAACAAGTTTCAATAAACTCTGCAACCATAACAGCTGTGACCTGGAAAATGTAAAACTTCGTGAGGAAATTTTGAAGAATATGGGAATGGTTTGTTTTTTGGATAAATTATGGAAATGTGTTTTAGGTATGATGTTATAATTAGACCCAGAGGTTACCAGAAAAGGGCATAATGGCCTAGTCAACAGATGCACTCAACTGTCAAAGTTAAATAGAATAGAAATTAACTGGGGGGATGAAAGACCCCCTTGCCCAATCCCCTCCCATTTTTTTCCTGTAAAAGCCATAATTTGCTCAGTCATTTTACTTTCTTTCTCATTCTGTCAATGCCCACCTTGTAGCTACCAGACAATCCAAAGAAATAACTCTTCTATCCATCCATCCATCCATTATCCTACCCGCTATATCCTAACTACAAGGTCACAGGGGTCTGCTGGAGCCAATCCCAGCCAACACAGGGCGCAAGGCAGTAAACAAAACCCCGAGCAGGGCGCCAGCCCACCGTAGTGCGTGCACGCACACACACACACACCCACACCCCAAGCACACACTAGGGACAATTTAGAAACACCAATGCGCCTAACCCAATGGTTCTAAACCTGTGGGGCGGGCCCCCCTAGGGGGGCGCGAAGATGTGAAAAAAAGAAAACAAGAATCAAAAATATGAAAAAAACATCTGTTGAAACCAAAACAAATTAACTTAAACTACATTCTGATACTAGAACAATAAATTTAGAGTTAGATAAATGTCGATAAACGTTAAGTAGGTATAATAAAATATGCATCTACATTTCAAAAAAATGTTAGGGGGGGCGCGATTAAAACTGTTATGAAACCTCGGGTCGCAAATACTTAAAGGTTGAGAAACGCTGACCTAACCTGCATATCTTTGGACCGTGGGAGGAAACTAACTGCTTATAATAAATATACCCAACAAAATCCACGGCTTAATTTTATGAAGGAGAAAGGAAAAATATTTTGCCCTTATCAACTAACAAATCAGTCTGTCAAGGCCTTGTCCTTAAGAAATTTCTCATAACATTCAACAACGAATGTAACTTGTGGGTAATCTTATGAAATGTTAGAGCTGAAAATCTACCTTGGAGTTTTATAGCTTGAACAAGGTGGGTGTGAAGGCCAATAATTTATATCCCCATAGTCCTGTTTAGCTCTGGCATTAACTGCTGAGAGAAAAATCACAGAGTGGGCTTCATGTGGTCTTCATGTGAGCTACTCACGTGTGATTGCCTACATGCATAATTAAGAAGTTAATTATTTGGAAAATCTCTATACTGGTCTTGAAGGATAAATTCACAACCTTCATATTTGTTGGAACAAGTCATTCATTGCTTGAATTTGCTGTGTGTCAGACCAAGGAGGGAACCTGAGCAGCATGAACTTTGGGATTAGAGCTTCCAGCTGAATACATACTTCTAACTGAGGTGTTCTTGGTATATGAAATACTCTAGAAGAATGTATTACTTTTATGTGTAAAATACTTTATTAGATGAGCAACAGAGCTGGAGCAGAACCAAGAGAAAATGGTGTGTTTAAACAGCATGAATCAATGAGTTTTTTAAAACTCTAAATTAAAAACACCCCAGTACGAGAATCGCAAAACATCAGATTTAATGTGTCACAGTAGAATAAGTCATTAACTGATCATCGGAAACACAGGGGTGAGAAATTCAAATCAACAAATGCCATGGTAAAATCCCGTAGAATGGTTGATGCTGAATGACTCATAACTTATTATTATTTGGTCAAATGTTGACACCAGCTCTTAGGCTTTTCAGATTTTTAGTGGTGATATGTTCCAGAAGAACGCTATTTTTAAAACATTCCTCTTGTCTGCTCTTTATGTGGTATAACCCCTAAAATGTACATTTGGCACAGATTATAAATGCTGCATATTGGATTTTAATATAGTGCAGGAGCTATGCAGTTGAAAATCAGTTATTATAGGCTGTGAAGTTTTCATATTTGAGAATGCTTTTTATGCATTATATTGAAGCCAGACAGATTAATAAACTATAGTAGTTAAAGAATGAGAAGGGCAGTTTTGAGTGGTGTTAACAGGCTGCCTGTTTGACAAGAGGTGAAGATGAAAAATGCTGCAATGCAACATGGGACAAGCCCTACAGTAGTTTGGTATTAAAAAAGAGCAAGGCTCACTAGAAACCCGAGGGCCCCTCCATGTGCCAGCAGTGAAAGCACTGTCAGAAACCATCATGCCTTGTTTACTGTATTGAAAGAAATTCTCCATGAGTACCAGCGTGAGGAAATAGTCATAAGAAAATAACAGTAGTCCAGTAAAGTGAACGCAAACTATTAGATTTGAAACAGACTTAACACTGCTGTATTTTACTTTGAAGAGACACCATACTAGACTTAGGGCTCAGGGATGTGGGAACACCTGAAATCTCCAGAGGTTACTCATTTAAAAAGGAGTTCACTGCTAGTGCCCCATTGACCTTGACTGGCATGGAGGTATTGAGCAAGGTGGAGGTACAATGTTGCTGGCATTTTGGGTACTGTGTAAGGGAGGCTGGCAACTGGGACCAGACACTGTATAGTCTAGGCCAGTGAGGGCTATTCTTTCTATTTTTCTTCATGTTTTGTGTGGTCCCCTGGTCATTCCTTGTTTGTTTAACAAAATATACAGTGCCCTTCATAATGCTTGGGACAAAGACATATTTTTCCTTGATTTACCCCTCTGCTGCAGTGTTTAACATTACAAATCAAACATTTCAGACATTATTAAAGTGCACAGCTCAGTCCTGCACCTCTTCACCAGTCAAGCCCTTTTCCTTCAAATCTTCTTTTACTTTATCTATTCATCTCCGTGTTGGCCTCACTCACTTTACTTCCATTCCCATCATTCTTTTGCCCATGTATTCATTGTCATCACATGTCCATATCACTTCAACCTACTTTCCTGTACATTCTTAGATATGCTTCCACTTTTGTTGTATCTCTGTCCTTTTTTGCAACTCCACACATCCATCTCAACATTCTCATTTCTAACTTCTCCTGAACTTCTTTTAATGCCCATGTCTCAGCTCCATACATCATTGTGACCTTGAACAAGTTACTTAATCTGTCATTGCTCCAACTTTAAAGAATATGTACTGTGTGCTTCACATTGTTCTAAACTTGTCAGTCACCTTAGACAAAGGTGCGAGCCAAAAACACAGTAATTATAACGCATATCAAGTACTGCTTCTCTGTAACCCATGGAAAATGTCAACTTACAGGAGGTGCTGTGATGGCCAGACTCACAAGATTGACTGGTCCTCTGGTTTTGGTGTTTTTCTTGGTCTCCAGATCTTTTCCAAATCTCAGCCATCAACCATTATTTTCAGAGGTCATCTATTTGTTAAAGTTAGATGAAGATTATTTTTGCCTTTCTGAAAATTTTCATTAGAAATAAATATTCAAAATAAATTATAAGTAAGCTAGCTGAATTGATTCATTAAAACATTTGCCAAAAGTACTAATTCATCTAAAATATCTCTCAGCATGCATGTAAATCATTCTAATATCATTTATTTTAACAAATTCTTATTAAAGTTATCTGTTGAAAGATTAGTGGCATATCTTAGTGTTGGCTGACTTTCAGCATTCATCATGTCTGGAGTGAACAAGCCCCTGCCCTTTGTTTCTTTTTGTGGAATTTAATAGAAGTTGTGATTTTAAGAAGACAATGGAAAGGTGTATCTGCCCTGTGATGAACTGGCTGTGCATCCATGGTTGTTTCGTGCCTTGTTTCTGATATCCCATCCATGGCTGGCTCCTAGTTTCCTACTGTCTCTGAATCCCTACAATCTTGCAGTGGTAAAGCAAAGGAGGGCAGGCCTACACCTCTGTCAGTAACACTTTTTGATAAAGGTTTTGGGAATTCATAACTAAGGAAGCAATTAATTTCAGTATAATTTAGTCAGTTGTGCCTCAGTCCCATGTTTGTAGTTCCTAAAGAGAAATTGGCAGACCAGAACAAGTAATTCCTAAAACATGCAGTACAAGATGTACTCTCCCCATCTCTGCTGCATAGGCTCTGATTGTCACATACTGCATCCGTAAGATTAATTCACATATATATTTTTCTTCGTTTCTAATAAGCATAGTTTTGGTGTGGCTATTATGGGGACTGATTGATGGTATCAATATTTCCAAATTTAAAACGCTATTAAAATCGTCTGACATTACTAGCGCCAATAAAGGTGTACTATATGCACATGAAGTTTTATGTATTGATAACTTTTAATCTACTGATTTGTATTGTAATCGCTTTTTTAACAGATTATGAGCAAACACTTTAAATAACAAGGAACAAGTTTCCAATTATTAATAAAAGCACCCAGTATATTGTAGTGTGGAGATCACTGTGTTAATGCAATAAACGCGTCTACCACCAAGCACTGCACTCACATTGATGCTAGTTCCTGCAGGATTTTCAGATTATTTACTAAATACTAAAAATACTAAAACAATTCATATAACAATACTCAAATAAAAACTAATAAATTGTTTAAAATGAAACTGTTTGAATAACTCAGTTCATTTATTTCTAAAATATGAAACTAGGGTACAGAATCTTTTTCATATATTACAATCCACTAAGATAGTTCTAAATACAGAAGCACATTTAATTATATGCCATCAACACAGAAGAATTCAAAACAATGTATCAGTTCATTATTTCTTTCTATCTATAGTAGTTATGTCTTAGAGTACTTATACTTTATATTGTACTAGCCTTTACAGTCTCATTTAATTTGTTTTATGTTTGTCAAAGTAAATAACGGCATTTCATTTGCAGTAAAATCGGATTAGATGGGGTCAGTTTACTTCAGAGTGCTTTTCCACATTCACAAAGACCAGAATATGGTCACACAGCACGTTTAACCTGAGCACACATATCTGTTTAAGAGAAGAGGTGTCCACAGCATTGTGCTGTAACAGGAAGCAAAAGCTACAAAGCCTAATTCCAAAAAAGTTGGGACAGTCCTGAAAATGCTAATAAAAACAAAAAATGGATAGATTTATAAATTCTCTTCACTATATACTATATTGAAAACATGACAATACATTATTTGATGCTTGTGAATTTGTTTGTTCTATTTTTTTAATGCACACTCACATCAAGTCTGATAACTGTGACACACTCCAAAAAAGTCTGGACGGTGCTAACCACTGTGTAACATCACCATTTCTTTTAATAACACTTACTTATTAAGCATTTGGGCACTGAAGAGAACGTTTGGTTAAGTTTAGTAAACAGAATTTTCCCTCATTCACCCATTCTGCAGGTCTTCAGCTGCACAATTTTATTGAGTCTTTATTGCTGTAGTTTGTGCTTCCCAATGCGCCACACATTCTCTGTCAACTACAGGTCATGCATGCAAGCAGACCAGTCTAGGAGCCGAAGTTGCTGCTTACACAGCCATGCACTCGTAATCCACACAGAATGTGGTTTGGTGTTGCTCTGCTGGAAAACATCCCTATTAAAGTGGGCATCTAGATGGAGCATTTGTTGATCCAAAATTTATACATATCCTTCTGCATTAATGGTGCCCTCACAGATGTGCATTGACCAGAGACACACCACCACACCATGACAGATGTTGGCTTTTCGACATGATGCTGATAACAGCTTGGTTTGTTTTTTCCTAAAACTATTTAAAATGTTGACTCATCAGACCACAAAACACAATTCTACTGTGCTACTTACCATCTCAGATGAGACCAAGTTCAGAGAAGTCAGCAACATTTCTTTACAGTGTTGATGCATGGCTCCTGATTTCCATAGTAAAGCTTTAACTTGCCTCTATGCATACAGAGGTGAATGGTGTTGATTGACAAACGTTTATCAAACTTTTCCCGAGCTGAGATTCATTACAGAAGAATGACGGTTTTTAAGACAATGATGTTTGAGGGATCGGGGATCTTACACACACTCAGAAGTAATTTTTGGCTTTGCATTTTATGCACCAAGATTTGTCAAGAATCTTTGAATCTTTTAATTATATTGTTCACAGTAGAAGTTTAAATGCCCCAAATTGTATTGATTTGTTGTTCTGAAAGTGTGGGATTATTCACTGATGTATCTGCTGGGTGATCCCCAACCCATTCTTGCTGTTGAAGGACTAGGACTTTTTCAGATACTCCTTATTGAATATAACATGATTGCCTCACCTGTTTAACCTCACCACTTCCACATCACCTTGTTACTTCAAGTTGTCACATTGTTATTAGTCCCAAGCTTCTCCTCTTCAACTCTTTTATAATATGTCACAGGCATCAATTTCTGAATAGATGTACATCTTCAAAAGCAATGCACTTCATTAGATCAAATATGAATTACCTTCTTTTTGTACAATTTGTGTTTGAATAAAAGTCAAGTAAATTTACAAATCATTCCTTTTTGGGTTTTTTTTAGCAGCTTCCATACTGTCTCAACTTTTTTTTTAGATATGGGGCTATAGCTAGTGAATATTGATTGGCTGTCCTATTCTTCCAGGGTATTCTGGGTCACCCTATTTGAGTAATACAATATAAAGGTCTGGTGATATGTCTGTCATCATTGATGTCCATAAATGCAAACATTTCTGATGGCCAAGAATAATTCTGTAGCTTGGTCAATGTCACAGCACAGCCAAGTGCCACAGCAAGATACCATGAGGAAAAGAGAAAATTAAAGGTAAAAAAACCCAATACCTGAAAAGGTGTGTTAGTAGAATAATGGGCTTCTAATTTACAATCTATACCAGTTAGCAAACTGGATATATATTTAATATAAAACACACCCTAAGCCTAACCTTAACCCTGCATTACATAAAAACAGATAAACAACTTAATAAATAAATACCATACTGAGCTCAAAGGCATGGTGTAAAAATAAACTTAAAATGAAATTCTTAAAACTGCTGCTTATGATAATATAAGTAAATGACTAGTGTTTAAAATCTCAGTGGAAATAATACAGAGTTTATCACTAATAGTGCCAGTAACACCTATGAAGTTCTAGTCCAGTGTCACAGGAGATCATTTGTTTAAAGTGCCACTGACACCAAACACCACTGCGAAGTTTGTGTAAGCCGCTATATTGTACTAAAATATTACAAAGAAGAACCGTTAATTTTGTAAGCAATGCTGCATTTTTCACCTAACTGTCAAAAAACAAATACAAGCAATTATATAAACTGTCATGCCTTCATTATACGAATGCCATCTTAAAAATAAATGCCACATACTAGCTGACTGATGCATTATTGCAAAGTGATTAGAGAAAGATGAGTGTTACAAAATGAGAGGAGGCCATTCAGTCCATCAGGCTTATTTGATGAGCTAGCTACAGTATGTTCTCCCAAGAATTCATCCAGGTACTTTTAAAGAAAGTAAAAAGAGTTACTTAGGTTTACACTTGAACTACATGTCTTAGCTGTTCGTTCCTGATTCCTCCAACTTATTGTGTGAAGAATTGCTTCGTGGCTTCTTACATGCATTTCAAGTGTTCCAGTATATGAGTCACTATTTAATTAACAGAATTCTCCTAGATCAATATTATGGATGCCTTGGAGTATTTTCAAGACCTGCAGTAGGCATTTATTTCTCAAGATTAAAGAGGTTTAACTTCTTTATCCTGTCAGAGTAGAGCATGCTGTGGGATGCTTTCAGTTCCTCTTCTCTGTACAGCTGACATTTCTTTTAGCCATGTGCTGACCAGAATTGGCAAAAGCACTGCAGATATGGTCAGATTGGTACATTACAGAGACTAAAGTGTTGTCTCCTAATTTATATTCAATAGTTTTTACAATATAACCTAACATTTTCGTTGCCTTTTTTATGAGTCCTGCATGTTGCTTAGACAATGAAAATGTTGTGTCAGCATAACCCTGAAACTTTTTGTCAAGATCTTTCTTCCTCTAGGACAGCATCACTATTGAAGTTCCTTTCACCTGTTCAAAGCACTGTGCCATTTCTACATTAAAACTGTTTTGCCAAGTGTTCACTCTGTTCTCCACATCTTTTCTTTTGCTTACTCCCTTTTCTCTTGGTGTCTTCTGCAGGTTTCACAGGTTTGCTCAGTATATTAGAATGTTTGCTGTTAATACAAATTAGAAAGTGTAAAGTTCTGAATCCAATAGCATCCTCTCCCATATTCTCATTTTGTATTTTCTTTTTTTCTCCAATCTATTAACAAGTTATAACTAATGCCAGAATTAAACTTTGCTGAAGAACTTTATTAAAATGTTTTTAAAAATCAATACAAATGTTAAACATCCCTGATAGAGTTCTGACACAGTTAGCGAGATGACAGAATAAGACCAAACTTTACATCATTATAACAGTTTTAAGGAACTGGAACACTGTTATGATTAAAACATATGTAACAAATGGATAATATTTTTCTCTCTCTTGGTAACAAATGCAAGCATTTATCCAGCAAATCAAAGCATTAATAAGGGTATGAGATCATGAGAGTCTGAAAACAGGACAATGTTAGCCCATTTATTACATCTGAATCACTTGAAAGTAAATGTTATATAGACTATTATTTTCTACAGCATTTTAGTAGTTAAAATTCCAGTTATCTGATCACTGTTTGAAGGGAATGCTGATGGACATTGTGTTAACACCTTTGCTTTCTTGGTGGTAGACTGGTGGAAGGGAAGAGTCTTTTGTGTGTAGAGATTTTTGTGATGGCTCAACTAGATGTTGTGAGCCTGGCAGGACTACAGCACGGATATCTCAACCCTTACTAGCCTAATTGAGAAAACCACCATTTTCAAAACTGCCATAATATGCAGCCAAACAATTTAGCTCCTCATAGGAAACTTTAATTGTCAAATACCACCTGAATTACCAAACAAACACAAAGGTGAAATAGTAAGTTTAGTACCGGACGATGGTACCCTGCCCATTTTCAGTTTGAATTCACCTCTGTAGATAGTTTAACAGTTGCACTTGTCATTGTCTCTTTATTATAATGCAGTCACGTGTCTACAGTAGGAAATAAAATTTTACAAGCTGTCCAGGACTGATCCTGCCATGTGCCCCATGCTTGTTGGGATGGGCTCCAGCTCAGCATAAGTGGGTTTGAAGAATGCATTGATAATTGGGCCAGTTGTCCAGCCTTCTCCATTCTGTATTTAATAGTAAATGGCAGCCATAAATAAGTAACATAACAATCTGAGTCTAATTCAGGGTGGCAGAGAGTCAAAGCCAATCTCAACAGCACAGGGCATAAGGCAGGAAACAGTCCTGGACAGTGATAGTCCAACAGAGGGCCCATTCCCTCTCAGATCTGGGTGATGTGACAAGAAAAGTGGAATTTCCCACAGAGGCACAGAGAGAGCACAGGCAACACAGGAATGATGATAAGGTAAAGGATTTGAAGCCAGGATGTTAGATCTGAAAGGCAGAAACGTGAGCCACTGTGACATTATGTTATGTAAAAATTAATAAAATGTAAGTAGATAGTAAAGTAATAAAAAGTAATAGGTACACTGAATGTGATGCATTTAATTATAAACATGCAGCTAAACATTGAAGAAAAACAAGAAAGAAAGAATAAAAAATATTATATGAGGGGTTCAGCTAGTAAACTAAATGTAATCATCATGACAATACTGGTTTTAAACACTACACCATTCTCAAACCCATTTAATCAAATTCAAGTTGGTCACAGTTCAGAGCCTACCCTAGAGGCAATGGCCTCAAGGCAGGACACACTGCTAGACAGGTTGCCAGTCACTCACAGGGTCCATTTGCGCACACACAGAAGGAGTCACCGGGCCAGTCTGGAGTGACCTTTACCTGCATATCACCAGGGATGTGGGTGGAGAACTTGCAGACACTTCACAAAGGTGAACATTCCACACAGACAAACCGAGGACTGTAAGTCCATGAAACAGGACTGTCAACCACTGAAGGAACAACATCTTTAAATAAAACATTTAAAGTTTACTTTGGAAGGATAGCTTTACAAATAAATAGAGTTGTTCGACAAAGTAGGGTCACAGAGTGAGCAGAATTTAATGCTTCATTTCCTTGAATATATATACATAAACAGTATATGCAAACACACAGTATGTATGGCATCCAGTTTGTTTCCTTTTTTTGTCCTTAATGTACCTAACAGTTGTAAAATGCATAAATAATAATCTGAAGTATATAAAACTAATCAAGGTGTAATTATTCTTTACAAGTATTCTACAAAGTTAGCTCATTGCAAAGGGTTATTTTTCTCTGGGGTGCGGTGTCTTTCAGTACTAGCATAGCAATCAAGTTGAACAAAAAAACCTTAAGTAATGAAGGATAAGCTTGCTAAGAAGTATTGGCAGATGTGATGGTGCCGTTGCATCCATTACTACTTCTCACTTTTAGATGTCTTAAAATCCAAATGAATTAGCCAGAGTGGCTTCTGTCACTCTAGTGTACATTGCTTTCCTCTTTTGTCTCTTTTTTGGCATGTCCTATTTGATTTAAATCAGTATTTTAGGTGGCATTCAAGTAGCCTAGAAATAATAATAATAATAATATTATTATATTGATAAGTACTCTGCAAATAGTTGTGTCCATATTTAAATCCACGTAAAAGGACTTAATTAATCATCAACAAAAGAAGACAATCTCAAATTTGAGTCCTTCATTTCATGTAGAAGAAGCAGCAACTGCCTTCACATAACAACATGCAGGCTTATTGTAAGACCAGCACAAAACCTATGGCACATAATGTTCACAAAGCATGTGTTTTGTATAAATTATGTGTGAACAAAATCAAAGACACTGTCAAGTCTGATGGCTGCTTGATGAAGATGAAACTGGAGTTCTGTCATATTGCTTCTAAGATCATCCAGGCTGACATACTCATATGAATTTGGGGGAGTCTTCAGACTCATGGCTTCCACAGTTTGAATTGATTAGTGTTTCTTCTGCAACACACAACTAGACATCCAGCACTTGTCAAATGTTTAATCAAATGCTTTGGAAAACAGGAAGCAGAAATACCACCTGCAGCACCAGAACTCTAGTCGAAAGAAGCCAGAGTGGTTCTTTAGAGCAATGCCATAGGAGAACCACTTTTTGTTCTCAAAAGAAACGTCTACATGAAGGTTCCAGAAAAAGCCTTTCAATATTTTGGATATGTAAAAGAGGCCATAAAAATCCATGACTAGATCGGAAATTTGTGAAATACCAATGGGTTCTGATTTTTAAAAGGACTCCTGCTAGGTAACCTACTACACATTAAAGATTTCTGTTTTGTCCACATATTAGAAACCTTTTCAAAGCCTAAAGAACTAATTTCATATGCAAAGAACCTATCCTAGTATGAAATGGTCCTATGTCAAGCAGTGGTTTTACAGGTAACCACAGAACCCAGTAAAGTTCCATTACAGAACCAATATTTTCAAGAGTGTAGGATTACTTCAGAAAGTCCTTCTATTCATTATGGAACCTACTTAGTCCAGTTCAGTATTGAGGGCATAGGTTGTTACTGTAGCAATTGGCACAGGGTGCCAGTCCATGACAGGGCACCGCCACACAAACCTATTCAGAGGCACTAGTTAAATAAACTTTGTTCCTGGATTGAACTGGCTGTTTGCTATATAGGTATTAGTCATGCTGAAAGGTGAAATTCTTTTCTGGCAACAGTTTTACAATACTGACAACAAGCAGTCCCAGAGGATGATGAGGCCACCGCCACACTAGACAGCAGTGACTGAGTTGTATTCCTTGGGTAATAAGGTGTGCTGACTTAGAGCTACAATATCTTTGAGAAAAATAGCCAACGAGTTTTACTTTCATCTCATTAAACCTTGAAACATTATTTTGGGAGATTCAAAGAATCTTCTTGAAAATGTCAAGTGGGCTTGGATGATTTTTTCGTAAGAAATGTCTTCTGTCCTGCTGACCTATACAACACCGAAGAGTATGCAGAATGAAAACCTTCAGAGAACAAGTCAAACAGCTGAAATATGAAGAGAGAGACCAGTTGTTGCCATACATTTCTGTAGCTCTTTTAAAAAACAGCAGGCCTTTTCGTAATATCCCTCGTGAGCTTTCATCTTACACAATCTTCCTGACTTCTGCAGTGTTGTGGAAGGGCCATATCTGAGGAGGGTGGGGTCTCCTCTGGGCTTAAACCATTGTTTGAGCCTACCTTGGTTTTCTATGGAAAAAAGCTAATATCAAAGCCTAAGAGTAGCCTAAACTTGAACAACGGCAATATAAGAATAGCACGTAGTGTGAGAGCAGGAAATAGGAGTATGGAGAGTAGCAAAAACCACAGAAAAAGCATCTGAAATTATGAGAGCTCCAGACAGAAGGTACAATGGCAAAGCTTAGAATTCTACTTGATAGCTATCAGAGCACAGTCTGTCATGTCAGATGTTAAAAATAGAGAGAGTCTGATCCATCAACTGCCTATTTACAGAGAGAGAGAGAGAGGAAAAATATATTAAAACAAAAAACATTCTAGCACCAGGTATTTTCAAAATATTTGTCATTTCCAGCTCTTGTGATAAAACTAAGAAGAAAATAAAAATTAAAATAGATTAAAAAATATTGAAATAAAACACATCAGCACCAGGGATGGATCTACTATGAAACTAATGAAGCTTTGGCTCTACAGCCCCTAAGGCCCCAAGAAGTGACTTTAGCTTAAAAATGTGGGTGTCTACTATATGAGAATGGGTTTTAAAAATCTCTATATGTAGTGGTTGATTTCTTTTAAAAAACTGTTTTGATTTGTCATAGACCAACAGCATTGAAGAAGATAACAGTGGTTACCCAGGTGTCTTTACTTGTTGTGAAGGGGCCCCCATAACGGTTCAAGCTTCAGGGCCCCAAAAAAAGGAGGTCCGCCACTAGCCAGCAGGTTTCGTTTTTCAGCAGTTTCACGGTTATGCGGACTCAACATTTTTGTCAAACTATCTATAAACTTTACCTGCTAATTACTAGAGATAACGGACAACTCAATGATTGTAGAAGGTCCACCGTTGTATTGTTTCTTTAACAAAGGACTTTCCAAATCATAAGTGATTTGTCAACAAGAACATTCTGCTCGTCTTTTTATTTTCAAAAAAACATTGCTCACTTCTGTGTAAAGTGACAGATAATTATTGTCAAAAAATGAAAACACCTGACAGGTAACTTGAAACCTTTTCCATTCATGCTCCATGTCCAGGATGGTCCAGGGTGTTTCAAATAACGTTTGTGTTGATCAATACATTTCAATGTCAGGCTTTTGAATTATAATAAACAATAAGTACAAAGAAAGCCAGCAACTCATCATAACTGACATCAGCCCACGTGAGAAGCCTGTATTTTGATTTCAGTGTGCAGTGCTGATGTACTGCTGTGCATGTCTGCTGGGCTCAGTCACAATTACATCAAATTGCCGTCACTTATTAACAGTATGAAGTGTGCTGAGAGATCATCTGTCCATGATACACCTGCTCTGTGCCCTGAAGATCAGTGAATTGCAGCTTTGAATGTTGCCTTGCTGTGTTATTACACTGCATTCACTTTCAGAAGTGGTCTCACAGTTTATGAAAATGCAGCACCTTCCTATGCTTCACTATCATCAGAACCAGAATCAGCAATACAGTCACTAGTCATTGCTGAACGACTGTCACCATTCTAACATGACAAATCACATTCTTCTGCATACACTTTCTGTTCCTACAGACCATTTTCAGCTCTACTGCTGTCCAGCAGCTGCCATCTACTACTTCCTGCAGGTTTCTGGAGACACATAAACTTTGGATGATGGTGTGCATGTGAGTTGTCTCAGGGATAATGAGAAAGGGGTTAAAGAGAACTGGTCTAGCGGTAGGAACATTTCGCTAAAAAACAAATACTGTGTAATACATCTTGATGAGTTTATGGTTCTTTACTGGGTTGTGTGGTTCCTCATATAACTATTGTTTGACAAAGAACCATTTCATTTTGGAATGGGTTCTTTGCATATGAAGGTGCTTCTTTGTGCTTTGAAAAACTTTCTAATACAAAGAAGAAAAAACATGAAATCTTTAATGTATGGCCACCTAGCAGGACAATAACACATTAAGAAAACCTGAACTTAGCCTGTGTTGCTATATGTATGCAGCAAGAGCTGTTTTAAAATCATGAGCCATTGGTATTTAACAAATCTGTTACCATCTACAGTATTCATGATTATTTATAAAGCCTGTTACGGATCTAAATAAATAAAGGTTCTTTCTGGAACTTTTACGTAGGTGGGTCTTTTGGGAACCCAAAACTGTTCCCCTATCTCATCGCTCTGAAGACTCACTCTGTCACCTTTATTTTTAAGAATGCAGATTAGCCCTTGCAGAGGTCCTGCTGTGTCTCTTCCATTCCTTAATTATGGTCTTCATTATGTTCCATGATATGTAATACCTTCTCTGATATCCTTCTTCTGGTCCGTGCCTTCCTATGCATCGCCTTTCAACTACTTGTGGAGCACAGCCATCACTGCACTATGCAATCAAGACATTCTAGGGTAAAATGTGTTTCCATTCCGGGCCAATCCGAATTTTAAATGTGGTGGGTTACCACAGTTACAAACATCTTTAATAAATGGTACATGTCATAATGAATTCAATACCTTAATTTTTTTTCTAGTTTGTATTTATTTCACTTAAATATTATCAGCTATGAGATCTCATAAAAGGTGAACAAGATCTGACAAGATCTGTATGCCTTGATATAGGCCTTTACATCAATAAAAGCTGATTTTTTTGTGTGTGTGTGAAGACTTTTGCCAGTATCCATTGTAGTAAATGAAGTGGAATTAGTCAAACAAAACATCAGAAGGCAGAGGAAGTGAAGGGAACTGGAGTGGAATGTCAACAAGCAAGTTAAATGATTTATAGAAACAGACATGGAAAGGGATGAACATCAGTAGCAATCTTTGACTCAGCTCCTTAATAACTGTAATTGTTGCGGTTGAGTTCAGGGAAAAGAAAGTGTTAGGGTGGTGCTCCCGGATGGTCTCCTGTATCTGCAGTGTATCTCATGACAGAAAGTACCCCAAAGCACTTCTGAAGAGTCATATACTGTACTTCAAACTTGAGTGTAGGTATCACATGGTACATACCTGCGGTCCTTTGTGTTAGGATTTCAAAGCTACTGCTGAAAATTTTATGCAATGATGTGCAGTGGGGCAGTGCAGAGGTTAAGGAAGTCGACCCAAAACCAAAAGGATGTCAGTTCAGTCTTAGCTTTCAGTCACAGGGTCTGAGTAGCACCTTAGTTTGCTTGGGCTGCAACTTAAAAAAAGAAAAGTTATAAGCCATTCTACTACATTATTAACTTGTAATTACCTTGGATAAGGGTGTGAGCCCAATACAGAATAATAATCTTTAATTTCTGAAAGATTTACTTTTTTGGCTGATGCTTTTATTCATGTTGACCTACAACATTTGAGATACAATTGGTTCCACTTATTTTGTTTTTTGGGCAGCACGATGGCGCAGTGGTAGCGCTGCTGCCTCGCAGTAAGGAGACCCGGGTTCGCTTTGCTTAGGAGTTTGCATGTTCTCCCCGTGTCTGCGTGGGTTTCCTCTGGGTACTCTGGTTTCCTCCCACAGTCCAAAGACATGCAGGTTAGGTACAGTGCATCCGGAAAGTATTCACAGCGCATCACTTTTTGCACATTTTGTTATGTTACAGCCTTATTCCACAATGGATGAAATTCATTTTTTTCCTCAGAATTCTACACACAACTCCCCATAATGACAAAATGAAAAAAGTTTACTTCAGGTTTTTGCAAATTTATTAAAAATAAAAAAATTGAGAAAGCACATGTACATAAGTATTCACAGCCTTTGCCATGAAGCTCAAAATTGAGCTCAGGTGCATCCTGTTTCCCCTGATCATCCTTGAGATGTTTCTGCAGCTTAACTGGAGTCCACCTGTGGTAAATTCAGTTGATTGGACATGATTTGGAAAGGCACACACCTGTCTATATAAGGTCCCACAGTTGACAGTTCATGTCAGAGCACAAACCAAGCATGAAGTCAAAGGAATTGTCTGTAGACCTCCAAGACAGGATTGCCTCGAGGCACAAATCTGGGGAAGGTTACAGAAAAATTTCTGCTGCTTTGAAGGTTCCAATGAGCACAGTGGCCTCCATCATCCGTAAGTGGAAAAATTTCGAAATCACCAGGACTCTTCCTAGAGCTGGCCGGCCAACTAAACTGAGCGATCGGGGGAGAAGGGCCTTAGTCAGGGAGGTGACCAAGAACCTGATGGTCACTCTCTCAGAGCTCCAGAGGTCCTCTGTGGAGAGAGGAGAACCTTCGAGAAGGACAACCATCTCTGCAGCAATCCACCAATCAGGCCTGTATGGTAGAGTGGCCAGACGGAAGCCACTCCTTAGTAAAAGGCACATGAAAGCTCGCCTGGAGTTTGCCAAAAGGGACCTGAAGGACTCTCAGACCACGAGAAACAAAATTCTCTGCTCTGATGAGACAAAGGTTGAACTCTTTAGTGTGAATACTAGGCGTCACATTTGGAGGAAACCAGGCACCGCTCATCAGCAGGCCAATACCATCCCTACAGTGAAGCATGGTGGTGGCAGCATCATGCTGTGGGGATGTTTTTCAGTGGCAGGAACTGGGAGCCAAGTCAGGATAAAGGGAAAGATGACTGCAGCAATGTACAGAGACATCCTGGATGAAAACCTGCTCCAGAGCGCTCTTGACCTCAGACTGGGGTGACGGTTCATCTCTCAGCAGATCAACGACCCTAAGCACAAGCACATAAGATATCAAAGGAGTGGCTTCAGGACAACTCTGTGAATGTCCTTGAGTGGCCCAGCCAGAGCCCAGACTTGACTCCGATTGAACATCTCTGGAGAAATCTTAAAATGACTGTGCACCGACGCTTCCTATCCAACCTGATGGAGCTTGAGAGGTGCTGCAAAGAGGAATGGGCAAAACTGGCCAAGGATAGGTCAGCTTGTGGCATCATATTCAAAAAGACTTGAGGCTGTAATTGCTGCCAAAGGTGCATCGACAAAGTATTGAGCAAAGGCTATGAATACTTATGTGCATGTGATTTCTCAGTTTTTGTATTTTTAATAAATTTGCAAAAACCTCAAGTAAACTTTTTTCACATTGTCATTATGGGGTGTTGTGTGTAGAATTCTGAGACAAAAAATTAATTTAATCCATTTTGGAATAAGGCTGTAACATAACAAAATGTGGAAAAAGTGATGTGCTGTGAATACTTTCCGGATGCACTGTACATTGGCGATCCTAAATTGTCCATAGTGTGTGCCCTGCAGTGGGCTGGCACCCTGCCCAGGGTTTGTTTACTGCCTTGCACCCTGTGTTGGCTGGGATTGGCTCCAGAAGACCCCCATGACCCTGTAGATAGGATATAGCGGGATGGATATTTTATTTTTCCAACTGGAGTACAGGCAGCTGAAGTGACCAACTCATGGTCACAGAATCTGAGCCCACAACTTCAGTGCCTGAGGTCCAAAGTCTATACTGCATTATGCTAAATTAAATAAATAATGATTTATAAACATATGTATAGGGTTAATCCATTTCCAGAGTTGTAGAGAGCTGAAATTGCTCCTTGGATGCTCTTGACAAGTCCTGCAACAGGATAATATTTTGCTTTATTGTTCCAGAGTAGGTAAATCAATCTTGCTATTAAAAACTCAATGCTTACTATGACAAAAACATCACAATAATTAATACAGCATACATGCGCTATAACTCATCCATTCACTCATTTCCTGATGTGGATTATTTTATACACGGGCTATGTGGCATAATGGCTAAGGATTTGGACTTCAAACCCAGAGGTTGCAGGTTCAAATCCTGCTACTGACACTGTGTGACCATGAGGAAGTCACTTCACCTGCCTCTATGAAACACAAAATAAATGTAACCAGTTAAATCTCTAATGAAAATTTCCTTGGATTGGTATTAAGTAATAAGTAAGTAAATAATGAGTGCTGTAAAGACAAGATTGTGACCTCATCCAACCCAAAATTAAACGTGGGCATTCAACCTAATCCACACTTTTTTGAGAGAATTACTTTATTTTATGGAGCTCTATTAATAGTTGTGTGGCATCATTTATTATTTAAGCTCTTTGATTATAGTGTTCACAATGACAATATTAATTCAAATGATGAATTACTTGATAAGACAAACAATACACAAGAAAGAAAAATACAACAAAGCGATCATGCGGAGTATTGAACATTTATTGTACATTTTTGGACATTATTTTAGAATGTGCTGGGCAGGCATTGCAGGACCCAACAAAATCTGACCTTAATGTTTCGGCACAGCTTGTAGATGAAACAGATTAACCAGACAAATGTACGTTGCCTATCAAAAACGTGAAAGAAGAGGTGCAGGAACGAGTCAAAAAAGCTTCTAAAAATTATTTGGTTTATTAACAGTACTAGTGCCACGTTCTTTGAGCTTTCAGAGGCTTGCTCTTTCTAACTTTCACAAGTGAATAACAAAAATAAAGTGAAGTTGTCATTTTGTTTTCCCCTATGGCACCTTTCATAACACAATTCACATTACAATACACGACTCGGCGGTGCCACACGAGCGCTCATAGGCCGCGAGATTTGACGATTCCCTCCGAACCGGCAACACAAAAGACTTAAAGCCCCTGAACGCCGCCTAATTAGATTAACGACAGACCAATGGGGTGGCCCCTCACACCTTTCCGAGTTATCTCACCTTGCCCACTCACAATTTCAGAACGGAACTACGTGATTAAAAAGCCGCCGTCAACTTGTAATGGCCGAGCGGCCGCCCCGCCTCCCTTAATGAAATATGTAAATAGTTGATTAGGCCGGTATACGTGCAGCTTCCTGCGGGAAGATAGAATGGTGCTTACTTTGAGAAGGCGGAGGCTGTTTTGTGAAATCTCCTACTCAAGCTTAGAGTGGCGTGTCTTGGTTGCATCTTCTCGAGAGGTTATCGGTTAAGAAACTGCATGCCACTGGAGCACAGGGGGTAAGTTTGGGGTGTTAGTAAACCAAATGAGAACGTGTTTGGTATGAGACAAACCCATGTGGATACCGGAGCGCAGCGTACCTCCAGAAGACAGAGAGGCCCAACTCCCAAACTGTCTAGTGAGGCCAGGACCCTCCCGACTTTTTCTAGAAAGTGTATCAAGGTCCCATTGAGCTGGGGATGAGGAGAATAAATAAGCCACATTGTATACACTCCTGGAGATATTGGAGAAGGGTATTAAAAATGTGTCTACTTTTATCTTGTATGCGCCTGATAAATGTTTCACTTTTTTGTGAGACCGCCGAGAAGTAAGGTCGAGCAAGCGTTATCCAAAGCCTGGCCTGTGTTCGGAGATGTTGTTGTACGACCCCCCAACTCCTGCCCTGCCTCTTTACCTGTGACAGCAGACCCTCCATTAAGGCCACGGTGCCTCCTAATCGATTTTTGGTGCCGCATTGACAGCGGATGGCTACCGTTTCCAGGATGACCCCCGAGCAGACTACAGGCCCCCGTGGTCCTGCTGTTCTCTGCGAGCTGCTCCCTCGGACAAACGGTCCGATGCCTCTCATTATTCCTGCTTCTGAAGCAGCAAGCGACTAGGAAGCCTTGTGTGGGGCAGTGATGGCTTCCACCTCGGAAAACACGAGTGTGTCCCTAGATCTGTTTTTCGCTGCGTATCATTTGAATCTGCCTTTGAGGTCGCACAATAGCCTCTATTTATGGGCAAACACACCAACAAGAAGCCGAAGGTGACTCCAAGGCTCCTGGGGGTGGAAAACGTTTCCTCAGTTTTCAATTTCTTTCAGCTCATCCTACGGGTTGTCAATTGAGGATTGCTTAACCATCAGGTGTTGCATGCCGTTGTTCCAGCTTGGCAGACTACCAGCGATGTCGTATCCATTTTCTCACAAAGGAGACAAAAGGCCTTGACCAAAGCAAGAAGCTCGTCGCATCTTTATCAGGGGCTGACATGCGGCATGGGAGTCATCCGAAGAGCTCGGTAGCAAAACTGAAATGCAGCATGGCATTAAGTGTCACGGGTTTTATTTTGAACCCGATATAAATCGCACAATCTCCGTTTTCATACTCTTGTGTGACAGCCGCAAAGAGAACTTTGAGACGCTCCTGCGGTCCCACCTTGGCTGTTCGGTTTTCCACACGCGCCGATTTAGCAGGACTGATTGTGTTCTTTATAATCAAATGCGATAGAATTGTTTTACTTTAAAATGGTTACATTTATGGAAGTCTCACATTTTCATTCATGAAAAAGTCGTGTATCATTTAAAAGAGCACAAACTCCTGCAAATCGCGTCAAATTCTGACAGTAAGAGGCGCAGGTGTTTGAACTCCTCTCGCTGCAGCCCGACGTGTAAACACATTGGGTAAAGCGCCACCTCGCACCATAAGCCTGCCTGATTAGGCTCCATGACCCCCGAAGACAGAAGCCGCCACTAATAGTAGTTTGATATTCACATCCAGTTTGTCATCGACGATGCGTGTTATTAAAAAGTACTTAGTCCGCTCAGCAGCTTTTGATGGCTTGTAATCCACATTTTAATAAATTAGCTGTAAATGCAACTTACAATTTATGAACCAAACACGCTATCAATCACCAAGTTAGCACAAATTGCGATGCTTCAGTTAATGAAGTCTCTTTGATGTCATCTAGCCTCGCCTACTTTCAGGCGTCTTAATAGGTGGGAAAGCCGAGATGTTCGTCCGTCCATCCATCTATTACTTAACATGCTTTTTCAAGTTCAGGCTATAAGTCCCACTCATAAATAAAATGCAATAATATAAGGAAGCAATTTTTGGTTAACAAATCCACATGAAGATCTCAAAAAAAAAAACTTTATTTAGATTCCTAACAGGTTCCAATAAATAACCATGAATAGATATTAACAGATTTGTGAAATCCCAGCCATGATCTTAAAAGCACTCTTGCCCCATACAGTAACAGAGGCTAAGTTCAGGCTTTCTTGATCCTTTAGTATCCTGCTGGGTAGCCTATTATATGCAATAAAGATTTCTGTTTCGTCCACATGCCCAAAGAACCAAATGTATGTGCAGAGAACCCTTCCCAGAATGAAATGGTTCAGCAAGAAAACGCACAAGTGGCATTAAAGACCCGTTGTGTTTAAACGTGGAAATGTGACTTGAACTTGGACGGGAGGCCGGTAAACAATTTCTGGATTTTCTAAACCTGATTATTTCACTTCATGACACATTTGGGGCACCAACCAATCCCGACTGCCTATTGTCAACAAGGTGCAAGCTGCATACACGTGATCGGTTTGTGGTCCTCCAACTTCCCGTGTATTTCACAAACACAGACGCACACCCAACATTCTCCAGCCCGCATAACCCAATGGAAGCTCGCGGGTGATCGCCATCGTGACAGCACTGGGCACACACTGACCAATGACTTTGGGCCAATTTAGATTGCACAGTTTAGGCCATTGAGATTAATGGGAGAGAAACCACAACTCCTCGATGAGAGCGGGCGCTGAACACTGCGCCACCGTGTCGCCCGCAAGCCAGTATGCCATGCTGAAACGTTTATTTTTTTTTTTCCTTTTGAGATTTTGAATAGCTTCATTTTGTAAATGCATATTATTACACAAAGTACGAGCGTCAATGTAAAAAGGTCTTCTATACACACACTCACTCAGATAAAATTAAGCCTTTGATTCTACAGTTATCTTAGTCCCGAGTTGCGTCAAAGACTCTTGTTTTAAAATCGTATAAACATTTTTTTGCATGTGGTAAGATGTCGATAAACGGAGATATACTGTACACCTGAAAATCCGCTATAAGCAAATGTGACTTAAGCCTTCGTTTTTTCTCTAATTTGAGCCGATGATGGCCCGGAGCTGCAAAAGTTGCGGTGTAAAATGTTGAAACGCCATTTAAATTCTCGTCCACTTTAATTGTCCTCATTCATTTAATACACAAACGCGGAGCGGCCGTGGTGTGCGAATGTTCGTGTGTGTTTGGAGGACGAATAAAAATAAAGTCAAAAACGTAAAAGCGTATTTGAGATTAAAATATAACAGGCACAAACGCACTGAAAACAATTGGTAATGCCAGTTTAAAATTCGGAAAGTTATGTTTAACCTTTTTATTTGCATTCAACAATTTATTGTTAAAAGTATGCAAGAAAATTTGATCTTTTTTATTAAATGTAATACAAATGCAGTGTGTACACTGATGCAGAATAAATGAATGGCAGCCTTGAAATCGAGTTAAAGCTGCCATCCGCCGCCGCCTCAAATTGTACTCATACCTGGAAATAGCCGTGAGCGCCAAAGTCACTGAAATACCTGGGACACTTTTTTTTCAAATAGCTTTTGTGTTATAGAACCGCCGTGCCCCACAATAAAATGACCAAAGAGTTTTTGTTAAAGTACCGCAAACAAAAACTCACCTTTCGAAACGGAGCAAATGCCTCACCTTGCAGGTAATAAAGTTGTCTACGTTGATGATGGCAGACGTGCCAGTCTGTGGCGATATGTCGGACGTGTATTATTAAATCAATTTTACATTCGGCAAAATAACGTTCCGAGTTTACGGTTATAAATATATTTTTCGTTTTAAGCCTTTAAAATGTCATAAAATCTCAAACAGTTGCTGATGCCCCGCACTCCTAACGTCCCTATAAGACGCCGCTCTACAGGTAGCGGAGAACGACACTTCGTTAAAAAATCAAATAAAAAAGATGGAACACGTCTTTAATGGTCGTTGGACAGCAGAGCTTAGGGGAACGTCGTCGCATGCAGTGACTGTAGTGGTGATCTAAAGAAACAACACTAAAATAATTTATTTATGCTATACCGTTAACAAAGGTAAACAGCTCTGATCTTAAACTGACTTTTAAATTTTTGTTAACCGCAACGATTTTTGCCCTTGGTCTTTATTAACATTTAATGTTAGTAAATAGATATTTCGTCTCAGGCGAAGAATACTTTGTTTAAAAGAAATAGAAACTCCTAATTGGTATTTGTCATCACCCGCATTTGTTTTTCGTAGCATAAACAAAAGCCCAATATTGGCACGTATAACTTCAACATGCACGTTTATTACAAGTCGCCACCAAATCTTTCAGTTCATATTCTATCAGATCGCGACTTCATCAATCGGTTGCTGTCACACAGTTCAAACGGTGCTGTGGGCCATTCATCGTGCACAGGTAGACAAGCCCACTGTGATACACACACGACAAATGGATGACCAGACGCATAGACAGACGCTCAGGCGAGCTCCGCATACTGGCCGGCACCACTGGCCGAACTTTCCCTGATGGGCACTGTTCGAGTGAACATCCCACTTGTAACTTTCGAAGGGGTCATTTATTAGAGGGCTATGGGATATAAAGCTAACATCAATCGATTTCTGACTTGTGCCAAATTAAAAAAAGAAAGAAAGAGATCGATGGCGATCTGGAAGGGTGTATCACTGGTCCGAAACGGATCATTCGGTCACCTTTAGATACACTTGGACTCTATATTTGATGTGTAACTTCTTCACATTATAAAATGGTTATAAGCATACATATTTGTTATCAACTCTGTTTACTTTGAATGTCAGTATAAAGGTGCATCATTTTCTTGTTCTCATCTCCTGACAGTCACTTCCAGTCATCCCAAAGATCGTCGTATTAAATCAAATAATATTGGGTAATCAAAGTTAGGGTCGCGGGGGCGGGGCGTATGCCAGTCGCAGTAGACGACAGGCAGGAACCAACCCTGGACGGGGCGCCAGTCCATCACAGGATATTAAGAACGGCAAGTCAGCGAGGTGGGAATGAGTGCGCCAACCGCCAAAGGATAGACGTCTTCGGAAGCTTCTTGAAAGAATACATCGATCATTACGGTAACGATAAGAAATTAAAAAGTATGAGAATTCCTCGTTATACGCTCTGAATTGGAATTTGAATATATTTGTTGACATATTTTGCAAATTTCGTTTTAAACATTTTTTATTTGTGAAATCTAATTGCAACACAATAGTTCACACTACAAAACTGTAATTTAATACATTTATTTTGTTTCCGTTAAAAACGTTTTCATTTAAGCTCTTTTGGTAATGGATTTACTGGTAGCTCAAATCAAACTGTCCAAGATTATTAAATTAGACACACAGTGCCTTCGTCGGGCATTTTCACATGATATAGCGCCTTCATACTTCCCATGATCACTGAACCTTTTAAAATCATTATATATAATGTGTGCGTGTGTGAGTAAACATATATTAATCTCGAAGGTAAACAAAATCGACCATTCGATTGCATTATTATAAATAAGTGAGCAAATGAAGGCTTTTAACAAAATATGAAACGGTGGAAATGACTGAAATTATTTTTAAAAGTACAGTTGAGTCCTCGGGGACGACAGTTCCCTAAACAGTGCGATACAAAACAATATGCTTTAACACTGGGGAAGGAAATAATGAGAATTTCATCTACAACTTCCCGGATTACCATTTTTAATTGGATTATCGAAGATGATGTCATAGAATGAGCCCCGCGGCGTAATTTGGCAATTGAAGGCACATGCAGAGCAACTTCCATTATACAGAAAGTATGCATTCCTTTCTCGGATCGTTTTTGCAAGCTCTGAAAGTTAATAAATAAATACATACATAAATAAATGCCGTTTTCTAAAAACGTTTGGCTCAAATTGTAATTGAAGTACATCAGACCTCTTCATACGGGCAACACGAGTTCGAAAAGCTGAACGTGAAGATTTGCAAACCCACGGTGCCTTTATTTACGGAACACCTGCAGCCTAAAGGCACAACTGGTACGGGTTTAACATGGAAGCCCAGGGGGCGACCAAAAGTGATTTATCATGTCGATCTGTTCAAATAAACCCTACAAGACATATTTCAGTATATAGAATTATAAACTCCAAGTGCCTTTGATGAAAATGTACGATCTCTTAAACCTAAGTTGGTCATTTGACCAGTAAAACAATCGCGAGGTGGAGTAGCCAGGAGCGCTTACGCCCGGCTACCTTCATTATGGAGGGCCGCCTTCAAGGTCAGCGCTCGCCGGTCTCGGGACACCCGAAGCTTTACGTTAAGCGGCTACGGAATGTAATTGTACAGAAAACTAACTACGACATGTGTAAAGACCGCATTCGCACACACAACTAACTGCAGGGCGAGAACTGTGGAGTGAGCAGTGCTGGAGATTGCGTGTCCTGATTTACTACTTTCATTTCAACCGTTTAATTGTGTGGAGATCACAATGAAAAGCTATTATATACAATTAAAATAGACAAGCTGGAGGTATATACGCAAGTGTAGCTTTTAAAAGTAAAGTCATTCAGACAGTTATTCTTTATTCAAAAGTACACGTTTCCAAATTTGACTTTGACGCAAAATAAATGAAGCGTAAGAACTTAAAATCTCTGTAAAAAAAAAAAAAAAAAAAGAGACGCTAGTTGACGCGGTGTTTCTGACTGAGACGGGCTTCACTCTTTTTCGTTACACTTGCACTTTTTGCCTCTTTTTCTGATTGATTCTTTTTTTTCAAATTGACACCATTTCGTTGAGCTCTGCTGCCTCTTAATCAATAAAGTTCTCCATTTTTGTGTTAACATTAAAAACAAAGCATCTTTACCTTTTACGTTAACCCATTCGGGAACACGGACGCCAAATACACCTGCTAGACAGAAAACTAAGCTTAACCCATTTACGAAAGGGAAGAAAATGTAATTTCGTACTTTAGAGAAATGATTTCAGAAGTCATGCGAATAGCGTAAAAGAGCTGCCGAAGATGACACACGTATGGCGACCGCGTTCGTGACAGTTGACCACACTGGCTTCTTAAAACGAATATACGACTCTGTAAAGGCAAATCGTGATGCTTTCATATTCTTTCTTTTGTCAATGTATTCTTTAATTACTCTTAAAAAATGTAAACAGTTTCCTGGAAATTGTCTATTTTTCTTGGTGTATAACAGTACTTCCAACACTGAATACATCCGTTTTGTCTGCCTCTCTGTATCTATTATATAGTGCCTGCCTTTCTAGCTATGCATCCACCTAATCATTTCACTACATATTGTACTGTATGTAGAATTTTTGTGACAAATAAAATTTGACTTGGCTAACTTATCTGTATGCACAACTAAAAATAACAGCTCTACAATGGCACTGTAGTTGGTTGTGTACGTTCTCGTAAAACCATTGGTCGACAGTGAACCATTCAATTCTTGGACTGGTTATTTGTATACTACATTGGTTCTTTGGGCTTTGAAATGGTCTAACATCTGAGAGAGGAAAAAAGAAACTGGACTGTTTAATCTGTAGGTGGATACTAACAGATCGAAAAAACCCAAAGTTAGCCTGCGTTACTGTGTGCAGTAAGAGGCCTTTAAAAATCAAGAAGGCTTAGGAATTTGACAAGTCTGATTTCATCAGTTCATGGCTATTTATGGAATCTGTTTTGGATCTAAATAAATACAAGTTCTATCTGGAACCTTCACATTGATGATTCATTTGGGAATGAAAATTAATTCTACTTTGGCATTGCTCAGAAGAACCCCTTTAGGACCTTTTGTCTATCTATCTTGTATAAAACTGTATTATATAGTGACATTCTTTCCTGTTCATCTGTGTGTCAGTACCTTTCATTTTTTACCTATCCAATTAATAATCAATTTTTCTCTCTCTGTACTGTTCCATATATAGTATTATATGTATTTGTTTATTTTATTTATTTGAGAAGTAGAAGAGTTGTTTGAGCTACAGTCTTCATCCTTTACATCTGTAACTCTTTCAAAAGTGAAAAGTGATAAACTGATTTTGTTTTAGCAGGACCCACAATTCATTGCTACCTGATAACAAAAACTAGCATCAAAGAGTATCTGATCAGAAAAAAAGCAATGTACCACTCTGTTATTGAACTGCTAAAGACGATAAAGCAAGGCAGCAGTGTGATTTAGGAACTGGAATATGAATGTGGGAGGCCCACCAGCATATCAAGGTGAGATGACAGGACAGTGAAGGTCGAAACATTTATTTTGTAAGAGCGGCAATTAAAACCCAATCACGCAATGCACCTCATTGTCACAGACTGTGTGACAACTTTTTGGGCCTGACGGAGCGATCACGTGAGGGATAAAGGCTGATATGCCAACTCTTTACTTTTTCTTAGCTAAGTCATTGTGTGGCTTCATTTATAAATTGATGTGTTTAGCATTTTTATTAAGAAAGTCATAAATCGCCCCCAAAACTCCCAGTTGAAGTTCCTGCTAAGTCTAAACATGAGTCTGTATTTTGATTGTCAGAATTATCTTGTGAAGAATCAAAGAGTAGCATATTATGCAGGGCTCCTTTTCCTTTTTATCTGCACAGCAAACTCAGTAGTGTTCAAGTGTGGGAAGCATTCTGTTTCCATCTGCAAACCTTTAGTGGTCAACTCTGGCGATTTGCTATGTTGTGGTACATGGCCCTTGGTGCAGAGATACAGTTGATCCATGTGGGCTGCCTCCTTATGACAGCCATCAAGTGCTAATAGAATATATGTTGAAACTTGAGATGAGGAGTCAGTGTGTGAACAACACAAATCAAAAATGAAACCTTGACCCTTTTTGTTTTCTGACAATATTGGTTTAATTTGTTGCTATGCACTTTCAAATGTACCTAAGTTTAGGGTTACTCGATAAAGCTGCAATCTTCTAATTTCCTGATCAGAAATTTTACATCATCTCTTGTAGCACATCAATAAATTCACTAAACACTAAGAAGCACTGGCCATCCAAAGTCAATCACAGTAGTGGAAAATTAGAAGTATGTATAAGAAATTGTAAGAGCAGGAGAATGCGGAGGAATAGTTAACATGACTGAGGCTGCTGGGCTGCCAGCACTTCATTTCAGTATTCCAAGTTATTTTAACCGTACGCTCATTGGGTTTCTACAAATTAATCAGAACCACAGGTGCACAGCAAAATGAGGAGTGTTCAATTAACACTTAAAAGTGTGCATCTGAAAACAATGCTCCTCTATACCCTTAGACACTTTTTTTAGGGGTGAATTTAAAACTATTGGAATTCGTTCATTCCTGGGAGTTTTGCTGTTCTGAAAAATGAGGGGAAAAATTAAAATTAAGATAATATCAGCACACAATGTGTTTACAGCTCAGTAAAACTGGGATGTGCTGCCCAGATTCAGATGGAGGCCCAATGTTTCCATCTTTATGAAGGACAATTTTGAAGTTAAATGTAGTCCCTCCGATAGTAATGGCTGAAATGTCTTCAGCGGGGCAGTCTGCTAAGTCACAAGCACTCAATTCAAGTATCTCCGAATACAAAAGTATTTAGCAGGGCTGTTGCGTCAACGGCCCGAAATTAAGTGGACTTGGCTGAAAACAGCTTCTCAAAACACCTCCACTGACACAATATGTGACAGCAGGGCTGCTTAAAAATAATGGCACAAACACTTGACGGCACGCCAGAAACTAGAAATTTAAATAGCTTAAAAAACAACTAATTCAATACTGTTCTAAAACTAGGCAAAATTACAGCAATGTGCTGGAGCAGACTACAATTGTTCAATGGATACCATTCTTTTTGCACAAAAGAACAGATAATAATCCAAAAAAGCAATGAAATGAAAGCACATCCATGGCTATTTAAAGCTTCTAGGATGCACACAAAACCCCTGGAAACAGTTCTTGCTTCTAAACTGGGAGCTCTTGTTAGGATTATAAGACTTCATTTGCGGGATGTGTGTTTATTTTGTTAAGTCAGCCTCTACAGTCCTGTGTACACACACTCATCCAGAAGTCAGCAGCCACTGAATTTAGACTCTTTATCAGTCCAGAATAATGTAAAAGGTGAGAAGAAAACACCTTGAGAATGGAGGAACCAACATGGAAAAAATTCAAAACAAGATCATAATTGGAGGATCCAGCACCTTGTAAAATGAATGGCGCAGACCTGTGGATTCTGCTGTTCAGCACCCACCCCACGATAAGATGCCAAGTACTCCCGCTTGTCCTCCTCCTCCTCCTCTTGGTTTTTGAACTGGGGATGGGCATAGAGTTAAAGCAGGTAAAGAGCTACAAAAGTCTTGAGTACCTGATATGGTGACAGTGTAACTGACTAATCTCCGGTGTACTGCAAGTCTTTGTGACAACCCTGAATTTATATGGCATGCCTGCTTTCTGTACGGACTTTGTGGCACACCTTCATGAAGTGTGTGATAGAACAAGACATACTGGCTTCATAAAGAAACACAAAACACGACCACATAGCAGTTCCTTTGTTAGGGCCTGTATGTCTCCTTTTAGACTCCTGGAACACTTTTGGCCTATAGATTGTGGCCGTTGGCTTCTAAAATATTCAGTGACGCACAATCATTAAAAAAACAAAACGCTAACTTCATCTTGGAGTTGTTTTTGTGAAGTTGTCCTTTCTGAATGTCTGATTGTTTGACATAGGCCTATTTGAGCACTACGCAATAAAATTGTTTACAGGCCGCCTTGAGGTCCGCTGGATTTTCGATGCTAGTTTAAGGCTGCAGATTTGAATCTTCATTTGTTTGATCATTTTATTATTGTGTCTTTGAAACGCCCCTGATACTACTGTGAGATTGAAGGACTGTCTCAAAGGAAAAAGTATCGTATTTACTCTTTAATATCAAAAGGAGTTAGTGAGTACCAGTGATTTTTTTTTTTTTTTTATCCCCCTAAATCTATCTGTCTTGCATAAATACAAGAATTGACACATTGAAGATACTGGCTGTCCAAACATCATTTCTGACACGTGAATTTACATTGACACACTGTGTCCATTCATGTTTTTATACATAGTATATGCAGCTTTTATTTATTGATATTATTTTTGAGATATTTGATGCTTTATAATTTAATATTAGAGGACACATATTGCAAAAAGAGAATTTGGTAAAGAATGATATTTAGGTATTTAGTCTTAACCATTAACCTAAAAGATAAAAATGAGATATACTTAAATGGGTTTATAGAGATTATAAATAGATTATCCCCCTTAATAAATTATATATAAATTAAGATGCATATGTGCAAAAGGGTACATATTTAAGTATGTGTATACAGTAGGTTAAATGAATGATACCTGCATGTGTATTCACATATGTAATTTATAACATTGTCAGATGTATTTAGTGCAGTTAATATTTACACACATATACAATACGTACATAGAGAATCTATAGATACATAATGTGTATATGAGTAACTGTCTTTGACAAGGTCCTCACCCTAACCAAAGCAGCTGCTTACACTTGAGAGCCTCATCTCCCCATACTTCACTTTTGATAGGTACAATGCCATATTCAGATTTTAATTTAATTGCAGTGCAGTTACCATCTTTAAAATGCATTTCATAAAGAAAGTTTGTCTTGTGTGCCCACTTGCTTCATATGCCAGATATACTCGGCTCTGACTAGGCAGTGAACTCAACTACCACACCACTTCTGTGTATTTTTTTTTTCTGAAAACAATGAAACAAGCCTGCTATTTCATTATAATTTTCATTTTAAAATAATTTGTACTTGGATTTGCAGGCCAATAGGGTGGACTTGCTCTCTCCCGAATAGGGATCTGAGTTAGTGGTTTTGGAAAAACGAGCCTATAAAATAGAAAACGTTTTGTTGAAGTCTGGACAGAAAATCCACTTTTCTCAGATATCAAATATTCATGGAAAATGTGTTTCTGGGAAAACTGGATGGACACGTTAGAGAAATCTTGGAAGAGAATTTTTTTTTTTTTACTTCAGCCGGGAGTTTTTTCTCCTATAGGGAAAAAATGTATATACATAATATACATATTATTGTGTGTGTTGCGCGTGTGTATGTATGTGTGTAATATATATATATATATATATATATATATATATATATATATGTGTGTGTGTGTGTGTGTGTATATATATGTGTATATATATATATATGTGTGTGTGTGTGTGTGTGTATATATATATATATATATATATATATATATATATATATAATATCTTTTTTTATTTTAACACGTGCGTCTTTGAGTTTTGTTGTCATATATATATATATATATATGACAACATATATATATATGACAACAAAACTCAAAGACGCACGTGTTAAAATAAAAAAGATCGCTCCAGTTCAGTTCTTGACACCACATTAACATTAATGAGGATTATTATTTATATATTTGTTTTTATTGTTTACTTTCTTGATGTTCTCGGATGTGTTCCTGCTTAAAACAGTTCAAACTTGTTGGTACATATTAAATTCTGAACGTTTTTAGAAATTAAAAGCTTGTCAGTCTAGAAAAGATGCTTGCATTCGAGCCCTCAAATATCTAAACGGTGGGCGGTTCAAACTGGCCGGCAACCCTGAACGCGATGGACTTGCGCTCCTGATCGTCTCTCTGTCTGCATGGCCTGCATGTCTCCACCTCATCTGAGCACCGCGGAGTCAACGTCCCCTGTGGTGCCCTGTCATCCCGACCAGGCCTCACGACCGTCCTTGCATAGATAGGCTGAGGCTCCTGGCGAAATGGCAAGTGCAGTGGGATAAAATGATGCTGTGAATAAGGCATGACAACTGATAAAAAAGGACTTATTTTAAGAATTATTGTTTTCCTGCTATACAATGTATTTTTTGTTACATATACTCACGCATATATGTATATATTTTAAACTTGCATATTTCTTTTGATTAGAAATATTTGCGCAGTTTCTTCGGTGCCCTTACGTAATAAGAATTACGCTAAAAAGTCATAAATAACAAAATCGCCAGCGTTGACGTCTGTAGGTTTAGAAGGGCAACACTGTCACGTGGAAATTCTACTGTGAAATTCTTCCTTGCATCTGCCAATCATAATGCAGCACGCCGCCTTTCTCTGGCACGGCGATTAGTGAGCAGAACGGCCGCATCTCGAAACTTCTGTCCTCCCTACCAGGGCTGGAAATACTATTAGGCGAAATAGGAGGTCGACAAATCAGCTGGGTCTCTAGAGCGATCCCATAGGAGAACCACTGGGAATCATTGATATGAAGGGCCCAGGAAGAATCTTTATTTAGATCTGTAACAGGTTTGATCAACAAGCATGAATAGATAACTTATTTGTGAGATACCAGTGGGTTCCTGGGTTTAAAAGGACTGCGACTGCAAACAATAAGGCAAACCAAGTTCAGGTTTTCTTGATCGAATAGTTGCCTTAGCCTACTATACTGTGTATAGTTTTTTTTTTTTCTTGAAGATATTAGGAACCTTTTTAAAGCACAAAGAACCAATTTTTCTTATGCAATGAACTCTTCCCACAAATAAATGGTGCTATGTCAGGCAGTGATTCAAAGAGGGTCCACACCACCCAGTAAAGTGCCATTACAGAAACGTTATTTTTAAGAGCGTATGGTGGCATAAACATAGCCGTTATTTTTAGGGGTGTATGGTGGCACGTTTATGCATTACAGAGAAACAGTCCGATTCCATAAAACACCAAGAGGGATAATCCGGTTTGACAATGTCCTCAAAACGCCGAGATAGATATAAGACCTTCATGCGCCATTTACAGCTACGCTTATGGTACCATAAATGCTAGTCGGCAGTGTCCTTACTTGAAATAATCTCAACACCCACACACACACATCTACTCATATTTATGTTTGGAAGAGTGTGACATTTTCTGTGTATTTCCAGTTATAACAAACTGCTAATGGCGTCGCCAAGCCAGTAGTAACTGAATTCTCCTTCAGTAACATTTTAGCATAACCCTGTTTAAAACCGTATAGATGTAAACCCACCTCCAATTTCTCCATTTTCAAAGGCTACCTTAACACTAGAGGAGTTCATTTACCACGGGCTATTTTGCTGTGTATGTGAACTGATCTCTCTGGTGTAATCGGCACGCCAATTCATTGATTTTTTTTTTTTGTCAACTCCATATTTCCTCACGGAGTGGGGAGTCGAAGCCAGGTCAACCAATCGCTGCGTATACTCGAATCGATTTGCTCATTTGATTAATTCTTCATAGAGAAACTTTTTTTTTCCATCTACTATCACTAGTATACAATTCAGCGGCGTATGGGAGGTCCAAAAGAAGATCTGACGAACGGCATCCTGTCAGGTGGAAACGGGAGTTTTTTGAGCTCGCCACACAAGCGTAAAGAAGCCGCATGACGACGAGGCTACGAGCGCGCGATCACGGAGTACATGAGTGGAAAAGTCCGGCGGGTGTGTCGCAGTAAACCCGAAGGTGCTAAACAGCAAGCCGCACACCGCAGACGCCAACGCTAAGCCTGGCTCGGAGGAGACAAACTGAAATGTGCCACATCACCTGCTTGCACCTGCCGCGCGTTGTCTGAGAAATGGGGGCCCAATTATTTTTTTTTTTTTTAAAGTAATTCCTCTAGTGGGTCCTGGGTTTCTAACCCATTGTGCTTTAAACGTAGAGAGGGCGAGAATCGTATTCGCGCTAAAGATCTACAGTTGCCAGTGTGACACGTGATTTTTGTGGGCCCAAGTAACACACGTTTAGAATTCGGAGTAAGTCGGGGGTGGCGGGTTTCCATCGCTTCATGTTTACAGAGATGCAGCGCTCTTGAAATAAAGGTGAAGGCAGTGTCCGTGCCCGGCAGACTCCCCGTGTTCATCGGCCGTGAGTGGCGAGTCAGGCTCGTTGTGTGCAGTTGATTTGTCGCGGCAGCGCGCTTTATTTGAACGTGAATGACGGAAGCGTGAGGATGCCCCGCTGCGCCACGCGGGAGTTGTAATCCCCATTGCGGCAAAGGTGTTTCAGAGCTCAATCCAGGCAACGCGCAAAGGCACCGCTGGCAGGTCTCCTCACAGAAACGAGCACCTCCTTGACAGGCGATAGTGAGTAATGGGTTCGGGAGGATAGTCGCACCCAAACGGAGCTCTGCCATTTAACCCGACGATTAAGTGAGGATAATTCGCGTTATCAATCAAGCCGCTCCGTCGTCATGCTTTTACAACATAGTTTAGCTAAAGTGCGTGGGAGACACCGAAGAGCAAACGCACAAGTCAGAGCCGTTAGCCACTCGAAAGGACACGACTGACCTCGCGATGCGAACACGCACAAGCAAAACAACGAAGGGCCATTAATGGAAGTGCAGTCCGCTAGCTGCACAGTGAGGTTGCCGATCCATTTATTAAGGTGATTTTCGTACCAAAAGGTACCTTTTTAACGTTATTTTTTTTTCCATTTTAGTGGACCGGATTTAAACAAAGACCGGAGCACTAATATTTACCGGTGACCGAGCTATTGCGCTTTCAGCCACTGGTATATGGGACAAATAGAAAGTGTATATGGGTATTCATCCAGGTTTACTGACTTCTATTAATCCGAACTGTATACAATCGTATTTTCGATCAGTGAGTATAACTACATAGTGTCCCGTACAGCTACGAATATACGCGCCTGCGCAGCTTAACGTACGGGAGCCGCTGCTTCATCCGCCAGTGTTTTTTGCGCTGGAGACGTAACGCCAGGCAGCAGCAAACGGAGGTGCCAGCGTGTGTGTTTAGGAACAGCCGTGCCACCTTCCACCCCCGCCCCTCCCCCTTTTTTTGTAAGCCGCCGCCAGTAAACTTGTGGACCGACGGCGCCTGCGCTGTCTAATAATGATTAAAAAAAGTCGGTAGGGGAGGAGGTCCTAACACGAGAGGCAGAGGGAGACCCCACAGAGAGGTGTTTCTTATTCGACCATTTATTTATTGCAACTTATTAAAAAACAGAACCACTTTAGCCTTCAGTTTATAGGTTGCAAAGTGTTCCTGCATCGGGGGGCATCCTATTCCTGTTAAACGTGAAGCACTGTGTGCTGTTTTGCATTGACAAGTACTATTCAAATAAACTTATTACTATTATTATTATTATTTCATGTTACATTCCAAGGTGCAAACCTACGCATCATTTTCTGTACAGTATAGATACGAATGATCCTTGTTTAGTATACCAGATTATCACGATGACTGAGTGATGAAGTTAGAAAATAAAATGGGCCAATCATGTTCAGATAAATAGGCGAACTACTTTTTTCTGTTTCCATTTTTACCGTGATGCAGATGTGTAAGCAGATTAACAGACCGCCAGTTTCTCACTCTTGAATCCAGTAAAGAATTGTTAAAATATATAACCTTACACTCTATGGATGACTCAAGATGATTCATGTATACCAATTAATCGGATACGTCATTTATCCAATAATACCGGGCGTGCCTCTCATGCGCGGCGAGGATTCATGCAGTGCCATTATTAATAAATACACAAATAACATAAATGAACAACACGGTAGCGTACTGTTATTGTGTACTGCCATTATAGCGTGTGCTATTTAAGACATATCCGTAGATTTAATGAGAGTACCAGACCGTTTATGGCTTTGATAGTGGTGTAAAATAATTATTATCTTGCCTCAGAATGCTAAAGTGCTTTTGAAAAATGAGATATGACTTAGTGCTAATTGCCGTACAGCCATGTGATGACACTTTGCGCTATAAAAGTCCACCTATTAGTGACATCGGCTCTGCTTGTTATTAATGCTTTACTAATAACTTCGTTTTGTATGTGCTTTTAGATTTGGTACCGCTAGTAAAACACCAAGTATAATAAAGTCTAAACAAAAAGCTGAAAACCTTTATTATAAATAAAGCTGTACCCGCTAACAATCACCGTGGATGCGTGAAGGGTCCAGGCGCATTTACAGCTGGGCTGTTTCAAAGCTTATGTAACTGCACGTCCATTCTTAGTTGGCAAAGACCGACGAAACAAATATTTCTTATTAACAAGTCACGGGGCCACTCAAACGTTCAAGATAACTGCCATCATTTTAGGTGACATTAGAACAATTTCGACAAGCAAAGGCCGTCGACTATTTGAGCTACGCAGAAACAAACGTGCAGATGCCACAAAAAGTGGTGGTGGTGATTTTACTATCCTAATATCCCGTAATGAATTTTATTTAGGGAACTTTTTAAGGAGTTTACTTCACTTGTTCATATTTTGGAAACGGTAGTACACTTCTTATAAAGTTTATATCTGAACAACTGTTTGCTCTGAAATGCAATGCAATGATATTGAAACTTTAAAAAAAACGCATCTGGTTTTATCTTGACACTTGCGGCCCAACAACTGCGATAATCGCAACCAAACATGATTTCGAAATCGCCAACTTGAAGCACGGGGAGCTATCGGTTATCACCTGCTGCTCTAGTGGCCCTGCGCAATGACGACGGACATTTGGGCACGTGACTGTGCGGGTCCTTCAGATGTGAAAGCCGTCGATAACCGGCACCGAGGCTGTCGTGGATGGCGCCGGCGGCCCATTTTCATGCCTCTCATTCACAAACGGGTCTCGCCTCAGATTAGTGTCCAAGCTTCGAACGAAGAATGGGAGCACATAAAAGTTTCACCATGTGCTTCCCTTGTGTTTTAATCCGATTAAACAAGCGTATTTGTCATGAAATAACGTCTTAATAAAATAATACATTTATTTTACATTATTTTTACAATGTTATATAACGTTTTTATCCTGTGATTTCAGTTCGAAGTCGCCTTGAAAACTTTAAAAATGAACGGAAGGACGTACGGTGGATCCAATTTACTATTTGTCTACCGTTAGAGAAGCAGCGGCTCCATAACGGCCTGCCGACATCATGAAAAGAAAAGTAAAGGTGTAGAAAGGACCGAGATACACAGAAAAAAATACAAGTAATCAAATTATAGAAGGCAGTGTGCAAGCAGTGCATGTGTATTTACATTTTCACTTTATAAATGCAAAAATATTTCTTTATATTTAAAATGAACGCAATCGAATGATGATGGATATCTCGTATCTATCAACGGTTGGTGCAAATAATAATAAACATGGGTTTAAAGATACAATAAATCTATAATTTAAATAAACAGGTCCCAACTGATAAAAGTTTTTTCACTTTCAGAGAAGTATCAAAACTCCACTTGGCAGACGAGGCTATGGCTTGTTGGAGTAACTCTAAGTAAACAGGACCCTCGGGCTCATCGGAGGAGCAGGACAATCCGCACATGTGCACGTTAACAAAGTACGCCCTTTTAGCCGATAAAAGGTAATCATTGAAATCAATTAAAGCCCAGCCTTTGGGTTTGTGTCTGCTAGTGCACTCCGTCATATCTCTCGGCTGCCTCCGGCCGCTTCTGCGAAGTGGATCAAAGTTGCTGGCCCACTAATCAGGGCGCGCGCATAAACGGATCGTGCAGTTGACAAGCAAAGTAAAACTGCAGGTGCACGGGGTTCGGAATACTGTATAGTTAAAAAAAAAAAAAAGTTTGTCACACTGTAACGAGTCTGATTAACATGCCCCCGACACCTTTTTTTTTAGTTTACTGGGCTCCTAGCAACAACAGACAAAGAGAGTGGATTTTAGTGGGGTCCGCCGGGAGACGGTCCGCTCTTTGATCTGTCACCATTAAAGTGAGAGAGAGACGACCCGGCCGTCCCCACTCTGCCGCCGGGGCCGAGGATTACTTTTCACTAAAACACACAGCCGTCCGGAGCAGGGGATCACTTTACCACTGCAGACAGCACCGCAACTTTCACTGCGTTAGGAGGGGAAAAGGAGCAGACAGCCGGGTATCGGGGCAGGGCTGAGCACAACCGGTGGGCACCGCGAGGGGCACTCGACCATGCCGGCGTCACAGCACGTACCTGAGCTCTCTCTTTGTCATTGTTTTTAAATGACAAGCAGAATAAGTCACAAGTAAAAAAAAACGCAAATCTTACCCATACGACTTTTAATACTGTTAACAATTAATTGTAAGACAATAAAATTGCACATCAGTTCATAAATTCGTTATTATTTAATATCCTACGCTACGCTGCACACATCTATCTACGATAATAATAATACATTTATATAGTGCCTTTCCCATGTTCGAGACGCTTATATTAACTAATACGCAGTGTATGTATTTCTTAGAGGTACTGGAGAAAAATGTATTCTTACAAAGTGTCTTTGAAGAATTGATAGATGAAATATAGATGTGGAATTCATTTGGAGGGATATATAACTGGAGTGATGCGAAAAGCGCGAATTAATTGGTTTTGTTTCGTTAAAAAATAGTAAGTTTGATTACAGATGATATTTTTCAGACTGAATTCAGTTTGATTTTATGGAAACCATTGCATCGGCTAGCGTAGTATATTAGAAAAGGTGTAGTAGTAGTAGTAGTAATAATATCACTAATAATAATATGTATGTACAATACATAAGGAGTGACAAATGACAGGCACAGTTCTGGGCGCTGCCGCCTAACCACTGTCCGCCAAGGCCCCAGGACTCCCGGTGTCTCCATGTGTTTTGTTTGTTTTTTTTTTTTTATTTCTCTCTCTTCTGGTCCCCACCTTTCCGTCCATATGGCACACGCGTGCTGGGTGGCCGAGTGAAGCCAGGTAGCCGCTGTCGATTGGCACGGCCGATTGTCCAACTTTGACGAACTGGCGGCCCGTCCAGAGCGGGTCCTTTCCTCGCATCTGACGGCTCTAGGCCTCCGTGATTCTGTTTTGGATATTCATTATTCATCATCTGGACCTACGGGAGTCCTGGGTATATTTCTAAGTATATTTTATGTCTTTATTTGTAGTCGTAACAATAACTGAAGATGACAATCTGTGATGTATAATGGAAAGAAACACAAATGTCGTGTTACTAAAATGTTTTCCTGATTTTAGTAGCAGATGCGGTCCGAGTATTTTTGTTGCCTCCATTCATTTGCACTTTTAAATAATTTCATATCGGATTGCTTTTTCCTAAGTGATTTGCCCATTTTATACGTCGCATCCTTTATTGCTTTTTTCCCCCTCAGCACACTTTTGAACGAATATATGAATCCAACAACAGTTAAAGCGCTTGGATTTAGCCAGTGGGGAACGAGACGGCTTAAAGGATGACCAGCTTTACATATGGAACTGCGAAATTCAGATTTTTTTATTAATTGATTTGTATTGAGAATTTACGCCAGTATTCAACTGAGAAATACTTAAAAATTCTTTAGAAAAAAAAAATCAGCCCTTCCATAAAGACATGTGTCAGACTAACTATTTTGTTGACTCTAAAGCCCTTTTGAATAAAACAATGGCGAAACATTAATTATTTAGTAAAGACTTAAATTAAATTACAACAATGGAGCGTTTTTTGCTTGACTGAATATTCATTGTATAGTTAATGAAGAATTAGTTTAGCAGAGCGGAAAAGCCTCTTCTCCCCAGTCTAAGACATTTTATTAAATAACACAAATCCATTTCATTGCTGCACGAAACACAAAGCCCTAAACGTGTGCAACTGTGAAGTCGAAATCTTCAGGAGACGTGCGGGCCGAGTACACACCTACAGTACACGGAGAAAGGCCGACGAAACTCGGCGAGTGAAGCGGCAGCACCGACCGATCTATCGAGGGACCGACCGAGTGAGTGAGTGAGTGCCAAGTGTGAATGCACGCGCTCACCTGCACATGGCAAGAGTCAAACCAACTTTCAGGGACATTGTCCATTTAATCAGAGTAACGGACCAAATTAATGGCTGCAGCAGTTTTCAAACATTTTCAAGATTAAAAAAATGCAATCATTTCTAATAATAAAATGTAAATTGGTAATTACTTGTGCTTAGTTCTTTGCCTAATGCTTTATTAAAAAAAAAAGAAAATACAAAGGCAGGGCCAGAGCCCTGACCACAAGCTCTGCAATTACACTCCCATTAGGTGCACTCCACTACCATCAATATGCACAAGATTTTTTTGATAATCTTATAATCCGTTTTGTTTCATGAATGGATTAAAAAAAAAAAAAAATTGAACAATTTCCCTACCTATTTAAAAATAAGTAACAGTTTATGGTCATTAACCGGAAACCTAAATGCAGCATCTATGCCTTGCTTTAAAGGAGATGTTGAGGAAATACAATGGGTAAAACTAATCCTATTCTTCTGCACTGAGAACACTATTAATCACAAAAGTAGAATATCAATGTCCAGATTCAAATGATAATGCTTTTTAACATTTAAAATGCTTCTGATTTGCATGTACAACAGTGATAATAATTTCACCAGATATAAGCCACAAGAAAAAAATATTGGTACTTCAACTTTACATAAAAAAAAAAAAAGAAATGTAGCCAAGGAGACTGTAAACAACAACAACATCAACATTATCAGAAAAAGAAATCAGTCCTTCCAGGTTTTGTATTAGACAGTTTAATAACTTGTCAGAAGTAGCAGGCCTTTCCATATCTTAGATGGCTTCATTTCCCAGCCAGCACTTCAGGCCTATATATATATATATATATATATATATATATATATATATATATATATATATATATATATATATATATATTTCACCTTCACAAGGTTCTCTAAGAGTTTCGCTTTGTACAAACCTGGGAGAACTCTTTCCTAAGCTCAATCAGTCTTACCTGCACTGACTCCTAACTGCGATTATATCTTCTGCCTCTCAATCAAGTCCATTCCACTGAAGGCCCCTTGCCTTTAATTTAAACGATACATTTTATTGCACAGAAATAATCCTCTGGTAAAATGAGGTTGTCACAGATTGTCATTAGCACACTAGTAAAACAATGAAGACATTATTTGGAGAACCCCCAGGCGGGAAATTAGGGGAATAAAACCATCTCTACCACACGGGTCCTATTGAGATTAATGAAAAAATTATGCAAAACATTTCATTTTAATTTTCCTATGACAGTGTTTTGCATACACATATTCCATAATGTATTGTATCTGATGATTTATTAAACTAATCTCAAGAAACAACCAGCGTAGCACTCAAGAAAATTATATTCCTAGCTCATTTTCAAAGTAATTGAGCCTCATCAGTTTTTGTAGGATTTTAATACTGTTAATTGTAATTTACTCTCTAAGGGACCACTAGTAAAATGTATTTAAATCTGTTGGGCTGGTTGAGAAGATTATGTCAAATTGGATACGTAATAGAAGTGTCATGTACAATTATAAAGAAATAGCTGGAAGGAGCAACATTCGTTTAATTTTGCCCAACCTGACAGGGCAAAAAGCAATGAGACAAGTAGCTGGATGCTGAAAGAATGACACTGCAATCTCTGCCTTTTGTCTCCAAATATTATTAATGATTTAATGCATTTGTTTACTAAACCTATTAATGTTTTATATGATCAAATGTGCATATTCAGGCAATTTTAAAAAAAAAAAAAAAGAAAAAAAAGCAGCATTGCTTAATATTGCGTTTCTGAGATAAAAGTCTGTAACTGGGCAGAGATAAATGAAACAAGGGAAGACTGGTATTGAAACTGTACAAGTCTGCTGGCACTTAAATAGTGAGCTTGTTGTTTGATTATTTTTATCCTTATCCAGATAAGGGAAGGCAGGGGAGGCAGGAGCAGCGCTCTGTGTCATCAAAAAGACACAAAATGAGGGAGACCAACGACTCTTCTATACAAGGACGAGTGCCAAATGTAATGCTGAACCAGGTCACCAGGACCATTGGAAGTGATGGGTCAATTCTGCGGATTACGCATTTGCAAAAAGGATGAAAATTTAGCCATTTTTAAGACAACCCAAGAACACCTAATGACGGATTTATTTTTAATATATGATATGTATGTGTATTGTTTTATTTTTTTTTGTACGAATATATATATATAAAAGCTATAAAATCATTTAATTTGATATATTCTATATGGAAAAACTCGCATAAGACAGTAGTTTTTGTGCTGATCTAAAGGTAGTTAATGTAGTAACGGTTGTTAGCAAATGAAAACTATGCCAGATTGTCGTGTGGATTTTTTCAGCTATTTACGTTTTGTGTGTGTGTGTGTGCGTGGTTTGTGTTTTTTTTTTTTTTCGTTTCTCTTGAACAGATAAATGTACTATGGGTAATAATCTGGTAGTTTTCAGATTCAATTGGGGATAATATGGTGACATCAAAGCATGACAAAACAATCCCCATTTTGAATTTGTTGTATATTTACTTACCAAAAATAAACAAAACAGACTTCCCTGTGGTGTTTGTGTAAGTGCAGCAGCCTCGCTGCTGTGCGGGTCATGGGAGTGTTGATGCCCAGTTTAAAAGTATTCATTCTTGCTTCTTGAAGAACAGTGGCTCATAGTCAGTGTACAAAAGGCTGTGATTTAGTAAGGGACTGAAACAAAATCTCAGATTGTTGGTTTAAGAAAATCCATTGAAGTTCTGTGGCAACCACAACTTTGATCTAGTGGAGCTCAGAAAGCCTTCACCCTTTGGTGTAAGAGCGCAAGCTGAATGGCAGAACAATAGCCGGTTGTTATGTTTATTTACCCTTACTCCTAGATGACTGGACCTCTGGAGCACATCTGACCCCAGGACTGGTGAAAGGAAGCAGAGGCCTATAGGAAAAAAAAAAGCTAATAGTATACAAGAACCTTTCTTTTATTTTTTTTGTTTTAAGAAGTTGGGTCTTGGAAATCCCAAAAAATATTTCTCTCAAATGCAGCATTATTTAACAAATAAAAAGTCAATTAAGAGACTGTATGAAGATGTCCATTCATTTTATTTAAGATGATTCAAACATTTAGTGGAGATGTAGGAAAAGAAAGACAAAAACATGATTGCATCAGTCAATTTCTCATTCCTATAGTAACAGGCCAGAGGGAGTAAATGAATTGCAGTTCAATCAAAATATATACATCTTCATTTCAAGTGAACTAATTTTAGCAATGAATCATTCCTCACACTTCATGAACTGCTTCTGCAAGGATGACAATATTCTGTGCTTGTTTCAGAGTTGGTAAATCGATCATACTGCCACGAAAATTGAATGCTCCCTATAATAAGAAAAAAAGTGAAAAAAAAAATTATGCAATATCCATATACATCCATTCATTCTTTCCATCCAGGTTAGTTCAATATGGGGTTGTAATGATCAGAGCTTAGCTTGGCACCATCAGCATCAAGGCAAAGACCACCAAAGGCAAGATGGCAGTGCACTGCAGGCCATGTGCATGTGAGTATAGAGAGAAAAAAAAAAAAAACACAAGTGCCTGGCAAAATAAAGGACAAAGCTGTCGAGCTGCCTTCTCCCTTTCTTTGTGGAGTTACCTTTTCTTTTCGGAGATTCGCACCGACTTGGCCCTTCCCTAACACCTCCACTTGGCCACGGACTACAACATAAGCTGAGAACCTCAAGGTAAACGGCTTGCTAGTTCTGCTGAATGCTGTTTCGGTGAGGCCTGAAATAAAATTTTCACTTCTGGATGCAACAGTTTTCTCATTAATCTTGAAGGTGCCTCGGAGATTCTATAAAAATTCCTAATTCAGTCTCATTTTAGCCAATTTGTGCTCTATGAGAAAATGCAGAGATCAGAACACAGCACAAATAAAATTGCAAGTGCATAATCTTTCTGATAACCATTTTCAGAAGCTCGGGTAATTTTCATTCTGACAAAAAAAAAAAAAAAAATACATCTCTGTTGTCAAACTCCTGTTTACTGAGTTATTACCGAGACCTGAAAAGTGTCTTTCAGGGTAACCTTTAAAATAATGAACTGCCAGTAGTTCTCTTACTGCAATTCTTCCTCCAGGCCATACCTAATGTAAGAATTACTGGCAGGAAGGTGTAGGCAGATTGTGTATCACCACTGTAGCATCTAAACAGAAACAACCCACAGCGCAGAAAACAGAAGATTCAATGATGCACTAAATTAGGAACAATAATATTCTGCTCTTAATTTGCTTTTCCATCAATAAAATCTCAGAACATTAAACTGCAGTTTCTTCTCAAAATGCCGGATATTTTCATTTGACAGATTTTAATGCATTGCCCCATGCCGTCCAGCATCATATGGCAACTTTTCACTTGTAAGCCCACTCGGTAATGCTTGTCACAGGTACTGCTGCAAAAGCAGCTCTGGCATTTGGGGAATACATAAACAAACAAACAAACAAATAAATAAGCCAGTAAAGTAATCAATGGGCAGACCACATCAACATTACAAGCTTTTTCCGAATAAGAACTGCCTAGTTTACCTTTCCCAGCTTCTGCTGCTCATCAAAGGCACTTATGAGTTCCCGGGCCCATTTCACTTTCTCCGCACTAGGGGAGAATTCCTCTTGGACGACTTGGACTTGATTGGGATGAATCACCTGCTTGCCTAAAAGGAATTAAAAGTCTGTTAAACGCACGTAAGGTTAGGAACTCAAAGGGGAGGCACTGGGGTTTAGGTTTGAAAAAACTCCTGCGACACAGTTTAATGGACATGTTTGTTAAATTACGCCTGGCAGTTGCCTGCAATTGTGCAAATCACCCTATCAAGATATAGTTAGAAAAACAAACAAACAAATGGTACGTTTTATGATTTGATCAAATTAGAGGCAAAAGTTTAGAAACAGAATCTTTTTTTTTATGGTACAAACAAGTGGCTCCTGTAAGTGGGCAGTAAAAAGCTGTGAAGAGCATCCAGTGATGCGGATGTTTGTATGCAGCAGAGAACTGAATGGCAATCTGATAACTTCTGCAATAGCTTGTCACTACAAACATTTAGGGAATTTAATGGGGGTAACAGGGACTTTATGTTATTTGAAATTGTGCTTAGTTTTAGAAACAAACTTATTCACCCAGGCATCATTAATAATGCAAAGCCTGGGATGGCAAGAAGAAGTTTAAAAAAAAAAAAAGCATTTATGGTGAAAACATTTTTTATATACATTACCTGAATTCTCAGTGTGTGTAAAAGACTTTTTTGTTTTTTAATGCAGTGAGCCAATATAATTATGTTAAGCACTAAAAACCGACTTTAAGCCTATTGACATCAATGACCAAACTAAAACTGCTAAGCTCGTAATATAAAAAAGGAAAGTATGGAAACAAATAAATTATATTTTTTTCGTTAAAGTTCTTGATAAATAATATATGATGCGTTACACTTTTACTGGAGACACTTTCTAAAGTGTATGTAGGTCCGCATTTTATGTAAAAGTGAGTTAAAAAGGTAGACATTAAACCGCTCCCAGTCTTTGGTGTTCATTTGGTTAAGAATAGTTCAACTTCATCAAACTCCGATTACCTGACGTGACTTAACATTTCCTGCATTTTTATTACAACAAAGAACGATTACCCAGAAAGCAAAGGACAAAAAACCAAATATTCATCCTCACATAACAGCAATGCGAATAGATAACTCAGTTTCTTTACACCCTATCTGAATATAGATTACAGAAACACTGGGCATCACTTTTGAATTTTTATATATATATATATATATATATATATATATATATATATATATATATATATATATATATATATAAATTCTGAACTAAAATAAGAAAGAATAAAGAAAATGAGCAGATGGAAATAGTGATAATAACCTGCATGTGTAAACGCAGCACAAAAGCAGGGGCTTACACATCACAGTAGATCCAATATACAGTGCAACACTTTTACAAAAATGAACTTGGAGACAATTTCCCTTTTTTAGTAAGTTATTAATATTGAAGCAATCTTTTTCCTCTCAGGTAATTTACACAGACACTTGCAGCAAGCTCTTTGAGAAGTCTGAAGCGGTTTTTAACTCGATTCCTCACTGTTATTTGCATTGACAAGAGTATAAAATAAACTGCTGATGACAAGTTTGATTCAAAAATCACCGCATAAAAATATAGATGTCATGCTGAAATGCCACAATTATTTTATATTTGAACTGCTTGGATTAATGAACAACCAGAAGGGTGAAAAATTGGAAGTCATTATAATGTATGACCATGAAATCCTGTTTTTACAGTACCATTTGGTAGCTCTTGTTTTAGATCAATACCTGTCAAGTCCCACAGGTGCACATAAGGTATTGTCACTTTTTCTTTCTTTTTTTGTGGTAGAACATGCTAGGAGAGAGTAAAACCTGGTTATCTTCATCATTTATCCAGTTTTTAGTCTGTTACTAAACCTTTGGATTATTGGCAATTGTTGTTTTGTGGAACGAGATGTCAATAAAAATGTATTGCCTGTTAAACATAATCTGTCAAGAGATATGTATATAGTAAATCGCACCAAATATGAGACTGCCTCTCCTATAGATAATAATAATCTCACAGCATTTCTAGTTTATATGAGAAGAGTTCAAAATTCAACTTTCCTAATATGGCTTTTTCTTGTCATTTTATTCAGCACACTGGGTGCCGGGTTTATAAGGTGCAACGCCTACGTTTGATCGTAATGAAAGTCATTATAAATAATCTGGACAGCAATACTGTATATTAAAATAATGTTCAGTATTCAACACAAAACAATGCAGATGCATTAAACTTTTCTGCTAAAGATTTGCATCACCACTATATAAATTTAGCATTTCATTAAATTCAGAAAATCATTTTTAAACAATGTAAGAGTTTTAAATTACAATTTGAAATCAGAAAAAAGAAATAATTTGAAAAAGAGCAGGGGTCCAATGGCACAGATCCTATTCAGCCACGTTTGTTTAACTGCTCCCTCAGGTTACACACAAGTTTTTTGCTCGGAACACGACGACGGTTCTCCAACAAGTAAACCCAGCCAAAGGTTTTATCATTTTTCACGTAGAATTCACTGCTTCATTATTTGCACTTTTTCTACTGATAAGAGATGAGATATAATATTACAGCAATCTGAACCTGACAATACAAAATCCATTAGGTCTGGCACATTTTCCTAATGCAAGTGCTTTCTAAAAGAAAAATGCGACCTTTTAGAAAAACGAGTGGCCCAACCATTAAACCCAAAAAGGGGTCTGACATCAGGGGATTTCTAGCTGCATCCTGGCTTCAGCGCTGGCTCCCCGGGTGACCTTGAGCAAATCAGTTAACCTCATTGGGCTAAAGACGGAGGCCCTATTCTAAGCGATTCCGCATCAGCTGGTGTTGGTGTAAAGTTCACACTCCCCGAAGTGCTTTGGAGTCCCTTTGGGAATGAGAGGTTTTGTGTAAATGTAAACATTATTACTACAAGGTAGATGTGTCACACTGTTATAAACAAGACATCAGCTTCTTCCACATGGAATGAAGTGGCCACGAACTTGTGGAATGTCACTTTGCTTTGCATTTACTCCAACTGGTGCCTAATTCTTTTTACCATAAAATAAGCAGTTTCATCTCCATCAGTGACGTAAATGTCATCAATTCTTTTCTTCTCATTCAGCTTTCCTCAAGACAACAGACAATACATTTTTAGTACATTATTATAAAATAGACTAAATAAGATGCTTAAAGCAATGATAATTATTATGAATAATTATGCAGAGAAATGATCACAGAGGCAAGTAATCGGTACCTACTCATTAAACAGAAGCTTAAAGCATCTCAAAAGAATCAATGAAAGAAAAGCGGCCTCAGACGTGTTGTGTCTCCTCCTTACTCTTTACAGTGGACAAGTTCTATTAAATGACAGTCTTTGTTGTGCTACTTCACCTTATGTTTAAGATGTTCAGCCATCTCCAGAGTCAATTATCTAGCAGGTAATACTTGCTCTAGAGGGTATTATTGCTTAAGTAGGGTACTAGTACTAATAGCTACCAACTTAGCTCATGCAGCACAGAGCCCTTAACGTTAATCTTTTAATCCACAGCTTTTCAATGTGCTGTGCAGAATGGGAATGAACCATTATAGCAATTCAGCCTTTCTTTTTCTTCTTTTTCCTTTATTTCCCAATTCCCTAGCGTAAGAACTTGGTCTGCGAATTAATGAATCAGTTTTAAGTCAATGATCAATAAAGCTCCCTGTTTACTGTGTGTCAATTGTTTCTGCTTTTCCTCAGCTAAATTCCAGCATTCACCTTCATAAACAAAATCTTTCATGTTCCAAACTCATTGCCTTTGTTGTGCAAGTCAGGTGAAATGAAATGAATTTGTTTGGGCTTTTCGGATTTCTCGGAAACTGCTTTCAGGTCCTCTAATTTCTGTATCTAACACTTTCTTAATCCCACATTTAAATTAAACCCTGCATTTTAACCTGGTATCTCCTGTTTGTTTCGCTAAATGACCAGTTCAAAACTACTTGACTAAAATTTCAATTAAAAAAAAAAAAAAGAAATGACCCAAGTTTTACGCATACTTGTATTACTTTACTTGAACAGACTTGTTAATTTTATTTTTTAATGCAGGTATTCAATGATAACATTGGGAACTAAAAAATGGACCTGCGTTACGTGCAAACCTTTATTATGCCAGGCAGCACAATTTAAAGGTAAAGAAGCTGCTTTGGAAACCACAAGAGTGCAGGTTCACTCACGGCCATCGACTCATTATTGGGCGATGCTAAGCAAGTCACTAGGTTTTTGTTTATACAGTTTTGCATACACTGTTTTAGATGGTATTTATGTAAATAATCAATGTATTTATTGTAAAATAAAATGCGTGTCATATATATATATATATATATATATATATATATATATATATATATATATATATATATATATCAGTATATTGTATAATATATATATATTAGTATACTGGATAATATATATATATGTGTGAGTGTGTGCATATATATGGTGTATATACAGTATACAGTGTGTGCATATGAAGTCCTGCATAAAATTGCAATGAATGTCAACATATATCTATAAATCGAGGTAAAGCTTGTCATGCACACATTAATTAAGGAGTTCATATAGGAAATTGGCAGGAGTGAAACTGGCTTTTTTTTTCATATTCTAGATACTCTGATCATTTTATTTATATTTTGTAGAAATATTTGAAATATGCCTCTAATGTGTGTACCCAGCACTTGTCATAACAGATAAAGAAGCAAACCATATACATTGGCAACACAAATACAATCAAGGAAATACAACATTAGATTACAATAAATCCTAACACAGTTTAGATTAGATTTATAGCTAATAATAAGCTTATATATGTTCACAATATTTAAAAAAAAAATCTGCTTATTTCATTTTAAAAAAAATAATGAAAAGTTAAATGGTATCATGTGGATTTTTTTTTTTTTGGTGTTCAGCTGAATATAACCACATTACCAACATTTTAAGCATAAACCACACTAAAACCAACAGATAAAAACCGTGTATAGGCTGAATTGCTTTTATAAAAAGGGGGGAAACAAAAAAATCTGCAAATAAAATCAGCACCGCAAGTATACAATGAACTTGGCTTTGATTAACATTAAAAATACATTTGTAATATTCAGCGCAGACAGTATGCTGTCTTTTTCCAATGTGCCTATAGTGGTGATTTCTGGTGAACGTCGGCCCCCATGTTATGCACAAATCCACAATTCTGTGTATGACTGCTGAAATGACACAACATGAATTGAGTAACACTGATCACTACGGTGTTTAAAAGGAAGCATTCTGTTAACGAAAGAAATGTTATCAGTAAAAGGTTAATATTTAAAGATGTGAGAATATAATGGGCTAAAATGCAAAAACAAAGTGCATGTATTGTTAAATTTAAGGCAATTATTCTTTCATAACAAAATTAAATCCATGGATGAAAGTGGTGTTGATGTTTCCGATTATTCTGTCATTTAGCAGGTCTTATGCAGAGGGCTATAGAATTTAGTAAACAGATGGTACCTGTAAAGCCCATAAGTGCGCCCTCTCTTGACTGCCTGCGAAGTCCCTCATTGTCCTGGTAATCGATGTAAACAAGGTCAATAGCTTGCAGGCCAAAGGCTTTGGCTATAACAACAACTTTCTGCCTGGCATACAGAAGCTCAGTGGCATCCTTTGTTCTTGTAGCACCTAGGATGGTAGGAAAACATTTTTTTTTTAGGAGAAGAGAGTTTTACGACAAGACAGTTGTAATACATAGCTGAAAATACATTTAAGTGGAGGTTACAGTTATAATGGTGCATCATGTCGTTGGTGAATAGTTTGTGCAGTATCAAATGAAAGGGTTATTAAAATACATAATGTTATCTGTCCATCTCAGCAGCAAATAAATGACAATGTTAACTTTTTAAGATTGAAATAAACCTGCTCATACAATCATTGGTCCTATAGGAAATATACTAAGACGTATTTATTTGAAAATACACGAAAACTGAACGTGGAAACAGTAAGTGTATTATGGGTCAGTTTATGAGCTGATATTGCAGGATGAATTTAAAGCCACACAGTTTTGGTACAAACACAGATCCAGACTTTTCTTTTGCAATACCTGTTACTGAGTACTTATTGGTAGTTCACTTATAAAATATATTTATAAACAAAACAGTTAAAGAAGGCTTTACAATTTCAATTCAATTCAATTTAATTCTTTATTGTCATGTGTACAAGTACCACGTATTTGGCAGCTTTTTGCACCCAATTAATTAGTTGGCAAATAATCATAAGATGTTTCTTTATATTTATCTCTATTTATGTTTCATCTTTATGTTTTATATTTTTGTTGTACTTCTTTCCATCATACTATAATAGTTATTCATAGTTATTATTATAGTATTGCATTCTTGGCTGCTAAGTAGAAATATGTTTAATTAAACTGAAAAATTGAAATATAATATAAGCATATGCATTCACTTTAAAATGGGAATTCATAAATCTTATATTAAAAGGATCTACAGAAAATTGCAGTCTGTAATCTGTAGAAAGGGAGCATTTTGTACATTAGATGTTTTGTTAAATCACTAATATTTGCATTTAGTATAGCAAAAATTGAACAATAATCATTAAAATATACGTATCTATGGAGAAGAGAAAGGAAATGAACAAAGTGACCTATGCTTGCACAAAAATCATCCGAGCCAAACACAACTCCATCATGATGAAGGCCAGCCTTTGGTCCCAGGTGTTGAATTTCCTGACAGACAGCCTTTAAGATAAAGAAACATGCAATCAGATAACAGAAGTAAATACATAATAAGATTGAAGTGGAATAAATAGTGCAATCAAATCTGAAGTGTAGCGCATCAATATACGTATCTTTTCAAGCACTGTAATCATTAGCACAATCTTCTGCTCAAACATACCTGGTCTTTACAGCAAAACAGTACAAACATTAAAACTTGAAGAGAAGCTTTAATATAATTAATTTGGGTGCCTATATTACATGGTACCCTACGTTACACCTTACACTCTGCACATTACCTTTCTGCATTATTTACTGAAAGCTGTCTATGCTTGTCGCTTGTTCATCTTGGAGAAGTATCCCTGTGGTACACAGCACTGCAAAACAACTCTTTGTAAAGAAAGTTTGGAATTTGATATGGCATTGTGTCAGAGTCTGAGCAGTTGGATTTTGTCTGATGCTTTTGTCAGGTTCCAAATTAATTTCACTTCTTGCTGTGACACAGCGATATTTTCCTGTCAAAGCTCCGGACTCAGCCTTGCCAAAGCTGAACAGAGGTCTTCAGAACAACACAACAAACAAAAACAAAAAGAATAGAGATGGCACATACTCCTTTTTCCTTCTGTCCTCAAGAAAATATTCAGAGTGAAAGAAAATAAATTATTTTACTAGCTATAACCTCCTGAAATAGCAACCTTGAACGTATGTCTCCATACATAATTTTTAATTATGAGAAAGATATCTGCACACACAAATCCCACACTAGGATAAACTGAAATACAAAGTAAGAGTTTTCTATGATATCCAAACAGAATGAGCATTGACTTTCGTCAAATCAAATACGTTTACGCTAGGAATCTTTTTCACTCTAAGAGCATGATGGGGCAAAACCAATATTAATTGATTTCACATGATTTAATATTTTATAACTGAACAAATATGTCACAATGTTGTGTTTACTTGTAGGTTGGACTTTATAACAGCTGGATTGGGCAGGTCAAAGAAAAACTGAACTTGAAACCAACTGGCTCATTCAGCTAACAGTACAAACGTAATATTAGGAATTTATTACCTTAAAATTGAGCAATCCCTGTGCGGTTTCCACAAATGTGATTAACTGCATGGCTTCAGTTAAGGTTCTTCCCTTTAGGTAATACATAATTCTGTCCACAAACTGTAAGGGAAAACACAGAAAACACGTGATTAAAAACACAACAAACCTGCCTTTCACATCTGGGACTTGCATTCTGCTTCAGGCTTATGCATGTGTTCTAAATATTGTTATTAGTTTTGTTCCACTAAACTATGATTCAGCTACATCTTTGTGGCTTTACTAAGGGTTTACTTTTCCACAACTAATTAGCTTTCAATGTTTCAAACATTTGGCTCACTTTGTGGCATTTTGTTGGCGTGCTTCTTAGGAAAATGACTGACAGACTAAATAACTGAAACGTCTGTTAATTTGTATTTGTTAGATTACAAAATTAATTTTTTGAGAAAACGTAACAAATTTTATATATAATTTTAGGCTGTTAATGAGACCATTTGTATGATGTTGTTATTTATAAATATAGTAATTCTGGACTTAATAGAGGGTGCTGAGTGATAAAAAAAAACATACCTTAAAGCCACTTATTCTAGTTCAGAATAAATGGTAAATACTCTCTGATAATGAAACCTGAACTATATTTTAACTAGACCATGAATTTGGAGACAGAAAACTAGTTTGTACAAGAGAAGATAGAATATTAACAAACTTATGGCATGGATCACATGAAATCCACAATTAGACACAAAAGAGTTTCAAAGCAGCAGTGATTTTTATTAAGAAATTTAACAGCAGAAGGCTTTATGACCAATAGTAAAGACCTGTTTAGAATAGGGGTAGACGTATACACAAGTATGCACCCAGACATGCACATACTGTGGATTTTGTTGTGCTTTGTCCCTAAATTTTATTACAAATGGAGGTGGAGCATAGACACTTGAAAAAGGAGTAATCCCCAAACAAACGAACAAATAAATAAATAAACAGAAGTGTGAAATCCACCTGCTAGTTTATTTCACTTTGGTATAATACAGCTTTACAGGACAAACAGTAGATGCAGTGTTTAATAAGTCTCTTCTTATACTCTTTATTCTGTATGATTCCTTCACTATTTTAGCTTACCTAAGAAGGCTTTAAAATGAAGTTTAGTTCTTTGAAGACCAAAGCATTCCAATTTTTTCCAAGAGACCAGTTCACAGCTAGCTATGAGCTGTCAGTGGGGTTGCCCAAATTCCAAAATCTATCATCTGGAAACACACAAAAGCTCCCTGTCTCGGATATTTCCTTTCAAAGCAAGTTAAAAAAAAAAAAGAAAGAAAAAGAAAAGAAAAAAGAAAAAATATACAGAGTGGAAATCTTTTTTTTTTCCCCTTTTCTTACTAAACAAGCAGGATTTTACAGAGATAAAAATAACCACAGGTAAGTAAAAGCTATTTTTGTAAATAATGGCAAAATCATCCCACACACATGCTTATTGTAACTCAAAGAATATTCATTCATTGAAGGATTCAGGAAAAAAAGGGAATTTTAATCATCTCTCCATTCAATCTCAGTTGGATAAATCATATCTAAGAGATTTGCATAAATATAAACCATCAAAGACTTTTCATCTTCAAAGGGGTTTTCAAGACCCAATAAGCTTTGTACTGTAATCATCAGAGGTCACAACCCTGCAGGAGTAAGGCTGCTATGGCAACATAAAAACTTACTGCTAAGAGCTTAGCATAAAATTTCAACCAATAGAAACAAAGCTAGATATTATATAAATACACACATGCGCGCACACACACACATATATGTATGAATGTATATATGTGTGTGTGTATGTGTATGTATATATATATATATATATATATATATATATATATATAATATATATGTATGTAAAAATACATACACATGCACACTTTTTTTTATACATATATATATATAAGTGTGTGTGTGTGTGTGCAGAAATAGGAGTTTTACGATACTTAATTGATTTTCTTTATTACTCTTTTTCCCACATTGAATTTGGACTGCTAAGTAAATAACTAGAGAATATTTCTGGAAGTAAAACAGTTACTGATAATCACATGACCTACAGGATGTCGCTACCCAAGTCAAATGACACTGGTATACGGAGGCTGTGCATGGTGAACACTTAAGAGGCCCGTAGATTTAAAGGGCTATTAGAGACCTTTTGAGTGATGATAAAAAAAAAAAAAAAAATTACCAGGACATCTTTACTGGCCAGAGAATACGGATCACTGCAGGTTTAATTAAATGTTTATTTGCTATGGTCTGTCTACGACGCACAGTAAGCCCACTGCATTACAGTGTAAACCACAGTCCTAATGCCTGACAACGAGGGGTGCCTTTGCTTTGCTATTGTGACATTATTATAGGGTCTGTAGTTTGAAGAATATGAACACTTACAGCTGTCAATTACTCTGTGTCTGTAAACGCTAATGGTACTTATGTAACATTAACTAAAGCAGTACCTTCCATCTGAAGTGACAGTATGAGCAGAGTGCAAAACAGAGAGGAAACAGACATGAACAGAAATTCATGCAACCGGTATGGCGAGCACTAGCAAGAAGGCGGCAAGTGGACAAGTTTCAATTAATTTTCATCAAAAGAAGCAGATTAAATGTTTCCGGCCTGCTGAAGTGTTCATTTCACAGAAGAAAAAAGAGGGAGAAAGAAATTGGGGAGGGGATGAAGTAGCAGGCTTCAGCAATTCTTTCAGTCCCAATGCACACCCAATAGTGTGTTGGCAAGAATGCACACTGTTCAGGATTTGTGGGAGAATTGTCTCCCAACAAAGGAAGGAGAGTTACGCTTGTTATAGTCCAATAAGCCATGTCAGTCAAACAAGTACCCAGAGAAGAGACAATGGGCAAGCAAGAGATTTTCACACAAAAGGAAACAAGTAAGCCCTTCTTTTAGTTACAAGTCAGCCTCTAGGTTTCACTTATAGCATAAATAAAAAATGGGAAAATAAACAAAAGAAAGTTTTATACTACCCTCTCACAATCACATCAAGGGTAGAGCACTGCTCCCAAAGCTGACACGAGAAGCAAACAGTTAATTCATAAATGCAAAACAAGTTCACCAAATGCTAGAGTAAATAACAGTGCTTAAAGGGAAAAAAAAAAAACAAAACGCTAAACTCAGCAAAAGCAGTTAAAATAGAGGTCAGAGGATTCATCATGCAACAAACTTCTTTGAAATGGTGGATCGCACAGAAAGTAAGGTATGTTAAGTTGTATTGTTTAATATCTAAATGCAGAAAAGGCATAATACACAAGGCTATACAAAAATGTAGTACTTTAGAAAAAGGCTATTAAATTATAGCGTGTATACTTTTCTCATTTTAGCTGGGGGAAGAGATCAGCAGGAAAGAGCACCCAGTTGCTTTATTGCTTGAAATTGCATACTTTCAAAACCATTGCATGTGTTAGGTCAGTGCAATATAATTTCCCTACTGTTCACAATTAGATATGTCCTGCTGAGGGTATAAAATCTTGCATTCATGTTCAGGGCATATTCCAGGGAACTTTATCTATAAGCATTGCCTTTCCTTGTGCTGTGGAGGGTGCACCATGCACATGTCCGTATGAAACATTTTTAAAAAAAATGTAATTAATGCCGATATCCAAACAGGGGACACTACAATTTATTGACTACCAACGAATAGTTTTCTCTTTGATTCAAAAAGTGGCTCCATTTACAGTAAGTCTCAAAATCATTGTTTTCTGTGAGTGAATGAGTATCTCTCGGAAGTGCAAGGTTCAATTTAAAGGATTTTTTAGGTAGGAAGGATTTACAGATGGTGTACTACTTCCTGGCACGTGTAGTTAGCTGGGATCAGCATTAGTGTCACACAAACCTGAAAGGTAATTAGTGTGCGTAAAACACTTAGATGGCAGAAATGATTAATTTGTTTAATTGCTTGCTAATATGACCTTCTAAATGGAATACCACTCGGATATGTTATGGTTTCTTCTTCCACCTTGTTTTATCCCATCTGGGATCAAAGTCCTAAATACTAATAATTAGAGCAGTTAAAAGTATAAAATGGCATCAATGATGATTTCTCTTAAGTGGTTGCATACGTGACATTTACAAATAGTCTACAATTGAAAAAATATTTTTATGGGGGGGGGGACATTTCTCCTCCTGTCCTTTCTTTAAAATTGACCTCCTGAAATGTAATAGTTCCTGCCTCTCTTGGGCACACTTGTCACAAAACACACAGGGTCATTCAAAGAGAGATGCTTTAAAGAAATATACTAATTACTGCTTTTATTGTGCTATCAGTAACCTAAAATGAGAACTATAAACTTTTATTTTATATAGCTCAGTTTTTTTACCGTTAAACATAAACAGAGGTTATTTACAGTATGTGTACAGAACTTTTGTGCCACTTTTGTTTTGTTACTATCAGATCACAGAGTCCCGATAGACCTTCATAAGGATAAACAGTGAATCGCAGGCAAACTGGGCATTTAAAGGCCATTGACATAGTCAGCAGTCCACATTGCCTACGTGCACAAATGATATTCCCGTACAGAATCTGCTACTTATGCACAGCATATGATGACGTCAAATCGCTAAAGACCTAAATAGTCAGACAGTGTTCAACAAAACTTATGCATGTGGAGAACACCGAGGTGAAGCTTGCTTAATGCTTAGAAAGGAAGCAAAATTTTACATACGGGGGATTACATAGATACATTTGTTAGCTACTAGCTGGGTGAACTCAATCATTTGGCTATCCAATATAGTCTTATCCTGGTATGCCTCTTGTGGAGGCTAAGACAGTGACTGGTATTAAACAGAAAGCATTCTTGGATGCAAAGTTAGCCCACTGCATACCACCATCCAGGCCAACATAAAGTGGTCAAACAACTTACAGCACCTTCTTGGACTCAAACAGGAGCCCTCAATAGAAACACCTCAGCTGACAGTCAGTCTGACAAGTACATGCTAGGAGGTGCAAGTTGGCATAAAATGCTACACTGTTACCCATCAATCTTTTCTAAGCTAGTACCTTTTACAGCCTTACATAAGTCAACAGCGCAAGATAAACTGGCAAATGTTTGGAAAATGTAGTGTACATCTCAAGGAACTATTGAGATTTGGGGTAGGCCATTAAAATGAACAAACACAGGAGTCAACTGAAAAAAATATATTAGTTTAGTGAATCACATTGATGTACTGTGGAGTTAGAATCGGAGAAAATAAATGAAGGAACACCGGTTCTAACCCATGAACCACACCACAGACTGAGGGACTGGCAGGAAGGACACCAACACTTTGTCCTACATGTTCTTACAAAGAAGACATCATAGACAGATTAGAATACAGGAATCCCTGGATATTCAAGCAATTTCCTGTCATGTGTACACATGAAGGAAACTAAGAAGATGTGACAGAGTATCTCCTCATCCACTAGGCTAGGTGCAGAATTCAGAAATGTCTTGTAGATGATGAAATGAAGCCTTGACCACAGTAGAGTTTTAAGATTTAATGCTGAAGGCACTGTACTATATGACTGCAAGGTTTTTTTTTTTACAAATTATGAAGGAATAAGTTCTTAGAAGCCAATGTGCATTAAGTGACTGAATTAATGATGATCTTCCTCTGTAAATTGCCTCAGAAAATCAAATATAAAATGTTGAACAAATCAGAGGAAGCCGTGCAGTCCATCAGGCTTGTTTGGTTAGCTAAACTGTCCCAATATCTCATCTAAATATGTTTAAAACTTTCTGCTTCAATTACTTCACTTGATTGTTTGTTCCATATTCTCACAACATTCTGTGTACTGAAATGCTTCCTAGTGGTAACCTTAAAAGCCTTACTAGTTTTCCACATTGTCCTCAAGTATTTCATTCAGATCTGTACTTCTTTTATTCTTCTATCTGTTGAACACCAGGCTGAATGTTTTTCTGTATTTCCAAAATGTGCATTCATAATGGCATGGAAACAATAATGAAGTTACTTTTGGACACAGCCAACCAATCATCCAGCTACAGCATTTTCTAGCCAGATATTCAATGTGACATGAGGAATGGAGGCCGAACCTGGCAGCACTTGGCACAAGGCAGGAACCATATGTATATAATGTGCCAGGGGTTTCACAGATAAATAAACATCTACCATCAGAACACTTTATATAGAGCAGAGAGAACAAGACAATAATACACACCTATGCAGAATTAATGAGAAAATAATTTTTGTTGATAATGTGTCAGAAAAATACATATTTTTGTAAATATTTTATTTTCAAAAGTGATAAGATTGCAATGGATTGCTACTTAATCAAAATATAATAATAACATACAACCATTTACTTTGAAATAAATACAAAGTAAAAAAGCAAAAACAAGAAAGAAGAAAAGGAGAAACAGGAGCAAAAAAAAAATCTTAACTTTTTTAAATATGACAAAATAATTAATAACATCAAACGGTCAATCACAAGCTCAGCATGCCAATTCTAAAATATAATGAATTTTTGCCATGTTTTTTAAAAAAAAAAGTTGTGGATATATCCTCTAAGAGATAGAGAGAAATTTTTTCTAATTTGTGACAATATAAAATGTCGCTTATGCATTGAGTTATAGAAGTGGATTCTTGCAGTCCGTAGTGTGCTACTGTATAGGATATTACAATTGATTTCTCCGTGTGCACTTTAACCCCATTCAGAAGTACATTAAATAATGTTATTAATGAACTAGGAGTGATTGTGACACCAAGGCTGTCTTACCCAAAATAACGTTCACTTACTACGTCCCCAGAACATGTGGCCTGCTGATGCTGGAGCTTGATGGCAGCACTTGCAGGTTGGGTCTTTCTCTTGGTACATTTTGGACAGTTTTAAATGAGATAAATATGATAGATGAAAGATCTTCAGTTGAATTATGGAGTGCTTGGTGTGTGTAGGACTACAGCATATTATGGTTCTGAGATGACAATTAAGAGGTCCCTTTTCCACTGTTCCCTGGGATCTTTGAGGAGAAGATTTTTTTAAATAGTTGTATATGTTTTTGAAATGTTCTTTTGAGTCTACATCAAGACTAAACAGTATGGCCTGTAGGACTGATAGGAATGTGAGATGTGGAAATTTGGGTGGCTTTCTTTGAACAAAAAATCTAATTTACATATAGGAAAAAATGTGTAGCTGGAAAGTTACATTTTGACCATAATTGTTCATAAGATGCCAATGCATTGACTGTATACAGACCTCTAAATGTTTTTATCCCTAATATTTTCCATTAAACACTGAGGAGGTGTAAGAAGATGGAAACAGAAGCAACAGACAGAAAACTATTTCAAACAGAAAAGTGATAGATTGCATCTACAGCAATTGAAAACCTGCACCCTATACTTTCTTTTCAGTTCCTTGTTTGACCTCTCATGGCTATTTGGCTTTGAGTGTGTTTCTATGTGAAAGCTGGCATTATATGGCTTTTCAGTCTCAGACTTCAGCTACCACATATCTGCAATATCATTGTATACATTACAGAGTTTTGCATTAAAGTCATTGACACTTTGATACACACTTTTTTGTGAATTGCTGTCTCACTTTAAATTTCCTTCATTAACCCCTTTTCACAATGTTCCTCTGAACTGGGCCTTGGCCAGGGATCTGCGCTGGTGGGGTGGGGGTCATGTCAGTAGTTGTAGAGAGATGAATTAACTGTTATGCTTGGAAATGAAGGCCCACCTGTTTTCTCTGTCATATGAATTGATGCCCCTTCATTTAAGAGTTTCAGTGGCCCTGCTACTCACTACGACAGCACTGATACTACCGCACTAAAAGCACAAACCTGATTTATCAAAATCTGTTACTCTGCAACCTTCTTTTTAGTGGTACTTGTTATTTGAAATCTGTAAGGCACACTTCCAAATTGTTTCTGTTAGTGACTGCTGCTTTTTCCATAAACATCTGCTGTACTCTTACTGTACTGCTCAGTCTGTGTATTTGGTATGGTACTACAATGCTGTTTGCTCTGTAAAGCGCCTTATGATGGTGAATGCTGTTATTTATACTACAATATACAGTATAAGAAAGCACCAATGGACTGCGTGTGGGGATTTCAAACTTTAATTAGGTGCTGGAAAATGAATCTTAAAAACTTTTAAATAGGCACATTTTTGCTGAGCAACATGACATCTCCAGCTTTAAAGTAGTTTTTTAGGTTGAACACTTCCCCATGTTAATGCATTTAAAAAGTATGGATAACTGCTGCCTAGGATTTTATCAGACATAACCTGTGCTTCAACCACTGGACCTCCAGGGAATTAGGGCCTTCTATAAATTATTGTGATACGCCATTAGTGTTTGGTGTCAATCACCTGAATGTAATATCAGCAAACTGAAAATAATTATAAAGCTCATCAGGTACAAGAACTGATTGCTGCTTAGGCCAGAGTCAATTCCTGCCTGGTTTTTCAGGCCTTTGTGCTGGATGAGCATGTTTCAAAATGGATGGATAGGTGGACAGATGGATGGAAGCACTGTAACAGCTCTGAAACTATCTACCTTTTCCGTTACAGGAAAGCAACCATTGGTAGCTCTCACCTCTCGCTGTGCTTCGTAATCTCTTTAACTCTTCTCAACAAGCTGTTGTTAATCTCCGTAACCTTTCAAAGAAGTGAAGTTGTTTATGTGATGGAAACAGAACAGCACTAAAAAATCCATCTGAGGTGATTGGAAACCGGCAGAATCCTTTTTTTTTTTTTTTTATTAATTTTACCTCCAGTTTAATGACAATGCATATACAGTATATTTCTCTTTACTGAGTAAAGGACAGCTACTTATGTTGCTCTTAACATGGCTTTGAGAAATAATGCAGCTGATCCAAACAGGAAAAGAAGAAAAACATAATTTTAGGCAATTAGCTTTAACAGTTGATACAATAACAGATTAACACCAGGTACACAATTAGACAATTTAACAATAATTATCAACTTCCATCCTTAATTACATATTTTACTTCCATTACCTATCGGATTCATTTATGTTTTTCGTTATACCAGATCAAGTGACTGTTAGGCCATATGGTTATCATGGCTTCTGCCTCCTGAAATTTGACTCCCCAAGAATTAAAGCATTGCCTTTTAGGGTTATAACTTTGAAAAAGTGAGGACCCAAAGCCAAATCAGGCACAGAAGGTAGTCAGTTTTGGGCAGTAAGGATAAGGATTTTATGTTAGTAACTGCAGATATGATAAGAGTTATCTTTTATAAGACATCTCAGAGATGACTTTACTGTGATTGCCTTCAGAATGACACACAAATATTTAGATATTCTGATTGAACCCAAATGTATATATTCTTGCTTTTTTACATAATTGCATAAAATGTAAAGTAATATAGCATATGTACCAGAAGTGTACTGCATATCTGAAACAAATCAAAGTCAAACTGAAAGTAATAATAAACCGATTTCAGTACATAAAGTTAGTGAAATACTGATTTGTATTACATATGCTGAAAACACCAACCTCAGGTTCAATATTAAAAGATACTTGAGATTAGGAGCTAGTAGAGATTGTACAAATTCAATGTAGGACTGTGTGCCTTGACTAGCAGAACTGGAGAGCACAATAAGCATTGGCTGTGAAGTCCTGAACAACTCTGATTGGACATTTATATGAATGTAAGACTACGCATGTATCTCCAGCCTTTAAAGAGTGTCAATTTGATCTAGTGTGGCAGGTTTGATCAACAGAGAAAACATGTTCTTTGGTTTGAACAAAAGCACAAGTATGATTTTTTTGATGGTATCAGGCAGATAATCGCTGCAATTTACTATTTATATTATTACTTCATGACGTTATGAACATCCTGCATCCTTATTCTGCTGGGATTATTGTAAAAATTTTAGAGTGAAATGGTTTCAAAAATTAATCAATAATATTGCAGAAAATGGAATCAGAAATTCAAAGAAATAATTGGACCATTTTGGTTTGATGTAAAACCACCTGACAGTTACTTAAGACTTCTTCACACTACCTCCTCATCTCCATTTCTGAACCATATCTTTTATCTGATGGACTATGACTATGTGGGTGTTCGGCTTCAGGCAAATGTTTACAATAACAGGTTAACTTCTGCTACTAAAATAACAATGTCCAAAAGATATACAAGTTACAAGAATGTGTTCAGAATATACATTATAAACTGATTTTTGACTTTAAAAAGAGCACTTATTTGTTGTCAGTTCAAGTTGTTTTCTGCGCTACCCTTGCAGTGACTGTTTAAATCATTGGAAACAAAGTAATAGAGTAAGCTGTAACAAATACAGTATGTGGGTCTATACTGTTCTGCAGAGCAGGTATAAATATTAATGGACCAGAAGACTAAATGTATCTAATACTGAGTTTGTAGCTGTGACTTCAATTAAACCTTTTCGCCAAGTCAAAAAGCAAAACCCTAAATCATAGTCAAAGATCAAATTAGAAACTCTCGATACAAGAAAACCAAAGATAACGTGTCCATGGCAGATTTTCTGTCAGTATCCAATCTTGGATGACCCAGAAACGTCTGAAGTTGACCAGGTATCATGTGCCAAGCTGATGTCCAGTGTCACACTTTATCATAGTAATCCCTTAGTAACACAGTGACACCTGCATCACAAAATGGCAGCGCCCATAAAAACCAAGATGGCTTTGAGAAAACATGCAAACATTTTAAACTACTTGAAAATGAAACCAAATCAGATGAAGTAACATTGACAATGGATTCAGCAACCCCAAAACCCAGAACTTTAAATTTAAAAGCACAAATCTCCCTAGAAAAAAAGATACAAATTAGAAACAAAATGTAATTGTAACATATGCAAAGTAAAATATTCACACCATTCCAGTTTGCATTTTATGTAAAATCCCCCATGTTCACCCATACTGCTGACTGTTGCCACCTACCTGGGTCAATGTACATCTTGAAGAGAGCTGGCTCTAACCTGCACTAAACTCTCTTCTCATTTAATTTATTGCTCTTACATTAAAGGGGTTTACAAACCCTTTCACGTCAAAGTGCTGGTGTGATTCCAGCTTTATATCTATTCTGTAGACAAAAAGTCAACAATACATCATTTTTTTTATACAGTTATACATTATTTTTCTCCTTTAATCTGCTTGTTTGGAGTAGTACACAAAAAAGGTGTTTTTTGGACAATCGATTTAATTCAAAACACCAACACAAATGATAATCGCTAATGAGAAGGCCCAATACTAACCGATCCCTGATACTAAGAAGTTCCTTTCTAAACCACAACCTACTGCTCACTGTGCATCTTGACCTGTATATTCTTTTTTTGTCAAAGCATGTATGCAGATACAGTATGCTAACATATATGTACACTCAGGGATACATACAGTAGACACATACTCTATTGCATACTTCATGTAAAGCTCCTTGGAAAGTTTCTCACTATAAGTAGAATTTTTGAACAAAAAGACAAGAAAGACTAATGAATCAGCCAAGACTAATGTTTCATTTGACCAATAAGGCATCATGCTGTAAGTTTTCAAAACAAATATTTTAAAACACACATAGACACACCTGCCCACAATTAGTGAAGGGAGACTTTGAGTCCTGCCCAGGAAATAATATTTACACTAATTAAAAACAGTAGTTAAAAGCTTCCTGCTTGTTGCCTCAGATGGCCGCGAGCAGCAGTCACCTACAACTGCTGGCCCTAAAAGCAAACCTTTAAATATGCAGCAATTCCTTTTGTTCTTGTTTCACATTAAGTGAAAAAAGAATTTATTTTAGGGCCTGTTTTACATTTCACGGCACCGAGGTACATAAACAGTGCAATACAAGTACAGATTTGCATATTTTATGTTCTCGTTGAGATGAAGCATTTTTCTTTCTGGGAATATCAAGCATCTTTTCAGCACAAAGAACAAAATGGAAACAAAAGTGGCTGAAACTGCTGAATTGACAGAGCTCTGTGACAGCCTGTGTGAGGCAAAGCAGGAAAACAGTTATTTAATGATGCCACTGTCTTCTGACCTGTCAAGAACCAACATCCGCACTGAAAAGTTTTTTGAAAGCCACTGGGATGATTCTTGTAGAACACTTAAGCAGAACAATGTTTCCAACAGAACGTCTGACACAAGGAATCAAGAGAGGATTAAGAAGCTTTGTAGTTAGTTGGACCGAGTGTTACATTTGTTGTTGGCTTTCCATTTAATGACATGTAAAACAATCTGATCAATCAAACCAATTACGAGGGAAAGACAACATTCATCGCACAACAGTAAAGAGAAGGCCAGTTACATAAAAAAGAAACTGAAAGGCTTTTAGTCAGCAGATGAACTGTGCAAAAACTACAAATTCATTCCATTTATTTAAAAACCTGATTCTTTTGGAAGAATATTAAATTTACAGAATTTAATCCTTGTTTTTCACAAGCAACCATCATGAGCATGAACTTACCTAGAAACAAAAACAACTGACACTGGCCTAAAATCTGCTTATAGTAGTCTCACTAATGCATGTCGGGCATAGAAAAAGTGTAATAAGAGAGAATATTGCAACTAATTTTACACAGCAATTATACACCACATACCCTAGACCTAATTTTATTGAATGACACACAAAAGCTGGCATCCAGAATACAGCTAGTGGTTCCATTGTGACTGTGCCGGCCCTCGGAGCTCCGTCTGAACACAGCTTAAAAGCAGTCCTGCTGACCAATCAGCAGCTGCCACCTGGGCCTCCCTGGTTATGCGCTATAATTTTGTTTCACTACAGAGTGGTTCATTAAATTCACATCTTGCAAGCATGCAATTATAAACGTTTTGACAGGCAAGTCAGCAACAAACAATTGGGCTCACTCCATCTTTTGTACATGCTGATAGAATAGACCAAGAGCTGATATTTGTGAAACATCATTTACTTTTGATTTCATACTACCTGAGCTGGAATTACTGCATTGCATTTATTTCACCACATTAATTATAAAAAGGCATGTTTTAGAAATATTAATGTTGCATGTTAAGTACAATGCAATATGATACAGTGATTTTATTTTTGGAAATTTTTTAGACTGTCAGATAAATTACATTGATAAACTAAAACATTTAACTGTAAACCTGCTTTTGGCCACTGCTGTATGTGTGTATGTGTATGTATATATATATATATATATATATATATATATATATATATATATATGTGTGTGTGTGTGTGTATGTATGTATGTATGTATGTATATGTGTATATGCATATATATATATATATAATATATGTGTGTGTATATATATATATATATATATATATATATATATATATATATGTGTGTGTGTGTGTGTGTGTGTGTGTATATATATATATATATATGTACACATACATACATACAGACAGTATATAAAAATACATCTTGTATCTTATCTTGTATTTCTCATATATAAAATGGTGCTACTACAAAACGATATTGGTACATTGGTTGACAGGGACATATTTGACAAGTCCTGGACATCAGGCCAACATGGTCTTGATGTATTTTGGACTGTATCTTAAACGAATGCTACATGCAAAAATTATATTTTTCATATGTTACTTACCCCATGTACTATACTTTGAAGACCTGCCTTCTCCCTGTCATTTGTTAGTCAAGAGTGCTATCTTCAATTCAAAAAGTCTCCCCCGTGAATCTTTGGGTTTTCTGTTTATGTATGTACTGGTAATTCCAGAAAAAAACTATTTAAGAATATTTTAGAAAAAAAGTTATTAGTTTTGCACATTTTGAACAAGAGATTGCATAACTGACATGTTGATCATTTGTGCTGATTAAAATTAGATTTTTTGTTTTTCCTTTTACCATGGACAGCACTGGCCACCATTGAGTTCTGTTGTGTCATAAACTTCTTTATCTCCATTCTGTATGAAAACATGATATTTTTTTTCCTCAACTTTCATTACAAACTACATGGAGTAAGTTAACATAAAACATATTTTTGGGTGCAGTATTCCATTAAGTGAATAAATACTGCATGAAAGAACTGTAATATAATTTAAGTTTTAAATTCATGAGCATAATGTATAAGCAACCCCTTGCTTTAACCTATGTGGCACCTCAACATGATAATTTACTAATCTGATGTCAAAAGAGACCCAGTGAATGCCTCGCATATGGAACGTTTTAGCTACTGTTTTAAATCAGCAGTTACAGGCTGAGTACTCAAAATCATGCACCCATTTTCTTACTGGCGACAGCAAAAGGGTATTAAACTTACTATTTAACACAACAATCATTCTAAACCTAAAATACAGTGTCACTCGTGTGCATCTTGGAGACACCTGAAGGCCTCTGCAGAGGTAAGCACTACTACCGCATGGACAAGATGGAGCACTGACGCTAATGACTTCTCACTTTTCACCCACAGCTCACAAGCTCATGCAACAGATGACACCTAATTTGATGTCCAAATTAAGCCCCGCCTTTTCTTTGAGTGGAGATGAAAAGCGAGACAGATCTCTGGAGGTAAGTCATCTTTTGACCTCGACCATCTGATGAGACAGAGCTTTGTGGATTACCTGTAAACACTCTGGAGGAGCAGAGCTTTGGCAGTGAACCCTTATTTAGTGTATTTGCATCACTTTTTCTTTTGCCTAATTTAGTTTTGATAATTAAATGGGGATCTCCGTGCTGGACCATCCTTTCAGCATCAGTCCCAGTCTGTGTTTTCCACAACAGCCTCAGTAATTAAAATCATTAGGTCTATCATGTCTCTTATACATATGGACATAGTTTTTCAAACCCACTTGATCCAGTTTAGGACTGTGGGGGGCCAAAGCCTACCCTGGCAGCACTGGGCACAAAGCAGGAATCAACCCTGGATTTTCAGGGTCCACACACACACAAACTCCAACTATCACTGAAAACAACTTTAAGTCACCAGTTAATCTAACTGACACATCTTTGGGGATCGGAAGTTAACACCATGTGCAGACTCCACGTGGACCACACCGCAGTGTGCAGTTTGAACACCGGCACCAGCTCTGAGCAGCAGAGGGCCAACCACTCACCCCCAGTTCTTGTATATTCTCTTTATATTAGTGATATTGAGGTTTCTTAAATATACATCTGATTAAGTTCATTTGACAATTGAATTTACTATTCACTAATGCTTTCAAGCTACCTTTTGCAAAAAATGATTATTATAGAAAATTGTAATACTGTTTGTTTTGCAATTGGTTTTTCTTAAGCAGGTTGAAACTTGAACTATTCCAAAACCATTCTGTAATCATGTGCTATGTAGCAGTTAAACAAACAAAACAACCTGTCATTAAAATTGAGGCAAATTGTTAAATGTGCGAGTGAGATCTCCACAATGATTCTGGAATACAGTTTAGATTTCAATCACATGGCAACAATCTTCCTTTAGAGCTGCACATAATTACAATTGACTGTAAACCAGAGATAGAATTTCAGATAGCAAGCAGCCCATATGGCCAATTAACATGATTTTTACTGCTCATTATTATTTCATGAAGACCTACATAGGTCTCATATTTGGTGCAATTATGCTTAGTAGCTTTGCATCGGCAGTGAAGCATCCAACTATTTTCTAAATCTGCTTTATTCAGTATGGGCTTGTAGAGAGAGAAAGAAAAAGTATTCTAGTAATAACAGGCACAAGGCAGGATGCCAGTTTATCACGGCACATGTCCATAATCATTATAGCAAGCCAATTGACTTTCATCAATCATTGTGTGTTTGGATGGTGGGAGTAAACTTAAGCCCCTGGAGGAAATCTAAGCAAACATGGGGAGAAAATAGGCTCAATATTGTCACAAAAACCTTTCCACAGAGCACTAGCGGGCTTGGATTCGAACCAGGGTTTAGACTCTTTGAGGTAACAATGCTACCTATTGCACCACCATGTACCCAAGCCGTGAAGCAAACTGAATAAGAAAGAATACTGTCAGTAAATCAGAAAAAGCATTTAGTTGGAATAAAATCAACAGTGTTACACAAGCCAACACTTTACCTGTGGTTGCTGAAAGTAGCATATAGCAGCTGCTGGGACTAAGAAATAAAATGAAACTGAATAATAAAGTAGGCAACATTAACAATCTCTAGCTCCGTCTATTCATGTGTCTAACACCCTGGGTTCAAATCCTGAATCTAGTCATTATGCATGTTCTCCCCATGTCTGTGCAAGTTATTTTACTGTACACCAGTATTCATTCAACATTTCCAAAGATGTGCAGGTCAAGTTACTGGAAGCTCTAAACTGGCCCAATAGCCGGTGTTAGAAATGTTGGCACTTGTGCTCTAATGCCGACAGAATCAATAAATTGTATTAACAATGAAATGTTGGGGCATGGGAATAAATGTAATGAGAATTAAACATTATAAAAGTCAATTATTCTAATACTTCATAAACAGGTATTGCTGGGTACAGTTGCAGCAAAGTATGGCTGTTCTATCACATGACAGTCAAATGGCCATCCAATTGATTTTAACAATGAGTGTGGTATATATAATTAATTAATTAATGACTGAGAAAAATTTCAACCTTTAAGCCAAACATGAACAGTTTTCAGTGGTTTTCTCAACTCTGATGGTGAAAGATGGAGAGATACCATTCAGTTTAGTGCATGCTCAGTCCAGGACGTCTAAAGCTCTCAAAAACCTGTCATTGTTCATCCATTACTCTGAAAAGTGAGATATAACTGCTGATGGCAGTGTAACTCATTTGAATGTTGGAATCTCAAACGACTTTGATTTAAATATAATTCATTGATGCAGCTCAGCTGCTAGTCTCATCAAACCAGCATCCTGATATTTGCTTTATATCAGATTCACAATAGTTAAGTAGGAAATTGGGAGGTTCACAGACAGCACCATTCAAACGTGCTTTGGAAACCAAACAAAAAAGGACAATTCCATATAACAGGATAAATAACAGTTCAAAGTAACAATATAACATGTCAGACATGTGCATCTTCAAGGCACTAATCAGGTAGGAACCAAGGGTATTATAGCTTTGTTTTTGATATTAGTTTTTATATCTATAATATTTCTGATTTTACTTGGAAATTTAGTTTAGTTTTGTTTCATTGTGTATTTTTAATTTTAGTTTAGTTTTGTTTTTATTTCACAAAGACATTTCTATTTTATCACTACATGACTCAGTGATTTTGTTTTTGTCTGATAAAAACAAGCATAATCAAAACTAGATACTGAATGTGAAAAATTACTTACAATTTTATGATTTTTAAAATATCTTCTATGTCATTTGACTGTTGGCACTTTTCATCTTTTCCTTTTTTTTTTGCCCAGAATGGGCCAATTTGTGATGCAATTTAGTTGAATTTAAAAGGTTTGAGGGTTTTTCCCCCTAAATGTCTGCAGTGCATAACATATCCTGCTCCAAGACAATGTGCTTACACTTAATGTTTTCAATATTGTATTCAAAAACCTCCCATACTGGGCTGTATTATTTTCTACTAGCCATATCACTCCCTAATTCCATCTCAGGCACATAAAATTTATAGATGGAATTTTGCCACCTACAGGCCTGAAAACATATCAAAAATCCGAAAACAGATTCTCCTGTGTTCTAACAGTAGAATCAAGGGGGCTTAGGAAGAACACAGCTCTTAGGTTTGAATCAGTGTGCAGACCCCACCTAGCTCTATTGTGGGAAACAATGAAAAACACATATGTAGTGTCAAGGATGAGGGTAGTGAGACTTGAATAGCTCATACATAACAACAATAAACCCTTAATGAGCAGACAGAGAGTAAGAGCAGGTAATAGGAGTATGGACAGAAACAACATCTGAAATTAGAACCAATATACAGTGGAACCTCGGGTCATGACCACAATTCGTTCCAAAACTCTGGTTGCAACCTGATTTGGTCGTGACCTGAAGTAATTTCCCCCATAGGACTGTATGTAAATACAATTAATCTGTTCCGGACCATACAAGCTGTATGTACATTTATTTTTTTTAACGATTTTTAAGCACAAAAATAGTTAATTATGCCATAGAATGCACAGTGTAACAGTAAACTAAATGTAAAAACATTGAATAACACTGAGAAAACCTTGAACAGAGAAAACTAACATTGTAAGAGATCACGCTATAGCCTTACAAACCGCTCTCTGTAAACACTTTTTTAATGAGTTTTAAACACAGGGATAAAAATGAACATTTGAAAAATCCATAATTTATACAAAAACTAACCATAAACAACCAAGAAAACTAACCTTGCATGAGTTGGGTTCTGGCATGAAGGAAGTGAGGAAGAACTGGGTGGAGAGGAGATTACAGTTTTGAGGTAAAGTCTGTAAAGATGCGGGTTCACTGCATGCTCCCATCTCGCTTCAGTGAGCCCTTAAACCCGTCACCGTTGGTAATGTTACTGATGAGCACGACAGTGAGGCACTACAATGGAGCAATTGGATGGTGCAAAAAGTGCCAAGTGCTTTTATTAAAATCAATGAAACAACAATCAAAAACAAAGTCCAAATTAAAATGCAGTGCTTTCAGAATCCTTCAATAAATAAGTGATCCCATAAAAACAGAAGTGGAGGTTAAAATCCAATAGAAAGAAGTCTTCATTAAATACGAGATTAACACAACGCTCGAAGCAGTCTCTTTAAAAACAAGCCCGGTGCATTCTTTAACTGCCTTCTCGGCCTTACTGCCTTCTTTAACTGTCTTCTTGCATTCTCTCTCTTGCTCTCTCTCTCGCGGCACAGGGAGAGACTGAACACGTGCGGAAATCATCGGCACGTATGAATTGGAAGGGAAACTGGCTTGTTCGTCACCAGAGTGTGTGGTCGTGAACAGATGCAAAAGTTTGGCAAACTTTTTGGTCGTAACCCGATTTGTATGTGTTCCGAGACGTTCGTGACCCAAGGTTCCACTGTATACACTTTCTAAACCCGCATATCCAGAGAAGGATCACAGCAAACCTGGAGCTTATCCCAGAAGCTTGGGATGCAAGGCAGGAAAAATTCCTGGGCAGGGTGCCAGCCTATTGCAACTATACTATATATATATATATATATATATATATATATATATATATATATATATATATATATATATATATATATATATATATATATATATACAGTGGTGTGAAAAACTATTTGCCCCCTTCCTGATTTCTTATTCTTTTGCATGTTTGTCACACAAAATGTTTCTGATCATCAAACACATTTAACCATTAGTCAAATACAACAGTGCAGTTTTTAAATGATGGTTTTTATTATTTAGGGAGAAAAAAATCCAAACCTACATGGCCCTGTGTGAAAAAGTAATTGCCCCCTGAACCTAATAACTGGTTGGGCCACCCTTAGCAGCAATAACTGCAATTGAGCGTTTGCGATAACTTGCAATGAGTCTTTTACAGCGCTCTGGAGGAATTTTGGCCCACTCATCTTTGCAGAATTGTTCTAATTCAGCTTTATTTGAGGGTTTTCTAGCATGAACCACCTTTTAAGGTCATGCCATAGCATCTCAATTGGATTCAGGTCAGGACTTTGACTAGGCCACTCCAAAGTCTTCATTTTGTTTTTCTTCAGCCATTCAGAGGTGGATTTGCTGGTGTGTTTTGGGTCATCGTCCTGTTGCAGCACCCAAGATCGCTTCAGCTTGAGTTGACGAACAGATGGCCGGACATTCTCCTTCAGAATTTTTTGGTAGACAGTAGAATTCATGGTTCCATCTATCACAGCAAGCCTTCCAGGTCCTGAAGCAGCAAAACAACCCCAGACCATCACACTACCACCACCATATTTTACTGTTGGTATGATGTTCTTTTCTGAAATGCTGTGTTCCTTTTATGCCAGATGTAACGGGACATTTGCCTTCCAAAAGTTCAACTTTTGTCTCATCAGTCCACAAGGTATTTTCCCAAAAGTCTTGGCAATCATTGAGATGTTTCTTAGCAAAATTGAGACAAGCCCTAATGTTCTTTTGCTTAACAGTGGTTTGCGTCTTGGAAATCTGCCATGCAGGCCGTTTTTGCCCAGTCTCTTTCTTATGGTGGAGTCGTGAACACTGACCTTAATTGAGGCCTGCAGTTCTTTAGACGTTGTCCTGGGGTCTTTTGTGACCTCTCGGATGAGTCGTCTCTGCGCTCTTGGGGTAATTTTGGTCGGCCGGCCACTCCTGGGAAGGTTCACCAATGTTCCATGTTTTTGCCATTTGTGGATAATGGCTCTCACTGTGGTTCGCTGGAGTCCCAAAGCTTTAGAAATGGCTTTATAACCTTTACCAGACTGATAGATCTCAATTACTTCTGTTCTCATTTGTTCCTGAATTTCTTTGGATCTTGGCATGATGTCTAGCTTTTGAGGTGCTTTTGGTCTTCTTCTCTGTGTCAGGCAGCTCCTATTTAAGTGATTTCTTGATTGAAACAGGTGTGGCAGTAATCAGGCCTGGGGGTGGCTACGGAAATTGAACTCAGGTGTGATACACCACAGTTAGGTTATTTTTAACAAGGGGGCAATTACTTTTTCACACAGGGCCATGTAGGTTTGGATTTTTTTCTCCCTAAATAATAAAACCATCATTTAAAAACTGCATTTTGTGTTTACTTGTGTTATATTTGACTAATGGTTAAATGTGTTTGATGATCAGAAACATTTTGTGTGACAAACATGCAAAAGAATAAGAAATCAGGAAGGGGGCAAATAGTTTTTCACACCACTGTATATATACAATATCATGGCTGATGTTAAGAACAAAAAGAGTGATATTTCAAGTATCTGTTTTGAAAGAAAGTGAAAGATTGAAAGGAGAGGGACAAATATTTTAAAACATAATTCTGCCACTGGGTTATTTTCACAATATCAGATATTTTGAGTAGTGAATGTACAATTAAAAAAAGACAAATGAATAAATACAAAGACACATTAGTAGATATAGTTTTTCACCAATTGGCAGACTCTTTTCACCTACTTACCTGTAGTTCAGTAGAGACACTGCCAACTTAGGAATTTTACAAGGTTTGTATTGCTTTGTTGTTAAACAACCTTTATAAAGTAAAAGTGTTTGATCAGCAACAGTATTCTGATCTTCCATATTGACCGTCCGTCTCTAGATCAGTGCCGTTTTATTGTGCGAAGTGGCAGGTGAATTAATGTCAACAAAATGCAGGCATTTGAGGAATAAACTGAAACGTTACTCACTTGTGATTTTCTTGTCCATACGGTAAAGGTTTTGTTGACCAGTACATTACAACTTCAGGTGTTTGAATTACATCTTGATATACAAGATGCACAAAGAAATGCAGCAGCTCATCATAATGGACATCGGAATCTTGCAGCCTGGGACCCCTGCAGCCCAGGTTAGCTCTTGTGTAAGTCCAGTTTTGATGAAAAATAAAAATATTTTTAGTAAATTATTTTATTTCTTTTCAGCTACTTTCATTTAGTTTTAGTTTTTCATTTCAGTTTTATTAATTATTTTATTTCCGTTTATGATAATTTTTTTTTTTACTAATAGTTTCAGTTTTGATTTTAGTTTTCATTAACTACTGTATAATAACCTGGTCTAGTAGGAACCGGGAAAGAAGAAAGTGGGGTGATGCACATGTTGAAACCTTTCCCTCATTATCCATAGAACAGAGGACAAATCAAAGGAAGAGATCTGAAGTCACTCTCTTTGCCCTGTTAACTATAGGAGAAGAAGAAGTCAGAATTAATTTCCAAACCTGCTAGTTATGATGCACAAAAGTGAGGCTGAAACCTTGGACCACATTTGTCCTGTTGATTCCTTTTTTGTTTTATTTTTTCCTGCAATCATCTCTAAATGTGGGCCCAACCCTTCATCTTGTGTTGTGTAACAAAGTATCTTTTCTAAGGTGGATGGAACCTTTTTTAGAACAAAAAAAAACAAAAAACCTGGATGGAGGTTTCAAAAGACCCGAATTCTCTGCAGCTGCTAGCACATGGCAGGGCCAAATCAAAGCAAAACCAATCTTGTTTCCTCTCTCATAGCCTCCCATATCTTGAATGCTTAACTTTATAAACACTACTTTATAACACATAACGAGTTAACAAGGTAATGACCATTGCAAGTCTAAATGTAGATTATTACATTTATTCCTCTAATTTATCCCTTAAGTGACAACATAACTTCATATTTGCATCACTTACAAATCTATCATGACTATTCAATATATGATAAATTACAAGGAAGTAAATGTTACAGTAAGTGCTGGTGAACTGAGAGCTGATTGCAGGGTTGATAATACAGTAGAATCTGCAGTCAGTTAGGGAATACATTTTGAGTTATAGTATTGTAACGCCAACAAAAAAGGTTGGCATCAGGAAGGGCATCCAGCCATAAAAATATCTACTCCTATATCCTCAAGATTTGGGAGGCAACTGGCCAACTTGAGTGAACCTGGAAAATGACCATTAAGGTGGTAGCAAAAGTGATGGAGAGAAAGAAAGAGAGAGAAAATGTTTATTTTTAAATAAGATTCATCCACCTGCATAGGTAATGCCTAAAAACAAAGCCATTGTACTGAAAGTAGGATTTAATCTTTCTGAAACTAAGGAAACAACTGTGAATTACTGAAATATGAGCGAGTGATTCTTTAGCAGACCTACAAATGCAAAACTGTTCATTAATATATTATTCTATGCACTTATGATTTAATCAGCTGGCAAAACATGGTTTTACATGTCTTAAATTGTATTACTTCTTAAGCAGATAAAAAATCAGCACAGTTTTCCTTACATAAATTAGAAAAAGTAACCCACTTTTAGGGTTGCCAACAAACTGTAGCATATTAGTAGGTCAGAGATTACAGTTATTTTGTCTGTTTCACATTTCTTTTTTAATGTTCTTCAACCCTTCGGATAATACAATCTTTATTATGTGTCATTCCTGATACTCACCCATTGTATCTCTTCAGTGTTCTCGACCTTAGGTAACATCAAGGCTGAGGGCAGTTGGTTTGCCTGCAGTATGACTTCCATGTCCAGTTCTGCAAGACCACTTGACACTGAATTAATCCGGACACATTTCTCTGTTCTGTTCAGATCAATCTCTTCAAGCATTTTTGGGATGGTCATTCTTGCTTCTTCCTTCAGAAACAAACATGTGGGAATCAGATTAAAATTGTCAATATTAAGAATGAGGTAAAGTGTTTTCTTCAAGTTCCCAGCAATTCCCAGTAATAATAGAAGCTGCAGCTAATTTAGTAGTAATGGGAATAAGGTAGGAACAATGACAATGAGTTAATGAGTGAATTTGATGTTAAACAACTGGATGTGAAATAAATTTTAATGTCAGGTTCACAAAATTGTGTGCAAATTGAAACTTGTTTCATGAATCACTAGTTGATGCAAACAGTCCACATAAGAGCTATGCAGGAACATGTTATATGTGTAAAGGGAAACATTTTTAAACCAGTCCTGGTGTTGGTGTGACGTATAGCCAGTGGTCTTGATGTATGTCTCATTGATTATGTTTGAGAGAGTTGTCCACTGTTGTTCAGATGTGTGTTGGTGGAAATCAGGTCTTTGACTGAAGAAGAGATGGTGTTCCCCATGACTGACATTCTGGAGGAGTCTGGAATTGTGCTTTTTCCTGCTTGACTTTGGGCTTTATCAATGTATGTGGTCAAAAGGGCATTCATGATTGAACAAACCAGGCAACAGCCTGTCAAGCATAGTCAATGTGACATACATATCCTTCAGGTTAGAAACATAGATAGTTACATAGATCAGGAGATGCCAACACTAGGACTAGGGTTGCATCCATGTTGTCTTGTTTTAGCTAATCTGGCATAACAGTGAGTTGGTGATGACAAGGTCATGTTCCCAAACATTTGCTCCTAAGTATGATGCCATTGGAACTGGTGTTTCCCACACCTGCTCTGCTATATTTGAAGTCACATACAACCATTGCATTAACACCCCAGGCAGGAGTATCATCTTGTGTTCTTTGGTAATGGCAGTCAGTGCTACACGGAGATGGCAGTAAAACTGTTTATCAATATCCTCATCAGCCCCTAGGCCTAATGTATATGCAGACAGTCATGAGGTACTTATCAATATAAACGGGAGGGCATGGAGGCTGTGGTGGAAATCTTGTTTTTGATAGCTTGTTTCAATGCTTTTAAACGCATGCTTCAACGTTTTTGATTGGATAACTAATCAGTAGCAGATGCAGCTGCCGAATTGCAATTTTGCTTAATTTTGAGGGCTTAGTAAACTTCTAGTAACTGCTGGAAATATCCACGTCCATGATAAAGGACCTCCAGTTTCACAGTCTTGTATCTATTGTCACTTGCCCATCTCTGCAGGACTTCAGTGGGAGCCTATTTTTAAAATTTGTTAATGAATGAAGGCCAAAGTGCAGGCAAGCTATAGAACCGTGTCAAGTTATTGACATTGATTCTGTAGAATAATGGCCATTAGCCATAGTTCAACATTTAATTAATGCACAGATATTGTTTAGCTCCATTTATGTTGATTGGTTTCTACTTCTACTTTGGATTCTACTTCTACCCTCTTTTCTGTGTATCTAAAGAAATATATGTGTCTTTATTTGCACTAATTCTGTATTTAGTAATATGTAAAATCTATACTTGCATTTTACCTGAAAACTTGTCACAATGCTTTGCGCCAAAACTCAGTAAAGAGCGCTATACAAAAAGAAACTGAATTGAATTATATCAATGTCACACTGCAACCTTCTTCTGCCATCATAGGCAATAATTTGTCTGATCTGTTACTGAGGAGTTAGATGAGGGATAACTGTTTGTCCGGAGCTTATTCCTAAACATTTTCATGATGGGCGACCCTGCCAGAAGCAGAAGACTCCTGGCAATGCTGCTTTAAGTTACGTCAGCTCCCACAAGTCTCACCAGCATGTCAAGGTCATAATCCCAGGGAGCCAGGAATTAAACAATAATACAGTACTATGCAATACATAATGCATCTGGTGTGGACAGAAAGAGAGGCAGAAAATTAAATAAAGGTAAAGATGGATTGTGAAATGTTAATAGTAACTAGAAACCAGAAGAGACTTTTAATAATGCAAAGTCACAGAGGGTATATTAAACAACAAGCAACATGCAAGAAAATACTCCTTAAACAAGAAGAAAGGAAAAATCCTATGAAATATTAGGAACCTTAAATGGTACATTTATAGTAAGTTAGATGAAAGAAATCCAAGGCAGTAGAATCAGGTGAATCTCTACTTGAAAATGTTAAGAAAATTGGAAATTACTTTCTGTTCTTTAAAGAAATTTAAAAGTCAGTAGCAACACAGGTTATATATATATATATATATATATATATATATATATATATATATATATATATATACAGTGCAACCACGGTTCATGAATGTCTCGGTACACGTACAACTCGGTTAACGACCAAAAAGTTTGCCAAACTTTTGCCTCGGTTCACGACCACACACTCGGTATACGAACAAGCCAGTTTCCCTTTCGGTTTGTGCGCGCCGATGATTTCAGCACGTGTTGCATTGTTCTAGGTCAGACGTGCCTGCCTGCCTGCCTGCCTGCCCGCCTGCCTGCAAAAGAAACCCAAGAAATCACAACAGAGAAAACACCCGAAGGAAAACATCCCTCCATCGCGGAGCCAGACTCTCCCTCAAAACTGTAACCTCCTCTCCACCCAGTTCCTCCTCACTTCATGCCAGAACTCAACTAATGCAAGGTTAGTTTTCTTGGTGGTTTATAGTTTTTGTATTACGGATTTTTCAAAAGTTAATTTTTCAGTTCATAGAGTGAATTGTAGCAATGTTACTTTTCTCTTTTTTCAAATGTTCCTTTTTTCCCTGTGCTTATAACTCATTTTAAAAAAAAGTGTTTACTGTACAGTACAGCGATCGGGCTGTAAGGCTATTAGCGTGAACTCCTGTTTTTAAATTAAAGTCCGGATTTGTTCAAATGTTCCTCTCTGTTCTGAGAGAGCGAATGCTGCTTGGGTGCGTGCTGCTGAGAGAGAGAGAGAGAGAGAGAGAGAGAGAGAGAGCCTGCCTGCTCGTGCAGCTGAGCAGGGAGCCTGGGTGTTTTGTGTCAGCGTTATTCAATGTTTTTACATTAGTTTACTATTACACTGTGCATTCTATGGTGTAATTAACCATATTTGTGCTTAATCTTTAAACAAAATATATTTACATACAGTTCGTACAGTCTGGAATGGATTAATTGCATTTACATACAATCCTATGGGGGAAATTGCTTCGGTTCACGACCAGAGTTTTGGAACAAATTATGGTTGTGAACCGAGGTTCCATTGTGTGTGTATATATATATATATATATATATATATATATATATATATATATATATATATATATATATAAACGGATCAAAAAAGATGGCAGATTTGTAGTAAGGGGTAACATTTAACGCCACAAAACTAAAAAATATTCACAATACAGCAATGACAGCCTTGAAAAGGTGACAACTACCTAATGTCAAGTTTCAGAAGCTACAGTTAAAATGTTGGTCTTAAATTTAAATCCTAACTTTAAAAATAAAAATGACTACAGGTTAAAGTCATCCTAAAGATATGAAGCAAGACCCTTTACCCCTGCTTGTGAAAATTCTAATTCATGAGATTCCATTGAATTTAAAATTGTTTTTATAAGGAGATAGAACAGGTAGAGGTGTTAAAAGGGGAACCCTAACGAAGAAGCCAGCATCATCACTGAACAGAAGATTGTTCACAACATTAAGCAAAAAAAGGTTCATTGCTCCAGTGAGATCAAGATGTTTACTCCAACAATATCATACAGTCGGGCATACCAATATGTCCGATTTAAGAAGGAAGGAACACCTTAAAAATAGGACAGGTCACAAAGAACAGATGGATCCGAAATGGACACAATGTGTATGATGAGTGGTGCAATAAAATTTTGAAAAATTAAAAATAGCCTGCCAATTATGGTATCACAGAACCCACAGTAAATTTGAGAAAATAAACAAGAATAGGCAGGCATGGAGTTCACAAAAGTAGTAGCTGTGGACAACTGGCAAGATGGGCTCCATTCGTATATCCATTTTGCAAGCCTAGTTTTTCAGTTACAGGGTCACAGGCAACCAGAGCCAATTTTGGGGGCATCAAACTCAAAGAAGACGGAGCCTCCAATGTGGCCTCTGTCTGGTCCTGCATGTTCTCCCAGTGTCTGCATGGATTTTCACCCTGTTGCTATGGTTTCCTCCCACAATCCAAAGATGTGCACGTTGAGTTAACTGGCGACTATAAATTCACAGAGTATACGTGAGTGTGTGTGTAAATGTTTCCTGTAATGGACTAGTGTCCTAAATAAGATTTGCGTCTACTTTGTATCTACTGGATAAGCACTGCTTCCTGATGACCCTGTAATGGAAGAAATTATGTTTGGAGAAAGGATAGATGGATTTCATTATACCCCAGACATGCACAAAAGAAAAAGAAAATGCATATGAAGCTTTTGTTTATGAAATGATCAAATTTAAGTATGAAACAAGTCTGTGTATAATTTAAGCATCTGATATACTAAACGTGTGTGTATCCTCACATTTAATGTGACACCTGGCGGTGGGATAATAAATCTCGCCAACTGTAAGGCACATGCACATACACATTTTTTCACGGAGTTAATACTATGACCTGATGGTGTGATACTCTGTAAGAATATTCCTTCAAAATGCTACTGACAGTGTGAATAGTTAACCATAAAAGATGACAGAAAGACAGAGCACCAGGGAAAACATCTTTATTAATAATCTAATTCTAAAAGCATATCTGCCTGGCTAGAATAGTAACAATATGGAAGGTAGAGGGGACACAGAGGCTTGACATCTAATAGTTGTAGTTTTTATATATGTTATCAGGATATCTATAAGTAAAACCTTAATTTTGAGGGCAAGATGGCATAATGGTTAGTGCTGCCCCCCACTCAGCGTCAGAGTCCTGGATTCAAATAAAGACCTACAGTATTCTCTGTCTGAGTGGGGCCTGATCCTTCTACCCAGATTGATCTTAAAGTGATGCTGCTTCAGTTTTTTGCCACTCCTAAAGACAAGGGTTAGAGTAATTCACAACAGACTAGCATTCTGTCCGTGGTTGGCTCCTACTTTGGGTCTTATGCTGCTGGAATATGTTTCAGACACCTGCGACCTTGTAATGCAGTAAGCTGTTCTAGCATATACAGTAGACAAATATATGGGTGATATTAAAAAAACCAAGTTACCATTCAAATTAAAGAATCCAAACACAACAACCAAAGCACAGCAATCACAAAATCTTTTTTTTTTTTTAAAGGCTTTTCGTAGCAATTGCCAGTTGCCATCGTAAGGTTTAAGGAAGCATAGACACAAGAGTAAAGAGTATACCAGGTAAGCCGATTTGTGTTTCCTAGGAATTTGTATTTTAATACTTTCTGATTTATTATAGAAAAGGAGAGTGGCGACGTGTTTCATGTTGGTTGGACGTACAAGTAAGAATTTTGCTATACTATGTGCTCATGACAATAGAGCTGTTACTACTTCTTCCTACACAGAAATCTCATTGTTGTTTTATTCATCACATTTGTATTAATTAAATCAACGGTGTGCTTTTCTGGACTGATTGCCCATTTCATCTCATATCTATTAATACTTTAATTCCCTCCCCTGCTCAGCTATACTGTCTACACTCAAATCCAATTGGAAAGCAAAGGTAAAAGTTCTTTGGTAATTCTTCCAGATGTTGACTTTGTTGTTACTGTCAGTTTCCTTCATGGCAGTTGTGGTTTGTCTGTATCTCACAAGTTGACATCTTATTGACAACACACACATATGAACATAAACAAGAGCGTGCAGTTCTGTGCTTTGAACCTGCAAGAGGACAGCCTAGTGTCTGGTTTCAACACTTATTTTCATAGACTAATTACATCACTGAACACTCCATCCATTGATCTACTGAATCTGCTTAATCCAATTTCAGGGCTGTAGGCAACCTGAGCTTAAGATGGCATCAAAGGGCAGGGAAGAACTCTGGATATGATAGTGTGTGCATGCACCCACAATTTCTGGGCCAGTTTAGAGCTATCAATTAAACCAACATTCATGATTTTATTGTATTGGAAAAGATGCGATTTTCTTAAAATATTTTTTTCTATTGTGAAGGTGTTTTTTTTTTTTTAAACCAGAATTTTGGGTAGTTAATACTGTTATCCTAAGAAATGAGATGCAGTGAGACTTTTCCATTAAGAGAAATCTGTATATGTCAATTCAAAATCTGTGGTGGCATTTCCTTTTTCCGCATTACACTCAGGTCCATACCAAAGATTATAGTAATGTGTATGGAAGTGACAACAAGTTTGCTTTGTAAAAACGGCCAGTTACTTTTAATTTAAAATTGTCCATTTGGATGTCAGCATATCCTAACTACAGGGTGCTGGAGCCAATCCCAGCCAACACAGGGCACAAGGCAGGAAACAAACCCCGGGCAGTGTGCCAGGCCACCGCAAGGCACGCACACACACACCCATACACCAAGCACACACTAGGGACAATTTAGAATCACCAATGCATCTAACCTGCATGTCTTTGGACTGTGGGAGGAAACCCGCGCAGACACGGGGAGAGCATGCAAACTCCACGCAGGAAGGACCTGAGAAGCAAACCAAAGTCTCCTATCTGCAAGGCAGCAGCACTACCCACTGCGCCACCGTGCCGCCCCAAACCCATCATATGATAAATATTACTAGTTACCCTGATTACCCTAACACATTTGTATTTGTAATGTGGGAGAAAAAAAAAAACCAACAGAGACATGAGCAGAACATGAAGATGCCACACAGACAATGACTGAGCTGGGATTGGGACCTAAGACTCTGCTGCTGGAAGGCAGTAGTGCTAACTGTACCCTCCATTGGATTGGTACCCTGTCCTCCATGTATGCTCTTGCCATGTTAGGGTCTGGGTGTCGTGATCCAGAACTGATTTAATCAGATTCAATAAAGGGTAGGTGAATAGAAATGTTTTCTGCTAAATGGAAACACAGCACTGCACACCCACATACACACACAAAACAGCATACAAAAATTGTTTGATAGTTTGAAAATATTTCCTGAAATCATATCGCTAAGTAGTGAATTGACAGAAATGTATTCATCCCTTTTCCACATCTAGTTTTTATGGCTATGATTAGAGATGCATGAGCCATTGGAGTAACCAGCTTGAGGCAGGAACCTGTTTTGGATGAGACACTAGTTCAACTAAGGCATGCTTGTGTACTGAAGAAAATGGTACATCTTTGAAGTGTTGCAGAGAAGAGAAGTCCCCTGTTGAAACCCCTGCAAACACATAGAGGACATGCACGCTCCACAAGATCCACGTTGTACTGGTGCACCACTGTGGCATCAGTTATTAGCTTTACAAAAAACATTTTGATATCATGCAGACACAGACGTTCCACAAGCATTTGGTTTTTCCAATGTGTTGCTATTCATTGTATTAAATTTATGGTGCCTGATCCATAAGTGGAACAGAAGAAAGTGCTAAAATGATAATGCTTTGACATGATGAAACAGTTTTTATAAAAAAAAAAAAAAACCTGTCAGCTAACTATCTTCAGAAAGCTCAACACGTTCAAACTGAGTTTCAAATGAGCTTATGGATATTTGCTGTCTGATCAACACTGATCTCACTTGTCAGCAAAAGAAATATGAAGTTCATTTGATCTAAACCTCTTTTTATTCTTTTTTTTTCCTTTTGGCTCACTGCAGTTCATTTTAATATATGCCTTATGTTTAAAAAATGAACGGTTCACTTTATCAGCCTGCTTATAGTCATGTTGTTTTCAGGTTTACAACCAAGTATTCTGAGCAGCGGAAAAATGAAATGATCAATTTATCTATGTGACAACTGCTACAGAAAACACCCTCATACTTACAGTACATGTGGAAAATTAATATGACAACAACACAGGGATCTTGTAATTTGGATATTCAGCTTTTATAGACAGCAAGTGTATGTTCTGAATGTTTCTGATAGATAGATAGATAGACAGATAAGGAGTGACTAATGATAGATTTTTTTAACAGCTGTTCTGCTTTATTATTAATACAAAACGTTCATTCTGCACAAACAGCACAAACTAATTACGTTGTGATACAGTATCAGATAAACTGGCTTTCTGTTAATACTATACACACATTTAATTATGCTTCCAAGACATCTTGCATAATAGCGTTTACTTCCTGTATGCTTTCCCTTTTGGAATTATATGTACCATATTATATTTAATTGTGAATTGTCTGGTAGACAGGGTACAAATTGGGCATACATGAAGACTGTTGTGAGGTAAAAGTTTCAATTGTTTTGTCACTCACTGTGGGTTTTGCTGGATTGACAAAGAGTTCTAGCACCGCTTTCTATATGAAGTATTATTACTACTTGTGGACATCAGATTTTTCTCATTTTTTTATGTAGTCATTTAAAGGTGCATTATAGGAAGCAATGACTAAACTCACCATCATGTGATACTTAGAAGTATACAATATGATTTTGTATGATCAAGTGTCATGTAATGCTGTAAATATTCAATGAAGCATAAGTGAAATACTCAGGACTCAAGCAGTCAAACTTAAACTAAGAAAACTGGTACATCACCTCCAGGTCTCTAAACTTTATATTGATATCTCACTTAAGTTCATGGTGTCTCTTTTTGGATACAATCCATGCTTTATAATATCATATGGTAATTTTAAAGCTCATTGGTAAATACGGAATAGCTGTCCTAGAATGACAACCTTGATGGGTTTCCAGGAACAATGAAAGCCTAATCAGAATTACCAAAAGTAAACCACGGGAAAAAGGCATAATGTGTAACTCTTAAAAAGTAAATGCCTTGAGAAGCAAACCAAATGCACTTAATGTAACTGGAATCAGCAACCACACATTTGTCAATGAAACGCCTTGCAACTGCAACAAGAGGTGATGAAAATTTAACTTTAAAGTGCACTGTAAAGCACTTCTTACTTTTACAGATAGGGGATACAGCAGAAACACTGAATCTCAACCTGCAAAGTAAGTTTTAATTCATTAAAGAAAAAGAATTCATAGTGAATTAATTACTTGTAATTTCACAGGGGTTGGGAAGAAGGGGCCTCATTTTTAAAACTTTGCATGGATTTAAGTGGGAAAATATGCCCATGAAGTAAAAGATGCAAAATGTGTATGCCAAAAAAATCCAGATTTATAAAACTTGCCGTACACACATTTCTATACAATTTATCCTTTACAAATCACGATCACCTTGTACAGTCATATGAAAATGTTTGGGAACCCCTCTTAATTCTTTGGATTTCTGTTTATCATTGACTGCGCTTTCAAAATAGCGATTTCCTTTTAATATATGACATGCCTTATGGAAATAGTAGTATTTCAGCAGTGAAATTAAGTTTATTGGATTAATAGAAAATATGCAATATGCATCATAACAAAATTAGACAGGTGCATAAATTTGGGCACCCCAACAGAGATATTACATCAATACTTAATTGAGCCTCATTTTGCAAATATAACAGCCTCTAGACGCCTCCTATAGCCTTTGATGAGTGTCTGGATTCTGGATGGAGGTATTTTTGACCATTCTTCCATACAAAATCTCTCCAATTCAGTTAAATTTGATGGCTGCCAAGCATGTGCAGCCTGCTTCAAATCATCCCATAGATTTTCAATGATATTCAAGTCAGGGGACTGTGAACATTGTACTTCTCCCTCTGCATGAATGCCTTTGTAGATTTCAAACTGTGTTTTGGGTCATTGTCTTGTTGGAATATCCAAACCCTGCGTAACTTCAACTTTGTGACTGAAGCTTGAACATTATCCTGAAGAATTTGTTGATATTGTGTTGAATTCATCTGACCCTCGACTTTAACAAGGGCCCCAGTCTCTGAACTAGCCACACAGCTCCACAGCATGATGGAACCTCCACCAAATTTGACAGGAGGTAGCAGGTGTTTTTCTTGGAATGCAGTGTTCTTCTTCCGCCATGCAAAGCGATTTTTGTTATGACCAAATAACTCAATTTTTGTCTCATCAGTCCAAAGCACTTTGTTCCAAAATAAATCTGGCTTTTCTAAATGAGCATTTGCATACAACGACGACTCTGTGGCGTGAGTTTCTTTTTCATCACCCTGCCATATAGATGTTCTTTGTGCAAATTGCCCTGAATTGTAGAACGATGTACAGATACACCATCTGCAGCAAGATGTTCTTGCAGGTCTCTGGAGGTGATCTGTGGCGTTGTCTGTAACCATTCTCACAATCCTGCACATATGCCGCTCCTGTATTTTTCTTGGCCTGCCACACCTAGGTTTAACAGCAACTGTGCCTGTAGCCTTCCATTTCCTGATTGCATTCTTTACAGTTGAAACTGACAGTTTAAACCTCTGAGATAGCTTTTTGTAGCCTTCCCCTAAACTATGATACTGAACAATCTTTGTTGTTTTCAGATCTTTTGAGAGTTCCTTTGAGTATCCCATGCTGTCACTCTTCAGAGGAGAGTTGAAGGGAAGCACAACTTGCAATTGACCACCTTAAATACCTTTTCTCATGATTGGACACATCTGTCTGTGAAGTTCACGGCTTAATGAGCTAATCCAGCCAATTTGGTGTTGTAAGTAATCCGTATTGAGCAGTTACATGCATTCAAATCAGCAAAATTACAAGGGGACCCACATTTTTGCACAGCTAGTTTTTCACACTTTGATTTAATTTCATACAACTAAATACTGCTTCACCAAAAATCTTTGTTCGGAAAACACCCCAGTTCTCAGATGTTCCTAGGAAATGAAAGACATACCACTGTTATCTTTGTTGTTGAAAGTAGAGTCATTTATTATGCAGGCTGAGAGGGGTTCCCAAACCTTTTCATATGACTGTATATATGTGTATGTGAGAATGCCTTGAATGCTGCCCTGAAACATTTGTATATGGAGCATGCTAATCAGCCTCTTATGTATGTAATCACAATGAGGCAAAACGTCATTGGCTGGTACTGCAGTCTCTCTCCTATATATTCTATATTCTGAAATTCCACCAGGAGCATTCAAGAGCATTTGACTGTGCTCTGCAGCTGAGCATGCAACGTCATGCGTGGCATGATAACCCCTCTCCTCTATGTTCTGGGGGTCAAGGGAAGGCATAAGACACCAGTGTCTGAGTGGGTAGCTGGCACATGTAATGACATGATTGCTATTATAATGACTAGTACATATGGAAACCTGCAGGTTCAGCCCTTACCAACAAGCCAGATATAATGTACAGCACCATCACGTCTGTGAAAACTGGTTTGCCTGAAAATAAATGAATCACAAGCTGACCCAGGCCTCAGAAGCATGACATCTGTCAGTCTCATCTTGGCATCACAGGTGACTTCTGTCACATCTCGACAAAAGCAACTTCATTCCCGCTAGGTGCCCTTATTGCAATATGAGTGCAGTAAATTGTTCTGATTACATTAGGAGAACTGGGCACTGCTGCAGCTTGCCTTTTTATGTTGGCAAAAGCATATTATGTTTTATGTATGTATACCCACACCACATGAAAACTAGATGTAGTGCCTCGCCAGTTGGTTAATCGCTTCTACCTCAGCATGTATGATGGAGTGAAGCTTGGCTGAGATATTCTTGACCTCAGTTACCTGAGACATTATAATAGGTAGCTGATATAAAGTAACAAAAACTGAAAACGTTCTTCAGTCCAAATACGTAGCATTGGCCCACATAAAAGGTAACTAAAACACAGTCTGTGCATCAAATCGATCAATACCGAGGTTTAATATGTTTGTCAACACAATATAATAATGACTTGGTTCTATGAATTAATCTACACCTGAGTCGTCATTTAGCTGGTTTGGCTGCATTTCCTTACGTGATCAAGGGTGTTGTCATTTTCCAGTTTCTCGAAATGTTGTATGTGCATTAGTTAGAATCGCTGTAAAATTTTCTCATGTTCCCCCCCATCAAGTTTTTTTTTTTTATAAACCCAACGTTTATGTGGGAAGTTGAGTAAGCACATTTCAAGCCTCGTTTTGTACATACACAAGCTTTAAAAATGAGGCCCCTGGAAAGCAATTTCCACTATGGAGAATTTTCAGTGTATACAAAATGAAAGAGAAGGGAGGGTCCACTATAAATATTAACACATTTTATTTGTTTCTAAACAGTTACTAGTTTCTAAATAATGTAGCTTGATTAGATGTATGTTGGCAATGTATCTTTTCCGTTTTATGTCATATTTCATCATGTTCATTTGACATCCTTAAATTTGATACGAGTGTCCAGTTTGTGTGACATTTTGTTGAGCTCAGAATTCTTGCTCCATTTGCAGCACTGGGAAGACGGTTAGCATGCTGGACACTGCAAGCTGGTCGTTTATAGATGGACTGTTCATGGTGGACAGGACTCTGTGAGATAGAGGGGTACAGCTCAAGATTTCATTATAGCAATGCCCTGACAGTGCCTGTCTCATAGGACACAAATGTGCGCACACACGCCCACCGTAGAATGGCAGAAATCAAATTTACAATTTGGAACAAACCTCACCTATAGAAATAGTGCATCTCATTAGGATATACTTAAGACAATAAAGTGGATTAATATCAGAAAATATTTTGTTTTCTACAAAATAAAAAAATAAAAATATCATGCTAATATCTAATTATATATGGTTTGTTTTTGTTTTATTTAGATTTTTTTGCTTGGGTATTAGACAAAAATATGTTTGCTCTTTTTCTGCCTTGCCTTTTGTTGTTCCCTTTTTCTTTAATAAATTTTAAAAAATTCAAGGAACTTTACTTTTGCTTTGTCATGGATTTTATTGGCTTTTCCTTCTTTCGTTTTTGTTACTGTGGACATCTAAACTTTTTTTTTCAACTCTAAAGGCATTAGCCTCATTTTTGGCCGTAGGCAGGCCTGAAGCCTGTCTTTTGAGTTTGAGATTTTGCTGCCTGGGGTGTGGATAGTTCAGTGGACCCAGACCTTAAAGTAGGACTGGATTGGCCTTTGGTGTTGTTTTTTGAGGCCCGCTACCTGTTTTGGGCTTCATTGTGGCCAGATTTCAAAGCACTCATTTGCTGTGTGGTGTGAAGAAGGAGTCGCAAGACATTTCTGGCATTGTGATTGGTTAAAAGTTTTGACTATTCCTGTGCACCTAAAACTCTGATTTTTAACATTATACAAGAAATGATTAAAGGCTGAGATGTTTTTCAAAACGTTTTAGTCCTTTTCATATCACTCTTCAATATTCACCAGTTTCAATAAATGTGATGAAAGGCCAGTCTATTGATGTCTTATTAGTATGGTTTTACAGAGCAGTTTTTAATGGGGATGAGGATATTTGCTGAAAGTGCTGGAATATTTGCTGGAACTAAGTTCCTGCATAACTAAAGCACTGTCTTTATGTAGTATTAAGAGTTACCTGGCTGGCAAGGGGTTGCACATAACTGAAGAGCCATTCAATGAATACAGGATGGAAGAAATGCCAGACAGAAGCCATTTATTTAAAGAGAATCCCATTCTGGTAATTGGAGTACTCCTCTATTGCACAGTATTGATAGATGTGGCCACAGAGGTGATTGTTGTACAAATGTAAAAGATTCCAAGAAATCCATTTTTACAGGGAAGTTAGGTGAACTAGAAGAACTGGATAAAGGATGGGACCAATTCTTCAGGCCTAGAGGCCACAGGAAGAGTGGGGTGGGGTGGCCATTACTAGGATCGCACTTCTCCATGGCAATGAAAATTCCTGGCTGCATGTGTAAGAACTGGGATTCGGGCATGGTGGAGGTGAGGTTTAAAATGATTACTTCCTGCCATAGCATACTGAGCCAGGAGGCAGGAAGTGAGTTTTGTCAATGACAATAAGCTATGGTGGCCAGGGTTTTGACGGTATAGGCTGTGATATTCGGTACACATGGAGGAGTGTTGCTGGATGCACAAAATCTTCAATCTAGAGATGTATTCCTTATATAAGCTAAACCCTCACTATGTTGATTTGGTACCATGTGTTCTACTTCCTTTACTCATCCCACCGTTATTTTCATTAAATGGACCTCCTCACGATATTGAAGCCCTTTGTCTATAAGGGCACTTAGGAATAACACTCTTTAAATGTTGAAAACAACCTATTTATTTTTTCTCGTGACCTTTAAAAGTTATTTGTCATGTTGTTAAACTGTAAATTCCCTCCTTCTACCAAAGTGCACAGCTGATGTCCAGGTTTCACCATAGATTTCTATTAAGTTGTACCATTCAGTAAGACATTTTTATCTGGAATTGCATACAGAGCAATCAAACGGGTATCATTTAAGAGTAAAGTCTGAAGGAATGTCCTCACACTCCTTTTTCAGAACAGAAATATTTAATTTCAGAGGTGGAAGGTGAGGCTGTGTGTAAGAAAGGAGCCAAACCTGGATGGGATGCTAGGTGGTCATAAAGCATATTTACATGAATATCCTCACTCAGTCATACAGAATAAGTTTTGGATCACTGACTATTTTTGAAATCTGGCAGACAAATTGAATTCCTAGAGAAAAGCCATTTGCTGCTGGAAATAGAACTTGGGTCCCTAAAACTATGAGATAGCACTACATCATTTTACTGCTCCTCCAAAATGAATATCCTGTGACAGTAGGGGTCGCTGTTGACCCCTGAAGCCCGCAGATAATATGTCCAAACACCAGGTAAAAATCCCAATAATGAACTTATTATTAATATAATGCGCACAAAGTACCTCCACATCCACGATACACAATAATAAATCAACAATCACAACAATAATAAACAATCCTCCTCTCCACCCAGCAGATCCGTCACACTTCCTCCCAACTCCGGCTCAGTCTGCTGGGGTTTCCCACAGTCCTTTTATATTCCTTGACCCAGAAGTGCTTCTGTCCCTCAGTCCATGTGATTTCATAGCACATCCGGGTCAGATGAAGTCTTCTTCTTTTCTTCAGCCCGGAAGTACTTCATTCCTTCCATCCCCATGATTAGGGAGTACTTCCAGGCTATAATGAAAGCACTTGTGCCTCCCTGCAGCATCCCCTGGCGGCCCCAATGGTATCCAGCAGGGCTGTGAAGCCGAACTCCAATGTCCATGATGCCCTGCTGGAATTCTGGGTACCTCCATGTTGCAGGGAGGACTCCATCTAGTGGCGTGGGGGTATTGGCCGGGATAAACAGCCGGCCATATACCACAATCCATAGTAAAAAAAAAAACAAAAACAAAAAAAACTTACATGCCTAAAATGTGAATCCCACTTATAATATAAAAGGGGTAGAGAAGGGGATATGGCCATTACTGGCATGCTTTGGCACACTTGATTTCATTATAAAACATTATTTTACATCTCAGTGTCGTAGGCAGTAGTATAAAACATACTTTACACTATCAAATCTATGAGAATGAATACAAAAATAAATAAATAGATGAATAAATACTCTAAAATGTCCCTTATTCGGAGAATAAAATGCTCTTATAAATAATTCTAAAATTACTGTTTTTAAAAAGATCTATTCAGGGGCCGAGGCATCAGGTGCAAAGGCCAGGCTCCATCCCATCACAGGACTCACTTACTCACAGCCAATGTAGAATCAAAAATAAACCTTTGAAACAAACTGACAGCTTCAATTATAACAAAATTAAACCTATAGGCACTGAGGTTAAAATGAAACCACTTAGCATAATATTTCCCAAAGACAGAATACCACATTTATCAGAATATTTTCATGCCAGTTCATCATTTTCAGCCAATTATAATCAATGTAATTTGATTTGATTTTTTTTTCTGTGCATTTTAAATTAGCACAAAGATACCTGACTAAAATAATATTACTCTAGAGAAAAGTCCAAAATGGTTCTGTTGAATAGCTATAAAATGTAAAAAAAGTCTTAATAATATCTGAACACTGTATTAATTATAAAACACAATTTTTTTTTATGAAAACACATTAATTCAATGGAAATTTTAAAAATAAAACAAAATGAACTGGTAATTAAATGTTAATAAAAATGGTGGAGCGCTCAGCATCTACATTAAGGATTAAAAACATCTTATTTTTGTTAGTGAATGTCTTATGTCTTGTTTTACTGCCGCTTATACTGTATTTAGATGTGGGTAAAATAAGGGGACTGGCGCCAGGGATTACACTCTGAGTCACTGCCAGAAGTTGGATCTTCCTGCCTCAGATCAAGCCAGGCACTAAGTTGCACTTAAAACGTAAGAGGGCTTTTGTAGCAAATGCCTTTTTTTATTGCCTGTGTAAGCCTGCGCCAGGTTTCTGAAGAGAATGTTAGCCAGCTTACAAGCCAAGGTATTGTAACAGGAAGGCGGGAAAGGAAGGAGACAAAAAATCAAAGTAAACATCCAGTCGAATGCCTATCAAGACGACAGAAGCACACGACCTCAAATTCAAAACAGATGGACTTGAATGCTCTACCTGGGAAGAAACACTAAGCTTCAGCAATGTGGTCTGAGTTAAACTGTGTGAGGAAACAGTAGCTTACAGTTGTCAGGTCAGATCAGAAAATGGGCCTCTGAAAGCACTTTGAGACAGCTCTGCAGTGCAGCTGATTTATGGGCTCTGGGCTGGTGTTAATTAGCGTAAACTTGGACAGAATCAAGTGATGGCTCTCTACAGTTAAAAAGGAAAAAGGAGGATAATGAAGCCAAAAGGTTAAGTTAAACACAAAAATACACATCTTCACACAGGGGCATCCTCACACAACCCGCACAGTAGGAGTGAAGCTAAAACTTCATCAGAAGTGCTCCTGGATTTTTTCCCCCAGTAACAGAAACTCACTGAAGATTCCAGACCGTTGGAAAAAAAAAAAAAGTACTGAACCTGTCACAATTTACATTACACATACAATGTCGATATTCAGCTTTCTTTGCTTTAATGGGATATACACTCACCTAAAGGATTATTAGGAACACCATACTAATACGGTGTTTGACCCCCTTTCGCCTTCAGAACTGCCTTAATTCTACGTGGCATTGATTCAACAAGGTGCTGAAAGCATTCTTTAGAAATGTTGGCCCATATTGATACGATAGCATCTTGCAGTTGATGGAGATTTGTGGGATGCACATCCAGGGCACGAAGCTCCCGTTCCACCACATCCCAAAGATGCTCTATTGGGTTGAGATCTGGTGACTGTGGGGGCCATTTTAGTACAGTGAACTCATTGTCATGTTCAAGAAACCAATTTGAAATGATTCAAGCTTTGTGACATGGTGCATTATCCTGCTGGAAGTAGCCATCAGAGGATGGGTACATGGTGGTCATGAGGGGATGGACATGGTCAGAAACAATGCTCAGGTAGCCCGTGACATTTAAATGATGCCCAATTGGCACTAAGGGGCCTAAAGTGTGCCAAGAAAACATCCCCACACCATTACACCACCACCACCAGCCTGCACAGTGGTAACAAGGCATGATGGATCCATGTTCTCATTCTGTTTACGCCAAATTCTGACTCTACCATTTGAATGTCTCAACAGAAATCGAGACTCATCAGACCAGGCAACATTTTTCCAGTCGTCAACTGTCCAATTTTGGTGAGCTTGTGCAAATTGTAGCCTCTTGTTCCTATTTGTAGTGGAGATGAGTGGTACCCGGTGGGGTCTTCTGCTGTTGTAGCCCATCCGCCTCAAGGTTGTGCGTGTTGTGGCTTCACAAATGCTTTGCTGCATACCTCGGTTGTAACGAGGGGTTATTTCAGTCAAAGTTGCTCTTCTATCAGCTTGAATCAGTCGGCCCATTCTCCTCTGACCTCTAGCATCAACAAGGCATTTTCGCCCACAGGACTGCCACATACTAGATGTTTTTCCCTTTTCACACCATTCTTTGTAAACCCTAGAAATGGTTGTGCGTGAAAATCCAAGTAACTGAGCAGATTGTGAAATACTCAGACCGGCCCATCTGGCACCAACAACCATGCCACGCTCAAAATTGCTTAAATCACCTTTCTTTCCCATTCTGACATTCAGTTTGGAGTTCAGGAGATTGTCTTGACCAGGACCACACCCCTAAATGCATTGAAGCAACTGCCATGTGATTGGTTGATTAGATAATTGCATTAATGAGAAATTGAACAGTTGTTCCTAATAATCCTTTAGGTGAGTGTACTGTAAAATAGTGTTCTACTAGTAAACCTATGTTCAAATGGATCAAACTGTACCCACTATCTAAATTCATTACTTCATTACAGGGTAATGAAGAGGTGTGGCCCATACCAGCAACAGTGGAGTCAAGGCAGGGACCAATCCTGAATCAGATGACTGAAGGGCACACACTTCTGCACATAAGCATTCACTCGCAGCCAAGCAGTCTAATGTTATTTACTTACCTAATGGCCACTGTGGCATACAGGGGTGCACGATCTCCTCAAACATGACACAGACAGATACAGACACAGGGTTTATTTTGCTATGGGAAACGTTCCCTGAGTTTCCAGCCTGCATAGCACAGCATAGGCATAAATAAATACAGTCACAAATCACTTCTTGTCTTTCTCTTCTCTATGCCTCTCCTTCCACCTCCATTCCTCCTGTGGCTTCATCCCTCTTCCTCCCAATTCTGGCTCTCAGAGCTGTGGCATGCAACTGCTTTTAAGTAATCTCCGAAAGTACTTCTGGTGTCAGAAAGGCTGGGTCTGGGAGCACTTCCAGGTAAGGCTGGAGCCCCACAAAGTAGGGCTCACCAGTCCCCCAGCACCCCCTGGACAGGCACCCACAGTACTAAAAAAGGCATAGTCACAGAACTTCAATTCCCATGGTGCCCTGTAGGAAACCATGGAGCTGCCACAACAGAAGAGGGGCTGCCATCCAGCGCTCCAGGGGAGATAATGCACTGTGCAAGCTCTCTCTCTATCCAGGTCCTTCCATCTCCTAGGTGTAAGGCTGCCGGGTGTCCCTTACAGAAAATATTTAGGCTGTGAGGGGCAATCACAATGCAGACATGAGGAAAGGATGTAAACACCACAAGAGCACAACTGTGAGGCAGCAACCTTTCTACTGTCAACTACATTAACACAGCGATAAACAGATGTCTATATGTTTATCTATCATTGAACCTACTTATACCAAGTTAGGGTCAAGGTTGGTGGTTCCTACCCCAGCAGCATTTGATGCCATCTCTGGAAGGCACAGAAGTGAGTCCACATGTATATTTCTTTATCCTTAACTATGTCTTAAGAGAAATTAGCTTCTAGCATTTCCTAAACAAATCAAACCCATCAATTGTTCTGTCCTGTTCCTGAACCCATTCAACCAATTTTAAAGATGTAAGGGGCTGGAACTTATCTCAAGAGCTCTAAGTACTGTCTCGGAAGTAGCCTTGGGCTTGATTTTAAAAGCGTTAAAATTGAGAGAGGATATGAAAACCACAGAGAGAAGGCAGTCCATAATGAAATGGAGCTGGGGTCTATTTTACTTGAGTGAATCAATTAACACTGTGGCTTTTTCCTGCATGTTTGATCCACTATTACATGTTACATTTAGACCAGTTACAACATACAAAGGAAATCAACAGTATGTCCGAATGACACTCCTTGTGTTAATGGGTGTTAACCATGAATTTTAGCTGTCAGTATGAATTATTGAAAGCATAGAGTATCTAGGCTTGTCATTTGGACCTGTACAATGTACCATAAGAGGAAATGAGACAACTTAAGCCCATGCCACATCAGATGACTTTTCCAGCAATTTTCAGTTGTAGCCTTCTTTTGTATAATCCTAGCCAGTCAGCAGTGTGTTCCTGTGAAGATGATAGCCTAATGTGACACACCAAAAGACTGAGACCAAACTGCTCTACGATTGGCTATGATAAAATCAAACCTTTTTGATTTTATCTTTGGTTGGAGGGGAAGGCTGTATACGCTGGAGAACTGACATGGTAATTGAATATGAACATCTTCACACAAGGAAGCTGTCCAGTTAGTTTTTCCTCAACAGTGACATATTATATTTAGATATAATAGAGTGAAACATAGAATCACAGTAAAACACTTTATACTATTGGATGTAATAAGACCAATATAAAAAAAGCTGGCTCATTTATCACTGCTATCTCGCTTTTCCAGGGTTCTGGACTCCAGTTTCTGCTCAGGTACTGCCTGTGTGCAGTCTGCATGTGGGCTTTCTCCTGGTGCTCTGATTTTTCTTTTATCTCACTCTAATCTAACCATTTACAAGTGCGTTTGTGCGTTGGACTAGCTTCTAATCCAGACCTAGTCCCTGACATACACTCAATGCTTCTGGGCCTTCTTTGTCTCCAGAAAACACTGAAATAGAAATTTCATGTTTGGAAAATATATGGCCGCATCTGCTAGTTAAGCAATTGATTTGAGATACATCAAATGACCCCAAAAGAGATTAATTTGTACGCTTCTTAAATGTTATTGTGTATTTAATGGAAACTGGGGTTTTGATACATAAAATGCAGGGATCTAGTGTTATAAGGTAGTGGCTGCTTTTGCTGCTAGATATTTATTTTCCACTACTCTTGAATATGATAAAGTGAAGAACAGATTTTTAACATGCCATGAAACCTTTAGACCTTGGTTACATAACCACTACATTTCTCTTGTACATTTTCATAACATTTCCACATATCACTACTACCAATAAAAACACAATGAAGAACATTTTACAAGTATATCTAACTAAAATAGCAGTTTACACTTTTTTCTATGGTCATTCTGCACACACAGTCCTCTGTTGGTACGTGATATTTTGGTGGCTTCAATATGCAAAGACAGACCCTTTCACATGTGATTCTCAAATGTAGCCTTTGCTTCTTGTTTAAGCATTGACATTTTTTCAGGTATTTTATTTTCTACTTTCACTTTTCTCTCAAGTGTGTGACCTGCAGCACATTGTTTTTACTTGCTCTGCAGTTCATTCCTTTCTACAACTACAATGTCTTCCAAAGATATTTCAACCTTTTTGTAATATAGCTGACTCAATTTAAAATATGTTTACTTTGAGTTATGTAGTAGCTGATTAAATCATTTGATTAACATTAAGACCTGGTTTGGTCCAGTCCAGTCCAGTCCAAAACTGGCTAACTTTGTTCCTTACCATCTAAGTAAAGCTGCACAAACACTGCTTGTACAGGCACATCATGTAATAATTAAAAGATGTGAACTATCAGCCTCGACACAGATAGTCACAGACTCAGAATGTCCTACAACACACACGTTTATTTACTTCTTCTTGCCCACACACAGTACACAAACCCCACAATGCTCTGTCCCATTCTCTATTCCTTCCTTTTCTTCTCTTCTGCCACCTCCACTCCTCTTTTGCAAGCTCTGTCTTCTTCCTTCCGACTTCGGCTCCTTGAATGGAATGAGGCGGCCTCTTTTATACTGCACCCGGAAGTGCTCCAGGTGCTTTCTGATCAACTTGTTGCGGAAGTGCTACATTTGAATCCAGCTCCTCTTCTGGCAGCACTTCCAAGTGTGGTGGAAGTGCTGCAGACGATTGCCTCAGAGCTGTCCAGGTGCCCCCTGGTGGTGGCCACAGACCCCCAACAGGGTTGACCTTCTAAGCTCCAAGCCCGTGGCCCTGATGCAACCCAGGGGGACTGCCCTCTCGTGTCCCGGAGGAGGTACTGCTGTTGATATGTCCTCTCTCCTGGTCTTTGCCTCAGAAGTGTGTCCAAGGACCCTGGTCGTATATCACAAAAGAAACCCTCAAAAACAGTAGAACCTTGTTACAATGTCAGTCTGAGGCTCTGCAAATCACACTCAGAGCAGTCAAAAGGAGAAAGCCAAAGTCACAAAGAACTGAAAAGAATACCATATTGGGATCTGTAGGCTAATGTCATCTCCATTAAGGTCACTAGCCATATTTGCATCATCAAAAAGAAACTAACCAAAAATGAGAACCATGGCAAAGCAACCAGGTGGAGTCCACCGGTCACTAATAACAACATACTGTAAGTGTCCAAGTTTGGCAAAACACACTTGGATTATCCACAAAGACTCTGGAACAATATTATATGGGAGAATGAATCAAAAATGGAGCCTTTTAGCAAACATATGTACCAGTGAGGACTGAAGAAGAATTAACACTACATTCATATCAGCAGTCAGGTATTGAAGTTCTATCATCACGTTTGGGGATGCTTTGGGACCTAAATAACACATTCTGAAAAACAACATTTCCATTAGCTATAAAAATCCTGCTTCATTTTGTTCAATCATGGGGTTTCTTTTTTCTTTTTTATTATTCCCTCTTTGTTTTATTAACTTTAAAAAGCACTTAATGCTGATCGTTGTTTGGTATTGCAAACTTAATGACGATATGCAGGTGGACAATAGTGTTGGCATTTTCAAAAACACAAGGCTATGCACTGATAAAAATGTAGTGTAATCGGTTTATTTCAGATTCATTGTCACATGCGACACACCACTGGTCTGCTGAAGTGAGAGGCAAGACTGCGTGATATTTTTCCCTGTGTGTAGCTGCTCATATTTCAAACCCGCTGTTCTAATCATGCTCGATTCATGAAGAGGGGAACCCTCCATTCAAATACTGTCTGTGGGTTGTTGCGAAATGTAAAAAGGTGAAACTATAATTGAGAAAGCTCTGTATTCCAGTAAAAACAATGAAACTGTTATCCCAATCTGTTTGATGGAAAAAAAAACCTTTCTCCTTATGTTCTCTTCTACAGATGGCGTTCATTTGCATAAACTGGCATGCCCCATCTCTCAAAGCTCAGCGCTCTGGCGAAGCAGGACATGCGGTGTATTACAATGCACCATGCACTACAGCATTATTAATGACAAAATATCAACAAATAAAAAAAACACTTGTTGGCTAATTTTGTTTATTTATTTTTTTGTGACCAATTTTTAATCAAATCCGTCATGGCATTTTTGAGATTTTAGGGTATTTAGTTTTTCTGTTGTTGTTATCATTAAATATTGATGTATATTGAAATGTCCTTTCAAAGTGGATACCTACTGTCCTAGAGGTACCAACCTGGCATATTTCAGATTTTTAGCTACATGGGAATTAGTGTTTTTGTTGATGAGAGAGTAAGTTAGTCAGTCAGTCAGCTTTGCATTTTTATGTCCCAAAATATATTGTGGCAGACGGCTGGGGCCATGATGCCCTGATTATGGAAGAACCGGGGGAGAGCGCATTTTCAAGACCGTTTCTCCCCTGGACCAACAGAGGGCAGTACCCTTGGTTTCTAGCGGGGCCTGTGGTCACTGCCAAGGGCAGCATGGACATTAGCAGGACCCTATTTGGCAGCATTTCTGCCATGCCCGGAAGTGCTGCCGGAAGAAACTCGTTGGGCACCTTGTTGGGTATACTCTCTATATATAATTAGATTAGTAAAATCATGCAACGTTTTCCTGTGACATGTTCATGCAATGCTCATTTTTCTTCAAAACTGTGCATCATATAGTATACCTATATACAGTATATCATTTTTTTATCATCTTCATTAGGAGAATTCCACAATGATACTCTCATGTCAACACAACCTATTTAATGCACACACGTCAAACAAAATGCCTTTCATACATCAGCTCCGCTAAGAACAGTAATAGTTCAGCTGTGTGTTAGCAGTCGACAAATAAAGCCTATGTAATGGCACACAATTACAAATTGTAAAACTGTGAAAATATTCAATTGCCAGCAAAAATCATGACTGGTGATCATGCACAGGAAGTCATATTTCTTCTGTGTATTCAGTTAGATACTGATGATACTTCAGCAAGTAGATTACCACTCATCTTGCATAGTTAACAATTTCAGGGCCAGAGTTTTGACTCAGTTGGAATATATGCTTGGATGAACTATTTATGGAGGGAGTTTTGGGTTGCCATAGGCAGCTTAGTAAGTATATGTGTGTACAATCATTCAATAAGTTTATTATATTTATATAGTAAAACTATATCAGACACTTTCTTTTGCTGAATCAAAAGTAGATTTTCCAAAATTACAACTTCATGTTGTAACACCAAAAATGAATATTTTCTGAAGGCACTGTGCCATAGCTGTCCCTGTGACAGTGTTTACAATGAAAGACAATTTAATAATAATGAAGATTTCCTCAGTATTGCAGATCTCTAAAGAGACATTAAAAAGACTAAGACAGCAAAGATCTGTGTGCCTTTCAAAAGACACTAAATAATGCGTGAGTGTTCATTTTGGCACAAAAGAGAAAGCCACATACTGAGAAATGTGAAGGTACAGAAAATTCATCTAATTCTGCAAAGAGGTTCTGTTGTGGCAAACGATAGCACATCACTAAGGGAGAGCACCGTGTGATCTCTGACAGCCGACATCCAGTGTTAGAACTACATGCGTACTTCTGCTTTGATGGGCATGGTACTTTTTTGCATTTGCCTTATTTCCTATTAAAGAAAGTGATTTCTGTTAACTTATATTCACATAAAGGTGTACCTGACTTTTTGGCAAGACACGTGCCAAACATTTTCAGTAATACTAAATGTGAAAGATACAAGTGCTCCTTTGTTTCTGATTTTCTTTTTTTCTTTATTTAGATTTAAGAACATATACACACGTATATTGTGAAAAGAGGGAGCAGCCCTTGCAACCTGTCTGACAACAAAGAGGATGCAAGTAACCTCAAACACATTTGAAAATGCAAATTACCATACCACACCATTCTCAAATCCACTTCACTTAATTCAAAGTCACATGTAAAATCTATCCTGGTAGCACTGGGCACAAGGCAGAAAATAGCTCTCAACTGGGTTTCAGTTTGTAACAGAGAGCACAAGGCACTAAAGTAAACCAAAAGAAACTAAACTTTCTTGCCACTCTCTCTGCCAGTCCACTCAGTGGGGTGGCTCACCTCCTTCCCCACCTCCCAATGTAGTCTTTCTCTTGAGCCTTTGCACTAAATTCTCTCCAGATTGAACAAGTTTCAGATATTGAAAAGACAACATCCATTATCAGGGTCACTTACAGCCAAACCCACCAATCACTACTCCATATACTCTGGGACACCAGCCTATTTATTCCCACCCTTTCCAATCTGTGATTGTTGCATGCCACTTTATGAGCTGAAGTCTCATGAATTGCAACCTGCTAGGCCACATATTTAAACTGGCAACATGGTGCCACTTCTTATTAAAAGGGACTACTTGCTACCCTCACCTGTCAAAAAGTGTTCCAAACGTCTATGACCCTTATGTGTTTTTACGCATTTTTTAAGGAGAAGGTAAATGTCCCTTGCCATCCTAGGAAACTCCACATGGTTCTGCCAAGGCAACAACTCACTTTAATCGAATAGTTCATTCCTTGGGTGCCACGCTGACATATGGGATGTACTGTCCACTAGTGGCCCCATTTTGCTTGTTGCCACTGTCATTCCCACTCTATTTGGAGGTTTCAAGCATGAATTGTATACTGTTGTCAGATGAGAACCCCCCACCACCCACCCACCCATAAATGTATAACAAAACATAAATCTTGGTTTAAAAAAACCATCTGCCCGATTTTGTCTGATGCTTTAAATCTGCTACACATGGATTTCATCTGCTTCCAGTTGCTACCTTAACTCAAATTGCTTGTGAAGCACTAGCTGTTATGTGCAGATAACATGTCTTCATATTACAATCTGACCAGACTAATTCTTTTCCATATCTATAAAAATAAATTCATCAGAGCCCAACATGCCTGACTGTCTTTGCATGATGACTAGAAGTGGATTCTTTCACAGGACAGGAAATGCACACAAATGTGCACTGTTACCTCTCATTCCATTCTGTAAAACCAGCTAGTACTACATTGTTGGTATCACTGACAACGTAAGAATGAGAGGATACAGTCATCCGTCCATCCATATAAGAGGGATAATTGAAAAGTTCTAGTCTGCTATTCTGAAAAATTCTATTCTGTGGATGGTGCTGATTTTGAAAGATTAGCTGCTGTATATTGAAATATACAAATTGCGTATTTTTAGCCTCATAGTGTATGATTCTTGTGTCAGAATCAAGTCAGTTTAGTTTAACAAGTCTGGAAAATAAAGTATCCTGCTATCACAGTCCTTCTAATGCTAAAGAACAATATCCCTTTGGAGATTCATTTTTGCCAAGTGAATGTGTAAAAGGGTTAGTCATGAGACAGGCTGCAGTTTCTGTTGACATCTTTTGTTGCTGCTTCTTACATTACTTCATCGCAAGAAGTCAGAGACTGTCCCTGCAATATAAAGCACAATGTAGGAGCCATTTTTAGATACATCCACCTAATATGCATGTCTTTGGACTGTGGAATTGAGACAAGTTTATTCACAGAAAACTCATCATAAACACAGGAGACCACGTATACTCTACAAAGGTAGTGAGAGGGTTGAGAACTAATAGGTGCCATAGTCCTACCATGCCGTCCAGCATCCAGTCAGAAACATCAAAAGTAACATCTCAACAATAATAACTGGAATTACAATAGCTATTGACAACACTCTAACTGTATGAGTCTGAGGTCTGAATTTGAGCCACACTGATAGCAAACCTCCTGTTTCAATGGCAATGACCTCCCACGTCCACAGGTATGCTGCTAGGCTAGCTGGTGCTGCTCTATTGTACTGGAGTGCTCTCCTTCATGAGATCTGGATTAAACTGGAGGCCTCGGTGCTTTAGAATTCTAAGTACTGCCTGAAATTCTGTGATCTTCCTGAGATTAGGTTCATATAAAAATTGTTGGACACAAGTTAAAAGTGTTCCATCCATTTTTAAATTTTCTGTTAGGTATTTGAAGACACATGGGAACATCTCTGGATTGAAAGACAGTTCAATGTAGGGTGCATTCACACTCACTCATGTGAGGCCAGTGTGATGCAGACAACCATACATATACTATAGCTGTCACAGGAAAGACACCTAAATGATCACTAAATATGCAAGTGGCACACAGAAGACATCCCATCACACCTAATTATGGCCCAATGGCCCTTTTTGCTTGTGTATTTCACCTCCATTTGCTCTTCGTTTTATTATTCTTGTACTCTTGCACCAAAACTCTTTAAAGTGGAATCTGAAATTTAACATAATAAAACATATACTATTAGGCTCTTAACTGTATTTAACTGCTTTTGGGAGACCCTGTAAATTCAATGCAGGCAGTTTCATGGTAAAGGCCTAAGTATTTAATTTCAGGATCTTATCTCATTGCATATACTTTTTATTAAAATAAAAATATGTTTATATGTTGCCTCTGACGACAAAAAAGAAGGTGTTATGGGGGACAATCTAAAGAAATGTGCTTGAACACTTTCCAAAAGTGTTCAGGTGTTTCAGATCCACCCATTGTTAACAGGTAGAGAACATCCCGGACATAACCATGCAATCTCCATTGATAAACAATGGCCGTAGTGAAGAACTCAGTGAGTTTAAATGTGGCACTGTCAAAGGGAGCATACACTGAATAGTGCATTTGCCACACCCACCACATGATGAGCCATGTGGGGATGCTAAAATTCAATATGTGAAATTACTGCTATTTCTGCCCCAGTCATGTATAAGTACTATTATTATGAAATGGAAGAATCTAGAAGCAACAAGATGGTTGACCATGCAAACTGATAGAGCACGGGTGCTAAGTGCATACCATGTAAATAAATTGTCTTTCCTCTGAGGCATCACTCACAAGAAAGTTTCAAACTGCCTCTGGAAGCAACATCAGCACAAACCCGTATACTGGGTGTCATGTAATTTGTTTTCATAGCCGAGCAGCTTCACACAAGTCCAAGATCAACAAGCATCACCTTAAGCAGTGTGTAACAGGCCACCATTGGACTTTGGAGCAGTGGAAACGAGTTCTATAGGGTGATGAGTCACATTTTACCATCTGGTAATCTAATGGACAAATCAGGGTTTGGCAGATACCAGGAAAACACTACCTTCAACATAATCCATCCATCCATTATCCAAACTACTATATCCTAACTACAGGGTCACGGGGGGTCTGCTGGAGCCAATTCCAGCCAACACAGGGCGCAAGACAGGAAACAAACCCCGGGCAGGGTGCCAGCCCACCGCAGACCTTTAACATAATGCCTACTGTAAAGTTTGGTGTAGGATGGATAATCATCTGGGGCTGTTATTTCAGGGTTTGGGCTAGTCCTCTTAATTCTAGTGAAGGGTACCATTAATGCTACAGCATACAAAGGCATTTTAGACAATTGTGTGCTTTTAAGTCTGTGGCAACATTTTAAAGAAGTCACTTTTGTATTCCAGCATGCAAGGCCAATTGTAACATATAGGTGAACTAGGTAGGCACCTAGAGTAGCAAAATCTGGGGGGGAAGGCTGGCATTTATTTTTAACAAAAAACGACTCAGCTACTAGTTTCAGTGAGCCAGATGTATAATATATATGTCTGCATGGGGGTGTTTTGATACACAGGGTGTATGTGAAGCATCTAGTTCAGTAGTGCAGCAGTGCAGAGATGTTTGTAGTAGGTTTGTAGTAGGTTTTGGTAAATTAATGCATGCTGCTTCCTGCTTGCAACTGCTGGCAAGCGCCCCACGTAGCTGAATGCGTAAGTCTCCTCTGCCAGTACAAATCCTCTCAACCACAAGGACACCTGCAGTGCATTATCACAGCCACACATAATAACTGGGTACCATGTGGTCCCAGGCTAAACTGCAGATGATCTCGGAGCAGCAGTGGGCTCTAGAAACACATGTCAACCACTGCCCCCAAATAGTCCCACTGCCTTGTGAATTGGCCTTTTTAGGCTGAGGATGCACACCCTGACAGAAAAGCAGTGTGTTGCAGGTGTACAATTGGTGGGTTTTAACAGACCAAGGGCCCAGCAGCCTTCTGCTGCCAAGATTGTGAGCTAGTGTCTTGGGTTCACCCATGCCACTGGAATTACCTAAATTTTGCCGAAGGTAGTGGTACTACAGATTGGGTGCCCCCTACTGCACTATAAAAACTGCTTTGCACAGTCCTGCGAGAAAAGCAGGTACAAATGGATTAGGAGCTCCTAGTGAGAACCCTGCATGTCAGCGGCAGAGGGTGTTTTGTTGCAAACAGCTGGGACTCAGCAGTAGCTGATTATGGCAGACCTCTGTGCAACTGAGCAGCCCTATTGAGGGACTGCACTGCTTACCCCAATTGAAGAGGGGACTATAAAAGGTGGCCTTTATATACTACTAACTCTACTCATGCCTGGACAGGTTACCACACCTGTTGGGTCATTCCACCCCTACAGTTGAACTAAAAATAATAAGTTGTTTGATCTTAAATTAGCAACATGGATTGTAACGATTCTCCTGGACTCATATGGTGGTACTGATAGACCCTATAGGAGAACAGCACTAGTTATAGCCGGGCTGAGTCGTTACAGGTTTTATATAGTTGCATTAAGTGAGACAAGGCTCATGGATGAAGGTTTTTTAACAGAGGAAGGGATGGGTTATACCTTCTTCTAAAAAGGTTACCCCCCCAGCTGGGAGAAAATGGCCGATAAGAATACACTACTGCCGAGACTCACTGAAACACCTATTGGAATAAGTGAAAGACTAATGACCCCCCGAACCCTCCTGGTCAAGAATCACTTCACCACACTTCTCAGTGCTTATGCACTAACTTTGCCATTTGACAATGAGGTTAATGACTGCTTCTACCACTCACTGGACGAGGCCCTGTGCCGGATCCTCAAGAATAACAAAATCTTCTTGTTTGGGGATTTTAATGCCTGATTGAGGCAGAATAACAAGATATGGAGTAGAGTGGTTGGTAGACATGGTATTGGCCAGGCTAATGCAAATGGTGGTATGATGCTACTTGCTCTCTGCTCTGAGCATGACCTAGTCATAACTAACAACGTCTTCTAGGAAAAGACTAAATATAAGATATCATGGATGCACCTTCGCTCCAAACGCTGACATCTGATTGATTATGTTATAGTGAGATGCAGTGACATCAGAGATGTTCTCATCATCCGTGCTATGAGAGGTACGGAATGCTGGACAAATCATCGTATGATTATGACCAAGACACAAAAGAACATGCTCAGTGGGAAAAGACTAGGTTGCAGTCGCTTGGCAAACATTGATATAAGAAACAAGTTCCATCACACCCTAGCTGAGAAACTAGGGAAAATGGAGTCTTACTTGAGCAACATGAACCAGAAATGGGGTTACATCAGCTCAGCTCTCTAGGAGACAGCAGCCCAAACCATCGGCTATATGAGCAAGAACCATCGAGACTGGTTTGCTTGGAGATTATCCATGACCTACTGAGGAACATGCATAAAGCACACTAGGCGACTCTAAATAACCTCTCATTCAGTACCATCAGGCAGCAATGGCAGAGAGTTTGACAAGAATTACAGGGGGTTATTCAGACAATATAGGATGAGTGGTGCACAAAAAGGCACAGATAATTCAATCACTTGCCAATAGAAATGACATGTATAATACTGTCAGAATTATTTACAGTCCAATAAATTATTGCATCGCTCCAGAATAGCATTCTGATGAAGGTGGGCTGAACATTTAATACTTAATCAGGTCTCTGATGCTGACTTCACCATTTGAATTTCCTCCCGATTACAATCTAAACCAATCTCCAACATTCTGGGAGGTTCTGTCAGTTGTCCAATCCACTTACAACAATAAGTCTCCTGGTTTTGACAAAATACCTACAGAGTTGTTAAAGCAGGAAGAATACATCTGTACAAGGACTCTACACCAATATATCACAAAGGTCTAGGCTGAAGAGAACATCCCACAACAATGGAGGGATGCTTATATTGTGACTATTTATAAGAAGAAGGGTGACAGGGCCATCTGTAGCAACAGTACGTGTATATCACTCCTTGCTGTTGCTGGCAAGATCATGGCAAAGGTGTTTCAGAGGCTGATCAACAACGTCACAGAACCAATGCTTCCTGAATTGCAGTGTGGGTTCAAGAAAAAAGAAGCACAGTTGATACAGTATGATTTTCACTACCTGACAGCCTCAGGAAAAGTGCCAGGAACAATGTAAGGACTTATTTATGTCCTTTGTTGACCTCTCCAAAGCCTTCAACACTGTCCAGAGAGAACATTTGTGGGGTATCTTCCTTATGGTTGGATGCTCCAACAAATTTATTAACATTCCTGCCAGTTTCACAATGAAATGACTGCTCGGGTGACACTAGGAGGACACCTGTGCTCTTTAATATCTTCCTTGTATATGTTACCCAGCTGCTTCACAAAGGGACTGAGGACAGCAGTAGTGTGGTAGTGGACTACAGGCTAGATGGTAACCTCTTCAATATTAGGAGGTTTTAAGCAACTACCAAACTGCACAGAGTGAGACCTTTTGAGCTGCAATATGCAGATGACTGCGCACATTTCTCACACCCCACAAGACCACCAGTCTGTCATTGATACAGCAGTGAAAGCATATAGCAGGATGAGACTGACCATTAAGACCACTAAAACAGAACTAATCTGTCAATCTGTCAGTAGTTTCATCTTTCACATATCATTGACAATGAGGTTGAGAAGTGAATCCAGCAAGCAACAGTTTTTCAGGAGACTTTGGAGCTGGGGCTTTCAAAACAAGAATTTGCATCTCTGCACAAAGTGATCTGCATTACCACCCTCTTCTACAGATTTGAAGCTTGGATAATTTACAGCCGCAACATTAGGCTTCTGGAGCATTTCCTTATATGCTGCCTGCTGCACATCTTGGGGGTTTCCTGGCATGATTGGATGCCTCACTGTGAAATACGCAGAAAAACCAACTGCAGAAGTACTGAGGCCATGATTGCACAGCACCAGCTACAGTGGCTGGGTCACATGATTAGGATGCCCCAAATCAGCTGCCTTGCAGAATGCTATATGGCCAGCAACATCTGGAATGATGCCGTGTTGGGGGCCAGAGAAAGAGCTATAAGAATCAGTTGAAGATCATGTTAAGAATGTGCAAAATCAGGCCCGAGGACCTGGAGGAAATAGCTACTGACCACAACACCTGGAGGCAGATGTGCTCGGATGGGATATGTATGCTGGGCGAAGAAAGGGTAGCCAGGAGACAACAGAGAAGGAACACACCCATGGTTGTTACTACCACATATACCTGTACATGTACTGCAATAGGAGTTGTGGGTCCAGGATAGGACCATTGAGCCTTCAAAGAACTCACGGATAAAGACAGAAGTGGACATCATCATTGGACTCGATGAACAACCAATTACTGCTATTACTACTATGCATGTCTGGAGACTACCACGAGTGAAAATTCCTTAAACGTGAGTGGTAACAATTAGACAGGTCACCGAGTGTCACATTTTTCAACCAACTCAATATCTAATGAAGGCAGTGCTCAAAGTAGAGACGTTGATTTTGAACTACAAAGATCAGAGGTGCTCTCGTTAACCTGGTCTGACAGACAGCAAGCTTCTGATTATATTAAACCATCTACAGTTGAAATGTCTTCTAAAAAAAACAATTAGATATATAAATGTTTGTGTTTTCTCATTATATATGTATGCTCTCAGTTGTTCAGTGTTATGAAAATAGTGTAGGAGTTGATGTAAGCTTGAATGAATTGACAGCTATATTCACATAATTGTGCTATATTAGTATTAACATTAATAATTTGTGACAATTATAGAAAAAAACCTATACTGTATCAATAAGTAAAACAGCCATAATCTTACATTTATGAAATTCTTAAGTCATGGATTGGGTCACATGAAGGGTGGGTGATGGTGTGGCATCATTTATAGCATCAGCTAGGGCAGCAAAAATGCTACAGCTGGCCCTGCCAGCATGCCTGTGCCCCTGTGTACAAAGTCAGATCCATAAGATATGGGGTGATGAGTTTGGTATGGAAGAACTTGGGTGGCCTGCACACAGCCCTAACTTCAACCCTAATGAACACCTGTGGGATGAATTGGAATATCAACTAAACTGATTTACCTTCAAAGCCTCAGACTTACCATTGGTGACAGGTTGTTTTGCGTTACTCGTCTACTAGTCTGTGCTTTTTGTATTTCATAACTCCCACTGTAAGCCTCTAAAGCTAGGGTGATCAGGCATTCTGCATTTTCTGGGATAGTCTCATATATCCGGCTCAACTTATTAGTCAAAAATCTGTATTTTTCCAGTATTTTACATGTGATTAATTCTGCATTGCAGACAGTGAATTATGCATGTTTTTCACACAGTGTCTTGCTAGCTTTACCTCAATGCAGGATGCTTAATCGCTCATCATATTAAAACAGATACGATCTGACCAATCAGATATCCCGTGATTATGAAGGCCGTGCTTATGTCAGTAGACATGCTAGAAGGCTTGCATTTCAAATGAACAGCCCAGCACCACTGGTTAGGCAAGAACATTTGTAAATTATAATATATCTATAGATAGATAGAAATTTGACTTTTAGCAGTAACTCATTGAATAAATGGATACAGTAGATAAATAAATAAACACACTCTCACACACACACTATGGCCTCAACCCACACCAGAATGACCAAAATGAAAGAAAATTAAAAAATAAATCTGACTTAGCAGTTACAGTCATAGTCAGCCATTATGCAGGTCTGTTGTTTTTAGAATAAAGGAGCCCCAGAACTATTTCTTTACACACTTCTGAATAATTTGTTGGCTGGAATTACTCAGAGTTAGTGTATAAGAGAGAGGATGTGCAGAATTGTTGTTGATGACACTCAGATTTTCCTTCTTTCTCTCTTTTGCTACTGCTTTCAATGAGTTCAGAGTGTGCCCCACTACTGAGCCTGCCCTTTAAATCAGCTTGTTGATTCAGAAAGAGTCTGTTCTTCCATTTCTTATATAGTTCCTCCGAGTTAAGAGACCAGTCCAGCCTGTCTCTGATGTGGACCTCCAAGTACCTGCAGCAGCGCACCACTTCTGCATCTACTCTTTGGTGCCGCAGAAGTTCATAACCACTTCCTTGGTTTTACTGATGTTAGGTTGCAGATAATTCTTTCTGTATCAAGAACGTTTTCCACCTGACATATGTACTCTGTCTCAACCCGCTTTTCAATACACCCAATAAAGGCAGGGTCATGGAAGCTAGCAGTTGTTTTCATTGTTGGTTTTATGTTCATTTGGTGTGGTTGACAGTGCACTAACAATGTAGCCTTTATGATCTGAGTGGCTATATAGGACCTCCTTTTCATTCTGGGAAGTTATCATATTTGCAAACAACGTTAACATGAGTGAAAAATAAAGATATGCATTTTAATACTAGCAGCAGAATTTGTAAATATGCAAAACCCTAAGTGCATATGCTTTATAAGTTACCAGACCAAACATCACACCCCCAACTTCCACCAAGGTCCATCTAAATTATCCTCTCTCATCACAAACTGGGTCCTTCAAAATCTGGTCACCTTAGGTAAAACTCCATCGATTCCTGGCCTTGAAATGCACTTTGATCGTCCCTATAAGCACAGTTATTACAAAGACATATATACATACTGTATGCTGTAACCAATGAATGCAGTGTGCAGTTAAAACACTTATTCATTTATAAGCAGTCAATCCATCTTTCTTCAAAGTTTAATCATTCACTGTCAAAGACTTGCTATAATTATATTGTGACTAAAAGAAACACAGGTTTGACATGCCACAACTAGGATTCATTTTTAACTAGAAAGCTGAGAATCCTACCTCTCACCGGCAATTGGAATTAAACCTCTACCTTCTTTATTGTTTTAGACATGATCATTTATATCTCAGCAAGAGTTTATTATAAGACAACATTTACGGTTCTTTTTTGACACAGTGCATGTAGCTAAATTGAGTCCTGTCCTCTACACTTCCTGTACAACTGTGGTGGTCCATGTGGGGCTGTCATTTTATTAATCAAATTCGTTTATTACTACACTCCATCACTAGAAGACAGAAATAGCAGTCATGTTCACTGCTTCCTCCTATCACCTTCAACAGACAAGTCAAGGTGCTCCTCGATGTTGTGTGTGCTGGTAAGCACAGTCGCAGACTTTGTAAAATATGATATTCATTCATGTTTATTCTTATTTATGAATGTGGTCCTAATGTTCACGACTCCCAGTCAAATCTCTTTGCAAATATATATATAATTTTTTCCTTTTTGCAGAAACATACAAGCATTAATGTACAAAAGATAGCATCCTCTAGGATTATTGATCTTAATTATAAGTAATGAACTAAAATTCCACTTTGATACCCTGTATGAAAAAAGTGTTTTGTTGGAAAAGAAACACACACAGTGTTTATCAAAACGTCAGGAGATCACATTTTTGAAGGTTGGATCTTCATAGCCCAAATTTGTTGACATATTTATGGACCTTCTGTATGTGATGCATGGGTTACTTGCAGTTGGAATGCTACCTTGAACCTGGGACATCGACAGTCATAGTCTGAGATGGACCAGGATGAATGAGGACACTGAGTAGGTGCAAAAGTGTCAAATGGTGTTCAAACAATAAATAAAGTGCAATATTTCTACTTTAAATAAACAAATAAATACATAATCCAATAAAATTAGTTGTCATGAAGAAGTTAAAAGTCACGATAGTTAATCCAAAAACAAGTTAAAATTGTAGGTTAAAAGCATAACATCTGTCCCTTTAAATGATTACCCTTCCTCAGCAACAGGAGAAGTCCTCTCAGAGCTGCACTCAACCCTTTAAATCTGGCTTGTGTTCCCTCCACCATTCCATGGCCTTCAGTGGGAAACCCCATGAGCACTGTTCACTTTCTCCCCTCTGGGCCACTTTCCTGACCGCCTGCCTCCCCTCAGAAGCAGCACCGGCTCTTTGTCTTTCATTTTCACTATCCTTTCGTTTAACCTTCATCGCTTTAAATTTTTTTGCAATCGTTTTTCTCCCTGGATCTGTCTCCTCTCAGGCTCCTTTTATGCCTCAGAAGTTACAGGGCCTAATTAAGCACCCCAGAGTGCTAATGAATAAATCGGTTGAACTGTGCACAGCTGAATGTCAACGTGGGCGACACCAGTTCCACCATTAACAACCAAGGGTCCCACGTCCATGCCACTGCTTGCACCTATGCTCGTTTGGAGACTGAGTGCCCTGTTTTTTTTTTTTTAAAAAAACCCGGACCGCCACCAACCACAAATGTGTTTTACTACAGTGTGACTTTACATTTGCTCTCAATGTTCCTTCTTGGTTTCCATTTTGTGGTCTAACAAAACACACATAAGTTAAATAGCAACTGTGTACTGCAGGGATGTAAACATGTCTGTGTATGTTCATGGACAGGCATCTTATCTTGTGTGGGGATCTGCTTAAACCTGTTGCTGCTGGGTTAGGCCCCTCAATAAAAATAATCGGCCTAGTACATTGAAGATCCAAAAGATACAAATGAACAAGATAATGCAAGCTCTTTCTTTTTTGTTGCATTTTAGCAGACATCTCTTATGGAGCTCAGCACGTTTTCCAGTTGTGTAAAATTATACAGACTATCATATTCTATTCTATTTCATAAGTAAAAGTTATTTGGTGAAGCATAATGAAACAGCATAATGTATGAACAGGGTCTATGATTATTATCACAGAGCACTCTCAAAGATTTAAAAAAATAAAAATGTATAAGGGAATTTTGTTATAGGCAATTTCTGCCCCTTTTTTCCTTTAGTTTTCTTTCAGATACTCAATTTTTAATACCCTATTGTTCATTTCAGCCTTTTTGTTGCAGTGAAACTTAATCTTTTTATGGCGTTATTCTGGCAATCTCACAGGAGTCTGGTAAAACATGGTTCATAAGTGTTGGCAGTGCTTCAGAATATTACACATATCTTACTTTTTTCTTGTTTTTTTTTTTCTTCTTCTTGTCGTTTCTGCATTTTTCATCTCAGCAGGGACCAGGTCGTCCTCCGTAAAAACATTCCACTACTGTTATATAATCCTCACCTTTCCCAGCTTGTAGTATCAGCTATAGGTGAAACCCTTTAGGTGCCAAGAAAAATAAGTGTCTGCAACTCAATCCTAAGCCTTGAAGAATTTGCTTTTCCACTGTTTTCCGATATGCTTGTCTGCATTCTGAGAACTGTGAAGTGTCTGTGATACAAGCAACTTGCTCAGGGTTTGCCTCTCTAACACTAGGAAGATGGCCTGAAATAAGGAATTGCTTTTTCTGCTTATGCATTGTTTTTATTTAAAACCAATAAGAATGATATAATAACACTACAAATCCAAAAAAATGGCATGATTACATCCGTGTTGTTTCTGTTATCAATTGCTGGCCTGTATCAGCTATATGATCGCTACCATCTGTACCTATAGGCAAACTCTTATGAGAGTCATCAAAATGAAGTTTTGCAGATATTGTGCAGTGTCACTGTGTAAATGTAAATGTGTATTGTGGCTTCCCTAGAGTTAATTTCCTTCATTTTTGGAATTATTATATCTGTGTCTCTTATTTAAGACCTTTCTTACTTGATCTTTCTTGCTTTCTTGTCTTTTCCTTCAGAGATTTTGAGCAAACAGCATATGCCTGTGACTACTTCTATGTTGTATAGTTTAAATATTTATATTGTAATCAGAACACTTACTATATTCTAGTTTATCCTGACATTTTAATACATTCGTGTTCTTCATGGTGCTACTATTGCTTATATGTGGTTATATGACACAGATGTCAAATGACAAATTCAGTCATCATTCCCATCTAAATAAGATTGTAGTGCATGTCTATTGTTATTCTAGTGTTTGATTAATTATTAAAAAAAATCAAACCATGTCTTACTGTGAATTAAGAAAAAGAAGCTAAAGGTAGTTTTAGTATTCTTGGCTTTATATCTACTTATGCTTTTGACTTCAATTACTGTTTTATCAATTCAGTGTTGGTCTCTCAGTTTAGTTTGATTCCTCTGGCTTGTGAACTCTCGTTTGAACCCTTGAATACGCCTTTGATTTTCCCTAAATGGTACTTTCCATCTCCTGGTATTTTCCATGCAACAAAAATCTAAGCACCTCAGCCTTTACGGTGTTCAAAACACATTATTTCTTATTTGGCTGACACATTTATCCAAAGCGACTTACACAATCTGAGGTATAATTGGATACATTTCTTTTGCTTTTCCAATTGGAGTCTAAGCAGGTGAAGTGACTTGCTCATGGTCACATAGTGTCAGTAGCAGGATTTGAACCCACAACCTTAACCACTACACCACACTGCCTGTCACACATAAGGTACTGTCCTTGCCTTTACCCAGCCTTGCACTCAATACTGCCAGAATATGCTCCGACTCTCCACAACCCTGAATTAGACTAAGATCTCCCCTTCTCAGGCATAGTGGGTGAGAGATCTGAAAGCAATAGTAGGCTTAGCACTTTTAAAGGTCATCTCACAATACAGACCGCGGGGTCTAGCACTTGATGACGAGGCTTTAACTGGTTTGGTAGCCTGCCATTCCGTAATTCTTTTCCCTAACATTGCTTCATCCTTCGATAAAATCCCCAAGTTGACATTCTCCAAAATGAACCTCTGAGACCAGGAAATCAGAAGAGTCTTATTTAGATTTGATTAAAGAGGTTTTCTCATATTTTTTAAGCACAAAGCAAATTACAATAAATGAAGATTTTATGAGTGTGTATATAAGGTACAATTGCTATGAAGTGGGTTCATTTAAATTTTTTTCTAAAGTTTCTGTTATGTTTTTCTGGTCTTTTTCATACCCATGTCAGTTTTTGAGATGTGTAGTGTTAAATTTTGATAATGGTTTTTGTTAAAATATTTTTTAAGTCTATTTCTGATCCCATTTTTTTTTTTTTATACGCACTGCCAATTATTGGAGTGGTTGCCACAATGTTGTTAGGGAAACAGTCAGCGCCGTGCACTTTCTGGTTATCTGAGATTGCGGATAAGTGCTTCAAAGTTAATGTGTGAATAAGTTTGGTTAGTGTTTCTTGCCAAAAAAAAATTAGGCTAAGTAATACAGCTTCAATTCAGGGTTATTCTGGTTTTTCATTTATGAAGGTTGCTAAGAATTCTGATTAACATTTCCTCTTCTGGTCCTTTATTACTTTTATTACTTGTAATATTTCTTTGGCAGAATAACAGCAAGCTAACAAGCTAACTTCTGTTTTATCTAATATTCAGTAAAGCCTCTAAAGTACAGTGCCACACACATGGGTATAGCCTTTCTCATTTAGAGTCCAATTTGAAGAGTGCACAGTGGACGTGGTGTAATGTACCTGTTTTTCTCTTGTGCCCTCAGACCTGAAGAAAATAACCTGGATGAAGAGCAGTGACCCAGCCTTTGACCATGCTTCTTTTGGTCTCTGGACTTAAAAACCCACTTCAAGGAGAAGTCCTCATCACTCATCATACCAGCTTACAGGAAGGTGGCCCTAGACCGTCACTATTTATTCGAAAGGGACAAAGGCCATTTCATTGTCAAGTATGTAGGGTTACCCTGGTAAATCAGTTCCCTCATGTTGTTTTTTTTACTTGTCATTAAAACAGTTAAAGAATAAATAACAAAGACAATGCTTCCTGCACCTCTGTAACACAGGTAAAAAGATTATGCCCTTCCCTTCTGCCTTTAAAAGAGAAATTTATTTAAATTCAATAATCCCCAGGAATTCTTATTCATTTTCGTAAGAAGCTTGTTAAATTAGATTTTCCATTTTTAAGAAAAGTTAGCCTTAAAAGGGCATCTGCTTAAAACTATTTTATAGTAACTCAAGAATTATCTTCAGCACTTTCTTGTTATTATTAATTTAATAATATATACATATCTATCCATCCATCCATTATCCAACCCGCTATATCCTAACTACAGGGTCACGGGGATCTGCTGGAGCCAATCCCTGTCAACACAGGGCACAAGGCAGGAAACAAACCCCAGGCAGCCCACCGCAGACATATCTATCTACTATAGTGTATAATAAAACACTAAAGTCTGTGTGTGTCTGGTTCCTCAGAGCAATCTGACTGGTCAGTTTGGCTTTGGTGACGCAATTGAAAGAAGAAGTATGAGTGTGAGACACACAAGGAAGAGTCAAGGAGTAGGAGGCACACTGAGAGTCACTTTCAAAGATAGAACAGTGTCTCAGAGGCAGGGTTTATGGGAACACACTATCTATCTATCTATCTAGACAGAGGGAGCACTGGTCAAGCAGTGGTAGAGCTGCTGCTTTGTGGTAAGGAGATTGTGGATTCGCTCCCCGGGTCCTCCCTGCTTGGAGAGCGCTTTGAGTAGTTAGAAAAGCGCTACATACTGTACATGTAAATAATAATAATAATCATTATTATTATTACGCTAGGATACAGAGGAAAGGCACTGAATGTACACACAGGGCAAGACACACCAAACATTTTTAAATGTATTCTATTACCTGCCTTCATCAGCTAACATGGCTAATAACATAATTTTATATATACAGTAGTGTATTTCACTTAAGGGCTATTTTTAAATTATAATTTCTTGCTTTTTTCTTATTTTTGGTTACAATTAGGAAAAAGGCCTCAAGCTTACTATTGAATTAATTTAAAAGCATGTCTATTTATTATGCTAAAATATATACTTCATGAAATAAGAAAGTAGGGAGTGCAGCATGGCACATCTTAGAAAGGCTACTCAGTATATTTTGGTCTAGAATATAGGCCACAAAACAGGAACATTATTGTCATACATTTTCAAGATTAACTATCATAGATTCTCAATGATCTGACATAACAGGTGTTTGCTTAACTTATCTTTTTCAACTGAAATCCCAACACCTTTAAAAACGTTTTCTTTTTCATTAGACCTTAAGCTTTGCTACTTCTGACTAACACCATTTCTTGGGTTGAGCATGTGCTAATAGACCAAAGTGGCTTGTTTTGTTAACAATAAACAATAGAACCACCCCTAATTGTTTAGCTACATCTATTGCACTGAATGCAATGGGATTACATCATATTATATGTGAGGTAGTGCTTGACAGCTTTAAAGGAAATGAAGGTTTCTCACAGATGAGGGGAGAAGGAGTATTATTAATGGTGTTAGTTTTTCTGGCTGGTTTGCAACTGACAATGCCATCCTACTGTACTTTACAGAGTGAGCAGTTTGTTAAGTTAGGGCCAAGAGACCCTGTTAGTGGCTTTTTATTGCTTTGTTAATATTCTGCTGTTGCATCTGCGCTCTTTGCTCCCTGCAGTGGGTGGCATGTGAGTGTTAGGGCCCTGGTTATTAACAGGGTTTAGGGTGGGTATGTGTTTTAGGTGGGCCAAAAGTAAGTATTAATTAATAATTCATATTTACCTATGGACTTCTTTTTTGAAGCTTAGTAAAGGAGAAGGTTTTTATGAGGAAACCCCACACAGTGGACACACTGAATGAGTGCAACTTTCAGGCATTAATGAACATTGATGCTAACCGGAATTTGTATGTTATTGTGAGTCACAGTGTTGGAACAGGTTCCAAGAATGTTACAACATTGACAAAGCCATTTTGAGCAACTAAGTGACTAAACATGATTCGATCAGCACTGCATGCCTACTTAACACCTGTGAAATAAAAAGAAATTATAAATGAATACTGTATACCTACTTTTGTCCCACCATGTATAAACATAATCATATAATATCAAAAGTATTTACCCTGTTGCAGACATTTAAGGTTTTGTTCATAATAAGTCTAAATCAAATGGATAATTGCTAGGGAAATGCACACACACACAAATGCAGATATTCGCATTGTAATCTAAAGGAGTTACATTTCACTGAACAGAAATAACAGCTCACGTCCCATTATTTTTGAAAGCTCAGCCTCCTGTTCTTTCTGACAGGACTACAATCGCCCTTATTTAAGAAAGAGGAAGGGGCTACAAATCAAGGGAAGTATATAAAGGGTGGAGAGTAAGCTACCATAGACTATGGCCACACTACTACATTTTCATTTACAAACTGTGTTTTAAAATGAAAATGATCGCGCCCCACATTAGCATTGTCACATTGTTTACAAAATTATTTTTGTCCATGGTAAATGGCCAAAAATGCATATGACATAATCGTCCACCTACACTGGGCATGTGCATAGCATAGATGTCTTGAACCAGGGATATTATGTGCGATTTTGGCTCGATTTAAAGCCCATTTTGCAGTCACCATTTTCTGAATCAACGTTAACTTCAGCTTCATCAGTCATCATTTCACATGCAGTATGAGAGTTGTTGTGATGTCCGACTGCATTTTACAATTGAGCTGTTGCATGATTGAAAGAATTTCTCTCATTTCAGAAATTTCAGTCAGCTATCTTGTAGCATGATCAGTCTCACAAGCTGATTTTCTGACGACGCCATCAAATCTCATGAAATTCACTGTGCAGTGACCAATGTGAGTGTGCATTGTATGCATATAGTCTGAGCACTCATGTCGTCACATGTCAATTATGCTTCTGCAGTTTGAGCATATAAATATATATATATATATATATATATATATAGAGTCACACACGAGCGCATGGGGAGCAGCTTAAGGACCCGACACGCAAAGCGACAAGTCGTGCCAGGGGACAATGGCGGGGGACTAACCTCTCTCTCTTTCTGTAGAAAAGAAGAAGCACCGCCGCCATAATCCTCACCAGACAACTCTTTAAAACGCAACACTTTCGGGTCCCTTTCTCTCCTCTGGTCCCCATCTGATGACGTCAACCAACCATTCACCACCATGTTTTCCCAGCATCCCACGCTCTTAATTTCCAGTCCGACTCCTTAAAATGTCTGTCTACCCACCCTTCAATGTCTGATGATTTCTGTGAAATATTTGACCCATTTTTGTTACAGTATATAGGGCCACAAACCCTAAAACTTGATGACAGTGTGTTTGTCTTTATTACAGTGGCATAGTCTGCAGGATAAAGACCCAAAAAATGTCTGAAGGGCAGGACTTGAACAGCGTCCTAACGACTATGGCTAACAAGCTCCAGGTGCTCAAAGTGGACCAGGCAGCCATGAAGGTGGAACTCGCTGAGACGAAGACACAGCTGGCAGCAGCAGAGATGGTAAAGCCAAAGCCCGCATGACCCCCGCCTCCTTCTATTGTTCCTCTCTCGGAGGCAGATGACATAGAGTCATACCTCGCGATTTTCAACAGGACGGCCACTCGCAACCAGTGGTGGAGTGGGCATCCATTTTGGCTCCGTACTTGAAGGGCCCGGTGCAGCGGGCCTATCATGACCTTCCTGAGGAAGAACCCACCCAATACGACCTCCTCAAGGCCGAGATTTGCAAGCACTACGGTGTAACCTCCAGCCAGCAGGCAAGTTTGAGCCCAGCGGCTACAGCCCAGGCCTTGGAGTTCTGCGGCAAGATCGGACGCTGGCCATGGCCCGACATTAACCAGGCTCACCAGGTGGTCGAGCAGGTGGTCAGCAGGGCATTCGTTCACGCCATGCCGGTCTACCTCTCCCAGCAGGTCCGGAGACATCCTTTTAAGGATATGAACGGCCTTCTGGAGGTGCTGGAGCAACAACTGCCGGTAACCCAACTCGGTGAACCTGAGAAGCCAGCTTGCGGGGTCCAACAGGGACATGTGGCCATCCCAGAACCCACCCGTCATGCTACGGAGACTCCGGCCAAACCGAGGAACAGGGCGCACGCCCCAATGCACTGTTTTAAGTGCCGCGAGGTGGGACATATCGTCAACTCCTTTCCACTCAATCTGGAGCCAATGGACTGCAGCTGGGCCAAGGGTGAGAGGTACTGTGCTCTGTCTAATCCTCTGGCAGTCACCAATACGGGAGTGGTGTTATTAAATGGGCACTCGGTGGTAGCATTATTTGATTCCGGGAGTAACATTACCATTATTGCTCGCTGTTATGTTTTATCGTGATGGTGGAGAGCTCCAAACACGAGAGTAACTTGTGTACACAGGGAGACCAGGTCATACAGGTCCACAAAGTGCTTTATAACCTGGGAAGGGAAGCCTAGAGAGATGTTCGTCGCTGTATTACCCGAGCCCCCCATCCCAGTAATACTGGGACAAGACTGGTCAGAAAGTAATAGTGGTAGACCTGTCACCACTCCGAAACCTATGCTGGGTCTGATTATGGAAGGGCAAGGGGCCCTCCCAGCTGCTCCCATGCTGTGCTCCTCTGCAACTGTTGATAACATGGGTGATCCAGGGGAGCCCTTTTTGACTACGGACCTCGCCCCATAAGTACCACTGGAGGAGCTTCTGGGTTGGGACAGTGCTAACCCCAATCCACTCACCGGCATGGAATATCAATTTCACTCCATGCCGGCATCCTTTTAAAGAGAACAGTGGAACAATGATTCCCTGAAGTTTCAGTGTCAGCTGATTCTACTCCACCGGGACCTTACTTTGTATTAGATAATCAGTTGTTGTATCGAGTTGCGGAACACGAAGGTAAAATGCGGTTGTTGTTAGTCCCACGTACCTACCAGCGGGAGATGTGCGAACCAGCTTATGCCCACCTCCTAAGCGCCAACCTTAGGGCCAAAAAAACACTGGAGAGAGTGAAACTCTCTCGGCTCGGGCCCGGGATCAAAGAGGAGGTCCGACATTTCTGTCGGCTGTCTTGCCCAGTCTGTCAGCTGTGTCAGATACCCAGAAGGGATTGCGCTCCTTTCGTCCCAATTCCCCTTATAGACATGCCATTTGAGTGGATCGGTGTCAATCTGGTAGGGCCCCTGGAACCTTCAACACGAGGTCATAAATATATATTGGTGATAGTCGACTCTGCAACTCAATATCCTGAAGCGGTTCCCCTGTGAGCTGCCAACTCAAAAAATATCGCACGGGGACTAGTAAGTCTTTTCTCCCGAGTCGGCCTACCGAAAGAAGTCCTTACGGACCAAGGTATTCCCTTTACTTCAGATACATTCTGAACTCACCAAGTTACTACGCATTAAGTATCTCAGGACGTCGGTGTACCACCCCCAGATGAATGGGTTGGTGGATTGGTTTAATCAGACCCTGAAACAGATGCTGCTCAAGGTAGTCAGAGCGGAAGGTAGGAACTGGGACCAACTTTTACCGCTAGCGCTTTTCGCTTACTGGGAGGTGCCTCAAGCCTCCACAGGGTTTTCCCCTTTTGAACTCTTGTACGGATGCCAACCCCGGGGAATTTTGTATGTACTAAAGGAAAATCGGGAAGCGGAGGCGCTTCCCTCCACTAACATCCTAGAACATATCGCGCAGTTACGCAATAGGCTAGAGAAAATGATATCCCTCCTTAAAGAACACATGTCTAGGGCTTAAGCAGTGCAGGCCCGGAATTATAACAGGAATTCCTCCCTGCGCAAATTTCAGTCAGGAGACTGCGTAATGGTGCTTGTGCCCACTTCCCATTCCAAATTGTTGGCCCATTGGCAAAGCCCATATGAGGTTAAAGAGAGAAAAAGGCTTGTGGACTATTTGGTGAGCCAACCAAACTGTCGACCGAGTGAGAGGGTGTACCACGTTAAACTATTGAAACCCTGGAGGGACAGGGAAGAACCACCTCCCTCCGGACCCTTCCTCTCCCTTTTCTCAAAGAAAATCAGCCTTAACCTCGGCCACAATTTGACTGCCCACCAGCGACAGGAGCTTGAGGGTGCAAGATGGTCTGTCCTGGAAGTGGTCAGTGAAACACCAGGCCAGACCTTGCCGATTCAGCATGACATTGTGACGGACCCGGGGGTGGTAGTCAGGGAACGGCCCTATCGTCTCCTGGAAGTGAAACATGCTAAGGTGGAGCTAGAGGTACAACGAATGTTGGATATGGACATCATCGAAAAAAGCCATAGCCCCTCGTCCAGTCCTATCGTCCTCGTATCTAAGCTGGATTGCTCCTGGAGATTCTGCAATGACTTTAGGTGTTTTAATCAGGTCTCCAAGTTTGATGCCTATCCTTTGCCCCTAGTAGACAAGCTCCTCGAGAGGCTGGGGATGGCCCGTTATCTGACTGCTCTTGACATGACAAAGGGATACTGGCAAATTCCCTTAATGGCATCCCCGAGAGAAAAAACAGCTTTTAGCACCCCTAGTGGGAACTGACAATACAGGGTCCTTCCCTTTGGGCTGCACGGGGCACCAGCAACTTTCCAGCATCTGCTAGATAGAGTGCTAAGGCCCCACCAGTCCTATTGTGCCGCCTACCTGGATGGCATCGTCATCTTTTCTGGCACCTGGGAGGAACATGTGTTGCAGATATACACCATCCTCCTGACATTAGCGAAAGCTGGGTTGTGTATCAATCCCCAGAAATGTTATTTTGGGTTGAACAAAGCCAAATATTTGGGCTACCATGTAGCCACAGTGTTCCAAAATCAAAGACTTCCTGGAATGGCCCCGTCCGATAATCAAGAAGCAGGTGCAAGCATTCTTAGGACTAGTGAGCTACTACCACCGGTTTGTACGTCAGTTTTCTGAGAGAGCAGCACCCTTGACCGATTTCACAAAAAAACGGGCCCCTTTTCATGTGGTGTGGAATAGTGTGATGGAGCGGACATTCAATGAATTAAAAGTGGCCAACATGATGGCAACTGTTTTGAGAACTCCAGACTTTTCTCTTCCTTTTCTCCTCCAGACCAATGCTTAAGACACAGATCTAGGTGTCGTGATGAGCCAGAGCATCGATAGTGTCGAGCTGGAAACTGTTGGACTGGGAGACAAGGTATGCAGCGGTGGAACGGGAAGCCCTGGCCATCAAGTGGGCGGTAACGTACCTGCAGTACAACCTATTGGGATGGGAGTTCACAATGGTGACAGACTATGCTGCACTCCAATGGATGGCTCTTCACAGGGACTCAAACCCTTGGGTCACTAGGTGGTATTGGACTTGCAGCCTTACAAGTTCACCGTCACTTTTCGCTGGGGTAACCTCCAAGCCACTGCTGATGCTCTCTCCCGGGTTCACGACCTCTTGGTTCAGGCCGCTTGACCCGATGGGTCTAGGCTGAAGTGGGGTGTCATGTCACGCACGAGCGCATGGGAAACAGCTTAAGGACCCGATGCACAACGCGACAAATCGTGCCAGGGTACAATGGCAGGGTACTAACTTCTCTTTCTCTCTTTCTATAGAAAAGATGAAGCGCTGCCACCATAATCCTCCCAGGACAACTCCTCAAAACGCAACACTTCTGGGTCCCTTTCTCCCCTCTGAATCCTTAAAATGTACGTCTACCCGCCCTTTAATGTCATGATTTCTGTGAAATATTTGACCCATTTTTGTTACAGTATACAGGGCCACAAACCCCAAAACTTGATGACAGTGTGTTTGTCTTTATTACTATATATATATATATATATATATATATATATATATATATATATATGACTGGCAAGTCTATTGTGCATTGTGACTAGTCACTTAACCACAATTTCTAAAAACTGCACAATACACAATTTAGATGCATACATGTAACCAACAAGACGAGCACCACAAAAAGCAACTTTTCTATGCCAGCTATGTTGGAATATGTTTTCCTTTAATGAAGGGTGACTAATCAGGAAATGAGATGCTGTAATGAGTAGGGTCCAATGACAGAAGGACTACATTTTCAGGAATCTTCGTTTTTGCCAATCCACACTGCAACAGCATGCTGGTGTTTTTAAAATTATCTGTCACTGGAGAGCATTTTCAGAAGTTTTAATTTTCATGGGTAAATGTCTCTCAAATGCTCTTCTATTAAATCCTGCATTAACCTCGGAAAATATCGTCCTCTATTGCTTTAGTACAGTGCTTCTCAATTATTTTCTGTCATGCCCCCCCCTAGGAAGAAGAAAACATCTCGCGCCCCCCGCGCAACTATAAATAGTATCATTTGTCTATAAAATTGTTATAAGTACACCTCTGCATAACACTGTATCCTTATTAACGTATAAGAGAATAAAAAAAGAAAGAAATATGGACCAATTTACAACAAAGAATAGCTTTATTAAATGTAACAGAAAAGATTTAAAGTGCATTCTAAATTCAAAAAAAATTGAAAAGAAAAATAAAAAAGCATGTTCCCCGAGGTCAAACGCGACCCCCTTGACGGAGCCCCACTATTTGAGAAACACTGCTTTAGTAGTAGTAATGAGCGAAATGATTCATGAGAAATTACATTTGCAGCAAAACTCAGTGTTTTACTTAGCAGAAAAAAAAATCATAAAAGAAATGCGGTTTTCCTTCCAGCTAATTTGTGCCATTGACACAAGAAGTAAAGTTTTTAGTTCCTATCTGGAACCATTTCATGCATTAATTCAGCAAATGTCGGCCTGTCATTTAGTATTTAAATAAAGTGACAAAAATCAGTCATTTTCTGTCACGTGTAGCCATGTTGTTGAGCCATCATTTGTGTGTTGTGATTGTTCTGGTGATACATTATTGGCGCTTGCAAACCTAAAAATGCATTAGAGGTAGAAAAGGAACTGTAAGCTTCATGGGATTTAGGGTAGGCATACCCTCAATGTCATCTGCAGGAATGAAGAAACAGGAAAGGGCGATTGCTAGGTAATGGAGAAAACACAGTAAGCAAAACAGGTGCATTTTAGTGTGTTTGGGTGTGGAAAATACGCAGTATGACACATCTTTAAAACAAAACACTACAATCATGTGTGGTGATGTGAACAGGCAAAAATTGAATTTTTTTTTTTTTCTGGGGTGCCTTGGATTATGTGTGTTATATAACTGCAGAAAAGAACATAGATAAAGTGATAATGAGGCTTTGGGGAGCAATATTATTTATTTTCAACACCAAAAAACGTTATAACACCCAAAGAACTCTGTTTAGTTATTGTGACATTTTGCATTTTTTTAATCTGCCTGAAAAACAAACTTTACTGTCAGATATGAGCCGTTTCGTTCATCACAAGCATCTATAAATTGATTGATGACATTCTTCACATTCACTCTCAGCTTCTGTGTAGTCAGCTTCTCATTTGAAAAACTTTCTGGCATGGAGCACTGAATGGATGGTGATGTTGCATTCTATGCATGAGCGGGCATGGACAAAGTAAACAAGAATCATGGCTCAAAGTTTAAAGATAATTATTATATTTCGATTATATCACATTTTGTGTTTATATTAGGGTAGTCATTTTATTTCTGGGACTTATTAAATACATAGGTTTATGGATTGTAAGGATACTTTGATAAGATTTTGTTTTTGCAGTCACAGTTACAGTAGGACTCTGGTTAGGCTGACAATTCAAATACAGATCCACCTTTAGAAGCAGCCTGTAAAATCATACAGACAAATACATATGGTATGGATATTTCAGTTTAATGATACCAGCATAGGGCGGCACGGTGGCGTAGTGGTAGCGCTGTTGCCTCGCAGTTAGGAGACCTGGGTTCGCTTTTCAGTCCTCCCTGCATGGAGTTTGCATGTTCTCCTCGTGTCTGCGTGGGTTTCCTCCGGGCGCTCCGGTTTTCTCCCACAATCCAAAGACATGCAGGTTAGGTGGATTGGCGATTCTAAATTGGCCCTAGTGTGTGCATGGTGTGTTTGTGTGTGTCCTGCGGTGGTTTGGCACCCTGCTCGGGATTGGTTCCTGCCTTGTGCCCTGTGTTGGCTGGGATTGGCTCCAGCAGACCCCCGTGACCCTGTATTCGGATTCAGCGGGTTAGAAAATGGATGGATGGATAGACGCCAGCATGTCTTAACTCTAGTATTGCTCCAGGATTAGGTGATAGTTAACCTTATACATACAGGTATACATGAAGAATTATCATAATAAATGCCCAATAATTATAACTTATAAAAAAAAGTTTAAAAGACATCATACAAAAGGTCATAAAAAGTTAAGAAACAGAAAGCAGCAAAAGGCAAAAAAGGAAGTCATTGCTATTCATTGAAATGAATAATTAGAGCACAGAAAGTTTGCAAGACTAAGGCTTTCATTGAACAGTAATAAGTAAAACTCAAAAATAAAGGGGAAACATGCAAAAAAACCATGACTCTCCTGCACTGACTTTTCGCTTGGACTCTGCTACTGTTTAATACGGAAACTTACACTGAGTGATTTCCTACAAGAACCCTGGAATGAAACAGCCAATGACAGTATTTCTGCTCATACATACATTCTGTAAATATTGAAATAGTCATGGAGGGATGGAGCTACCGCTTTACAGGAGATTAGACCTATGCAAAAATAATCAGAACTAGGAAGATCATTGGGAAATAATGTCAAGAGAAGAGCATAAAAAGATGGTGGCACTGGGCAATCCTAAAGACGTTGCAGAGGACATATGTTGTCAATTTATTTAGGGTCATGTGCCCAAGGAGCCCGTAGATAATATTTCAAATAAACGTCATACTGTTTGAGCCCATCTAGAGTAGGTATTGGAGGCATTATTATGATAATCACATAACTAGATTATAGTGCAAGATTAAAAATGTCTTTTAAGTTAATTTGAAGTATCAGTGTCCTTTTCCTTAATAATAAGGAAATGTATTTTAGCAACATAGTGGTGTTTTATTTTTTGCCATTACTTTGAAATAGTTTATTTTAAGGGAGCACAATTATTTACCTGTCACTTGTCTAAAATGAATTAATTTAGCATCTACAGCTTCTTCTAGTGAGATCCATGACATGACTTTATTACCTTATATAATGTGTAATGAATCACGGTAAATTAGAAATTATAACATAAAAGTATGTCCATAACAGTATCAGCGACTAGCAGTAAACCAACATACAAAACTGAATGTATCCAAAACACATGCTACTGCAGATAAAGTCAGTAGTAATGTCACACTGAAACTTCCTTATTGTGCTAACAACATTAATGGTATCTCAGTAACAATGTTAGGAATATACCAAAGCCAAATCTTTGCTAAAGTAAGCACATCTGAAGGCGTAGTAATGGTAGTACCGTTATGTGTACAGTGAAGTTCTTAGTAACATTACCAAGCAATATGCAACATGTCACTTCCCGGTGCCATAATAATCAACAATGTATTAACATATCAGGATAAGCTAGACTACAATAAGGTTTGTGATAACAACATAACGTGGAGTTTGTATGTTTTCCCCGTGTCTACGTGGGTTTCCTCCGGGTGCTCTGGTTTCCTCCCACGGTCCAAAGACATGCAGTGTAGGTGGATTGGCGATTCTAAATTGGCCCTAGTGTGTGCTTGGTGTGTGGGTGTGTTTGTGTGTGTCCTGCGGTGGGTTGGCACCCTGCCCGGGATTGGTTCCTGCCTTTTGCCCTGTGTTGGCTGGGATTGGCTCCAGCAGACCCCTGTGACCCTGTGTTCGGATCCAGCGGTTTGGAAAATGGATGGATAACAACATAAAAATTAAAACTGTGCAATATACAAGTATGCACAGATATATATGCTCAAAATCTCTGAAAGAAAAAGATGGTGAACTTAAACATGCATGTTTAGTTCATAAAAAAAAAAACAAAAAGAATTGAACTACGGCAAGCAAGAAAGATTGAACTGTTAGTGACATATTCTAAACATGACTATATCAAAATATACAGTAGTATTGTGACTTTTGCTAGTAAGCAGCAGATCCCCTACACCGAACCATACCTGACAGAGGCCAGAAATCCAAGATAATTGGGCTTATTGATTAAAACACAATTGTTTACAGAAGGGATGATGGGAAGGTTGGAAGACAGGGAAAATAAAACAAACCCAAAAAAAAAGCTATGCCTCTTTAACATGACAATAGGCGACCATAACTGCTACCTTTCCTAGTCCCAAAAATATTTTACAACATGAATCCTCTTATCTCCAAATACTAGCCTCATTTCCTCCTCATCCTCCACACCAAGGCAGACTTTTTCCACTGTAATTCCAACCAACTCTAAGCTCCTGTAGATGAGGGATATTGCTGAGCTATTATGCAGGTCCACTTGAAAAGCATTTCTAGGTCAGCCTTGCACCACATAAAGGGTCATCCTGCCTGCTGCTGTGCACCTCCCATCAGTGGACCCACAACCTCTGTTCCAAAGTACGCCTGTGAACACTTTAAGTTTCAGGTGACACTGCAAAAGTCCATGTTTCTCTAGTACCAGCTATCTAGAAGATTGGTAATCCATCCAGAGTTTTCAAAAATTATCAACCTGTCTGCATAAAAAATAGAAGACATCTCAAAAACAGTAATAGTATTTTTTTAAATTACATTTAAATTGATCGACACAGCCAATAACAATGGTAAAGACACATCGACACATCATCTGCTCTGAACCATATTGCATTTTGCTTTCAATACTATAGTGGAGTGTGGCACTTTGACAGATATCAGGAAAAAAGATGTCAGTTAATGACATGGCTACACTTGATAAAATCTTGACAGCTTGAAAAAAGGTAACAGCAGGGCAAAGCAGCCTCTGTCCCACTGACTGCAAGTCCATTCGCCTCAGTGTAACCAAGCAAAGTAAACATTACTGATAATTCCTAAGGCTATCACAAAATCATCTCTGGTCTTCCATCATGTCTCTCCTTTCTCTCTGGTAGTAGAGGGACACATTACTATAATACTCACCCCTATTAGAGCCAGCTAAAAAAAAAAAATCACACCTCTTTTTCAGGGGTCATTCTATAAGGACCAGGTTTCTATATGGTGCTAACTCCTTGTGGTCAAAGCCATTAACAAACCTCTGAATAAAAGAAAGCACTTAAAAGACCAGGCATTCAGCGACTCCTTGGCCATTAGCGCCCAATCCATTTTATCTCCTTCTAAAAGAACAGATAGATGAGTGTAGTATTACTGTTTGAAAAAATAATCTCATCGCATCTTTTTTTTTTTAATTCCATTCACTGTAATGACTGGTTTTGATTGCACCGATGTGAGATAGATTCACCATCCATATTATGCTCTGCTTTCTTTAATGTAGGGAGTGGAGCCCTTTTAAGAGCATGCTTAGCGTGCGTGTGATAACAGCTGATAATGACTTTTGGTGGATGTGGCAGAAGTTAAACAACACTAGAAAAGAAAGATACTTATAAGAAACATAGAGTTGACAGAGGCATGTGTGATGTGAATAAATCATAAGTTAATTTGTTTTTCACCACAGTGTATGTCCTGAGCCATTACACATTACATTAGAAATGACAGTGTTAACTCGGGTCACTTATTTTGAATCGTGCTTACTGCGATCCACATACAAAAGAGCCCTTTTATATCAGATTTGTTTGACAGGAGAGAGAGAGAAAGAGAGAGAATAGGAAAGTTAAACTAAATGGCACTCCTTGATAACTTCATGATGAAGTAAAAATACACACAAAGAGATCAAATTGTGAATGGCCTGTGATTATTCTACCGGAAGTTAATGTTCTTGGGCCTCATCAAGACTACAGATGATTTTCCCATTCTTGCTGACTCCTGTATGTATGTAAAAAGCACCTTCTGTGTGTTGCGAGTCTTTTGTAAGGTCAGGTGTAAATTTCAAGTTAATTTTAATTTGAGGTTTCGTAAAATTTGATTACTGTTGATATTCATGATTGTTATGATGTGCCTCTGGATTGGCAGATCGGGGTGGTGGTCCCCTTCTTTAAAAAGGGGCACCGGAGGTTGTGTTCCAACTACAGAGGGATCACACTCCTCAGCCTCCCTGGAAAAGTTCTGGAGAGGAGGGTCCGTCGGATAGTCGAACCTCGGATTCAGGAGGAACAGTGTGGTTTTCGTCCTAGTTGCGGAACAGTGGACCAGCTCTACACCCTTAGCAGAATCCTGGAGGGTGCATGGGAGTTTGCCCAACCAGTCTACATGTCTTTTGTGGACATGGAAACTTGGAAAAGGCGTTCAACCGTGTCCCTCAGGGAATCCTGTGGGGGGTGCTCCGGGAGTATGGGGTACCGGACCTCCTGATAAGAGCTGTTCGGTCCCTGTACAACCGGTGTCAGAGGTTGGTTCGCATTGCCAGCAGTAAGTCGAACCCATTTCCAGTGAGAGTTGGACTCCACCAGGGCTGCCCTTTGTCACCGATTCTGTTCATAATTTAATGGACAGAATTTCTAGGCGCAGCCAGGGTGTTGAAGGGGTCCGGTTTGGTGGACTCAGGATTGGGTCACTGCTTTTTGCAGATGACGTTGTCCTGTTTGCTTCATCAGGCCGTGATCTTCAGCTCTCTCTGGAACGGTTCGCAGCTGAGAGTGAAGCGGCTGGGATGAGAATCAGCACCTCCAAATCCGAGACCATGGTCCTCAGCCGGAAAAGGGTGGAGTGCCCTCTCAGGGTTGGAGGAGAGATCCTGCCCCAAGTGGAGGAGTTCAAGTATCTCGGGGTCTTGTTCATGAGTAAGGTAAGAATGGAGCGTGAGATCGACAGGCGGATCAGTGCGGCATCTGCAGTGATGCGGGCTCTGCATCGGTCTGTCATGGTGAAAAAAGAGCTGAGCCGTAAGGCAAAGCTCTCAATTTACCAGTCGATCTACACTGCTACCCTCACCTATGGTCATGAGCTATGGGTAGTGACCGAAAGAACAAGATCGCGAATACAAGCGGCTGAAATGAGTTTCCTCCTCAGGGTGTCTGGGCTTTCCCTTAAAGATAGGGTGAGAAGCTCAGTCATCTGGGAGGGGCTCAGAGTAGAGCTGCTGCTCCTCCGCATCGAAAGGAGTCAGATGAGATGCCTCCTGGACGACTCCCTGGTGAGGTGTTCCGGGCACGTCCAACCGGGAGGAGGCCCCGGGGAAGACCCAGGACACGCTGGAGGGACTATATCTCCCGGCTGGCCTGGGAACACCTTGGGATTCTCCCGGAAGAGCTGGAAGAAGTGGCCGGGAGAGGGAAGTCTGGGCCTCTCTGCTTAAGCTGCTGCCCCCGCGACCCGACCCCGGATAAGCGGAAGAGGATGAATGGATGGATGGTTATGATATTCATGGAATTAATTTAAAAAAAAAAAATTTTTTATTAATTTTATTGCAATCCATACAAATCAATCAAGTTTTTAAAGAAAAATTGAGTTAAGGACAAATTGATCCCCACCCCTGAGAGTGAGAGCAAGGCAAACGGCGTGAAATTTAGGGCTTGTAAACATACCTAAATTAATAATTTTCTCTGTGCTTTATGAGCTTATTTTAAAATATTACTGATTAGATCCTGTCATGTTTTGAAAAAAGTCTGTACGGATCCTCTAACTGAGTATTTGATTTTTTCCAATTTCAAATAGTATAACACATCGCTTTCTCACTGACTTAAAAGAGGAGAGTTTGGGTTCTTCCAGTTTATCAGAATGAGTCTGCGTGCCAAGAGTGTAGTGAATGCAATCACAATTTGTTTGTCCTTCTCCACTTTAAGTCCCTCTGGAAGAACCCCAAACACAGCTGTTAATGGGTTTGGAGGGATTGTGAGGCCGAGGCTGTCTGAAAGGTAATTAAAAATTTTTGTCCAGAATAATGTTAATTTGGTGCAGGCCCAGAACATGTGACCCAGTGAAGCTGGGACTAGGTGTTCATGGAATTAATTTGACATAATGGCATCTTGTTTTCAGTATTTGTGCACCATTTTGTGCTCTCGTTACCACAGCACGTCACACAGTTGCTGAGGGCATGCTGTTTGGAAGTCACATCAGGTGGCATCCTTGTTTATAAGTCTGGTGGCATGTAGTGCTTGTTGTCCAAGTTTTAGGATTCTTTTTTAACAATCACTGTGTTTCAGATTATTAAATAAAGGCAAATGAACTAGCACCTCTGTTTCGGACTATGATTTTTTTTCTTTATGTTCTGATTTTGACAAAGGATAGCATTGATTTTCTGGTTTGACTTAGCTTGTTTATTTCTAGTTTTCTTCTGGCCCATCTTTAATGTTCTTATTTATTGCCTGTTTTCACCTTTTAGCAGTAAAAGACCCTGGACCCACACAATTATGGGTCCCAAAATGGAAACAGTCAGTAGTTAGTGAATTAACAGAAACTGTATAGAACAGCAAGATGTAAAAGCTGATATGATGATCCAAATTCTTCACTTTTATTCAACATAGAAAATTTTTGGCTTACATACTGATTTTGATGAAAGACAGGACTGAGTTTCTGGTTTTGTCATGTTTATTTCATTTCAATTTACTGACATCTTCTGGCCTGTTTTTAACTGTCCTTGTGGCCTATCAATTTCCACCTTTTGGCATGAGAGTGGGGAGGTATTAGGTGTAGTCAAACAGGTTTGTAAAATGGCAATGTTTTTAGTTTATCTACTTGACCACTACATGTAGAATGATTTTTCAGAGTTAAGGGGTACTTCACAGAAATGGTATAGGAAGACATTCCCTAAATTAATGTGAAGATGAAGAGTTAGCAGTACATGGAAGTTTACGCTACAGTGGCACTGGGGAAGGACAGTAAGTATTTGACCATCAACATCAAATGACTCAGTGAGAACCCTAGCTACAAAGAGGACTATTTCATTTATGTTAGGTAGAATGCCCAGAGGGGACTGGGCGGTCCCGTGGCCAGGAACCCCTGCAGATTTTATTTTTTTTTTCTCCAGCCGTCTGTAGTTTTGTTTTTTCTGTCCACCCTGGCCATCGGACCTTACTCCTTTTCTATGTTAACTAATGTTGTCTTATTTTAATTTCTTATTTTGTCTTTTATTTTTCTTTTTTTCATTATGTAAAGCACTTTGAGCTACATTTTGTATGAAAATGTGCTATATAAATAAATGTTGTTGTTGTTGTTGATTATGGCAGCAAACAGACTCTTGAGGGAATGGTGCAGTTTTAGAGAAGAAAGACAAAAATTAGATTAGTCTGGAGTCAATTGGTGTGACCAGTACCCAGAGCTAGTAAGAAAGCATACAGCAGCAATGGAACGCCAGCTGTCTGCTTATGGGATTAAATCCATTCTGCCTCATCTAACCACTCAGTCTCTTCTCCTTTCCATTTACAGAGATAAGCAGCTAGTTATAAAGGTGGGGAGGCCACTCTAGAGTGACGTTGTCGGGCGCCGAGTTGACTTGTTCTCACTCCAGTGCTCAGGTGCTTCTGCTGAGAAAACAAATGGAATAAATCATTCTCTGTCACTCGACAAAGCACTGGAGCTGATATCCTAAGACAAAAAAACAAAAAGAAACACCAAATATTGTGGAATGTTCATCTTTGAGCGCATTTTTGTCTGAAATGTCAGTGTGCTTTTAACACAATTGGTATAGAACCCCAATGTCTTGTCTTTAATAAGTATTTGATTTGATTTTTTTCTGTTTTCATCAGCTCTTTCTACAGGGGACTTCATATGTTCGAAAATGTATTATATAATACATATAATAAACACCAGCATCATAACAAAATGGCTAACACATACGCTAAATATATATAAGAGGAAATATTTCAAAGTCACTCTAAATCTTAATTTTTGTATCATGCAAGAACAATATGACAAATGCTTTGCAAAGAATTTAGTAGGCATTTTACAGAACAAAATAAGGCAATACACTGCATGCTCATAAAGATTACTGAGAAAAATGTTATTGATGTAACCAGAACATGACTTTCTCTTTATAAAAGTGTTATTTTGAAATTTTGAGCCCATCACATTACCTTACCCTATAAATACCTGCAGTATATGTAGTTATCACTGTAGGGCAAAATCTGCTGGAGTGATTCTGCTCAAAATCAATAGGCTTCTAACACTTTATAATTCTAATAAACTGTGCTAAATCTCACTCAGATTGAGAGATTCAGTTTTGAGTTATCTTATCCACAGACTGATATCTTGAGAAACAGATGAAGACACAGCATAGAGACATTATTCTGAAAAGTAGTGAAATCATATACAGGGATGTCTAAATATTTGAACTGGTAGAAAAGTAAAAGTCAAAAGTTTGACCTCATCCTCATACTTTCCATACACACACACATACATACATATACACACACTGTGGAAGATGCCCGGACACAAACAGACACTGGGACAAATGTCCCAAAAACACACACATTTTATTTACAGTTCTCCCTTTACAATGCAACACCGCACACAGATCACCTACAATAGTTCTCACAGTCCTTTTCTCTTATTCTCTTTCTTTTCTTTTATCTTCTCTTCTGCCCTCACTCCTCCACTTGCAAGCTGTGTCCTCTGCCTCCTGCCTCCAGCCCCCCCGAATGGAGTGAGGCAGCCCCTTTTATATTGTACCCAGATGTGCTCCAGGTGCTCGTTGATGACCTTCTTGAAGCACTTCCTGGTGTGGCGGAAGTGCTGCAGTCTAAGGCTTAGCAACTGTCCAGGCACCCCCTGATGGTGGCCATGGGTTCCCACAGGGTTGAGCTTCCAAGCTCTGTTCCTGTGGCCCTGACACCCACCAGGGTGGCTGCCCTCTCATGTTCCAGGGGAGATACTGCTCATCTCCCGGTCCTTCCACATATGTCCAGACACCAGGTAAAAGTCCCAAAAATAATTGAATTTCTTTTATAATGTGCACAAAGCACCTCCACCTCCAAATTACTCAATGATAATACAATAATAAGCAATAATCAAAAATAAATCCTCCTCTCCACCCAGCAGCTCTGTCGCACTTCCTCCCAACTCTGACTCTCTTGCTGGGTTTCCCACAATCCTTTATATAGTCCTTGACCCGGAAGCGCTCCTGTCCTTCAGTCCATGTGATCCAATAGCACTTCCAGGTCAGATGAAGATTTATATTTTCCTTCAGCCCAGAAGTACTTCCGTCCTTCTGTCCCTATGACTTGGGAGTACTTTCGGGTGTTGTGATGTAAGATTTTGCATATAACTTGATAAATATTTTGTATGTCTTTATTTGTAATTTAGGCAAATCAATGTAATTTGGTGTTTACCCCAACCCCCTTTAGGAATGGGTTTCTTTGAATTTTACGACAGGATTTGGGGGATGTGCCTTAAACCAGTTTGGCGAGTGTTTCTCTGCTAAAGTCTTTCGATCCCCGCAAGAAAGCCAGGTTATGTTAACATATGGTTTGGGGGCAGGTATTAAGATGTTCTATGATGCCCTATTGGCTCTAGCGGTTGGACAGAACATCTATAAATTTACTAGTTTAACCTCACAATCTCTCTCTTGCTAACCTGTGATGATGAGGAAATATCTCTCTTACTAACCTCTGATGATGAAGAAGACCATCACACCATGAACTAAAAGGACAACACAATAGAGAGCACAGCTCGGCTTCAGCCATATTGAGCAGACATGTGGCTTGAAGCTGACTACAAATGATGCCTTAACTAGAGACATTAAGTAACAAACAAGTCTGTGTGCTGCCTGAACTGCACATCACCATTTAATCAGGTTCTATGGTTGCCAATATTCAAATGTATTTTGCATTTTGTTATTATTTATGAATATTATCAATAATACATTGTTTAAATTGTAACTTAACTTCTGCTTGTTTTTTTACTACATCTAATTGCCTGAGGTTATAGATATAGAAGGGAAGGTGGGGATAAGTTATATAAAATAATACCTTATAAACAGTGGTAAATCTGTGGGATCAGGCATTCTGACAGAGGCTACATCTTAATAATACAAGATCTCTCTCTCTCTCTATATATATATATATATATACAGTGCATCCAGAAAGTATTCACAGCGCATCACTTTTTCCACATTTTGTTATGTTACAGCCTTATTCCAAATTAAATTTAAATTTAATTTTTTCCTCAGAATTCTACACACAACACTCCATAATGACAACGTGAAAAAAGTTTACTTGAGATTTCTGTAAATTTATTAAAAATAAAAAAATTGAGAAAGCACATGTACATAAGTATTCACAGCCTTTGCCATGAAGCTCAAAATTGAGCTCAGGTGCATCCTGTTTCCCCTGATCATCCTTGAGATGTTTCTGCAGCTTAATTGGAGTCCACCTGTGCCAAATTCAGTTGATTGGACATGATTTGGAAAGGCACACACCTGTCTATATAAAGTCCCACAGTTGATAGTTCATGTCAGAGCACAAGCATGAAGTCAAAGGAATTGTCTGTAGAGCTCTGAGACAGGATTGTCTTGAGGCACAAATCTGGAGAAGGTTACAGAAACATTTCTGCTGCTTTGAAGGTCCCAATGAGCACAGTGGCTTCCATCATCCGTAAGTGGAAGAAGTTCGAAACCACCAGGACTCTTCCTAGAGCTGGCCGGCCATCTAAACTGAGTGATCGGGGAGAAGGGCCTTAGTCAGGGAGATGACCAAGAACCCGATGGTCACTCTGTCAGAGCTCCAGAGGTCCTCTGTGGAGAGAGGAGAACCTTCCAGAAGGACAACCATCTCTGCAGCAATCCACCAATCAGGCCTGTATGGTAGAGTGGCCAGACGGAAGCCACTCCTTAGTAAAAGGCACGTGGCAGCCCGCCTGGAGTTTGCCAAAAGGCACCTGAAGGACTCTCAGACCATGAGAAACAAAATTCTCTGGTCTGATGAGACAAAGATTGAACTCTTTGGTGTGAATGCTAGGCGTCACATTTGGAGGAAACCAAGCACCGTTCATCACTAGGCCAATACCATCCTTACAGTGAAGCATGGTGGTGATAGCATCATGCTGTGGAGATGTTTTTCAGAGGCAGGAACTGGGAGACTAGTCAGGATAAAGGGAAAGATGACTGCAGCAATGTACAGAGAGATCCTGGATGAAAACCTGCTCCAGAGCGCTCTTGACCTCAGACTGGGGCGACGGTTCATCTTTCAGTAGGACAACGACCCTAAGCACACAGCCAAGATATCAAAGGAGTGGCTTCAGGACAACTCTGTGAATGTCCTTGAATGGCCCAGCTAGAGCCCAGACTTTAATCCGATTGAACATCTCTGGAGAGATCTTAAAATGGCTGTGCACCGACGCTTCTCATCCAACCTGATGGAGCTTGAGAGGTGCTGCAAAGAGGAATGGGCGAAACTGGCCAAGGATAGGTGTGCCAAGCTTGTGGCATTATATTCAAAAAGACTTGAGGCTGTAATTGCTGCCAAAGGTGCATCGACAAAGTATTCAGCAAAGGCTGTGAATACTTATGTACATGTGATTTCTCAGTTTTTTTATTTTTAATAAATTTGCAAAAACCTCAAGTAAACTTTTTTCACGTTGTCATTATGGGGTGTGTAGAAGAATTCTGAGGAAAAAAATGAATTGAATCCACTTTGGAAAAAGGCTGTAACATAACAAAATGTTGAAAAAGTGATGCGCTGTGAATACTTTCTGGATGCACTGTGTATATATATATATATATAGGCATATATACACATATATATATATATATATACATATACGCACAAACACACCCGTGTGCATGGGGGGCAGCTGAAGGACTCACAAAGGGGGTGGCAAGGTGCACTAATCCCACCTTTCTTTATTGGCAGACCAACCACGGGAAATTTCGCCTGGACTCGATGACATCACTTCCGGTTTTGGTCCCGATGACATAATTGCCAGTTCCCGCCCGGCTTTAAAACCGCCATCTTTGTCTATCATGATTGTTCTATTATTGGACTGAGCTCTGTTGAGACCTGTTCTATGGAATCAACCCTTCAGTTTTGGCAGCCTAATTCCTAAGTATACAGGTGGCCGCCCTCAAACCTTTTCCTGTGTCTGTCAAATCTTTTCACAATATATATACACATACACCTGTGGTATTTTTTAGGAAAGTAGCATTTACACTGTCAAATGTTATCTCATTCCAACATTAGGCAAGAGCTGAGGACAAGGGGAAAACTGTAAGGGGATACACAAGGAAGTCCAGATGTCTCAAACATGATCTTCTCTCTTTTCAGGACACAACTGAAAGAAAAGGAAGAATAGCACAAGGTTTTCTAGCCCAGCGGAGACACTTGTAAAGAATTGTTTGACAATTTCAATTGTATAAGTTGGAACTGCTATAATGGAGAAGCTAAAATAATGAAAAAGAGATCACTTACAGTAGCCGCAAATGAAGGAACTCTGCCTAGCGATGGCCAAAAGTATAACCTTAAGTCTAGAAAAAGAGTCCCAACCCTGCAAAACAGGGTATAGACTAGTACAGAGCCTTAATGGTTAAAACCTGAGCAGCAATTTTTAAAAGAGACCAATTCTAATCACTGGCTACATTTCTGAATTTAGGCTGGCTAATAAAGTTGGACCAGAAAGGCATGTGGAGGAAAAGTACACACACACACACACACACACACACACACACACACACACACACACACACACACACACACAAACACACACACCTTGTCTCAGGATCAGTAGCCAGGGAAGAGCAGAGACATTTAAACACTTCTCACATGCTGAAGCTAGGCATACGGAACATCTTGTAATTAGCTGCAGGACTGCAGGATGTAACCTCTGTTTTTAGACAGCAATGAATATTCATGGTACCTGCTCTATCTGACAGCTCTTGTTCCCCAGAGTACAAAAACTAAACACTTTTTTTAAAGAGTTATATTAGTAGATGTGTAAATAAATACAGTCATAACATTTGAAAAAAGGCTTGAATTTTCTACAGATGAGGTTCAGTTAAGGATCACTTTGAAGACTAATAATTATTTCTTCGTGAGAAAAAAAATCTGTTCAGCTATACTTGAAAACAAAATATGGAGAACTTCAAAGGGTTGCTTCTATTTAATGATACAGGCAATGGAATTTTCCCCCTACAGATTGCTTTTCAATTTGTTCGCACTATTGACTGGAACTGCACTGAGCAAAATACAAAGGGCTTTTTCCAGGTGGTTTGCAGCAAGATTCCTGGTGTCAGGAGAGGTTCACGGTTGGCAACACAATCTTGATTCAGTGCTCATCCAAATACACCTGTCAGATTACAGCCCACTACGGCATGTTTTTCTTCCTTCTTAACCATTCACATAAACAAAAAAAAATAGAAGTAGATCTTTAAAAATTCCCAAGCTACAGCATTCTACATTGTTAAAAAGCAATTTCCTGCTTCTCGTTTATAATAAATAAGGGGTTGTTACATTGCGATATTGTTTAGAGGACAGCAATATTTGCTGAAATTAATTTATAATGAAGAATAAACATTATCTGTGTAGTATCCCAACAGATCCTTGCATGCAGTGGTCCCTGTATGTGTGGCACAATTTGTGAATAGAAGGCCATATTAAAGGTCAATTTCACTTCTTCTTAGGAGGTGTTCTGCAAGATAGCAAGGCAATCAGTACTAGGTCTGTATAGCTCAAGAGACCTGGGTTCAAATAACGGCCTGGTCCCCATATGCAATATGTATGTGAAGCAATCTCTCAAAAACATGTGCAGACACACAGGAACAGCCCCTAATGGAGTATGTGAATCCTATAACACCTCTACCCTCTGGCTTTCCTGCTGTCCTGCTGTTTCTTCCCACATCCAAAGACAAGTGCATGTGAACTGCTGGCCTGTCCAGGGTTTGTTTCTGTCAGGATGTAAATAACTCAAATGAAAAAGTGGGTCCAGAACACGTAGATGTTCTGTTAGGAATTTATTAATTTAAGAAACAGAGAATAACAGAAAGGATATTAAAACAGTATTTAGAAAAACACACTTTAGCACGCTGCAGAATGTAACAGTTTCCGGTGTTATTTCAGAATCTTTTAAATAATGGTGTAAAAAGGTATATATTAAGAATTCACCAGAACCAAAGGTCTCCATGGTTGATTTAATTACCAGGCTGTTATTTTTATATTCACGTTTTACTGTGTGTGTCATATACAACTGCTGCCACCAGCAGGAAAGATCAGACAGTGTTAGGCAAATGTTAATCCTAGAGCCACATTTCAGAACAGAATTACTGTGTGTAAATCCTAATGGGATCTACAAAGCTTACCTCTGCAGCCCTGCCTTTTCTGTCATATTTCCTGTGGTCACAGATGAGCTACCTCTCCTTATAAAATGTACCTTTTAAATAAAGAGCTTGCATCTTACTTGAATGATATGCTTCTTCAGAGGAAAATATTTAAATACAGATGACAGCACGTTCAACTAGAAGCAATTTATATGTTTGGTAAGTATCATCCATATGATAAACATTTTTCAGAATGCTTTCTTTTAAGAATCTCACAATATAAAGTCAGTTCATATGTACTGTGATGTGCACAGTTCAACTCATAAACATCAGAATCACTCAGTTTATTTTATATTGCCTCCATAAGGTGCTTTACTCTCTAAATAAAACAACAATATCGTATCAATCAATCAAGAAAACTGTCTAAGCAATTTGACAAGGTGAAGGGCGACTGCTCATTCTGAGAAGCAAGTCTATTTTATTGTTCTTTTAAACAGCCCATGGCAAACATTTCACATCATTCTACATACTGTACACCAGATTATGCCTTGGACTGTTTTCAAATGATCACACCATGCACAGGCTGACATTTCTCCATCAGGATGCTGATTCTCAAAAACCATCTCAGAATGAGGAATTGTAGCATTTCTTAACACTGGGGGAAGGGGGATTCAATTTCAACTGCATCCTAAGGCCATCAAGGTGCACGGTGAGACCAGTTGCTAATAAACTTGATATTGTGTTCCCATACACGTACAGCTGTGAGCCGATGAGAAAGCAAAGACAAATTATGATTTGAGCTATCAGCCGCCAGTACCACCTGGAGGACAGAGGGGCTCTGATGACACCAAAGCAAGGCTAAATCAGCCATCACAAAGGATAGCAGATAGCGTGATTAAAGGCAGAAGGAAGAACAAAAAAAAGGGTCTGCGTGCAGTCCCTGCAATTGGAGTCCATTAAAGCTAATAACTAATCATCCAAGAGAGTTTCAAGCTCTGAATTATCAAATCTGCAAAGAAAACAACATCCGTCCACTTTCACACTCCAATGGAAGAGGTGGTCCCTCGTGACAGGGCCGCGCAGTCTTGCCATCTGGAGAATAAATCGAGTGTGAAGTACAGTATAGTTTGGGACCAAGCTCCGTGGCGGCAGCTCAGCAGTTAGTTCATTAGTTCCAAACTTCTAGGGATTAGTCCAGCGTCTATTCTGCTGTGGCAGAGGGATAAAGCAGAAAGGAAAGCAAAAGCTTTTTAGGGAGAATGCGATAACCAAGCTTCTTTGCTGGGACTGGTGGTTAAAAAAGGGAGGGCGGGGTCGAGGGGTCAAACAGAGTATTTAAAACTGAAAAAAAAAACCAAGTGGACTCTGCATTATACACATGAAAGCAACCTCTCCAAAACACACGCACACAGGCGCAGTCCCTGATGGACTATGTGCTTCCTATGAAATCTATACTCATCCTAGGTGTAATGAGGCGTGAGGTGCAGCCAATTGCTTTTAAATACCCCAAAACTGCCATCATTTCAGAGTGTCCAATGTGCTTTGAGTACTTTACACTTGCATTAAGGGGCTGAATAATATAATTAGATAGAAAATACAAAGGACTTTAACAAAAGAAAATCTAGGAAGCATACTACAAAATATGTAAAATATGCCAGTATAACAAAGACAAAAAAACCTGATAAATTTCACTAAATAAGTAGAATGTAACAGTTTTTTTAACACTACAGTAGAATATAACATCACAACAACATTTTTTAAAATTTGTGGAGCAGCTTGCCAGCAGGCTTCCTGGTCATCACCTTGGCATAGATCAGATCTGAGACTGAAAAGGCTAAACAGATTCCTAAATATGAAGAGGGCTAGCAGATGGCAAAAGGAAAAGGGAATATGACAGCCAGCCTAAAATATCCACTGGAGCTCTTATAAATGCCCTGCTAATCTTTTGCTTACATTTTAGTAAAAAAGTAAAACAACCTAACATTGTCTTCAAATTTAGTTTTTTATATTCTATTGTTTAAATAGAATTATATGCAGATAAATGTACTATCTATGCTTTAAAACAGATCAGCGTCTGCAGTTTTTGAAAAGCCATTTAAACTTCGTTCTAATTTGCCATGTAAGTAGCAATGTATTCTGCTGACCTGTGTTTAAGGGACTCATATTCATGTACTTAATTTTATAGATATGCACCTGGTTTAATACAATGTGTTATATACATAATGTATAAACAGACACTATATGATAGATAGATAGATAGATAGATAGATAGATAGATAGATAGATAGATAGATAGATAGATAGATAGATAGATAGATAGATAGATAGATTCAAAAATCTACATGTAGAAATATCTGGACTGGATGGGTTTTTCAAAAGAAAGAATAACTCCTTTTAAAGCAAAAGAGCCAAGACAGACATATACAGTTATTTCATTGTTTCTACATTTACTTCATTGGCGACCAACACAACTAACACAATTTAGGAAACAGACACAAAACAACCCACCTTTTGCCCATTCCACTCAGCTGCTCACTGGTGTTGGTCTACCATGTCTTTCAAAGTTCTCACCCGTCAGTAAGCTGTCTAATGCAACAATTAGTCTTACTTCTAATTTCTTCCTTTAACTCTGCTGCACCATCTACACCTCTGCCAAAACACTGTTATATCAACACATTCATCCTCAAACTTGTATCGCTTTTTACTATATTTTTAGGGATCAATCTGCAGCAAAATTAAATTCTGAACCCTTTAAGGAAGGTGGGCTGGTACAGAACAGTCTGCCTGCAGGTGGACACCAGCACACTGACATCTTCTCCCATCACTAATGTGTGCCATGAATGGAATATTAGTGGTTGTACCAGCGTATCAACAAATATTCAACCAAATAAGCATGACCCTCAAGGATATCTTTCAAGTAAAGTTTTTAATTGTGATTTATTCTCAGCAGCATGAGCACAAACACTTGAAATTGTAACTGTATGACAAGCAGGAGTCAACTGATTGGGTGAACCTTTGTAATAGAGCAGAACCTCAAAACTAAAGTCAGGATTCTTAAATAAAAACTTTGTTTTTATACTTCTCCATAAGATTTTTTCTCCTTTATTTTGAGTAAAAGATTAGAAAAATAACTAAAACAATCCTCCAGTATTAAATAATATGGCATCTGACACTTCATTAATTGATGCATACTCAACAGCACTGCAGTGAAAGTGTTCCTAAATGAAAATCATGAGACAACCCCAATTAACATTAATTAAGCAGAAAAATGAATCAAAGAATAAATAAAAATACAAAAAAGGATAAAAAATGCTTTAAGGAGCCGAAAGGTCTCTGAATTGATTAGTGCTCATGCATTAAGTGTGAATAAATATGCTGACAAATATATAGTGTGTGAAAACAAACGCCTTATTGAATACTCAAGATGTTCATTTCAAATGTAATGGCACGGATGGCAAACCAGTTTGTTTTTTCATCAATCAAAATGGAGAAGTCATTTTGCATTCCTATACCGTTGGTAGTCACTATTCACAAACACAACGCTAGAATTACTGATGATCAATGTGTAGCGATCCATTCCTTATATGGGATATAGGGGGAGTAGCTTGGTACAAATTGAAAAGTGAACAGTTATTTTAGTATTATTCAGGACTAATTAAAATCTACTCTCTATATATAAAATCCTAAGTCTAAAAGTGTAATGGTGACTTTTTATGTCACATTTTTTGTCATGCTTTAAATCGGGCTTATTCTAAAACCTACATACATATGTTTGGTATCATTCCTTTCAGAATTTATCGAACTTTAATGTGATGATGTTAGATTTTTATATTTTAAATTATAAACTAAAAAACATCAAGAACTCACGTCTCACAAGATGGGACTTTGTGCCAAAAGATTTAACCACACCTGGGACCGAAAATAAAACACAAAGAGTAGGACAGCTGCTGTACAGGCTTTTAAACGTTCGCCGCATGAAATGCAGATCACGAGGCACGGCAGCAACAGCAAGCCAGCAGCTGATCGAGCAAAGAGGAGGCAAAATAAACTATTTGTTTCCCATTGTGTCACCGTTTAAGAGGGGGTTTTGGAGGAGCGACCTCATCTCCTTGGAGTGCGTTCAGCCACCCTCTTCACAACACCAGCAGCAGAGACGTAAAATGGTTGGCGAGCGAAGCGGGGGGAACCCCCTAGCACTATATAAACAGGAACAAATGTCATTTAGTGATAGTATTAATTTAAGTGATAAATGAAGTATCTTTATGAATATTTAGTAAAAAAAAAAAAAGCCCAGAGTCCCTTGAAAAATATATTGTTTTATCTCTGTATTGCTGATACTTAGTTTGTAAATATCTGTGTGATACCAAAGGTTTGAGTTAAGTGATGGACACCACTTTGCCCCACAAAGACACTGTAGCTGGGGTTATTTGTCTGAACCAATGTGTGCGAATCCCAGCTACCTATACATTTCATCAAGTTCGTATTTATTTGCAACAGGTTTAGATTTTTTGGTCACTAGTTGGATGGCCAGTGCAGAGGAATTGCAGAATTCCTATTGAAAGCACTGTCATAATCACTAATGATGGGGGCAGAAGTTGGTTGCAAATAGTTCAAGCTATTTTGACTTCCAATTATACAACTTCTGCTGGCAATTACATTAGATTTGTTACTGCTATATGCTGCTGCTTCCTTTAGGCTATTCTTTTTCGTTTACTCAATCAACAATCCTTTTATCTTTTGGAAGTGTTACCAAAGAAAGATTCAGCTTGCACTAAAAATCTCTTGTTTGGACAGTGATCATCTCCTCCCAAATGGTGATGATGGGCCCCTACTCCATTTGTTTAATTGATCACATTACTGCTTTCAACACTAGAGTACTGTTGACAGTCTCCTGAAGAATTTGCCTGGAATAAGTGGAACCTGATATTCTTTGATATGTTCCTACTTCTTTGGTATCTTGTTGTGTGTCGTCTTTGTTGTGAAATTCAGTTCCTTACATCTTATTGCCTGATTTCTTTCAAGAGTATTTACTTGAATATTGTCTCTTTAATACAGGAACGCTTCACATTTTTCAGTATGACTTTATATTCCATATGTACGCTGATGACATACGACTCCACAAGATCAGACCTCATGGACGAATTAGATACGTGGAAAAGTCTTTGCATACTTCTTCTATGGCAATGTTAGCGTCTCAGCTAATTTCCTATAACTAAGTGTCAGAAAAATAATTGCCTTTTCTGTTACATTCTGCACAAATAATAGAAACTTGGCTATTTTTTTCATAAAATCTAGCATTATTGCAATTCAAACACTTTCAATGGTCTGCCTTCATTAACCAGAAATTTACTATCTGCAAGAGATGGTTTATGAAAAAAAAACAGTTTACCATTCCATGTGAGATGCCTACATTATCTTCTCACAAGATTACAGAAATTGTCCATTCAAATGCTCTTTTAGTAAGTCCATATGAATTCCAGAATGCTCTTATCTGAGTTCTGACTTGAACCAATAAAATGTATTTTAATACTCCGTTGGCTAAATTAAACTCATTTTCAATTCCCTGCTGTACTGGCTATGTGGGAATGTGGTCTGCGAGAGGCTGGTTGGCTCCTGCTGTTTTACTGAAGATATTCAGTTAGGCTCCACCTCCTCAATACCGTAAATTGGAATAGCATAGATTAATCAGGCTTTGCCAATGAATATATGGATGGTTTTTATGTTTGGACTATAATTCAGGTAACAAGTAAGGTGCAATTAAAAATAATTAGATTAAAAGACAAACAGTGCTCCAAAGAAACCTTTCTCTCAAGTTCTACATGTTGCTTTTGCCAAAATACTATTCCAAAGTCAGAAAAGCAATCAAAGTGACTATATGTCAGTATGGGAGTAAACTAGAGATTGGTTGCAATCTGTAGTGATCTGTTATCTGGAGCATTAAGTGACATCTTTAAAAAGAGAACTATTTCCCCTGTGTCTTCTTGCTTCTGGGAGCCCTTGAATCCGTATCGTCACATTTGGTGGCAGCGATGGGATGTACTGGCAGCAGGGACAGAAGAGGAGACAGATCAGCAAGCAGGATTGGTGCCAGATGTTTTAAGAACCCATGGACCCAAGCCGGAGGAGGACATTTTAAAGGACAGAGCTTTTAAATGGACATTTATTTATTGATTGTTTTTATTGTCATTTTAAAGTTCTTACTCTTTTGATGTCCTGTTTTTTATGAAGGGGAGCTTGGGTTGGTTTTATTCTGGGATTGTTTCAGTGCTTTTATTTATTTATTGATTTAAGTGCAGTGTAGTTGTAGTGTAGCCCAGCAGAACTAGGTTGGCAGTGGCATGGAGCCTTCCTGTGCAGCTGGAGGCTTATGGGGGTGGAATTTGGTATAGTGGGTCCACAGCTCCCGTCAAAAGGCCAGTTTCAAATAAATAATCGCCACAGTCACTGCGATGTGTTAGGGGTGTGGTTGTGTGGCTGAAGCAGGTCCTGGGGAACTTGTGATGTGGGTGTTTCTCACCTAAGTGCATAGGTCCAGAAGCGGTCCGCATCCGTAAATGTTCCCGGGAGCCGCTGATTACCACAGGTGAATCATGTCCCTGTTATAAAGAGTAGCATAAGGTGGCTGGTGGGGAGAAGAAAGAGAAAGAAAAGGAAGAACGGAGGTTGCAGGAAGCAGCTAGAAGAGAGTCAGCAAGAGCGAGCAAGTCAGCGCTCGTAGGTAGCTTGACAGTGAGTCCTAGCAGGAGTGTTTGGCCAACACCTAGGGCAGTAGGAAGTGGACGCTCCTGCTGAGCATTTTATGAAGGAATGGGAGTGACCGGCAGAAGCATGGCTGGCTCGTAATGCCGAGAAGGCAGCGGGAGTTGGGAGGCTTGGGTGGTGAATTCCCTGTCGCCAGGGAAGCCAAGTCTCGATCTCATTGTGCTGAACCAGAGCCAGGGATCGGAAGGCCACAAGATCAGTTATTTGGAAAGAAGGCCAGCTGCATTAAGGGCGACTCCCCTGTTGAGAAGCCTGATGGGAGAAGCAGGGGAGCTGCCAGGTAAAAGACACTGGGCTTTGGATTTTTAAATGGACTGCTTCTAGTGTTGTTTTAATCTCCACTCTGCACCTATTTTATGGATTATTTATTTAATAATTGGAAAGCACTGCACTTTATTTAATTTGGACACTGTTTTGTTGTTGTTTTTAATAAAAGCACTTGCACATTTGCACCATCCCCTTGCTCTATTTGTTGTGCCTCACTGCTGAGCTCATTGGTAACATTACCGATGGTGACGGGTTCAGGGGCTCCTGGATGGAAGATGGGAGCATGCAGTGAACCTGCATTGTCACATTTGTCTAAGAAAACAAAAGTGGACTGTCTGAATGACTACAAAGTAGTGGCACTCCTGCCATTCATAATGAAGTGATTTGAGAGACTACTGCTGGGACATACTAAACAGAGTTTTCCATATAGTCACCTCCAATCTGTCTATTGTTAAAGCTGATCCACACAGGATGCCATATTATCCTACACTCCATACTATCCTGGTGTTATGTTTCAGCCACAGTCTGTTCCCTGGTTCTTTTTCCATTTTACTGTTATTAAAATATTATTGTTTTCATGTTTTTATGTTATTAATGTAATATCTGTTTATTATTCAGTTTGTACTGTGTCTTTAACTTTATAAGTGTTCCTTGTGTTCTGTTTGTGGATCCACAAAAAATGGGGCCCCATGATGTTACACATGAGGGGGATCGTTGATTCAATGAGGTGAGGACAACAATCGCACCCTGTCAGCAAAACCAATGAACTAATTGTATACTTCAAAAAAATCAGAAGGCTGACCCATCTACATAAAAGGGGATGCTGTTGAGAAAGTGAGCAGATTAAAATTTTTTCAAGTGACCCAATGAACTGCAGTGGGAACAGCACATTTCAGCTCCTGTCAAGATGATTCACCAATGCATTTATTTCCTTAGACATTTGAGGAAAGCTCAGATTTCTTCTTTGGGTCTCATTAATTTTTATAGTACAGTGTTCTCCATTCTCACTATCTGCATCACATCCTGATATTTCACCTGCTTAGCTCAGAACCATGGCAGAGGGTAGTGAAGATAGCATAGAAAATTACTGGCATCGAGCTACGTTCTGTAGAAGACAAAAATATACAACACTTGTTGCCTTAGAATAGCAACGGGATAATTAAAAGTCCTCATCCATACTGTACAGTCATTCTTCTTACTTCTTCTTTCTGGCAAATAGTACAGTACCATTGACATTCACACCAGCCATTTCATTAATCTTAAGATCTCTGGATATAACACCAACAAAGACTGTAACATTGTAACATTTCAGGGCTTTTCACCTTGTAACTCCACCCCGAACCATGGGTTGGCAGTGACTTATAATACTTCCCCTCAAATTCCCCCTGCAGACATGGAAACCAACAAATCAAGGGCAATTGACATTACTTCCAGTTCTGCGGCTCTTGGACCCTCCTCTTCCACCTCATTGGCTTCATAACCAGCATCACCACCATCTTTCTTCAATCTAATGTTAAGAGTTGCATCTGTAAAGATGTTCTTCACATTAAACATTAAACATGTTTATTACTTTGTTACACAATATACAGGGTTTGCCCAAGGATGCCCCAACCATTTGTGTGTGTTCTTGTTTCCTTTTACTATATATCAACAAATACTTGGAAATATATAGTGTATTTTCAAAATAGTATCTACTATACTTTATATATGCTGCATGCTACATATACATTTTGTGTGTATATCTTTGTTTGTATTTATTATTGTTACTGTTCATAGGAGATTTCATTGTATAATGTACAAAACAATAAATCTGAACTTGAATTGACTTAACTGTTTTTCAGACATTAATCAATGGCATGCCTCTGGTTCTCAGGGCAGAGATTTTGCCTTTCACAGAAGGAACTGCAATGCAAAACAAATACTACAGCGTATTGATTCACTGTGTATAAAGTATAAATTCAGCTGCTAAAGACACTTAACATTATCAGTTAAAATGATATTTTGATCACAAAATTGCCAATATGAGAATAATATAAAGACTAATTAAGAAGCACCTGGTGATGGATTGCTATTTTGGCATCAATTTGTATATATGAAGTATGCAAATGGTTGTGTGAAATTTAATAAGGAGAGTATGATAATGTGATAGAAACATGAACTTGTTAATATCAGAATTAAGAAGTGACCAACTACCGCATGCAGCTGAACCAATGTGGCCATTTGTGTCTATAACAGCAGTTTTAATACTGCATTTTGCATCAAACTTCTGTAACTTTGAATGCAAGGTATACTTTTTCAAATTCTTATTTCCTTTAATCCAATATATAAGAATTCTTTTTCAAATCCCATTTTCCATATTATTTTAAAATGTATACAGATCAGAAAAGTACACCGGAGCTCTGTATCCCTTCTGTATATCTATACTAATAAAAGGCAAAGCCCTCACTCACTCACTCACTGATCACTAATTCTCCAACTTCCCGTGTAGGTAGAAGGCTGAAATTTGGCAGGTTTATTCCTTACAGCTTACTTACAAAAGTTGGGCAGGTTTCATTTCGAAATTCTACGCATAAGGGTCATAACTGGAAGCTATTTTTCCCCATATAATGTAATGGAGTCTTGAGTTGGAGATGGCCGTGGGGGGCGGAGTTTCATGTGACATCATCACGCCTCCTACGTAAGTACGTAGAGAACAAGGAAGAACTCCAAACAGCGATCAGCACAAAACGCCATTTCACAATTGAGAAGGCAGAAAAACATTATGAAGCAAATGATGCATACAAGCATATACATAAGTACAGCTACTGCGGAAACAAAGCACGGCGTGAACCGTAAGTTTATATTAAATTAAGTTCATAGACAGGCTGCCACTAGCGTTTGTAATTTAGTGCCTGCCCATATAAGGCCGTCCATCAGCAGCAATCCAATACAAACACTGCCGGTAAATATTCACGGGTGAAGGACTGTGCTTATGCAGAGGAAGATGAGATGGTCAGGGTGGTGTTTGGCACAAACTCATTGAAACTGCGAGAGAAACTTTTAAGTGCCGGGTCTTAGCTGACATTACACGAGATGGCACCAGTACAGCTGGGAACCTTCGATGCAAGAACACCAAGCGGCTCACGTGAACTGACGCAGTGCACAGACAAAAGCAACAGTTCCAAAGAGTGCTGAACAAAACCGAATTACACAATTGAGAAGGCAGCAAAAAATATGAAGCGCCTTATACATACAATCATATTCATAAGTGCAGCTACTGCGAAACAAAGCACACGGTGGAAAAAGTGAATGTCCTGCTAAAGGAAGACAGTGTAAAAAAACCCGTGCATGCAGTTTGTCACATCACAGATAAAAGGAAGACGAGCTGTTTATTGATGCAGTAAGGAACTAATCGATGAATGAAACCTCTTATCTTTACAACGATTGACAAACACGGAATGTAACTTGAACACATCCTACAAATACGAGCCTGATTGAAAGAAATAATGATAATCAAATCCTTGATGACAGCAACATTCAATAACACTCACAAAACAATTACTGTATATTGACAATCATGTTACGTTATTTTTAAAATGTTCCCTTTTCTTTTCATAACTTCTACTTCTCCACTGTATACGGGTATATATATAAATGTATATATATACCCGATCTACAATACATACTTTAGCATAGACAAGCCACACGCTGTGGCTAATTGTAGAGTCTTAAGCCTCTAACGCCGACATTGAGGTTCGATTCGAGAGGGGTGTACTGACTATGTACGCGCTACCGATTCATTTTACCTTCGATCTCCTTGGTTTGGGACGTATGAAAAATATTAGGTTAACGCAGAATCATGTTACGTTATTTTTAAAATTTTCCTTTCTTAGCACAAGCACAGCTGAGAAGCTTCGATGCATGTACTCCATAAGCGCTAAAAATAACGCATTTAATCACACTTTCAATTCCAAGCAAACGGGAACTTTTGTCAATGCATGATTTCCTGGTACATCCATTACACTGATGTGCACATCACAGCTACAAAAATGTTAGAGTCGGAATAAAGTGCGTTCCTACGACTGATCATTTCGACTACCCGAGTGAAGCCTTGATAAAAGCATGGTTTTGTGCACACTGAAAAGCAAGCAAAATTAGATGCATTACAGAAAGCGGACTTTGTGGCTCTTACTGGGGATCATTGGACTTCCGTGACCGTTAGTAATTCTAAATACATCTAATTACAAAATGTTCAATGATCACACTGTTTTAGCCTAATGTACAAAATAATTTTGGCTAATGTTACTCAGAGTTTAAAGAGTAAGCTGGTCAAATTACCTTTTATGTTTCTGACTTATTTTTTAAGAAGAAAACTGCACTTTATGTTGAAATTTTGGTTATTATTATTTAAAGACAATACTATTCTGAAAATGTACTTAAAGTACTTAAACTACCACTTTATTTTTAAGTCTGCCCAATTTTAACCAGGGATGATATTTTTGTTTCTGTTTTGAATTCAAATGCAGTTTAAAGCTTTTTTCAGAAATTAAAACAGCTTCAGTTTACAATATTCATGTCCATGTCTATTATTTGATTCTGTCGCCCACTAAAACCGTTTTAAATTAAAAAAAAAAACAAAAAAAAAACATTTGCAGCCTCTAATTTGGGGCTATATATATATATATATGTAATATTACGTAGTCGATTGTATATACAGTATTAATCAAGATTAATTCTTACACAGCCTCTAATTAATTGGATTAATTTTTTTAATCGAGTCCCACCCCTAATATATATATATATATAAATAGATAGATATGACAACAACACTCATATCAATGACAAAACAATTACATTAACAATCATCTTACGTTATTTTTAAAATGTTTGCTTTTCTTTTTCATAACTTCTTTAACACACTACTTCTCCGCTGCGAAGCGCGGGTATTCTGCTAGTATATATATAAAATCCAACAGCTGTCTGTCTGTCTGGTTTTCACGAGAGAACTACTTAATGGATTTGGATCGGGTTTTTTTCTATAATTTGCTTGAACATTCCTGTTCATTTTGTGACTTCTCTCATTGCGCTAAGTATCATAGTTCACTTGTGGTACCGATTTATTTGCGTGAATCCGAGAGACATGCTGCAGGCCGAGGGGAGGAAACAGGGTTCTCCTCTCTCACTCACCAGCCTACGCTTAGCTAGCGAACGAGAGAACTACTTAACGGATATAAATTGGGTTTTTTTCAATAATTTGCTTGAACAGTACACCTGATTTTGAGACTTCTCTTATCGCGCTAAGAATTACAGTTTGCTTGCAGGAGCGATATAAATGCACTAATCCGAGATATAGGCTGTGGGCTGAGGGAGGGGGAAGTGTGACGTCAGGAGTAGGGAGCTGGGCAGGGCCTTCCTCACCATCCTGTTTCACTACTACGTGGGCGGAGCCACGGGGGTGGCTAGTATCTAATAAACAACATTATTAGTATTAGTTTTATGACTCATACAACTATTTATCATTTTCTTTATCTTTCAACTTACACAAAAATAAAACAATAGTTTCTACTAAACTTAAATTACCTATTTTATTCTTTACTGTTCTGAATGAAAAGCTTAACATGTACTGTACAAACAAGATATTCCTTTAACATATGACACAGAGTTAATTATTCAAATCAGCAAGGAAAAGTAACAGAAAATATAGAGTATGCTGTGATTTCAATACATCTGCAATCTGAAGATTTTCATGTGGTCTTTTGGTAAACTAAAAACAAAAATCAAAGTCGAAGCTAGGAAAAGTGTCTGTAATACTAATAAAAAACAATATCAACAACAAAATGCTGGGGTTTCTTTTGATTTGGTATTCAGGCAGTGTGTGTTTCCTACGTTTTATCCCAAAGCAGGAATGACGTCAGCACTGTGCACCTCTGAAAAGGTGTTGCCTAGAAATGTCATAGCAACCAAAACTATGTGCTGGATAAAACAAAGATGGTGTCGGAAAAAGCTGTCCAATTCACAGTATATAGCTTTAGAAATTGACATTTAATCAAAAACTTGATGCCAAATTTGGATTCTCTCATGCAAAAATCTATATCCAGAAATAGAAAGTACTAACTAAAGCTGAAGCAGATGAGTAAATAATTTAAAATGAACACAAATCATAGCATTAAAAAATCTGAAAAACATTACTGCAATACACTGTCACTGGAAAAGAAAGAAACAATTTAAAAATGAAGTTCTTTCTTTAACTCAGTCATCTTTTTAAAATTATGTTTTGAAACTTCCTACATTCCTGTGAAAAACTGTATGTCCAATGATGAAACTATAAGCTTGTTATGGCTGAGAACACTCAATCCAAAGATATTCCAGTAAGTTTCCAAATAACAAAATACCATCACAGAAATGAGTTGGCAAAAGCGTCAGAATGCTTGCCTGCCTGTTATGCTTTCCCTAAGTTAACCTAATTTGTGAGAAATTTCCTTTGTTTTTCAAAATTAAACCAAAACCTTGGATGCAACAGCTACTTTTTACAGTCATGACATGATGATATCACCTGTCATGGCATTGTTTGTCATGCGACCAAAAGGGGACAAACAACAACATGACTTCTACCATTAAACTAAAGAATTAAAATAGCAATAACAGTATGAAAAACAAAACAAAATAGCACCAACATGATGTCACAATATAACAATAAAAGGTACAGCAATTTAAAAAACTGTAATAATTAAGAAAAAATAAGTAAAAACGGAGAACACATATGCTCCAATAAATTATGGCAATGCCTTAAAAGGTCTTGATGTGAGCATGTTTTTTTTCTTAGCTTAAACATTGCCTTTTCTAGAGCTGCATTTAGAGAGCATGGAAAGCTCTGTCATGGTGTGCTGACTGTACTGTACACGTTTTCCAAAGAAATTATGTTACTTAATGATCCTGTTCAGTGTTGTGTGGCTCTATAGCATTCATATGCTACTTCACCCTCATACAAAACTTGTCTGATTCCCAGTACTATACACCAGTCCCACTTCGTAAAACACTAAAATGGTGCAGCTCTGAGGCCTAATAAAAAATATGACAGTTTAAGTGTCTACATGAAATGACAGGTAATATTTAAGGAGAATCACATTTTGGTATTGTTTCAGCCATTTTCACTTGGACATTTAAAGCTCTCTGCACCACAATATTTGAAAAGAGTACAATGTAAGCTCCATGTTAGTTTCCTTTTTTAATTAAAATGTAATAAGACAGCAGGCATGCAACGGGTGACACCTCAGCACCACACTGGAACAGTGTGAGGTTAGACTGAAACACATTCATGATCTCTTCTTATAGCTTGTATGAAAGAAAATAATGCCACTGTTACTATTCATGTAAGGTGCAAACAGGATGAACAGCCATAACATTTCTCTTTTTAATATTGTCTGCTGGCAATGTTTTCAGAATCCTATCTATTCCAGAATGTTAGCCTAGTGTGCTAAATGATCAAGCGAGAGAGCTATAATTCTGGCCATCTGTGTTTAAGTGCTGATGAAAACAGCATGAAGGAAAAATAGTAGTTTACATTTTGATTATAACCATATACATATACTAATTAAATGCTTGAAACAATATTATTAGTTTGCACTTGCAGCTCTAAATGGAAGGCCACCAAGTATTTACTCCGGCAAATCAATTATTTGGTCAAGGGATGTCTGACTGATTTGATTTTTTGATAGGATGGAAAAAATGAAATATAGTATATTATTGGTATACCATCGCTTGAAAAGTAGACAATAATCAACAACAAAATATTTGCTCTATCATATGAGGCAGATAAACTACAGCATTACCAGAATAAGAACCAAAAGCAACTGGAGCCCATTGTCTCAGCCTCAAATCCATTTCCTTAAGCTAGTATATTCATATTGTACAGTTTATTCCAATATTTTTTATTTCATTGATTTTTTTACATTGTAAATGTTCTTGTAAACTGCATATTTAAAACAATTGTGCGAACATAACCACCATATGGCACACATGCCATATGACAACATTGTCCAGGCTTTCCAAGATGTAGCAATACAAAGGCAAGTAAATAAAGTAATGTCAGCTGTAAAGTGCTTCTGTTGTCACTTTTACAATATAACATTTGACACAGGCAACATTTTAATTAGCATACGTAATGAACAGTATTTTAGTGCCCTTAGGTTTACAAAGACAAGTGTGCTGCAAGCTCTCCTTGAAAAATACTAGAGAAGATGTGCACCATAAAATTTTGAAACTTCTATAGTGAAACACTTCAGCCTGTTGGATTTTAAAAAATCTGTGTACTGCTTCTGCATATCTATGAAAGATAAAACAAAAAATAGAACAAAAAATTTCAACAGATAAGATGAGTACATTTTAAGTAGCTCCAGTTTAATGTACATGCTGCCCATTGTGCCTCACCCGTACTCACAGCTGATTTGTGTATGAGAAAATAATACCAACAGCTATTTATTACTTGATTAGGCATTAATGAGATCAACTGAAGTTCATTCATTCATTCCAAACCTGGTTAATCCAGCCCAGGGACATAAAGGGCTGTAGCCTATCCTGGAAGCACTGGGCTCAAGGCAGGAACCCCACTGAAGTTTTTAATGTTTTATACAAGCGTTAAGACCTATGGCATCTGTAAATAGTGCATTGACAATGTAGAGGGTGTAATGCATCTATGCTTGTTAATGTAGCTGCTTCACAACTTTAGAGATTTGGGTTCAAACACCTGGCTGACTGCTGTGTGTAGTTTTATGCTACCCCTTCCATCAACATAGGTTTTCACCTACATATATAAGATGTTGACTGTAATGTAATGCGACTTCAATGCGTGTGTATCCAGGGATACACTGCTGGGCTGATGATGCCTGGGCGTATTTTGGGTCCCTGCATCTTTGTAATTGGAGCAAAAAAAATATATTTGTTGGCAAAAAATATTTGTTCACTTTAAAAATCCTACTAGCTGAAGCACTGAACCGCTATATGACTCAGTTTGCACCTCTGATTTGACAGAGGTAAATCCATACCACGGGATCAAACTTGACTTTGTTTTAAACCGATTTAAACCACTAGCCTGTCAACCGTACTTCTGAAAGTTTGTGAAATGTAAAATAAGCTGTTTTATAAAGCAGAACTTTGAGGCAAAATATTATTATTATTCCTCAATGATATGCAAAGAGCAACATAAAGGTTTGCCCATAGGTGAAATAATATTATGCCACAGCCACCTATAAATAATTACACAACAATTTAAAGTGCAGACTGCTATCAGGTTGTTTTTTACACTACAGATCGTCTTTTCCCAAAATGCTTATCATCCTCTTGGCAGTACAATAAGTGCAGCAAGTTATGTTTCCCTTAATTATTCATAACCCATTATGCATTTATTATTCACTTATGTTTTGTGCATCAAATGGTTACTAAGCAGCAAAACTTTACGTCTTCCTGCAGCTGGCAACCTTCTGGGCAAATCAATGATCTCTGCATTTTAAATCAAGAAGAAATAGATAGATGCATAATAAGCAATATGTTTGTTTAGTATCCAGTTTTTCTTTATGGTATTTTGTTAAAGCCAGTTTCTAATTTGGAGATAAACACACAAATGAGCAGTTAAGAATGAGCATAAGATCTGGACGTGAGTTTTCCATTTTTTTCTGATTTAACCTTGCAGATAAAACACTGTATTGTAAATGCTCTGTTTGGATGTAAATATTTCTTAAACTTCATATTCTGCGTATCTTGAAATAGGACTGAAGAATAATCCGTCCCCTTGGAGGCTAATTGCACTTGCCCTCAAAGAGGGATCTCAAACAACTGATTTTAATGGACAAGTATTAAAAGGGGTGCCTGAGGGGCCGCTGACCCATATTTTATAGTCAGTAACTAAATTGTGAGCATTTTGGGAGCAATGCAAACAAGAAGACACATTGGCGCCACTCAAGGTATTTAGGCACAACTCAATGCAACAGTACAATGTTCCTGAAGACTTCAAATGTGACGCTGCACTATATTTGCAAGAGAAGTTCAGAAAATAGCGTTCACAGAAAGTTGCTTTGGAATCTATTGGCTCTAATAGTTTATAGAATCACCCCTAACTATAGCAGGAAGTCCAGTGATTTCCACAAAATGAACCCTGGGTGGGATTTAACTGGTCATCTCCTACCAGAGTAAACACAGATTTGAATTGAGAAGATGAAGATGGGTCCAACAGGGGCTTGAAAGGAAATCAATGATGTCTTTTCAAATCTAGAATAATGCTAGAATGACATGGAGTGGGTTTACCTTTAACTATCGAAACACAAAAGAGTGGGACAAAAAGAAATGGAGAGTAAATAAAAAAACATGTTATTCCTCTGAACTTGCCTTTGCAGGCAGTCGTCCTGTCTACTTGGTGAAGTGGGTCTCTCATATTCTGACTTCCCAAATACTTCAACAGAGATGTTTCCATCTCATTTGCTGTTACTTTCACTCTCCATCTGTGTCTTCCATTCATTCAGAAGCCTGACCCCTTTTTTCCCCCAAACGCCGAACCTTCTACAAGCTACAGGAGCATCAGAGTAGAGCGAGATCCCACTATTTGACTCTAACCTTGCACCCATGAGCCCTTTGTAGCCCTCCAATGATAAAGTTGCACAGCAGTTCTTGGCTATGTATGACAAAAAGGCAGCATAATCTCATTCAGGTGAGTAAATGACTCCATTCTTTTACTACAGAAGTAACTGGGTAGTACAGAACTGGATTCCTGTTAGCCCTTCTTTACCATACTTACAAGTCAAGATTTCCAGGCTAGAAAACACTTGCTGCTACCTGCAGGCCAGGAGATCTTGTGACAACTTGTCATACTTCCTTGGCTTTTCTTTTCACCTTTCTTTTTCTTATAGAAGAATGTACTGTCTCCTCTGGGTGGCAGCAGTAAACAGAACCAGAAGATGGGTCATGGCTTTAATTAAAATGCAAAGGTTGATATCAGGAAGAAAACAATCTAACTCTAAGGACATAGCAGAGGAGTCGAAAACTAAAATAATTTTATGCAACCAGTGACAATAGGTATAATGCAAGTCCTAGGTGATTAACAAAGGAATGTTTCCACAATCAGATTGAAACAGTAATAAGAATGCTGCCTTTTCTTTGTCATATTCACATACCTAGACAACCAGGAAGTGCACAACACTGACCTTTATTCCTTTCCTTTGACTCGAACATATCACACTTACAGTTGATCTCACTTACCAACATATTAGCAGTCATCAATAAAAAGGTACCAAAATGATGGTACCCATAAGACAAACAACATGGTGCCATGGGGGAAATTATTTGATTTTAAATATCATTAAAATATATTGAAACAACAAATAAACTTAACAATTGGATTCCCAAGCCTCAAAAACTCCAAAAACAAATTATTTTTAGAGACCAGTGAATAGCTGCAAAAAATTAAAAACAAAACCCATATCATGACACAGACATTCAGGCACACCTGACATCTACTCAGTAGCCAGAAAAATGTTCTTGTGTTCCTCCTAAGGTCTCTCTCTCTCCCTCTTCATAGATCAGGACCTGCCAATGCTAGCAGCCCCCATCTGTCCAAATAGACCCATTTCTGTCAACGCTGTTCTAACTGTTCAAAGGTTACAAACAGAAACACTGTCACTTTAATGATGCTCTTGTCCACATCATAACATGAAAAAGACTTTTAAGCATTTCGAATTTTCTGTTGTGTACTCAGACCATTATCATTTTGCTTAACTCTCTCTGTTTCAGAAGCATATCTTATAACTATATATCATTACATTATAAAGTGATAAGACAGCTGTATAGTGCAAATTGTTGGCTGGTGAGAGTGGGATGCTGTGAACCACCAATGGACTTGGTGGAATGGTCATTTCACAGGAATACCCATGATATCTCAATGGTTATCTCTAGCCAGTCATGTCCCAGAACCAGAATGCTTATAGACAAACAGTAAAGCTTAGTGTCTAAGATGTCAGACTTGAATCCACAAGGTCACATGTTTAAATTTCAACCCTATGTCTGTGACCGTTCTTCAAATCTGAATGGTGATCACCACTAAATGCAATCTATAATGAATTAACTTTAACCATTTACTAAGTAAGTGAAAAAAGTAAGTTAGATGGTTATCTTTGACAGTTTCACTTGTGATCCTCTACACTCATGCATCTTTGAGAAACTGTTTGCATTCTACCGAAAAGTACTGAATTGAATACTTTACTACTACGATGTTAAATGTCTCAGAAGGTTTTGGGCCTAGGAACATTCTGTGTGGATATTTTCTTTTCAATGACATGTTTTTGCTTTCAAAATCAAGCCACCAACTTCATTTCCATTTGAAAATCACCCAATAAGAGTATACATACAGCCACATGAAAAAGTAAGTGGAAATTGTTGACTTTTTCAACAAATCTTAACAGGCAAAAAATTTCCTTTTTGTTTATTTATTCATCAAAAATATCAATTGTGTACTGGGGAAAAGTAAGTACACCTTTGGCCTGAGAAGCTGATATTGCCCCTTTAAGCAAAAATTACTTGTTGTAGGCATTTTGTGTATACCCATCAGTCTTTGACACTGAAATTCTTGATCACTTCTTCATGTAAAATTCTTTCACTTTCACGATATGTGTGGGTTTATTGCATGTACTGCCGATTTCAAATTCCCACACAACATTTCCAATGGAGTTAAGGTTACGTCCAAACACTCCCACTTTTTCATTTAAAAACTGAGCTTTTAAATTAAAACAGTCTATGTCCATATTGAAGTTTCTGCATCATTTACATAAGAATCCCTGTCCATACTGAAATTCCCAAAAATGGAAATGATGTAGTAAAAACAAAGCAAATGTTAAAACAACACTTCAAGTTCATTCACTTGATGATTGATTATAAGCAGTCCACAGCAACCAAAGTGCATTTTGTACCAGACATTTGCAAAAGTAATTTAATAGAGGAAATAAATAAATAAATCTATACTAATAAAAGGCAAAGCCCTCACTCACTCACTCACTCACTCACTCACTCATCACTAATTCTCCAACTTCCCGTGTGGGTGGAAGGCTGAAATTTGGCAGGTTCATTCCTTACAGCTTCCTTACAAAAGTTGGGCAGGTTTTATATCGAAATTGGAAGCAGTTTTTCTCCATTTACTGTAATGGAGATGAGCTTCAACGCCGTGGGGGCGGAGTTTCGTGTGACATCATCACGCCTCCCACATAATCACACAGTACATAGAAAACCAGGAAGACCTCAAAAAAGCGCTGAAGAAAACATGCATTATATAATTGAGAAGGCAGCGAAACAATAAGAAGCGAGCAAGTGACATATACAACCATATTCATGAGTTCTGCTACTTCGGAAACAAAGCACGATGTAAACCTACACTTTAAATTAAGTTCATAGACAGGCTGCGCTGCGTTTGTAATTTAGTGCCTGCCTATATAAGGCCGTCCGTCAGCGGCAATCCAATAGCAAACTGCCACGGGTAAATATTCACGGGTGAAGGACTGTGCTTATGGAGAGGAAGATGAGATGGTCAGGGTGGTGTTTGACACAAACTCAGCGAAACTGCGAGAGAAAGTTTTAAGTGCCAGGACTAAGGTAACATTAAATAAAGCTATGGACATAGCACGAGATGGCACCAGCACAGCTGGGAACCTTCGATGCATGTACACGAGCGGCTCACGTGAACTGGCGCGAGTGCACAGATAAAAGCAACAGTTCCAAAGAGCTGAACAAAACCGAATTACACAATTGAAAAGGCAGCAAAAAATATGAAGCGTCTGATACATACAAGCATATTCATAAATCCAACTACTGCGGAAACAAAGCACACGTTGGAAAAGTCAATGTCCCGCTAAAGGAAGACAGTGTAAAAAAACCTGTGCATGCAGTGTGTCAGGTCTCAGATAAAGAAGAAGACGAGCTGTTTATTGATGCAGTAAGAAACGAATCGATGAATGAAACCTGTCATCTTTACAACGATTGACAAACATGGAATGTAACTTGAACACAACACATCCTACAAATACGAACCTGATTGAATGAAATAATGATAATCAAATCCTTGATGACAGCAACACTCAGTAACACTCACAAAACAAATACTGTATATTGACAGTCATGTTACGTTATTTTTAAAATGTTCCCTTTTCTTTTCTAGCTTTTTAACACACTACTTCTCGCTGCGATCGCGGTATATATATATATATATATATATATATATATATATATATATATATATATATCCCGATCTACATACTCGAATAATGGATACTTTATTCGCCATCAATGATTGTTTTGGTAAAGCCATACTCAGTGTATTCATTAGATGAGCGGTAAAAAGTAAGAGCGAGGGAGGATGACTTATTGAGGCATGCAGGCTGTAGTGGCGTCAACTCTATCTGAATTGCGCGATCACATTTGAAAAAATATATCTTTTCAAGTTGTATTTAGTCCATATGTGTCAAGCTCAAGGAGATCATTTTATATACTGTATTATTGTTATTAATGGCCCGGGTATATGAAGCGCTGGTAACACAATAAACTACAGATCCCATAATGCAGTGCTTCAGCTGCCTTGCTGAACACTTAACGCGTTAATCAAGTGTAGCTTATGATGCTGCAAGTTATTGCGAAGCTAGCTCACACCATGCTGAAGAGAAAAGTTGATTCTGAAAATAGAGCCTTTAAAAACCGATGGGAGGCTGAGTATATGTTTACTGAACCCGTGTGTCTCATTTGTGGAGCTAATGTGGCTGTAATTACAGAATTTAATCTAAGACGGCACTATGAGACAAAACATCAGGGTAACCTGAATGCAATGCAGAAGATACAGAAAGCAGAAGAATTAAATAAGAATCTGACACTTCAGCGGACGTTTTAACCCGTGCACAATCACAAAGTGATTTCAAGTGAAGCTGCTTTTATGGGAGACACAAATGCACCAGTTCACCTTGCCCCACTTTCCCTGTTGCCAAGTAATGTTAAACCAAGTCGTCACTACGGTGTTCCCAAATACGCACTTTGCTGATAAACTGAGCGCACTGAGTTTGCACGGCGCTTTGGTGACTTTGAAGAACAAAAAAAGTCCAGTCTACATGCGGCTCGAACCTTTGGTAGCACATATCTGTGTGAGAAGCTCTTCTCAGTGATAAAGACTAACAAAACAGCACACAGGAGTCGCCTCACTGATGAGCACCTGCAATCCATCCTGAGAATCTCCACAACACAGAACCTCACACCAAACAGAAACGAACCTGTTGCCAAAAAAAGATGCCAGGCGTCCAGCTCTAAAATGACATATGAGCAAAGACAACTGAATGATTTGATTTGTTATTGCTGAAAGGAACACATTTTATTTATATTTCTAGGTTTTGTTATGCAGCATGTTCATATTTGAATTTGTATAATTTTGACAGGATATATTTTTATGGAGAGCAAAATCTTTTGGGATATTTAAAATGTAAGTTTATTTTTTATATAAAATTACATAAGAGTAAAGAAATTTGAATGTTTGTTCTTTTAACGTTTACTTTATTTCTAACTTGTATAATTTAGACAGGATATATTTTTATGGAGAGCAAAATATTATAAGTTGTTTAAGGTTTGAGTTGATTTATTCACGAATAATATTCCTGTCTGTTTTACCATTCCTACCAAAGATATTTCTGTCGACTAAATAAAAATTCCTTCTATTTAAAATTTAAATAGAACTTGAACAAATAGGATAGTTCATAATATCCACGCAGACTTGCACGTAAGAGCGGGAGTTATCCGTTTTAACAAGCAGCGTATTGCACTGATCTGAAATAGCTGTGTGTGTATATATGTAGATATGTATGTATATGTATATATATGTTTATATATGTGTGTGTGTGTATATATATATATATATATATATATATATATATATATGTATTTGTGTGTATATATGTAGATATATATATATGTATGTATATATGTGTGTGTATATTTATGTGTATATGTATAGATATGTATATATATATGTTTATGTGTGTGTGTGTGTATATATATATATATATATATATATATATATATATATATATATGACAGCAACACTCATCACTCACAACAGTGACAAAACAATTACATTGACAATCATGTTACGTTATTTTCAAAATGTTTCCTTTTCTTTTTCATTGCTTCTTTAACACACTACTTCTCCGCTGCGAAGCGCGGGTATTTTGCTAGTAAATAATATATGCATGCATGCATCTAAATTATTGCTTTACCACATTGTACTTTCTTGTCTCTGTCTGTCCTGTAATATTGTGAAGGTGGTTGCATTCTACACCGATCGACTTTGTTAAGCATCTTGTTATTAATTTTGTTGCCGTATGCACTCCTCCTTACTAAACAGATTAAGTTTAAGTAATACACATTGATTAAAGGCTGTCAACTGAATTGTTTGCAATCTGATTTTAACAAAGCTCTCAATTTTCCACTACAAAGGTAACTGCATGTACATGTATGCAGTACTCAAACTTTACAAACATATTTAAACGCATACAGCTTAGCAGAACTTTTAAAAGTCTTTGTTTTCAGGGGTAGTGTGGATGAAAGATGAAAGCAAAGACTAATTTATTTTTAAATGCAAACACATTCGTTTAGACAGAGTCTCAAATATGGGCTTTTGACTAGGCCTGTTCATAACCCTCCATTTCTTCCTTTTGTGTGATTCCTGGTGGATTTTCTAATTTGCTTTGGATCATTGTTGTGTTGAAAGGTCCATTTCTGGTTCATCTTCAACTTTTGGACAGATGGCCTTGCGTTCTATTCAAGCACACTTTGATATGATGGACAATTCACATTTTACTCAATGGATGCAATCTGCCCAGGCCCTGATGCAGCAAAGCAACATCAAACCATAACATTTCCATCACCATGCTTCAGAGTTGGTATTAGGTCCCCATTCTGAAATGCTCTCTTAGGTTTGCACCAACCATGTCTACTAGTTCTGTGCCCAAACAACTGTGTTTTTGATTCACCTGTCCAGATCACATTCTGGCCTTTGACTATATGTTCAATGACAAACTGTAACCTTGTCCTAATGTTCTTTTTGGACAGTAAAGGCCTTTTCCTGGTACACCTCACATGCAGGTCAAATTTGTGTAATCAATTTCTGATTGCAGATGCATACACTTTGATGGCAACTTTTGTAAGAGTTACCTGAATGGAATTGTGGGGTGCTTGGGGACTTCTTTTAATATGAAATGGCCACATTTTGAGCTGAATTTGCTGGGCTGAAAGTAGTTATTTGAAATCTACATCATGTGTAGATGATTTTACATACAGTGGAATGATTGATTTCAAATAATTTGGTGATCGTTTGAATCCCTTGTCAGAGTTATAGGCATCCACAGCCTTCTTTCTGCGGGCTCTTTTGATCTTGGCGTCATGACACTACACATGTCAATAGCAAAAAGAACACCAGACCCTAGATATCTGTGTTTAAATATGACAGGCTCCACCTACATACTCTCTAAGGAGGATTTAATCATTGGCAACTTAGCTGGAACACATGACTCAATTTTTATAGATCTGGTGATAAATGTAAGGATGCAATTACTTCTTCCACATGACAATGCTTCATTTTTGTTAATTTAAATAATGTGTATTTTTTCAAGGACTAGGGGGCTCTGCCCCCTGCTCACTTTGCTCACCAACCCCCAGGTGGGCGCTACGCGCTAGCCACTTCAAGGCTCTGCTACTCGTGTATGGGGAAACAGATGTACAATTTAAATAGATTGTTATTTTCAATGGGAAATTGTTACACATGCACAATAGATCAAATTTTTTCACATTACAACAATTAACCATAATTAAAAGTAGTAAAACGTAATAAACTCAAAGAAAATTATGTTTCATGTTGCGTTATACAGATTTGAAATTAACATGCAAATACTTTTTAAAACTTACACTTTTACTGTAAAACTTCAGTAAAAACAATATTTGGAATTAACTTTTAGTCAAAAATCGCAATCTTGATTCTGTGTTTGGAGTTACATCGTGACAACGCAACATATAACTGCTCGTGAGTGAATATCGTTTCTTTCTAACATATAGACCACCTTTTTAGATTGTTTGTCCCTGTGATTTGTTAATTGTCATAGCAAAAGGTATTCTAACGGGAAACTGTAAATGTTTCAATACGAACGGCATATCAAGATCTCCTTTGGTGTCTAATGTTATCCGTGGAAGATGTACTACATTACCTTTCTTGTCACCTGTTAAAACTTTACATGTCAGAATTGTTCGACCAATTTTGAATAAAACTAATCTATTACATAGCCCATCACTCATACATAAATTACGCAACAATATTACAATACATGCTTCTTTCAACAGTAATTTGCTGGTGGAAGACCAGACAGTGTTAACAGTTGTAGATATTCTACGGGATATTGTAAGTTGATGTTTTCATCTTCCACACAATCACCACCAGCTGTTTCAGCATTGTCTATTGATACGCATTTAACCAACGTGTCGTGTAACCGATCAAAAATTTTCGCGTTAATTTGTTTCTTGGTGCAAGGATTGTCCGTATACTCATTTCTTCTGTTAATATCCCTTCGGGATGAAATTCTCCAATAAGATTTGGACATAATAAGATCTTCTTTTATTGAGAATTTAAAGTGAGGAAAATGTAAAAATTATAAGAGCTGACAGCGCAGGAACTGTATCTGACAAAAGCAATCACACGAATGACAGGCGAGAGGATCGTTGGTGTGGTTGAAAATGGTTGAGAGGACAGCGGGACTTGAAAAAATCTCTTGACAATAGTCTCATCTTGTCTCAAGATTTTCTTTTATAATAGAGAGATATCACCTTTGTCTGTTGGTGTTGTATGGATGCACATCTAACATTTGCCTGTTCAAATATGTTTAAAAAGTCAAAAGTTTCCAAAAAATGTACTTATTTTTTCACACATAGTACTTGAATTACTCTAAGGGGGATTTTTTTTGTACGGTCTAAAACTGGTTACTACTAGTATAAAAATAAATATTTCACAATAAGTTAGCACCTTTTAGAAAACAGTTTTTCGAGCTCTACTAATTGAAATGAGTTCTATAATAATAAAAGAAAACTTTGTGCTGCTGAGGAAGATGATCCCAGTACCACAATATGCATGGACTAAAAATTTTTCGTAGGAATACTTCCCCTTAATTTCAGTTTACCCTTCTTTTGTCAGTAGGTACGCCTTGACCTTTTTTTTTTGTAATGTGTATTAAATGCCTGAAAAGTCATAATCAATTTTGTCACGGTTCTAAAGATCTATGAATAGGAAGAAAAGGAAACTAGGATTATTTGCTCAGCAGAAACTGTCACTTTTGATGAAAACTCCTCTTTTTGTTGGGTAAAGTGTTTCAATTTTATCTGCAAGCTTGTTTTCATGTTAATGGTATTTCCCTGCTACAACAGGCAGATGAATTGCAAAGACCAGTTGCGTTGCCTATTGAGCGAATGAAGGCCATATCCTAATACCATTTTCTCTTTTCTCTTATCAAACACTGGTTAATATTCCACAGTAAGATAATCCTATACAAGCAGAACTCAAACTGTCAAACACCCAAAAAAGGATATTTTTATTCAATTAGTTCTTGTAAAGGTTTTATCAAGTGTCACAGAGAAAAAAATATCTTGACATTTAAACATAAAATAAATGGAGATAGCATTAGAAAACAGAAAAATAAAAAGAGAAAGAAGGTGGAGAGGGGCTTCTCTTTTAGCAGCTGGTAATATGGCTTTTTCATTAGTCCAGTGCCTCATTCCGCTAGTTCATTACATCTCAAGTATGTGCGTAAAAAAATTCTATATTGACTAATAACAGCATCTATACATATCAGATCTCACAGGATGTCTGCCTTGCAAACTAGTGGATCGTTAAATGATTAAAGGTTTGTCCTCTTTTCAGACTGCAGTACTGGAAACATTTTGTCTAAGTATTCTGCAGAAATGATGTTATTATCTGCATAACTACTGTTTACTTTTCAAAATTCACTAGCAGCATAACCTGCAGATCAGGATAAACTGGTAAGGTAGCTTTATTGATCTGGAAAGCCATTTCTTACAGCTTTAGGAAGGATCCACCCCACAAAGGTTGGTTTTTTGAATAACAATGGAGCAAATCAAAAAGAAAAGAACTGTGATGACCTTATATAAGTAGTCTATCCAGACTGGACCTTTAGTATACTTCTGATGGAGAAATATAGCTTTTGGACATATTACACAGATGAAAAGCTTTTATACTTTGCAAATAGCATCAGTGTAAATCTTGAAATGAGACTTGAATGAGAATGTGCACTGAAATAAAAATTGCCTACATATGAAATTCATGCAGGGTATGTTTACTCTAGCAGTTTCATCCAAACTAATTTGGATTTTTGTTTTATTGACCATATATCTGTTTTTTTACCCTATTCTTTAAACAGCAAATTGAATCAGATCATAAAATCAGATGCAGGTTTGAATATGAAAGTCTAGTGAATTTCGATTCAAGCACTTAGAATGTAATCTCTGTTTGGATGCTTAGACAGTAAATAATGTTTCTATGTTATTGGTGGGAGCGACAACAGCTGTAATAGTGCATGCTCCTAGCTAAAAAAACAAAAAAAATGGTGTCAACAACAATGAATTAAAATTTCTTGAAAGTACAGTTCACTTAATCTATAGAAGGCAGCATCTTAAGACCAGTTTGGAAAGGATTGATAGCACTGTGCTAGAAAAAGAAGATGAATATTAGAGAAATGAAACTGTACCAGTATTCAAGTAATCATATATTTAGTGCCAAATAAAATATCAAAGAACCATGATATTCAGCCTATTGTTTTTACGATCTCATCTTTGTTCACTCTTAGTTAAACATGTTATATGTCTGGACTCTCGTTTATTTGCAAAGGCTGGTCACTTCAGGACATTAATAGGTATCATCCAAATATAACTAATAAATAGTCAAACCAAACACAGCATCTAAAAGAAAACAATGGGATTATTTATAATCTTGCTGTGCTGTTTAAACATAAACAGAAAGTATTAAGCAATACGTGGGTAGAATAAATTGTATTAAAGTAATTTTAATGAAGGAAAAATCATGAGACTATCAAATTTACTAAATAACATTTTATGGATGGGTAACCGTGTTTAATTAAGAGCTAAATGATGGCTTTATTTAGTTAAATTTAAGAAGTTCAAAAACATTCATCATCATCTTACTGCGCTTTTCCTTATACAGTGAAACATAATGCAGGTATTATTCATTTTCTGGCATTACCAGAGTTTGGTATATCAATCTGCAAATTTCTTCCACATTTCCATCCACCCATTCTCTTGAGCAACTTACAGTGACAAAATCGTAAAAGTTCCCTTTTTGGCAGCTAGGTTGGACACAGCATGCTGGATTAACCCTTTCTACAACTGCTGGGCTAATTTTTTAATCTACATTTACACCATTTTGGTATTGTGAGACAGATGAACTTTATCTCTGTGTGAAGACCTTTATCCCACAAAAAAAAACAGTCTGTTCCATGGTCTGTTACTACAGTGAAAATGAAGGATAACTTTCTGATTTCCCCATATATTTTAACAAGGATGTAAAGTATTACCTTTTTGTTAAGGGCCACACCATCTTCACAGTCAAATACTGCACAGTCCACATTTAGAGAAGGCAGCTTGCACAGCTTTCGCACGTCATTTCCTGGCACATATAGCACAGCACGTCTGGGAATGTATTTGGATTTTGGCAGTGTGTGCTGAAAGCGATTATGGCTTAGAAACTCCAGCCTGATGCTACACAATAACCAAGGAGAACAGCCCCTAGAAGAATAAGATATATTTGCATTGTTAAATTATATTATGCTTGCTTTAATAATACATATAAATCAAAAAAGGAATGCAAATTTTTTCTACTTACTACAACCACAACCTAAGGCAACTTTTTATCCATCCATTTCCTAAACCTGCTTGTTGCATTAAGAGAGGTTAGGTTGGCAGGCAGATGTATTCTTTCAAGCAATGAGTGTAAGCTTACTTCTGGATCACAGACACACAGGGGCATTCCCACACTCACTCATGCCTGGCAAATTTTGAGTTGGAAAACTATACAAACATTTTTGTCTAACTTTTCTGGGGAAACCTAAATGTTGTAGCTGCATATATAAACACATGCAGAACAAGTAGACATGCTTTGAGTGGACAAAGAGTTTAGCCCAAGTTTGGGCGGCCATATGGCAAATTCTAGAAAGCTGATTTTTTCTGAGGAAGTCACTTGGATGAGTGATGTAACGTATCTCCCTGGAAAAGAACTATGTCTAGATGAACTGAATCAACTTTCTAGAATTTCCTTAGCTGGATTATTGAGCATGCATCGAGACATATGGCAAATTGATTTTAGCTACTGAAGAAATCCTTATAGAAATGTATAAAATAAAAGCATTTATTCAATACATTTTAGGAAAAAAAATAATTGAAAGATGTAAAGTATTAATAAATAGATTGTAAACAAACTCATTAAAAATTAATTCCAGATTCACATTTGTAAAACACACAGTGATTAGCTTGTGTAAAAACATTGGTGCTTGCATTCATTATTAGAGCGCTTTGCGAATAATGTTGTTTAATATCAAAAACACAAATTTCAATGGAAGTCTGCATTAGACAGACAGACAGACAGATAGACAGACAGACAGATAGATAGACTCAAGGACTTAATAAAATGTAATAAACTAATGGTTATCCTATCCATAAAAACCTACTAAAGTCATTACAGTAGATAAAAGGATTGAAAAAGTACATCATACAAATATGCAAATAAAAAATTAACACAATTTATTGGACTGAATTTTACAGAACTTTTGTTTAAAGAAAGGAAAAAGGATACAGCAAAACCTCAAACAGTACAAAGCATCTGAACAGATTGGTACAAGGCAAATAAAATTTAAATCCACCTATTAGGAAAGCTTCAGACTAGACGTAATGAAAGGCTCTGACAAGTACAAAAACAAACCTTTAAACAGTATTTAGCAGTGACAAAGGAACAAGTGAAAGTCTTTTTTCCCTTCCCACTTTTAACTCTTGTTTGTAAAGTTTGTTTCCCTTCAGTTCTCTATTCAGCTGCATGTGCAGTAGTGACCGGCGCTTTGCAATTCTTTATCTGAGACCGATCACAAACAATTGTCCTCTAGTCATTCTCACTGTGAGGCTTAGCTGATCCAGCTGGATGAATCTGTTAAGAGACACGAAGTACCACAAGTATGGGAGGGGAAAAAAGAAAAAAAAATCCAGAAAATAATTAAAGTGCAAGCAACAAAGTGAATCTACATAATACTTTCCTCTAATTAACATCAGGGAAAAAAGAAGCTGTTTGCTGTAAACACCAGGCGAGCCTATGCAAACATTAGCAGCTCACAACTCCGCCAAAGAGTCTTGTTCACACCAAGCATGGGCCTAATGAAATCAACCTTCCTACCAATTTTATTGGTACAGCTGCCGAGCATGCATTTTATCACACATGCTAATAATTGCAGTTATGGTGCCCACATTTTAATTATTTGTTCTATAGGCTTGGTTCTCAAACAATTAGTACTAATGAATGGTCAAAATAGCTGGGATCATATATGTCTAATTACAGCAAGGAACAGTTCTCGCCTGCATGTGCATTTCAATTTACCTCTGAGGGATAATGTTTGTTGATTGTATTTCTTTATGCTAGAAGCGGGGAAAGAAAAAAAAAAAACAAAGTGCTCACTAAAAAGACGGGGGAAAGTATTCCCTTTCCTGCTTTTGTTCTCACAAGAAGCTAAAGTCACTTCAATAGGCACTTAATCCTGTCATCCACGCTTACAATTGCCTTCCAGTATCAATCAAGCAGAATCTGAACTAAGATGATGCAGCTATATTGTGTAATTAAAAGCAATTCAGGTAGTTATTGCTTAGGGCACTTTGCAGGTCCAAGTACTTAAAGTGGCTCTGTGGGGATTCTAAATGCTGTAGTGTTTAAATTTGGTCAGTAACAATATCTCACAAGGGGAAGGGGAGGAATATGCAAAACCCTCTCTTGGTGTGGATTGTGAAACAGAAAAAGGGGAGGAACCTACCGACACTTGAAGGACAAAAACCTACAGCACCCATATTGATGGGGAAACAAAAAAAGCAAACAGCAAAATTAGAAAAAAAAAAGTGAGGATGGGAAGAAATAAAAGGATCTAAATGAAGTCTTCCACATTCAATGAATACTGCTGCGGGGGGAATGTTAAAAAGCCATTTAAGTGCCCACTTGAAAGTCGAACGAATTATAATGTTACAGGGAGGTTTCAAAGCTATTCACGGTAAAAGGATGAGTGGGAGATGGTAATTAAAGAAGAGATATTAACATATTTAACAGAAAATAATTAATGAGATTAGGGTCTTTGTATGCTGTGCTTAAGTTACCATTAAGACACCTGGAAATATGTATATCAAAGGGTCACTTATAGTATATCTACACACTGAGATTATCAATGAAAGATAAAACAAAAAGGTACAGTGTGCATGTTGGAGGTGCATTCATGTTTGCTCAATCTTCTAGCTATAATCATCAGGATTTTTTTTTTTTATAATTCTGCTTCATAATGGAACACATGGACCACTTCATCACAGAAGACATGCCACTGTGATAACAGTGGTTGTTCTTATATCATTAACCAGGTAGCACCAAAACAAAATTTCTAATTTCCATAATGTCGCCAGATATAAATAAGAATTAGTTTGCAGAACAGTGGCTCGCACTTCTTTCCATTAAATGTGCAACAAAGAACATGGAATAATTGACCAACTAATTGATTTGACCTCTACAGTTACATGTTAGCCAAAGGCACAAATGTAGACCAGCGGTGACTTTAAGACATTTAGTTTCCAAAAGAATAAATGGAATTTATCTAGCCATTCATTTTTCATCTCCAGTAGGAGTGCAGGAAACTGGAGCACAACAGCATTGGCCGGAACACAGGATTCAAACCTGAATGGGACACCAGTCAATGTAATTAATTGGTTATTAACTAACAGTGGGATCAATGGTGGCAAAGCACCACAGCTCCAGAGACCCTTCTGACTGGATGTTTCTCCATATGGTTTGGTTTTCCTCCCACATCTCTAAGATATACAACTTTGGTTAACTGGTGATTTAAAATTGGCTTGACAGACAGACAGACAGACAGACAGACAGATAGATAGATAGATAGATAGATAGATAGATAGATAGATAGATAGATAGATAGATAGATAGATAGATAAACATTCAATATTAGATAAACAGTTAATCCAACCTTTGCATCTTTGGGAAACATGAGAAAATCATAGTATCTGGGGGTTAAAAAAGCTGTATAAATGCAAAGTGAAAACATACTGGTGCCCACGCTGGGTAGCCAAGAAGAGAAGCACACTCAGATCATTTGAACCATGTTTCAACATCACTGATCAATGTACCACCTATAAAAGACATTTTAAATTTCATATGCAACAGACAAGTCAACTTATGTCAAAGATGACATACTGCCAGAGAATTCTCAGTGATAAAGAGAGAAATGTGGGTAGAGTATCTCAAAACTACCTATTTGTGAAAGATAAGAAAGCAAAGTAATGCAGACCACAGCCCATAACATTTGTTTGTGGTTGTAGAGCAAGTAAAGGTTTTCATTTTCGGCCACAGAAAACTGCCACTGAATTATCATCATGGGAATTGCTGTAAGTTTTTAATCAGGGGCTGACAGCAAAGGAAACCAACACTGGCATTACGATTTCCCAGAGCCATTACACTATAATGTTTTACAGAACATTCTGCGGTTCCCAATTTAGGATATCATTTCACATATGCTTGGAATAAGCAAAAGAAAACTTTGGCTGGAACACAGCAAATAGATTAGGGAAACAGCCATCCAATGTACACATTATCCAGACAAAGTTATTATAATGCCTTAATTAAACAAATTTTAGCATTCTGAGCAGATTTAATTTTTATACAACAAACACAAAAAATCAATAAACCTGGTACTGATTCAAATGTACATCTTTCTTATTTGAAATAAATGCATTTTTTAGCCACTGCCAGACTTAAATATTCAGAATTCATGCTTAATTTAATGTAACCATGTACGTCATGAGTAATTTGATGCAATTTGGGAACATGCTTGGTGGCACAGTGTCATAGATGTTAGTGTGACGGCCTCGCAGATCTGATGTTTTGGGCTTGAGTCCAACACGTGGTTGTTTGCTATGTGGAGCTTGCGCTTGCACTCCATGTCTGCATTGTGTTTCCTGTGGGGCTGGCTACTGGTCTTCCTCCTTCACCCCTTAACATGTGCATGTTAGATTGATTGGTGATCACAAATTGGCCCTGGGTGAGAGTAAGCATGGCTGTGCTTCTGGTCACATGATTTCTGAATGATTATAAAAGAAAAAGGAACAGAAGGCCAGGTTGCATATGGCCTCCACACAGCATGAGACTCAATTGGATGAAATGTCCCAGACAGCTGTTTATCATAGAATGAAGAAACCATACTCTGAATACTTGGGCCAAGACCCTGTGATGAAAAGAAGAAGAGTGAAACAGACAGTTTATACATAAGAGCTCTGGCTCAGATAACTGGGGCAGAGAAGTTATTTGTAAATAGTTTCTGTTGTACTACTGTTACTGTCTTGTCTTATTTTAGAGAGGAAGAAAATAATTAAAACAAAACCATATGGCTTATCAAGGAGTTCATGTTTTAGTTGGAAGAATCACCAAAAACCAATTTTTCACAATTTAAACTCACACACAATGAAAGATCATCTATGGAGAAGACTCCGCATGGATGATTTATTCAACTTTTATTACCACTGATACAGAGTATGAAGTTCCAAACACCAAAATGCAGTCCTGACAGTTAAAAGCTTGACCTTGCTCTGGGAAAAAATTACAATGTAAAAGTAAAACACAGACATGATATTACACAGTCACATATTTAATATGCTGTCTGTATGGTGTCATTGTAGCTAGCTCTGCCCTTTCACAACCAAGGTGGGTTTCTGCTTTTTGCCTAAAGCTGCTAGTTTTAGCTGTATGTCCCATGAGTCAGTGATAAAGGAAAGGACTTTCAAAAAATGGATAAATGGACTGATGTATGGCTCCGATTAAAAGACCAGTTAATGTGCATGTTCTTAAGCAGTTTTTAACTTTAGTCAGCCCAAGTTAATGCACACACAAGCATATTATTATATAGTGTAAAACATGGTAGGAGTAGTCAACAGAACAAAACACAATATATTTTTGGACCATGCCCCACCTCATTTTTTCTTACCAAGACAATGTTAAATTAATATTGTTGCTATCTGCTTTTGTGAAAGTCTAATAACTCTTTAAAATGATTAATAAAACATTAGGTTACATTACATCATAAAAACATGTATCTATCTGTTCATTTATTGCCTACAGTCATTTCATTTTAAACACAGAGCCATGTCAGTGGAGCGTATCTCAACCCCATTGGGCAAAAGGCAGGAAGCAATTCTAAACAGGGTATTGATCCATCGTAGAGCACAAGTTCACATTCACTCACACCGAGACAATTTAAAGTCACCAGTTAGTATTACTGGCATGTCTTTGAAATGTGGGGTGGGCTGACGACTGAAGAGTAAAACAAGAGTGACTACACATAGACATGGGAAAGACATGCAGACTCCATACCAGCAGAGAAATATTATATTTTAAGAAAATGTAGTAATTAAAACATTTTCCATTATTTATTTTTCTTTTTTGAACATAATAATTAAGGAGAATACAATACTAAAAATACAATTAACAGTATAATAAATGAAGCATTGATACAAGTATAAAATCCTTGCAGTTTAAAAATCTGGAGGAGTCATGACTACGTATGCTTATGAAAAGCTGCACTATTCTTTGTGTCAATTTCAGCCCTCTGTCTGGACTTACACATATGGCCACAAGAACCCATTAAAGGTAGGGATCAGGGTGGAAACTGTAACACAGCAGTATAGCAAAAGATCAATAAGAAGAAAAGCCACAAAATGAGTACAGAGAAAATAGCTCTAGTCAAAGCAACATTACTATGCCTTTTAAAGGGTCTGTGATGTCACTAAAGTGGCACAGTCTGATGCCACAGGCAATACTGGAGCTGCTGAGAGGCAAAGACAAAACAGGAAAAAGCACAAGAAGTAGGGAAAAAAAATCACAGTCTCCAACCCAACAAAAATGTTTACTGGCAATATTTTCAACATCTTATGTTGAAAAACAACTCTGTTTCTTCTTGCCCGTGCGAGCAGAATCTTTGGAATCAATTATATAATTTCTGGAATTCTTTTTGCATTAAGTAAACCTAAAAGCCTTACTTTGCACGTGCATTATTGTTATTTGTTTGCTGAGGTTTCCTGGAAATGCAACAGAGTGCTGTTAATTGGATACCACCATGGCTACAGCTCTGTGAACTGAAACAAAAATATCATACCTGCCCAACCTACCTTACTGGACAATGGCAGCACAGTTAGCACAATAGAGTATGCATGTTTACTGTAGACACAATAAATATTATGATCAGTGACTGAAAGATTGGTTGCCATTAATTTTGTGAAACCACACAAGCCATTTATTCTGTAATTGTTCTTCCACAAGGGTCATGTACATATTACAAATATTAAAAAATACATGTCTTGCTCAAAGTCATGTAGTAATCACACCCACAGGTTAACTCTCATTGGACCTCCACATCTCCCTAGTCTTATTATTCCATTATTTGCAACAGGAGTCCAGGCTCCTTTGCTAAAAGATGCAATCTTTCTGATTATGACTGGTTAGTCTGGATGAGGATTTAGACAGCACCTTTAGGATTTAAAAAAAAGTTTAAGGGACTTACCCCTTAATGACACTAAGGGCATCAGGCCACTCAATTACAATTTCACTTGTGGTACTGATTTATTTGAGCGAATCCGAGAGAGACGCAGCGGGCTGAGAGGAGGGAGGCTGGACCCTCCTCAATCCCTCGCCTGCCTCGGGCGTTTCTTACTTCCGCTTAGCTAGCGAACGAGAGAACTACATAACTGATTTTGATTGCGTTTTTATTCTATAATTTGCTAGAACATTCCGGTTAATTTTGCAAGCTTCTGTCATTGTGCTAAGAACCATAGTTCGCTTGCAGGAGTGATATATTTGCACTAATCTGAGACAGAAGCTTTGGGCCGAGATGAGGGTTAAGTGTGTTGTCAGGAGTGGGAAGCGGGCAGGGCCCTCCTCTCTGTCCTGTTTCCTATTACTATGCAGGCAGAGCCTCGGGGAACAACTAGTCCAAAAATAAATATGCTGGACCTGTGCTCAACCTTTTTATCTTATTTGCTGTTGAATCCTATGGAAAAAATTATTACACATAGGGCTCTGTAACCGTAAGGCGCTATTCAATGGGTTGAGGCTGATTGCTGATCTTCATGGAATGTCTCTCAAACAGACTACTGTACTTGCAAACCTGTTTAAAAAAATAAATAAAAACACACCACGGGGGTCCTCAAGTTGCAAAGTCTTGACATACGACGTTTCGAGTTTACAACGCTCGTTCCCATAAAAACTTAAAAAAATTGAGACGTTGAGTGTTTCGGCTTACGCTATTAGCGTCGTACTTACAGACTATGTGTATGGAGGAATATTTCGGACAAATAAATGCGTAAATAAATAAAAGTACTGTGAAATGTGAGCATAAATAAATAAATGTGTCATGAAATGAGAGCCTTAATAAATAAATATGTCATGAAATGAGAGCATAAATAAATAAATGTGTCACGAAATATGTTTTTCGTTGCTTATTTATTTATTTCATTTTGTCCGTAACATTCCTGCAAACCGTCATGAAATACGGCTTGAAATAAAACTGTCACTTTCACTCGTCAAAGTTGAGAGGGTGGGCTCTAACACGCCCTCTTGTTACTGATTGGTGAATCGATAGCACAAGAATTAATTAGAAAAATGCTTACTACTGCCGATGAAATGGATTCTACCGAAGATATTACGTATTTCAGAGAGAGAATTGTACCAGGATTGGTTCCTGCCTTGTGCCCTGTGTTGGCTGGGATTGGCTCCAGCAGACCCCCGTGACCCTGTATTCGGATTCAGCGGGTTAGAAAATGGATGGATGGATGGAATTGAAGATTTATCGGAAGAAATTACAATGTTGGCGGCCCTTTTAGAACTGAGTATTTGACCCTTGTTTTACGAGTATAAAGTCAGTTGCATATTCGCAGCTACTTTTTCAAACAACTGTACAGCTCTGATCAGTGGTAAAGTTGTTCAGTTCAAAATATTAGTTGGAGCTGCTTTAGGCATTCCATTTCAAAGTACCTAAACTAATAGAGCCGTTGCAGCTTACCGTATATCAAACTGGCTCATTCGCCTTGTGATCGTCTTCTCCGATACACCATATAGATCTGCAATCTGTCGTACTTTTAAACCGCAGAACAGAAGGTGTTCTATTGACTCAGCTGGAATGTCAAAGGATGGACGTCAAGAGCAGGGAACTGTGTCACCTGAACTGGAGTGTAGTAGAGTCCGTTCCACCTGTTCTTCGATAATTTCAAAAACAGTTTCATCTATATCGGAGTCTAAAAGGGCCGCCAACATTGTAATTTCTTCCGATAAATCTTCAATTCTCTCTCTGAAATACGTAATATCTTCGGTAGAATCCATTTCATCGGCAGTAGTAAGCATTTTTCTAATTAATTCTTGTGCTATCGATTCACCAATCAGTAACTAGAGGGCGTGTTAGAGCCCGCCCTCTCAACTTTGACGAGTGAAAGTGACAGTTTTATTTCATGACGGTTTGCAGGAATGTTACGGACAAAATGAAATAAATAAATAAGCAATGAAAAACATATTTCGTGACACATTTATTTATTTATTTATTTATGCTCTCATTTCATGACATATTTATTTATTAAGGCACTCATTTCATGACACATTTATTTATTTATGCTCACATTTCACAGTACTTTTATTTATTTACGCATTTATTTATTTATTTCATTTTGTCCAAAATATTCCTCCATATATGTGGGCAAACTAGTTTGGTTGCACGCAATGGAAGAATATGCAGTAATGCAGCGTATGAGTGAGGGAGTTGGCAAACTAGTTTGGTTGCGCGCGGCATAAGTGTTCTGTTTGTATTGCTTTGTTTGGTGACTGTTTGGCCCTTATCATGGCTCCAAAACGAAAGTCAGAGTCTTCAGATGGTAGTGCTTCGAAGAAGAGGAAAGCCATCAAAATGGATGTGAAATTAAACATTATAAAGAGATCAGAGGGAATAAAGGTAAGGAATTTTTTTAAACTCATTTTTTCTATTACTACAGTACAGTATATGTATATCCTTCCTTTTTCTGTGGCTTAGTTGTGTTTTAATGTTCTAGATTATGATTTTGCAAATGTGTCGGGATAAGTAAGTGACTTAGGATAGGGTGTGTTTCGACTTACTCCAAAATTCAGGTTACATCACTGTTGTAGGAACAGAACTGTGTCGTAACCCAAGGACCCCCTGTATTGTCAATGCTAATTATTGTCCATTAAAGTCCAATAATAGGACCATTTTTTCTTTTTACACAGGAAAACTGGCAAACCTCCTCCTTGTTTGGTGCTTAATAATACACATGAAAATATTACTACTACTACTACCAGCAGTGACTGCAATGCTCCTTGTGACATTAAACATACATACTTCACAATGTAGATGTTGATATAAAAGACTGCGAGTTCACAAAAGTTTGTCTTTTCATATTCATTTCAAAGACTGCAACACTTCATGAATCAAACTCTCAACAAATATATCAATAAATCTGTTGTTTCCTGTGCAATGAAAAACTGTTTATTTTATATTATTTTTGTTTTCTATGAAAAAACACAGATCTGAACCGCACAGACAAAAATCGAAACAGTTTGTAGCATTCATTTTTTTTTCTTCTTGTACAGCATTATACCGTTGTATAATAGATTAGTAAAGAGAGTATCTGATCTAGCTTTTTAGATTGGATGGTGCAAGTTTCCATCTGTATAAGGGGTAATAAAATGAAGCCCTGCCCCTTTCCACAGTTTCATGCAGTATGGGAGCTGAGAGAAGGCCACTTGATTACCTTGAGATAATCACTTTATAACCAATCCCGTCCCTCCCCCATCAACCACAATGAAGGTTTGTTTTTCACCAAATGTAAGGCTAATAAATAAATAAATAAGAACTCAATACATTCATGTAGGTTTGACTAATGCTGATTAATCTGATTGTTTAATGTTCTGCATAAGGACACTTGCAAAGCATTGCTGATTGTGGGAGTTTTTTGGTAGTTAAAATGTTCCATCATAGCAGATGTCCAAAGAAACAAACTGTTGCACTAATATGTTTTAATGTTTTCTGTTATAATCAGTAAATGTACCAACATTATGGATGAAATGTCATGGGTTCTTGCTTAAATTTAAATAAACAGGTATAACTGAAATCACCTTATGCAGTACACATAATTAAACAGAATATTTAGGAAAGATTAAAGTAGCATTAATCACTTGAGGCTGACATCTCTACAACATATATCAAAAGGCAAATCTCCCTAACTGATATTTAAATTTATAGAAAGGTCTTTAGTATCATGAATTCATCTATAAATATAAATATACATTGAATTGAATAATTTCTAAATTACACTAGATGCTGCATTGCAGCCACACCACTTACAAAATGTGCACTCTGCCATAAAATGCAGCCTTCTGAGAATTTTATTGATGTTTTGTCAATGCACTTGCATCTGTGACAAATGAGCCAACTTGTTGTGTTGGTTAGTGTCCTGTGTTTGTATTTATTCTGGAGCAGACTAATCAATAAAACATAAATATAGCATGAGATGCTGCCCTCAAATGACCCCAAAACCTTGTACTTTTAGGTCAATATGTCTCTAGTACAAAATATAAAAGGTCTGACACATCACTACTGTACTCAGATTAGTACAGCATGGGCTTAAAAATTCACATAAGGATTGTTAATCTGTAAAAGTACGACATGATCTTGTTTCCAGTAAACTACTCCATTTATTTTCATACAAGTGCTAACACTGACACTTCCTTCTACTCAGAGCTGTCACAACTTAAACAGTTTAAAGATTTTTGTATTGTAATTGTGATATTTAATAATTGGCTCATTAATATAATAACACCAAAAAAGTCAGTAATTGTAGGCTTGTCTAGGTGGACAAAAGCTAATGCATTTATCAAGATTTTATTATTTTTTAAGCACTTTTTTGCTGATAGTTTTGATAAAATTTCAATCAGTTCTGATTTAAACACACAAACCAGAAGAACTGAGTTCAATCCCCCTCAGTCAAAAAAATAGTACTTGGAATATTCTCACTTAAACACAGTATAAATCTCCACAATAGTCAGAAAAAGTTTTGAGCTGCGCAATAGTGTGTGCCTGAGGTTTTAGGTGAGGCATATTCATTTGGCCACTTAGTTATTTTTATTGTGATGTGCTGCATTATAAAAGGGGCAACATACATATTGTTAAAGACACCCACACTAAGGTTAAAGGTCTGATGAGTGAGTAATACTATTTAATTTTCATACCTTACTTTTCATGTGCGGCTTATATTACCTGCAGTCAAAATCATACAGTGCATCCGGAAAGTATTCACAGCGCCTCACTTTTTCCACATTTTGTTCTGCTATAGCCTTATTCCAAAATGGATTAAATTCATTTTTTTCACCGGAATTCTACACACAACACCCCATAATGACAACATGAAAAAAGTTTACTTGAGATTTTTGCAAATTTATTAAAAATAAAAAAACTGAGAAAGCACATGTACATAAGTATTCACAGCCTTTATCATGAAGCTCAAAATTGATCTCAGGTGCATCCTGTATCCCCTGATCATCCTTGAGGTGTTTAATTGGAGTCCACCTGTGGTAAATTCAGTTGATTGGACATGATTTGGAAAGGCACACACCTGTCTATATAAGGTCCCACAGTTGACAATTCATGTCAGAGCACAAACCAAGCATGAAGTCAAAGGAATTGTCTGTAGACCTCCGAGACAGGATTGTCTCAAGGCACAAATCTGGGGAAGGTTACAGAAAAATTTCTGCTGCTTTGAAGGTCCCAATGAGCACAGTGGCCTCCATTATCAGTAAGTGGAAGAAGTTTGAAACCACCAGGACTCTTCCTAGAGCTGGCCGGCCATCTAAACTGAGCAATTGGGGAAGAAGTGCCTTAGTCAGGGAGGTGACCAAGAACCCAATGGTCACTCTGTCAGAGCTCCAGAGGTCCTCTGTGGTGAGAGGAGAACATTCCAGAAGGACAACCATCTTTGCAGCAATCCACCAATCAGGCCTGTATGGTGTGGCCAGACAGAAGCCACTCCTTAGTAAAAGGCACATGGCAGCCTGCCTGGAGTTTGCCAAAAGGAACCTGAAGGACTCTCAGACCATGAGAAACAAAATTCCCTGGTCTGATGAGACAAAGATTGAACTCTTTGGTGTGAATGCCAGGTGTCACGTTTGAAGGAAAACCAGGCATCGCTCATCACCAGGCCAATACCATCCCTACAGTGAAGCATGGTGGTGGCAGCATCATACTGTGGGGGGCAGGAACTGGGAGACTAGTCAGGATAAAGGGAAAGATGACTGCAGCAATGTACAGAGACATCCTGGATGAAAACCTGCCCCACAGCGCTCTTGACCTCAGACTGGGGTGACGGTTCATCTCTCAGCAGGACAACCCTAAGCACACAGCCAAGATATCAAAGGAGTGGCTTCAGGACAACTCTGTGAATGTCCTTGAATGGCCCAGCCAGAGCCCAGACTTGAATCCGATTGAACATCTCTGGAGAGAACTTAAAATGGCTGTGCACCGACGCTTCCCATCCAACCTGATGGAGCTTGAGAGGTGCTGCAAAGAGGAATGGGCGAAACTGGCCAAGGATAGGTGTGCCAAGCTTGTGGCATCATATTCAAAAAGACTTGAGGCTGTAATTGCTGCCAAAGGTGCATCGACAAAATATTGAGGAAAGGCTGTGAATACTTATGTACATGTGATTTCTCAATTTTTTTATTTTTAATAAATTTGCAAAAACCTCAAGTAAACTTTTTTCACGTTGTCATTATGGGGTGTTGTGTGTAGAATTCTGAGGAAAAAAAAATGAATTTAATCCATTTTTGAATAAGGCTGTAACTTAACAAAATGTGGAAAAAGTGATGTGCTGTGAATACTTTCCGGATGCACTGTATGTAGTGTTTCTTTATAGACATTTTTTGAGTATTTTTAAACCAAATCTTTTAACTTATTATAGCACAAACAATGCATTGTGGTACTGTTCTTTGTCATGCTTAATTGTTAAGAATGTACTAAACCCTTTTCAATTTATAAATGCCATGTAAAATACAAATTTTATTATCATAAATATATTATTAAAATAGTGGGTCACTGAAATAAAAAGAATTCTGTAATTTCAGGACTTAGAAATGTAACAATAATACTGTAGTTGCATTATAATGTGAGCAAACAATTCAATTTTCTTCCTTGTCTCCATGCACCACTGAACAAATAAAGAATCCATGATGTCAAAATGAACATGTAATGCTAAACTTTTTAATATTCACATTCACTCACCTTGTTAAAATAACATAAACTAATTAATGTCAGGTACAACAAGCTGCTTTTAGAATTCAAAAGGTTAACTGAAGGAAGTGTATTTACGTGTAACAAACAGGTAAAAATACCCTTCTAACTGGGAAGTTAGAGATCCTAACCAAAATTCTAGTAGTAAGGCAGCTGGAAGTTATGAGCAATCCATTCATCCATTTTCTATATTCACTTTTATCTAAGACAAAGAAGCAATCTTTGATTTTACTGGAATTTGCTCATCCAAGAAAAGATGTAAGTGTATCCAAGAAAACTCCTAAAACACCTATTAAAGAAACAGACAAAATATCATACAATCAAGGATCATAGCATTTGATCCACTTCAATTTATTTATTTATTCATTTTTGTAGCACTCTTTACTGATAATTCCATCCCTCCTCCCTTTTAGATTTGCTATGATTGCATATGTCATCAGGGCATCACTGTTTATGTGCATACAACGTCATGGCATCATCTTATGTAAGTCACATATCTATTACTGTTTGAATTTTGTTGTGATGAATAAAGACCTTTTTTTAGTTACAAAAACATTTATGGGAAGTAAGATTCTTTTTGAGAATTTGTTGACTCTTGTTATTGACCGTCATTGTAATATCTGGACATTCAGCCTCCCTGTCTTGTTGATTTGGTTGCCATTATTTTTTACCGTTTCCTTTGTCCAGACTACTCTTTCTGTTTCTGTCCTAGAGTATGTACACCATGCACTAGATTTTCTAACCTTTCTGATCTTACTTTGTTTTGACACAGACTAAAAGATCTGGCAGTTCCCTTTGGCATTTTAAGCATTGTTTTCACCAGTCCTTTCTGGGAGTAATGACACCCTGTAGTTTAAACTAACCTAAACTGCAAGCTGTGAAAGTGCTACTCAGAGTGCATCTGTTTCCAAACCTACAGCTTTACATTACTGTATGACTGTGTTTGATTTCCAACACTGAGGGTCCTTGGTATTAAAACTGTCAGGTATAATTGCTAGATCCTCCTCGTATGTCAGTGTTACATTATTTTGTTTTTATTTGTTTTGTAATTTTTTTATTTGTGTGAGGTATTGCAATCCTGTTTGCACTACAAAACTCTTTGTGATGATACATTTTTTAATAATGGTATATAAAATAATGATTGATTGACTGAACAGCAACTTGTAATGATTACAGCAAGTACATCCTGCCATGCAGCAACTTTCTTTCAAAATATTTATAGCACATAACAACAATCACATCACCTAATAAATATTTTGAATAGCATAGCTTAATATACCTGAAAGATATGAGCCAAGATGGAAGTGGGGGTCATACGGCTCGAGAAAGCATGAATACTTTATTATACAGTAGTTACATCTAAAATTAATTTTTAAACATGACTTTGATCTAAGGACAGCCAGTTTGATAACCTCAGATAAATAATATATAAAAATACCTCCTTGATGAAGATAATAAAATACAAGTCATGTAATTACAAGGAGCAAACTATCAAAAATGAAAAGAGTAGGTATCTATAAAATCCAAAAATAATTAGATTATGATAGTAAACCCTAAAGAAAAAAAGTGAATAAAAGATCTGAAGGAGATTTAAGCTATATTTTTTTTAAATGCAGAAAGTCTGTCTTAAAAACAAAGACACCATTTTAAATAAAATTTGGAAGGTCACTTGGTTGTTTGGAGGTTGGTAAAAGGAAAAAGAGGAATCAGGCAGAACAGAAATGTGGAAGGCTTAATCAACAACTGAATAATGAGCAAAACATCTTTACTAGTGTAATTGAAGAGTACTTCACCATGACCAAACAGGAAAGTATTGGTCACCAAGTGGTAGTGTGCCCCATCACTGCAAATGGAGGCCTAGAAGTTGACATCCTCATGGCACCATATTGTGTTGCAGGCCTTGTAGGACTTGCAGAGGACCGTCCCCATCATCATGTAGAAGTAAATGGACTCTGCTGTCCATTAGAGGTTGGAAAAAAAAAACAGTTGCATTTTTATGCTGTTAAGAAAATGTAGGAAAGTAGAAGGTCCTCTATTCATCCATCGGCCCCTCTCTTGTATTTTGGCTTTGAATACACCACTGAACTGTGCTAGATCTTTGTGGTCCTTGACACTGGAGGGGAGAAACACTTACGTTGCAGTCCATTATTACATAAATATACAATGATCAGCCACAACATTAAAACAATTGACAGGTGAAGTGAATAACATTGATTATCTTTATTATTGATTATAATGGCACCTGTCAAAGGATGGGATATATCAGGCAGAAAGTGAACAGTCATTTCTTGAAGGTGATGTGTTGGAAGCAGAATAAATTGGAAAGCGTAAAGATCTGAGTGTCTTCGATTATGGCCAAATTGAAATGGCTATATAACTGGGGTCACAAAATGGCAGGTCTTGCAGAGTATTCCTGGCATACAGTGGTGAATAACTACCAAAAGTGGTCCAAGTAAGGAAAACTGGTGACAGGGTCATGGGTGCCCAGGGCTCATTGATTTGCGAAAAAAGCTTAAGGAATAAACCTTACCTTAATGTATTACCTATTGAAAGTTTGGATGTTCTTGTGTTAGAGGTGGGATTAATTCATGGGAAGTAAATATGTCTATCCCTTATTTGCTCACATATGGCTCATGTTTTATTCCAATAATGTATGGAGTTAAACTTTGTTAATCCAAATGGTGTCAAAAATATCATGCAATTAGAATAGGCAGGCTATAAGAAAAATGCATAAAATACTGATTTATCAAGGTATAGACAGAACAAATTGCAACACACAGACTTGCTTAAGCCTGTTTTGTTAGAGATTACCTATAGAACGTTTTAATTCTATGGGTGCTTCACAAATATATATATATATATATATATATATATATATATATATATATATATGACAGTTTTGTATTGTCCTGAGAAAATAGAGCTTTGAAATTCTCAAAGGCACTGACAAAGTTAATCAGAATTATTTCAATTAGCTAATGAGTCACATACTCAGTGACCCCAGTGAACTGGAGAGAAACACATTTAAGATGGAAGCCTGGAAGTACATCTTCAAACTGGACTAGAATACATTAGAAATCCACGTAGATAAAACAGGACCCCTGACAACCTTTCGTAATGATCTAATACTTAATGTTTCTAAAGTACTTAACTAATCCATAGTCAGCATTACCAGAACTTTGCCTGGCAAAGTGGGAGCGATGGAAGTGATACAGAATTTACCATTTATCTGATGATCAAGGAAAATGAAATGCAAGACCTTTTCTACCAGCAAAAAGCACAGAAAGAATATAATATTAAAAATATCCAGTACTGATACAAAACATTCTGATGTAGGTACATACAGACAGGGCACCAGTCCATTGCAGGGTGAACACACACACATTAGGGGCCAATTTAGCATCACATATTGAATATCTTTGGAGTGTGGAAAGAAACAAGATATCGCCACCACCATCTTAAGCATGAATCATTACTAGAGAGCAGTAATCAGACACAAAACCAATGTCTATGGAACATGAAAGGTAAAAGAAACTTGATAATTAGTTAGGAAGTTGTAAGAACTTTTAACATGCACTTCTGAAAAAAAAATATTGCTTAAAAAGGATGAATTCATTTTATTTATTTCATTTAAGTTTTGAACATTACAACATTGGGGTGTTCACCTTTATATTCAGTAATAAATCCGCACTCAAACCTTAACAACAAAATAAAACAGTAAACTGTAGTACTTCTATAGTAAACTATTTCTTTGCTCTCCGCCATTTAGTTCTTTACAACCTGATATTTCCTGGAATATGTGTACAATAGTACACTACATTAACCAATAAGCTGATGATACTGTATAACCCCAAATGGATTTTCACTTTCATAATTAACAGAAAAGAATTTATTCTACTTCTATATTTAATGAACAAGCTCAAGCCATATTTAAGATCGCAGAGGGTCGCAGCCTGTCCTTGCAATGTAATTCGGAAAACAAAAAACAACTATGGAAGGGGCACAAGAACATCCCCATAACACAATCACACATAGCAGTTCATTTCAGATTCATTTTTGAATCAAAACATCCTTTATTACAAGAGGTGATCCAGTGAGTTTTGTGAACCAGTGAACTCTGTGCCACTGATATTGGAAGAATGGTATTTAGTTCTTGTCTGGGTTTGTTTCACTTAAAAATTCCACACGTGTTTGTCTCTCATTTAGTGTTTAAATTAAGGTTTTGGTGAGAAACAGTGTCTGTTGTGTTTGTCTATGCAGTTCAAATCACCTTGAGACCATGGATCCTCAAATGCGCCTATTAGGCTAAGGCAAAGAGGCTTAAAGGTTGGGGGTTCCTCAAGACAATTAAACAAACAAGACAATTTTAGGGGCCATACAGAGTTACCTGACTAATAACTTGGACTGTGATGATAATGTTAATGAATGTGTGAGAAGAAAAGCAAAGTAGAAGCCTTATATCTGTAACATGTATATGTAATTAAATTTAAACAAACTACTGATTATGTTATTTCCTAATTCATATTATTGCATGCCACCTTATTATTGGGTTTTACTATATTTTTGTTTTATTATTGAATGCAAAACACATAAAGGTGATTGTGTTTTCCCCAATTGCAAGCTCTTCATATAAAGCATGTTAATCCCAATGCACATTATTGCTGTTTAGATTATGCTCTGCCTACTCAGCTAGTAGTTATTTGATACCATGTAAATGCAAATAAACATCTCCATTTGATTGAATAGTACATTTTTACTGGATGTGTCAGTAGGTTGTTCTAAGCTGGCAGTGTGTGATGGGAGAGGAGGCCCCGAAGTTTTGTGAGGCCAAGTGGCCCCTGGAATTGGAATCTACCCCTGATCTTGAGCAGTGCTGCTCTGATTTTGTTTTATAACCTATTTAATCTGCATTCTTCTGTGTGTTTTGAAAATGAAAAACCTCTGTAAACAGAGAAGCACGTTTACATTTGTACAGCTCTGTGACTATAACTAAATACACTCACCTAAAGGATTATTAGGAACACCTGTTCAACTTCTCATTAATGCAATTATCTAATCAACCAATCACATGGCAGTTGCTTCAATACATTTAGGGGTGTGGTCCTGGTCAAGACAATCTCCTGAACTCCAAACTGAATGTCAGAATGGGAAAGAAAGGTGATTTAAGCAATTTTGAGCGTGGCATGGTTGTTGGTGCCAGACGGGCCGGTCTGAGTATTTCACAATCTGCTCAGTTACTGGGATTTTCACGCACAAACATTTCTAGGGTTTACAAAGAATGATGTGAAAAGGGAAAAACATCCAGTATGCGGCAGTCCTGTGGGCGAAAATGCCTTGTTGATGCTAGAGGTCAGAGGAGAATGGGCCGACTGATTCAAGCTGATAGAAGAGCAACTTTGACTGAAATAACCCCTCGTTACAACCGAGGTATGCAGCAAAGCATTTGTGAAGCCACAACACGCACGCCTTGAGGCGGATGGGCTACAACAGCAGAAGACCCCACCGGGTACCACTCATCTCCACTACAAATAGGAACAAGAGGCTACAATTTGCACAAGCTCACCAAAATTGGACAGTTGAAGACTGGAAAAATGTTGCCTGGTCTGATGAGTCTCGATTTCTGTTGAGACATTCAAATGGTAGTGTCAGAATTTGGCGTAAACAGAATGAGAACATGGATCCATCATGCCTTGTTACCACTGTGCAGGCTGGTGGTGGTGGTGTAATGGTGTGGGGGATGTTTTCTTGGCACACTTTAGGCCCCTTAGTGCCAATTGGGCATCGTTTAAATGCCACGGGCTACCTGAGCATTGTTTCTGACCATGTCCATCCCTTCATGACCACCATGTACCCATCCTCTGATGGCTACTTCCAGCAGGATAATGCACCATGTCACAAAGCTCAAATCATTTCAAATTGGTTTCTTGAACATGACAATGAGTTCACTGTACTAAAATGGCCCCCACAGTCACCAGATCTCAACCCAATAGAGCATCTTTGGGATGTGGTGGAACGGGAGCTTTGTGCCTTGGATGTGCATCCCACAAATCTCCATCAAATGCAAGATGCTATCCTATCAATATGGGCCAATATTTCTAAAGAATGCTTTCAGCACCTTGTTGAATCAATGCCACGTAGAATTAAGGCAGTTCTGAAGGCGAAAGGGGGTCAAACACCGTATTAGTATGGTGTTCCTAATAATCCTTTAGGTGAGTGTAGATTAGAACACTGAAAATGGATTAACACTGCCCACAAGATAGTTCTGGCCATCACGCATTCATGGATTATTTTGCTGAGAGAAAAACAAAAGTAATACTGTTGAGATACCTTTATAATTTCAATCGCCTTGCAGTCATTTGCATAGTTTGAAGAGGTTAGCTCAGAAGGTACAGAAGAATTTCATACAAATAAAAAAGAAGGCAAAAAGAATACTAGACCAGTAGCATGGCCTTATAACTATATGGCCACAATATACTGTACTTTTAAAGAAGTAAAAGAGAAAGTTGCTTATACTGGATATTTTTTTCACTTTTTGAGAGAGAATCAATTAGAAAGAGTTATAATTATTTTCAGAAATACAGTACAATATAGGCATTGGTCTCTAATTGCAAAATCTTTATTCTGCATAATCACACAGTTTATCCACTTGTTCCACGTGAAACAGAGATAAAATAGGTTTTTATGTGGAGTTACTGCCATAACTAAGTGCACAACTCAAGCTACCTGTCCAATATTAATAAAAGAATACAAGTAAATATTTTGATAAGAACAGGCCAATTAGTCCAGAACAGTACATACACTCATCGGTGGAGTGGTGGCTCTGAGGCTAGGGATCTGCACTGGCAATCAGAAGGTTGACAGTTCGAATCCCGTAAATGCCAAAAGGGACTCTGCTCTGTTGGGCCCTTGAGCAAGGCCTTTAACCTGCAATTGCCGAGTGCTTTGAGTAGTGAGAAAAGCGCAATATAAATGCAAAGAAATATTATTATTGTTATATTAATATAGTATTTATAAACAAATATCATTGTTACACATATTTGAGGGAGTTACAGTAGTTTCACAATCCTGTACCTGTGTGCCTTTTGGACTTGGAAGAAAGTTATGATAATGTTCTCCATGATACCTGGTGGAACATGCTATAAATGTATAGGATTTAGGGGCCACTGTGTATACCTTTCCTTCCTGGCATTTGTGAAGCAATAGTCAGCTTTCATAGGTCATGTTCAATCAATATGGCTGTTGGATAGGATATGAAGATGCAACTGACTCTTTCAGAATATCCAGTTTGAGAACCTAAGTTCTGCACTAATGCATTGGAGGAAGCATTCAATTTACTGGTCAGTCTATATTCCAATCCATAATTGTTGTTCTGAGTTTGAGTACAAGTGGCTGAAATGGCATTCCTGTGCAAAAATGCTTACTCTCCATGACATCTTTAGATCAAGCGGAGTCAGTGGAGGTGATTTGGGAATGTGGCTAGGATTCCCCATGAATGCCTCCCAAGAGGTCTGGGCTCACTGGGAGAAGAACCAGGAACAGACACAGGAAAACAAGCTACAGGACATACTATGTTGGTCCACACTTGTTATAGGTTATGCAAGTGCCACCATTTTTAGCGGCCAATCCTATAGCTCTTTATTCGCCTCCAGTCATTTTGTAAGTAAGCATTGTATTGAAATGTGAAATTTAGCTGTGTATTGTTCATTTTTTGCTGTCAGCTTGTCACTTTTATGAGGAAACACTAGAACAAAGAATGGGAAAGTATTTAAATTTTATAGTGTAAATTCTTTAAAATGTAACATTTTGAGAATTAATTTCATGCAATTTTATTACCAAAGAAACTAGTGCAGTAGTCTCAATGTCAATTTCTAGTGGACCACAGTGGCTGCATGTTTTTCTTCTTGTCAGTATCCAAATAAGAAGCTATTTCTTTCTCTAAGTGAACCCTACTATTTAAGTTGATGCCAACCTTAAACCTCTGCCTGTAGTCTCAGAAATTACCCCTCAGATGAGTTATACTGAATGGTGTTTATTGTTGATGCAGCTTTTAGTAGACATAGTCAAGTAAGCCTACACTATGTTTCATTTAGTTAGCTTGTTTTTTCAGAGTAGTTGCTTCCTTTTTCTTAACTTGATTTAATTTATTCCTGTTTGTCTATCTGAAAGTTGGAATTTGTATATAGTATTTGCAAAGAAATAAAGGACAATAAAGTTGAAGGGCTGAAAAATTCTAACCGACACTGGTTCACCACAACATTTTATAGATTTTCTCAGAAAACCAAAATATAAACTGGTAGGACTCTCAGGCAAAGCAAAACAAGACATCTAATTAAATTATACAAGCCATAAAAGTAGGAATTGGTAGTAATTAAGAAACTGGTTTCTGTAAACTCACATTCATTGTGGTCATCTTGAAAACAAGTCTCAGGCTGGTAGTGTAGTGACTATAGGGTGGTGTAAAAATCGCTAATCTCATAATGAGAGCAAACTCCTTTTTTCTATTAATTTTGCACAATCTTTTAATTCAGTAGAACAATTTTACCAAAAAAACTCATTCTGCGATGGTAGATTGTACATGTTCAGGTCAGGTTGAGGAGCATGCACTTGTATAGCATGTTGCCTCATCCACCAAATAACAAAACAGCTCAGGATCCTGGTTGGCAACCCCCCAAGGCAGAGATGCGGTCCAGTCCCACCCTCCGGAAATGACCATCTACAGGTATCTGCCACAGCCAGGTGTTACGTGGGCATCCCCTTGGCCTGGTCCAGTCACTCGGGTCCTCATCAATAAGGATCCTGTGAGCTGGATCACCCTTGAGGAATCGTGCTACATGGCGTTAGTTAGTGCTGCAACTGACTTTCCCCCACAATGCAGGTAATGTACCTAACCCGGGACTCCATGAGCAACTGCTCATGCAATACAAAGTCAAACCAGTGGTACCCAATGATTCTCCGAACACACACAGTACTGAAGGAATCCAATCTTTGTCTTAGTTCACTGGATAGCATTCATTTCTTACAGCAATTGTGGCTACTACAGCTCTGAGACAGGTTGGTATAGCAGAACAGGAAGCACCAGGACTCTAAAGACTTGGACCTTTGTCCTGTTTTAAGATATCGGGAATGACACACACCCCTTTTCAGCGACCTCATGATGCCCCATGCTCTCCCAATTCATCTACTGACTTCATAGGAAGAGTCGCCAGAGACATGAATGTTGCTGCCGAGGTAAGTAAATCTCTCGACAAGGTCGACACTTGACACACTGCTGACAGCTGTGCCTAAGAGGTTATTAAAGGCCTGGATCTTGGTTTTTATCCAGGACACTTGCAAGCCCAGACACTCAGACTCCTCGCTCAGTCTCATGAGAGCCCTGATCAGAGCCTCCATTGATTCCCGTAAAGATCACAGCATCGTCGGCAAAGTCAAGATCAGTGAATCTCTCTCCACCAACAGATGCCCCACAGCCACTGGACCCCACGACCCTGCCCAATACCCAGTCCTTGCAAGCACTGAACAGATTAGGAGCAAGAACACACCCCTGAGGAACCCCGGAATCAACTGGATAAAATACAGAGGTTCTGCCTCCACATTGCATATCACTCACAGTACCAGTGTATAGGTGCTCTCCAGCAACATTGAGGGGATCCTGCAATGTTTCAGGATGTACCACAGATCAGCTAGATTATCCCCCTGTAGCTGTCACAATCCAGGTGATCATCCTTCCCTTTCCAGTTAGGGATGACAAGTCCTGTTTTCCAGTCAGCTGGGATGATGCTCACCTCCTAAATGGAAACAAAGATTGCTTTCATTGCCAGGAGGACAGCCTTATCACCAGCCTAGAGAAGCTCACCCCGGATACCATAGTTCTCTGCAGCCTTCCCTACCCTCAGCTGGTTCACCATCTGTGCAATCTCAGTGAGACTGGGTAGTTTACCGCTAATTGGAGGGTCCACAAGAACCGTGGACCTAGAGATCTCCAGCTTCTTAGCCAGAAGATCAACTTTAAACAGCTGCTCAAAATAGCCAGCCCAGCTAGTCACAACTGCAGTATAATCCATAAGAACCATTTCAGCTGCCCTGATTGCTGCAACTGCCGTTCTGTGAACAAAAATCAAAACAGGTTTTAAAACAGACAAAGACATGGAGGGAACAAGCAGATGTGATCCTTCACAGTATACAATGAGATTTTCAGCTGGGTCTTTTGTAAAAAATCAACATTTTTTTTTAATTTATAAAAATAGAAATTTTTTGAGAAGACCTACTAGAAAGCCAATGAGAGGGGAATCACGACACATGTTGAATGAAAAATTGCTTTCTAGTCTTCTTGTTCTTTCAAGTTCCTGTCTGGATCCTTACTTTATTCATATTACACCTCTACATGACTCTCTTCACTGAATTTGTCTTGATCATGGTCTACATTTCTCTGTATAGCCTTGTTCGTCAAACCTTCAGTCTATGGTCTCCAATATATTACTATAATGGGGAGTAATACTACTTAACTATTACTTTACTTTATAAAATGTCAGTAGCACTATTCAGTTTGCTGAAGCTGTTTACATTAGATTTAGGGTTAAGGAACTGTAGATAGTAACTAAAATAATTATAATGTTACAAAACAATGTCTTACTTTCAAATTAATATAATAAGCTTTCTGGCAATATGCTATTTGTATGATCTATCCATGTTTTTCTTGGGTTCTTCAGTTTTCATCCACAACCTAAAGATTTGTATGTTAGGTTTAATCTGTGACTCTGTATTGTATATGCCTAACATGTGTGGTGGGCTGATATCCCATTCAAGTTCAAGTTCACATTCACTGTCTCCAGTACAGAGAAGAATCACAGTCTTACTTGTATGATTGACCTAGTCAGTCCACATGCTGCCCAGATAGGTTTTGACTGTCCACGATCATATATTGGAATACAAGAAATCAAAAAATTAATGAATAGATGGATGCACTAATCATGCTGTTCTAATTCATAATAAGCTTAAAGACCAACAGTATAATCCACCAGCAAATTAATCATACTTGTTTTAAATCCTGGGAGCTGTTATGATTTTGTGATATGGTTGTTTTGTTTTAAACTTGTAATTCAAAATTGCTTATGAATTACTAGAGTATTTGCATGAATGGAAGCTATGTTAATTGGCCTGTGAATTTTCAAGATCATGTACAAGTTTGTTTTTTTTGAATAACAGTACAAGGTTGGCTAGCTGCTGGTTGTTAGGAATTTGTAGTGATGTTCCAAAAAATATATGTTAATTTTGTACATTCATAAAACACTAATTTCATTTAGGATTGTTGGCTAAATATTGCTTATAAAAAGCAATTAATCTTTAAACATTCTTTAATCTTACAGTACATGATCTGTATAATCTCTATTAATATTACTGGAATACCATCTGTAGCTACTGCCATCAATTGAAAATTTCATTGGTAAAAAAAACTAACTCACATCTGTCTATTTTCTGAACCCATTTTTGTCAATACAGAGTTTTAAGGAATTAACAGTAGCATGGGATGCAAATCAGAATACAACTCTGCACAACATCGAGTCTTCAAGGCACGCTCACATTAATACCCACATTCACACTCACACAGAAGCCAATTTGGAGTTGCCAATTAACCTAACACATGCATGTTTGTGGAAGAGCAGCCAGTGGTAACTCTATGCAGATATGGCAAGAACGTGCAGACTTTACAAGGGAAACATCCAGATGCAGATTTTGAACCATGGAGGCTGGGTCTGTGAGGCTGCAGCTCCACCCATAGCATTATCTTGCTGCCCAATCATATTGATTCTATTCAAAACAGTCACAACACCTGACCAATCTGATATTCAGACATTGTGCAGCTTACACGTGGTGGTAAGATAACTTATTTTAGCTGTATATGCACCTCACTGACCCTACCAAAGACTGAAGACAGAAGACAACCAGTCTACACCTCCTGCTAAGAAAAAGCATTTTCTGCTTTTGTAAATTACAGCTGTCAGGAGCATTGGTGACTGGTTTTGATCTCAGGGCTTTTTGGTTGGCCATGCATAATGCATTGTCTACAGTTTGAGCAGCTGCATAAGACCTTATCCTACTTCTGTAGAGTTGACGTGTGTGCAGCAGTGCCACAAGGGTGAAAAGCACAGGCATACACTCTTAATACTGACATTATAGTAAAATATTTGAAAACACAAAACCCAAACTTAATTACACATATGAATCATCCAAACAACCCAGTTTCACCAACACACAAATAAGCACCTCTTGTCCAACTTCAATCCACCTAAAGCCTGCATCATGTATGGATCTGACAAAAATAGTTTACCCAACAGTTACCAGGAACCACCTCAAACAATTCAGAGGAATGCCACTTTCTAAAATATAAACACATTACATTCAGGTGGACTCAACAGAAGTACAGTTCCTTTCTTCAACGCAAATCACATTGTACTTTAAATCTCCATCTTCAGGCTAGCAATATCCAACCAAGTCTTCTTTATTCCCTTCAAATAACATCTACATTTAATATACAAAGTAGCTATTTTTCCCAATTATGAGAACAAATATGTATTTGGACTTCACTATGTTAAAAAATACAAACTTTTAAAACATTTCTATACAAAAATTATAAACCAAGCTGTTTAATTAGTCACAGGTTTAACTACTTGTTGGAAGAGGCATGTCAATAAAATACTGAAAACAATGAAAATCACAGCTGCAGGGGCAACAGGAGACACAGTTAAAGAAGTTCAGTAAATAGACTTATTCAAAAAGGCCAAAGGACAAGCAGGGAAAGAAACTGTATAAACTACAAAGGGTTCTTATATGATGGATAATAAAAAGGTGAAAAAGATTCACATAAGCCAAAAAAACCACACTATTTATATCATTATATTCACTTCATATTATTTAATAAACTATTTTAAAGAATAAATATATATCTTCCTTTGTTCCATATTGTATTCTCCAGTTTGTTTGAACTAACAAAAAATTCTCAAGCTTAATCATCCAAGACAGTGTCACAGGAAGCTATAGCTTATTCTTGCAACGTCTGGCACAACACAGGAAGAAACCCCCAGATGGGAAGCCAGTTCATTGTATGGCTCACTCGAACACACACACACACACACATACACAGACACTGACTCTAGACCACCCCATCTAAATCAGATATTCTGATATAATTCTTTTGCTCTGGCATAATTCATTAAAAATACTGCAGCAAGGATCATAACTGGAACAATGACATTTGACCATATGACTCCACTTCACAAATATCTACCTCGGCTTCTATTTAAGTTTAGAGCTGATTTCAAAATCTAACTACTGACATGTCCAATGATGATTGGCTTTGATATGAAAATGATTATTTAGATCATTTTTGTGCCTCTTCTTAGATGAATTTCTATAATCAGACACTCTTTACATAGGTTTTTGAGGCCTGTCTTCCATACTGGAATTAAGTTTCTATGCTTTTAGATTTTGGAAATTTATTTTAAATCATTTCCATTGAATCATTTGGTTATCATAGGTGTTGCTATTTTGTCTTTCAGTTTCTAGGGACGCTTTGTGGTCTGGGTGGGATTATGAAGGCCGTGACCTGAAGTAAAGTAGTTTGTGCTGAGATAAAAGGTTGGCTGATGTGAAGCTTCACTGTCAGAGTTAATGGAAAAACTCTTATGTGCCTTTGTGCTTTAATATTTAATTTTTTTTGTGTACTTTTGGCTACCATTCTGTTCTTGAACATTCTGAATTAGATTTTTGCATGATGTCTTGCTTTTTTTGGATATGCTAACAATGTCTCAGTTTTTGAATTTTTCACTATGTCCTGACCATGTCTTTTCTTGTGATCAGACTCATTATAATCACTCTGTTCACTTAAAGCACAGTAGACTTCACTAAATATAGACGTTAAAGAACACATTAAAATGCTTATATTCCACATCCCACATCATGCCCTCAACATGCAGGCCTTGTAATGTTTTCAAGAATAAACAACACTACATTAAAAGGGAGACTCTGTTATGGAGTCCCAGACCACCTGATATGCCAATATAAAGCATATCCTTTCAGTTTTAGTATTTAAGATGAGACTACATATTTTAGCATAGCCTATTCATGTTCTGCTAATTGGTACAGGGGTCCGCAATGCATTATTGTCTATTGTTTAACTTTGTGATAAGCTCAAACTATGTGTATGCTATAGCTGCCTTTTAATTGTCAGTGTACTATCTTGATGATTAGCATCACTATTACTCTAGCAAAGTTATGCTTCTGGCCCTAGCATAGGAACTCAGAATGGATGGAGACAATGGTATCATTGGCTACATAGCCATCATACTCTCTTTGATGAATTAATCAGCAGAAATGCGTCAATAAATGTTACTAGTGCTTCTGTATACACATGGCAATATGCCTGCATAATGCCTCACTATGACTGGGACTGCTCTTTTAATCTTTGGACAAGTCAGAAGTTTTCCTTTCTTTTTAGCAATTCTGGTATGTATCTGAAAGGGTTGTTTTTGCTTGTTAAAGTATCAATCTATTTATCTATTTATTTATTGAACTTCAGTAAAAAGCTAAATTCACCTCTTAAGACAAATATATTTCTATCTATCTATCTATTGTGGATTCAAAAAGTCTTTAGAACCCTTACTTTCTGCACACTTTACTGTGTTGTACATTTCAATTTACATGGATAAATTTGCAATTTTTTGCTTATCAATCTATAACCAATAACTCATAATGACAAAGTGAAAACATGTTTTCAGAAAGGTTTGCTCGTTTATTAAAAATCAAAAACTGAAACCCCAGATTGTTGTCAGTGGCATTCTATTTGCTTTACCTATACAGTACTTGAATATGTATCTAGAACTTGATTGGAGATCACCGGTGGCAAACTGAACTGATTGGACATAGTTTAGAAAGGCACACACCTGTGTATATAAGCTCCTAAAATGTACACTGCTTGTCAGGACAAAAACCAAGACATGAAATCCAAAGAGCTCGCTGTAGACCTGCATGATCAAACTACAGTAAAGCATATATCAGGGCAAGGGTACAAAACTATTTGTAAAGTTTTAAGTGTTACCAGGAGCACACTGATCTCAATAATTTTGAGAAGGAAAATTTCTAACCACCAGGACTTGTCCTACAGTTGGAGTAAGCAGTCAAGAAGGGCCTTGGTCAGGCAAATGCTCAACGACCTAATTGTCACTTCACCAAAGTTTAAAAGGTCCTCTGCTGAAATGGGAGAACCAATTGGAAAGATGATCATCTCAACAGCACTCAATCAGGCGTTTATGGTAGAGTCGCTAGATGGAAGCCACTCAACAAAAGGCATTTGACAGACTAAATGACTTTGAGATTATGAGGTAAACATTCGCTGGTCTGAAGAGACAAAAATTGAATTCCTTGGGCAGAATTCCAAGCATTATGTCTGGCAATGACCAGGTACTGCTCATCACCTGCAAAATATCCCCCCTACGGTGAAGCATGGTAGTGGCGGCAGCATGCTTATCAGGGTGCTTCTCAGTGGAAGGGAAAGGGAGACTGGTCAGAATTATGGGAAGGATGAATGCAACCAAATATAGAATGGTCCTTCAAGAAAACCTACTCCAGAGTGTTTGTGTCCTCAGACTGCAGTGATGGTTCAACTTTTAGCACCCAAATGACCTGAAACTAAGTTATGACAACGCTGGTGTGGCTTTGGGACAAGTCATTGAACAGACACAAACCTCATAGAAAATGGCAGTTTTCAGACACTTCCCATCTAATGTAACGGAGCTTTAGAGTATATGCCAGAAAGAATGGGATAAGCTACCCAAATCCAGGTGTGCAAAGCTTGTGAAGAATTAATCAAAAAGAATCAAAGCTGTGATTGCTACCGAAGGAGTTTCTACTTAATTATGGGACTTCATATTTTCAGTATATGAAACAGAGATTGGTAGTTTTTGATTTATAATAAATGTAACCTCCTTTATGAAACCATGTTTACACTTTGATTATTGAATGCAGATTGATATGCAAAAATGGTAAATTTCTGTATTTAAAATTAAATCTACAACCCAATGAGGAGTTTATCTATTGGATCATTTTGTGATTCAACCAAAATCTGCTAGACTATAACTTTGATTATTATCCAACGGCCCCTTCCCAGACTGTGAACTCAGACTTTTCTCCGGCATCTGCATAAAATGAAACATTGTAACATATTTAAAGCATTCTATAAACTGCTTTACTCATCAGAAAGCAATAAAACTGATGCTGTAAGGATTTCTTTTAATTAAACGGAAATACCACAGTTCCCAGCATCATGTATAGACAGGCCAGATTGACCTATAGTGCGCTCCAAGATCCTGGATGTGGTTAAATCTCTACAAGGCAAAAAGGTGCAAACCCAGATGGCTATCCAGTGTAATTTATATAAAAACATTTCTACTAAATAAGGTCTGTTAACAATAGCTATGTTCATTAAAACCAGACAGCGAACTTATCTAAAGACTATGACAGATGACAACTTCTTTTATTCTCCAGAATAAAAATCTTTTAAAATGTGCATCCTCCAGGCCAGTTTCTCTACTGAAAAAAGATGTTATGGTTCTGGCAAAAGTTTTTGCAAATAGAATAGAGAAAGTGCTTCCCACTATCTCATAAACTTAAACTAAATTGGTTAAAGGACAACAAATATATTCATACCATTTATGTTCAACACAATATGCATCTTAAGCACAGCATTTCCTGAGATCTTTCTATCTTTGGATACAGAGAAACTGTTGGAGAAGTTAAACTAGGCTGCTTACTTGCTCAGTTTTTTAGTCTGGATATTTTGGTTCCATTTTTTTTAACCTAGCTTTTATTTTTATACTGTTTTACCTTATTTCATCATCAATATAGTTTTTTTATGAATTTTTGACCTTTTCTATTTTAGTTTTTAATACTGGTGACTACTCTGAGAGAATCATTTCAGTTTAATTTTCATCTTAGCTTACAAAAAGGATCACTTGATGAAGATTAAAAATGCATGCTGGTACAGTTATGTATTGACAATATATTTGCATCTTTTGAACTATTGTGCCTTAAACAAAACCTTTAATCAAAACATTTCTTAGTTTACACATAAGTTGGATACTATGCTAACAGAACTGGCCAAACTTCTTAAAATTCCTTTATTATCTACTGTACGAATTTTACTTTATCGCTGCACTCTACAAGCTTTAGTGCTCTAAAGAGTGTGAACCATAAGGTAATACCAATGGGAATGGGATGTTTCAATGAGAGTTTATTTAAAATATCCAAAATGTATCCAAGTCAATTGTAAGTGATTTTGTTGGTGTTCAGCTTCAGTCATCTGTTCAAACCTCACTGGAATAAAATTTGCACTTACTATTACTTATTAGACAGTGCTTCATTTACAATAGTCTCTAATCCTCAAATGGCTCTGTTTTGGGGTAACCTCTAGTAGGATATTACTGTGTAACGAATAATATATAGTGTTCACTTATACTGTGCTGCCAACATGTTGTCTTATATTGCTCATATGGAAGAATCCCAAACTACCTATCACAACACAATAGAAAAAGAACATCCTACTTAATTTTACTGAAAATTAAAAATTCTAATTCACCTGACTAGAAATATTTCAACAGTTTAAATGTGGCAGAGATATACTGATGTTGTCTTCAGTTCATTTAGCCAGGTAGAACATTGCTAACCTTTTGAATACTGCAATATTTTTGAGTGGGAACTTCTTCTTTTCTGCTCTCTGAAAGGGTAAAGGTGGTGTATCTGGTCTGTTCTGGTTGTAGTACAGTCCTTAAACATTTACAAAATATATAATCAGAAGAAATATGCATTTATATATAATTGACTTTTTACTATATTTCATTACCAAATTGTCTTTGCTCAACTTATCTTAATTTACATTTTACTATATTACACTGTTACACTAGCCAAGCCCCTGACACAGATAAAGCATGCAGATTCTAGAGTTGTATATTGCAGAAGCATCAGCTGATTACAATAAATTATCCAAGGCAGTGGACATGGACCTGAATTAACAGGTGAAATTTTGGATAAACTATTAGTTCTTCCAGAATGTATTGCTATGGTGTGATAACTGGTTACTACTGACTAACTGCTGATTTAATGCAAATGAATTTTTCTGCACTGATGTTCACTATAGTCCACAAACAGGTACAATGCATTCACTTATACAGAGCTTCTTCTATACAAATACAGTACATACGTTGAGACATGGCAAACAATGCACCATGAATAATGCACACCAAACATTAGTAAGCTAATATGAAGAATGTATGTAGTATCTGACTGAAATGGAGATGCCAGACATAACTAGTCAGTCTTGCGTAAAGGAATAGAATTTACCTTTTCACTTACTTTTGGCTTAAAGGCAACTTTTGAGTTTGACTCAATAGCACCCTCTAGAGACCACAACTGATGTGTGTGGAGCAGGATATACTTACCTGCTCAGTAATACTGTTTTATAATCAACACAAGATAGATCTTTATCAAAAGTGATATCAAGGTTGAAATGTAAGAAAAGCATTGAGTTGCGGACAATCTACAGTATACTGAATAACTGATCTGTGAAACATGGTGGAGGCAGTGTATTGATTTGAGCATGTACAACCAGCTCTGCACATCTCATTCAACCTTACTGCTTATGTAAATAATGGCAAAATTACTTCAGAATTCTGAAGACTCACCTTAGCTGCCACCACACAAGTAAATGTCTCCGATATTTGCTGGCCCAGTGGCCATCTATCTTACAAGTAGACACAAGGTGTAAATGCAACCAAGGTGTTAGAGTAGTGAGTTCGGTCTCTTGATTTAAGTCCAATTGAGCATCCCTATCAAGTTCTGCAAAAACAATCCTTTAAAAGCTATCAAAAGTTCTTAATAAAGCGTCTCAGAAGAACCTAACTAGAATAGACAGTGAAGTTAGTGGGTCACAGGCTATATCAGACTATTTTAAGTGAATTTGATTTGATAGTTATGCTCTACTAAGAATGATGAATGAAAGACATCAATTGGTTTCAATCTAAAATGTTAAAGCATTCCAGAAATAGGAGAAATTCGGTACCTTTGCTGCAAGTTCATCTTGTGTAAAAATAAAATTACAACATTTGACTTCACTATCTCAGCACTGGGAGGAGTAGTTATCAATAATGCCACCTCTCAGCTCCAATAGCTCGGGTTCACATCCTGCCCTGTCACCAATCTTTGTGAAGTTAGCATATTCACTCGACTCTATTGTGCATTTTCTCTATGGACTGTAAAACATAATGTTATGAAAGTAACTTAATCAAATTCACCATTGCAAAGGGCAGCAGTCTACCCCAGCATCACTGGGCACAAGGGAGGTACAAGTCCCAGAAAGCACACATGCCCTCATTTATACACAGCCATTACAGAGTTAACTTGTTTTCCTGAAACATCCAAAAGTCACAAACATGAGGTTACTTAAAACTGTACAGTAGAATGGTACAAGATAAAGGAGTGTGGCTGAATGGAAGTGGGCCCAAATCCTGTCCAAGTCCTGCTTTCTGCCCCATGGGCAGATGCTGCTGGGATTAGCTCCTACTCCCACCTGCCAAGAATTGAGGTAAATCAGTTAAGAAAATGGAATTGCACATTCCAATACTTATGAAAAGTGCTGCATGTCTGGTCATTTTTATGTCCTCTCTGAGCTCACTTTTAGTTGAATTGTGACAAACTTGCTTGACACCATCACTTTAGGACATTAAAGTATTTTTGAACATGCCTAAAAATCATCTGCACTATAACCTATTATTTCACAAGTAAATTTACTACTGATGATAGAAAACAATATATAAAAATTCTGCTTTAAGATTACATTCAGGGAAGAGACCTTATACAATATCTGCAGTACATGCACAGAAAACACAGTTTGCATCTTTCATCAGTACGTAGGGTTATGGGAAGTCACAGGATGCATGGATGGATGGATGGATAGATAGATAGATAGATAGATAGATAGATAGATAGATAGATAGATAGATAGATAGATAGATAGATAGATAGATAGATTTAATATGGTCACATCCATTAAAAATTGCAGTTAAAACCTTTAATTTAATTTTTTCAGCAACAAGGACTTTAGAAAAATAAAGCAATCAAATAGTATGGGGAAGGATGGCATTAGCTTTTAACTTTGCATTTTTATTAACTTCAGGACAACAAAATAGCTGGCCATATTAAAAGTGTGCATTCTGCAACAGACATTCAGTCCTTTCGAGGACTATTGTGCTACTTTGAAGAGAACAGAAAGAAGCCCCACTGTTTGAAATCCACTGGAACATCCCCACAACAGAGCACAACTGTTCCCTTATGTATGAATGGGAAAGAGATGAAAGAAATGATGGACTTCTGAGGTACAGCAAGAAAAACAAAGGCAACAAAAGTGCTGATCAGGAGGGAATGACACAACTCGTTGCAGCAGAAAGGCAAAGAGAAAAGAGTCACAGACAATGGCACACACAGCCAAGTGACATGTGGAAGAATTGAAAAATCTACAGAAGAAGTGCCTCAACAAGAAACAATTGCTTGTCAGTTCTGCTGTTGTAAACAGATTACTGAAATCTGGTGAAATCATGCCAGCTGAGCACCAGAATCTGCCCAAAGCACTAAGACTGCTAAGTAATGGACAAAGCAGACACACTTTATATTTCTCCTAGTTTGCATACATTTATTTGAAGAGTGACTATAGCAACATATCTACAGTATCGCCTACTTTTGAAAATGCAACAAAATGTAGATTTATGGTAGAAAGTAAGGGCAGTTTTTTTCTAGTAAACATGAAGACTTCATTTAAACAATCATAAAACAAGACTGGGCACTGTGAAAAAAAAATTTTAAACCTGCAATCTAGCCATTGCACTTCTATATAAAAGCAGTCTCTCTCTCTCTCTTCCATAGTTTTTTTTTTTTTTTCTGTGTGGCATTTCATTTTCTGTGAAAGCTTCTTTCAGTCTGAGTAAGAAGCTGTGTGTGCTCATAATTTTAATGGCTCATCATACTTCATTTACAGTAAGATCATGCCATCTTGAAAGAAAACTGAATTTTAATGCAGTCAGCAACAGACCCGCTGGGAGCTGGAGACTTCAAAATGCTGACAAGAGTATTTATCAGGCTTTTTTCCTTAAGTGTTTGGGAAAAGGGGGGGTAGACCCAAGAGTATTCATTTTTTTATTTGTAGACATTTAACAAGTTATCACAACAGTGAAAGAAATTCATCACCTATTCAGCATTTACCTGTTTTTTTTTTGTTCATCGTTTATACAGTATGCTGGTTACGAGCTCTAGCACATGGATAAACAGGCAGGACTATGGTCACCCCGTGACCCCCAACCTCCCCCACCATTCTTCCACTAGGGCAAACTGACAGTGAAAAATACTGTAACGCAATAATTTAGTGAATGTGCAACACTTGTTTCAAACTTCACCAGCAGTTTGGATTAAACGAAAGGGCTATTATTAAGCCTGCCAGTATGCCTGATTAATGGATGAACGCTGTAATTGATTAGCAGAGAAATGGGAATTAAACCAGAGTTCAGCATCAATAATGACTCCTTGACAAAGGTAGCTGACATAAAATGTAAAATGATAGCCTGCAGCTATAACGTCATCAAAGACAAGCAATTCAAATAAAGGAACTGCCCAGTCTCCTGTGCTCTGCATTTCTTTGGTTTCTTTTCTCTTGGTAATGCTGTCCGTTAAACTGACAGGAACTATTGTGGAGCCTAGTTGTCAATTCACCTTCATAAAACAAGCAGTAAAACAGCAAATAAGAGGCTTAAATAGCTTCATTATCTTCAGTTCTAGAAATCAAGGCAGAGGTGTTGCATTCTCATCACTCTGGCAAAAAATAAAAGGCGATGCCTTGATGTAAAAGCTACTCTACAAACTTGGGTTCCACACATGCAGCTCATTTAGCTGCTATAGGCACAGTTAAAATATTCTTTAATAGACAAGCCTATCAACTAAAAGGAAATGATCAATAGGAGAGGCTTGTGAACCAAATAGACTTGTACATGGCATTCTTCACACAAAATAAAATGGTGCTGATAAAGTTCTCCATAGAACAGTTGGTGCTGTCTAGCAATTTATCAAATCTCCATCATTCATTCCACATTTGTGCACTAAGGATGATATGTTTAAAGAATTTGTTGAAGTAATGCAGAGGGAAGCTGACAACTTACACAGGAATCATACTGAATTTTGACTTATCTAAACATTTTCGAAATGAAGAACAAACCAGGAAAACATTTGTATGATACATGTTGACTTATGAACACTATTAACTATTGCATGGAAATGCTGTGTTATTGCTTTAAAGTACTGAAAATCAACAGCACCAAATAATATGTGGTTACTCAGCTATTCTAGGTAAATTTCAAATATGTGTATGAAAGTACAGAAAAATCTCAAAGGGCCCAAAACTAACCTACATAATAAAAAATGGAAAATAAAAAATAAAATAAAAATTGGTAATAAAGTAAAAAATAAACAAAGTAGAATAAGTCACATTCAGGAAATCAAAATATTTTCTCCAAAGCATAATCTTTCTAATAAATAATATTTTGGAAAAAATCATTAATCCAGCTACCCATTAAACCAATATTGCTCTTCAGGGAGCCATAAGCCATCCTGGCAACATCTGGTATAAACCAGCTTGAATGGGACATCAGCCCATCGCAGAGCATACTCAAGCACATTCCATCATTCAGTCAAGCTGGGTGGATTTACGGTTGCTAGTAAACCTTGTGTGTGTGTGATTTTGGGATTAATACTCGTAGGAAAACCCACAAGGATACAAAAGAAACTAGTATACTCCCCAAAGAACGGAAGCATGCTTTGGTCAACTTTGCAAAGAAAAAATGAGCAAACAAGGCCGACAAAATAATGGCTGGGTTAGATAACTTTATGATACTGTATGTAACAAAAAATAAAGTGGTAGCCTTAGTGGTATATTGGCTATTTTCAGAAACCTAACCAAAATACCAATTCATTAATTCAAAGGAATCTGTAATATTGCAATGTTATCTGGAAATTGGGTACTATTTTTTCATTACAATGTTACATGCAATCAGGGTACTGTAACAAATTTCCAAACATAATATTGTTAAATGCTCCCCATTTACAGTAAGTTTCCTGCCCATTTATAATTCTGATTATGCACCATAGTAAGCAATCTAACTGGATGAGCTAAGGATGATCTGCTGTAACCCCAGCAGGTAACATTGCTATTTGTGAAGAAGATGTAGTTACTTGATACCAGCCTAATACAGTATAACGATAAATTCTCTTTATATATAAAACATAATTTACTTAAAAAATATTGTTACATGTTGGAAACTTGTTGATTTTGTGCAATGTCTAGGAAATTAAAAAGCTGATCCCAATTACATGAATATTTTAATAATAAAGCAGAGATCAGAGAAAAAACTCACATATGTAACCACTCAGATATTTCCAGTTTTTTAGTCATTCTGACAATGCAATGTATAAGGAATACTGTATATTGAAATGTGTAGATCAGTCTTTGCATCCCAGTAAAGAGCATTTGGGTTGTAATTTTTTTACATAAAATAAAATGACCATTTTGGTGCAGACAAGGAAGTTAATAAGATAAATTAACAAAATTATTATATCCATGGAAACATACATATGACTAATAAACTAAGTAACACTAAGGAGTAAGTTACTATGTTTGCATTGGTCTGGGAGTTCAGTCCAATCTATCAAGGTATTCTATATAGTATAGCAGATATTTTTTCTTAAGAAGACTGTTTTAGCAGAATTGTCAAGAGCAAGTGAGGGTTGCAAGACCTTTAACCAAAACCAAAAAATTAACTAGAATCAAAAATCAAAACAAAGTAGGAAATTTAGAAGGTTTTGCATTTGTTTTAATTGCCAAAATGCTTAATGCTTCAAGGTTTCTGCAAGAGTGCAGCACTCATTATAACGGGCAAAATCATGACGTCACATACAGAGAATTGTCCAAAGCATAAAACCTACTACTAATGTGGTTATTATTGGCTTTGCTAGAGGAAAACTACAATATTCCAAAGAAGAAAACAAAAATGACTATAAAAAATACATTTATCACACTGATATCCAATTGTTTCTAAGAAAGCAAGATGATGAAACAGAAGATCTAGTAAGAGGAACTGAGGCTGAAAAGCAACAGCATATGAAAGATGTGTTCAGAGATAAGCAGCATGCAGAAGATGTGGCTAAAAGCATGTCAGTAACCTAGCAGTCAAACCGTTCATTGCTTCAGTGATAGAATCATCATCAAAGAATACCTTAAACTGAATACCTGTTTGAAAATAAAAGAAGGCAAAAAGACTAATAAAGAAGCAGTCTGAAAATAATGGCAAGAAATTTTACACATCAGTGCAAATTTCAGTGCTTCCGATATCTAAAGTTGCTTTGTCCAAGAAATTAATTTGCATCACACTGTTACAGAAGAAGCAGTTTATGAAACATTTACTTACACCACATTTTATCTACTAAATATTGCCCTGACATTCTGTTGGAGTTTGGAAAGAGACTGGATAGAAGCAAATTAATTCTCCATGTTATAGTCATAAAAGCTGAAATATTACAAAAGTAAATTATTCATGTTTTCATAAATTGTATGGCATGCAGCCAACGTTTCTTACATCTTTAAAACAATCTAGTTATATTTAATTGGGAGAAATTACAGAACAGTAAAAAAAATCTTTGGTAGCAGAGAAATACATTAAATAGTGGTTGAGAGAATATTATTTAACCAATCAAGCAAAATATGTCAAATTGATATCATGTGTGATTTTTATTTTGAAGCAGTGGCATATGCTTTTCACTATGTAGGCAACAGATAAACACCTTCTTTTCTATAGATCTCTTGAGGACAAAATATAAAGTTGGCAATAAGAAAGGCAAAGAATCTATAATCTAATGTTGTATCTAAGGCTTATTCATGGAGATCACAAAGGCAGGATATACTGGACATTTACAGTGGATGTCTGTGGAATGTCTAGCTTTTCAAAGCAAGATGAGCAGAGAGGATGTTTTAAAATATGACATATACAAGTTCAAATCTCCAGAAGATTGACGCCACCTCATAGCTTGCTTGAAGAAGTTAAAGATTATGTCTTAGTGTTTGCCAGCAGCACGCACAAAACCTGAAAAGCTCGAGAGACAAGTTCTATTGACAGAATAGTGTTTGCCTCATGACAATGCATGGACTATGCAAAAAGAAGGCCAAACTCATTTATGGCTTTCTTAAAAGTAACATTAAAACCTCTTTATTATACTACTGGGTGAAAAAGTAGTCAATGATCTTTAAGTAGAGGTGTGTTCTGGTTTAAACTACCCGTTTTAAATTGAGTCATCTATTTTTCAGATATGATGAAGCTCAAAAGAGAAAAAAAACAAGTGTTTTCTAATAGTGGATGTAGGTGTTTTGTCAGCAAATGGAGCTGCAATTCTTAAAGTGGCCGGGACACCCAGGAGGACCAGAGGAGGGCTTGTGCCTCCTCCAGACCGAGAGGGGGCGTCCATCTTGGTTATGCTGGAGGCCTCGGGTAGAGGGCTTAAAAGCCCAGCCCTGTAGGGACCCGTGGCCACCGCCGGACGACGCCCCAGTGCCTGATTATCCCGGGAGCCCGGCACTTCTGCCACACCAGGAAGTGCCGGGGGGAAGACGACAGGGGACACCCGGACGGCTTCCGGGTGCGCAGCCGGCACTTCCGCCACACGGGGATGTGTCCGCGGGAGATTGCCGGGAAGCTGCTGGAGCCCATCCGGGTTCCTATAAAAGGGGCCGCCTCCCTCCAGTCATTAGCGGAAGTCGGGTGGAAGAGGACGGAGCTGGAGTGAGGACTGGAGGCGACCAGGAGAAAGAGAGGCACAGGCCTGTGTGGCCTGGACATTGGGGGAATCGGTGCTGGAGGCACAGGGGCTTGTGAGTGCACTAATTTGTAAATATTGTATAATAAATGTGTGTTGGGTGGAACTATGTTGTCCATCTGTGTGTGTCCGGGCCAGCGTTCACATAGGTTATGATCAAATTTAATTCTGTGTACACTGTGGAAATTGACTGATCTCACGATTTTCTAAGCCAATCTGATCAAATTCTAGTGCCGCTGGGTATTACAGCCTATGCAAAGTGGGAAGCAACTTTGGATGTGGAGCAAAACAGATATAAATAAATTAAACGAATAATTTCTATTGATAGGCAAATTATTTGCAGTTTACCCGTTTTTGGAGGATAACTCATTTAATTAAAAAACAAAATACTGGTGATGTAATTCTGGGCAGCTTCATCCTTGCATGTATTGTGAAAAAAATAATTGCACATGTTTAGACTTTAGTAAAAATACTTCCTGGTTTGGTTTAGAAAGTTCAGGGCAATAATTCTGGCATCCACATAACTTCAAGTGATCATACTTAAACAAACACTATTAAAGAAAAGTTTCCACTAATAACAAAGTCTATGAACTGTACCACAACTGTGCCAAGTCCCCAACTGTGAAATCAACACCAATTTCCTTTTTCTAGGCAGAAATAGCCTGATGTATAATTGTACAAGGAATAAAAGTGTCAGACCCATTGGAAAAAGCTGAAAGCAGATACCAACCAGATTGCCATGTTCTCGTAAATGTCTGCAAGTAGAATTGCTTCAGGTCATCAGTAATCCAAAGAAACGAGCACATAATCCTGTAGCATGTTTGTCTGAAATTCATCTACTCCAAAATGAACATTCCAATACATTGACAGGCTTTATTTTGACAGCAATAAAAATTTCACTGCATGTAGCTTCTCATGTCACTTTATATGCATTGATGATCACGATTCATCCTAACTTAGGTTAGGATCCTAAGATTTATAGAAAAAAATTACAAAGTAACTGAAAATGACACGTTTTTTAATTTTTTAAAATTATTTTTCAATTAGCAAATCATTCTGTGTAATACTTAATGACTGCTTATTTGTCTTACTGTTAACAAATAACACTTATTCATATCATGAGGAATCAATAGCACCTATAAACAGGCTTTTCATTTAAACATGGTGAATCTTACACACTTATTATAACACCAACATGTTATATGCTTCAATTGAACTGTATACTTAATAAAAGTATAATAAAATTAAATGGCTGGGATTGAGCATGGAAAACATAATCATGGATTCTGGCTAACATCTTCAGACTTTCATGCTGTAGTTATGCAAAGACTGGAATCAGAAATGAAAATTTAGGTCCACCTTAGCGGAGACCTGCTTCATTTCATTAATATATGTGCCAAGTCTAAACCGGTAGTACTACATATCTCAATCGAAAAAGGCTTCAAAATGTATTCTACATTAAATTATGAGTGTATTCTTTAAACAAGTAATGTATTCTCTAGTGAATATAATACAAAAAGTATTTTACTTTAGAATTTTGTGATGTTATGTTCCATAGTCATCGCTGTAATTGTACAAATCCAGGTTCTTTGTGTCAATGTCTGGCCCACTAGACTGACTGTTTTACTGCAGTACTCCATTTCACTTCCACATCTCAAAGGCATTCATGTTAAGTTAACTTGGTGACTCTAAGCATTAAACCACTGGACACGGTAATAAAGAAGCAAACATAAGAATCAGTGTTGTTTATGTCCAGAAAGGGAGTGGTGTGCCACTAAAACTCAAAGCTCTCCAGCTGTGCTATGTGGCTGCTCTTGATTTCCTTAAACAAAGAACTGCAGTTTAAAAGGCAAAGAAATTAACATTAATCTTTGAATTTAGAAGGGAAATAATAAAGCCAAAAAAGTTATCTGCTCTTCAGACATCACAAAGATACATGTACAGTATATACAGTATTGTATTAATGGATGACTGCAAGTGGCTGAGGAAGATTATACAACTTGCTGTAAATGCTCATTTGCTTTTATGGCAAATTAAAATAAATGCTACATTTTTCCTTCTTTAGTTTTCAGTCTGACATTTCTGTACTGAATTTAATAATAGTTTTTGAAAACGTACTTTTCCAAATTGATTCTGCATTTCTGATAGTATCATTTTGTTACATTTTGTATTAAGTTTTTACATTACCAGCAAAACAATTTGTTTTTTAAATAAGGTACAGATTAGGGCAACCCTAAATAGAGCCATTATGAATATGGACAGGTATGAGCCCATGATCCTGACTTGGAATAAAGAGATGGGCCAGAATGCATATTCACAAACGCAGTATGCAGTACACATTTCTAATAATGTCCAAATTAAATGTGAAAAACAGAAACAGCACTCAACACTGGATTTAGCCGGCAGTGCTTTGTGTTCTTGGATGGCAAAGTATAAGTTCACAAAATAGACACACAACTTTGCAACTTTGTGGTTCCAAGGGCCTTTTCCTTACTGAGTCTTGGGGCTTCCATTCAGGGCAAAGAGATGATTTCAATGATTGTATTCAGTTAAGCACATGCCACTTTTGCACTCTTTACCTTAGAATAAGTGTCTCTGGGGCCTAGTTTATCAGAGTTATGTGCCAGAAATCAAGGAATGCTCCCTCGTGTTTTACCTGCTGACAATTCCTCAATGACAACATACCCAGACTGCGGCTTCACCAGTTAAAACACACTGCCCTACTCTGGGCGCGCTCTGTTTGCAATATTTGATCTGAGAGTCTTATTAATCATACACCAATTCGAACAACTAAAGCACCACTGCTGAGTGCTGACTGTCAAGCATTCCCTGGTGTTAACACAAAGACTGGTGCGCATAAATCCCCCTGCAGAGGCTGGGAGGATACTCAGCAGCATAAAATTCCAAACACCATTATAATTTCTTTCCTGAAGATGAACATCTTGAGTCAGACCAAGCAAACAGCCATTTGCTCAAAGCTTCCCAAATTAAATAAGTTAATTCAATGATTGCTTGTAACATACTTCAAATGTCACTGCACCCTTGACCATTCCAGTATGTTTTATTAAATGTAGGGTTCAATAAGTAAAAACATAAGCTTCAGTGTAAACAACACATCCAGAACAAAAACACTCTAACCAGAATAAGGGTTTACAGGGTTTAGAAGCTAGGTTTCTGTGAATAACCGGGTTATTAAAGCACGTGCACAGTAAATACGCCTATTGAGTCTTTAATTGTCCTATCCTACTCAGTATACTACAGTATATGTTTTGATATGCTTCTTTTGGCATCTCTGACTGAATACATCTGTTATCCTGCAAAAGATCTATCAGCCTGTATCACCCCTCAATATCCAACAACAGGACCACAGCTGGCTAGATAGTTTTGGGTAGCCACCCATTCTTAATACTATAATGAATATCCTAGTAGTTTTGTTCTTCATACATTCATGCTTATGCATCAAGTACTCACTAGTTTATGATGTTAAAAGTGAGATCTTATTTTTTGATGCTTAAATATTAGTATTCGTTCACTGCATTACACACAAATGATGTTCATCTTTATATTTCATGGTAAGAATCTTTCTTGGACTCTACTGTTGTTTATTGGTACCTTCTTCGTGCAGAGAGTTTTTTTGGTAATGTTGCTGGTGTGTATAATATGTTGTCCCTAAAACAATTTTGACTTTTATTTATATATTATTTTGTCTTTTAATGGGCGACACCATTTTGGAGACATGCTGCTTGGATGTGATTTCCCATTACTTGGTTACAGTTAACACTTTAAAAGCCGGGGTTTCACAACATTTACTGTCAAGATTGCTTTTGCTTTTGGAAGACTTGCACTTTATTTAAAAAGAATGTATCTCTTATATATCTTCTGGTGAATATATCTTGCTCTGGTTTTCAATTTTGATTTTGGTTAGCATTTTGTTCTGAAAGAAAAGAATTATTAATTTCCTAGTATTGGTACCTGCTAGTAATTAGGTACATGCTGATCTCCCGATCTCCTGATTGCAAGTAGTGTGTTGTAGTGGTTAAGGCTTTGGACCTCAAACCCTGAAGTTGTGGGTTCAAATCCTGCTACTGACACTGTGTGACCTGCCTGTGCTTCAATTAGAAAACCAATAAAATATATAACCAATTGTATCATAAATGTTGAAAGTTGCCTTGGATAAAGGCATCAGCCAAGTAAGTAAATATAAATGATCCTAGACCTCTTAATAAAGGGGTCTTCATTATGTATGTATTGTTACAGAACAGTACACCAACAGTACACACTCTAATAGTGAAAAATTGGTGTAGAAGAGTGGCAAAGTAGAAAGAAACCAGAATCTATATATATAGATGGCAAAGCCCTCACTGACACATCACTAATTCTCCCACTTTCCATATTGGTGGGAAGCTGAAATTTCGCATGCTCATTCCTTACAGTGTACTTAAAATAAGTTATGTTTCCTGTCCTATTGCAACACCCAAGAAGGGGGAAACGGGTGTACCCCCTAAACTGTATATATAGATATCCCTCCTCACTATTTCTGCAACTTCAAATATATGTAGGAAGCCCAAATTTCCATGCTCATCCTTTACAATGTACTTATAAACATTAAGTATGTTTCATTTCACACCATGCCCCATAACGAACTTTTAAAAATAACGTCTTCTTTTTGGCAGTTCTCACCATTATGCCGTAAGGAACTTTCGGAATGGACCTCTCCTTTTGGCGGTTTCATTCCTTATTTCCGTTAACAGAGGATTTAGTTCATGGCAGAGACACACAAGGGCCGCCCCCAGTCCCCCTTCCTTTTTCCGCACAGCCGCTGTCCCCGCACCTACCACGTGGTTGGCTCCCTGCCTATATACATTAATGACATCCCAGGCTCATGTGCCTCCTCACTCGCTTCCTTACTTTCCTCAGCTGTTCGTTGTGCTCACTGCTCCCTTCTTCTTTACTCCACTGCTTCAAGCCTGTTATTGTGACTCTGTTGTAGAACTAGAGGACGCGGTGCACTGTCCAGCAGAGTTTCTTCACACACTTAATCCTCCGGGCATGCCTCTGCCTACTCTACTTTTGAAAGTGTGTGCACCAATTACATTACTATGAAACTTACAACCACCAAAACTTTGTAGCGGCACCAGGCTTCAGAGCAAATCTCTGCACAAAAACCTCATTGAGACAACTGTCTTCACTTGAACTGGCTCAGGGGAGACTGTATTTATTCCTTGTATCCCTCTCATACCCTCTGACCTCCCACTCCAATTCAAACACCTCCAATTTCCAGTAAGAGTCTGCTTCACTATGACAATAAATAAGTCACAGGGCCAGACTCTAAAAAAGGTCGGCATTGACTTGGCACAAGATTGCTTCTCACATGGCCAACTGTACGTTGCATGCTCAAGAGTAAGCTAAGCAGACAGCTTGGTCATTTTACAGCTTGAGGGCAGAACAGCAAACGTCGTTTACCAAGAGATCCTTACATCCTAGAAATGTTCATTTCTGATTACACAACATTTACAATCATAAATTAAACTCTTTACAATCATCAAATTCACACTCAATACTAAAATAAGCCTGCGACAATTACATTGACAATCATGTTACATTATTTTCAAAATAACTTTTTTAACACACTACTTCTCTGCTGCGAAGCATGGTTATTTTACTAGTACAATATAAGTTTCTTAAAGTTTACCCACAGGTGCTTGAACTGCTACCCTAAAGGACAGATGACTTTCCCATTTTGTCATGATTTGGAGCTTCCATAAATGCAAAAAGGTGTGAAGCCTTTATAATGGTCCATTAAGGTTTTACTGGTCTGGCTATGCCTTCACTGTCTGCCTAAACTGAACCTCACCCTGTTTGACCATCTCTCACTAAAATCGTCTACCTAAGGCTGTGCAGGCCTAAAAGTAATGTTAACTTCCAAAATATCCTTAAATTTCTTAAATAGCTCAAAAGTCCCAAATAAGGAGAGTAACTGTAAACATTTGCTTGTGCACAAATGGGCAACCAAAAGAATCTTACCAAAAAAAAAAGTCCAGAAATCAGAATTCAAGAACAGAACAAAATAATCCAAAATCCAGAGAATCTAACCATAAACAGATTACTCATCGTAAACTTCAAAATGATTCCCACTAAACTGCCTCTCTCTCTCCATAGTCTTTATAAGGCTAGGGCAGTTCTTAAACAAAGATGGATTGGTGGCCCTGCTTCTTGGGGTTCCACCCACAAAGAACATAGAACATACCCACATTTAAAGAGACAGAGACAGTCCACCTAGACACAATCACATATGAAACCAATAAAATGAACATAAAGTCGTGAAAAAAAAAATACTCAAACTAAACAACACACTAATACAACATAAAATACATATAACTTTGTTTCAATACAAGATGCACTTACGCTTCAAGAATCAAGTATCAACTGCTCTCTTTTTTCTCTGTCTCACAAACTTGGGGTCCTCATCATGCAGGTAAGCTGTTGCCATAAACTCTCTCGACTCCAGACACATCTGTGTTCTTGTGATAACTGCCTTCAAGGAAAGGCAGGGGAATTTCTTTGTTTTACGAGAATTGGAAGAAATGTCAGAAATGAACTTTGTAAGTCAGACCTATCTTTTGTCAAAATCCAATGCAGAAACCAAATAGCAAGGTCAAAACAGAAAAAACAGGAAGACTGGAAACACACAAAGTACATAAAGTAAAGTTATCTTGGAGACCAGTTAATGTATATAGGTGATCTTTACACCCTTGATCCTTAATGGCATGGACAGTATGACCTCAGTCATCATCCACAGCAATGTAAAAGTAACTGCTCCAACGAAACTGCATAAAATGGCAGCATCCAGTGTCAAACAAAATGAAAAAAAATTACGATAACATTGAAAAATAACACCAACAATTATCAATTAAACTCTTACAGAAAGTGTGTGAAATTTTGAAAAAGAATGCTAATTACAATAACTCAATAAGCCACTACAGGTTTGCTTCAGAGTCTGTTTTTTTTCCAAGAACAACCAGGTTCATCCATGTTCATCAGTCTAAGAATTTCTTGTAGATGTTCACATTGTCCCTGCCTCCTTGAGCCTTGAGTATCTCTGACAAGATTTCTTCTCCAAGGTAGTCACTGTGCTATTCATTCTCTAAAGGGTCCACTGAGTTTCGACTTAAAGGGGTAAACCAATCTCAGCTTACTGATGTAGTAATTTTCTGATGCTAATGTCTGCTACTCTGTCTCTCTTTCTTCATAGAGTCAGGTATCCCTAGATACTGTTGGGTCACCTACAGACTATCAACTTGGGCACACATACCATATTTCACCCTTTTCTAAAGTATCCTGCATTGGTACCTCTTTCTACTGACTTTTCCGAGAACCATGGCTACCTCTAAAACTCCTCAGTCATATACATAGATGGAATTTATATCAATATTATATTGGACTCATTAATATTCTACTGCTGTAAAATAACTATGTTATTCATATTACTTGGAAAAAGATTAAAACAATTATTTGCATATCACTAATAATAAATTAAAGAGATCCATCTGTTCAGGCATTTTTACTAATCATTTATTAATGGTAAGGACACACAGAAAAAATTAAAAATAAAAAACCAATTAATTTGGAAATTACCATTTAAAAATGTAAGAGGAGACAAACTGCAGTGTTTGTTATTCCTGTCTAAGCAATTTAAAAAAAAGATGTAATGAGTTAAGACTAAATTAGTTAAAATAGATAACTGTATTACAAATTGAGTACTGGTTTTCCACTGAGAGGAAGAAGGATCATTAAAAAAGGGAACAAATGATATACAGCCTTTTTATGCAAATGCATTCATGCAGTACTAAAAAGAAAGTTTCTGCAAATGACTACCATTAAAACAGATCTGTAGCCCAGTTCCAGAAGGTTGACTCTTTGTCACATTCTATTCTCATCAGCCACCAACCTTAGAGTCATCCTTGGATGAAGCTTGCACTCTGAATTCCCCGTTTTTGGCACCATTTGTAAAACATTTTAAGAATCTGAGCTTTTCTCTCCACCTCCAATGCTTTAAGTGCTTTATTATATGCTTTCATTATTGAACAACAGGCACTGTGGGCTGGTGGTTAATGAGTTGGACTGGAAGCCACAATTCAGCCAGGTTCGTGACCCTCAGCAAGTTACAAAACCTGCTCGCTTTTTAAGCAATCTTTATTCTATATAGCCCCATTCAGAAGATGAATTATGATAGGTGTGGTTTAAAAAACTTACTTTAACACAAATTAATACAACAGCACAAGCAGAAACAAGAATACGGAAAGGCCATTGCAACAAGAACATAGTATGTGAACATAAAAGAAGAGAATACAGGAAATAAATAGAGAAGGTGCACCCATAAAAACATGGCAGAATCTATTTCACCAAAATGTTTTGTCAAAAAGTAGTCAAAATAGCAAAAAGGTGAATCTTTCATTTTGATTTACATATTACAATTAATAGAGACCAAGAGAGGGAGTTCTACAGAGTAGGCGCCACAACACCTCAGATATATGAATGAATAAATCAAATTTGTTGAATGGTTTAAGTGTCACAGTGCTCGTATTAAAACTCCCAAGAAGAAGCTGATTATTCCTTGGATAACTGATTGCTCTTCCCTAATAAAGAGCATTAACATGCTCTAGCCAATTTAATATGAGTCCCAACTTGCTAAATGTCATATCCATTTAAAACTATCGACTGGCCAAATAACATTTGTTTCAGAATAATTTTCAGAGCCTTCCTACTTATTAAGCTTTAAAATCGAACAATTCTCAGTGCCCACTTCTCCTGCTTACACCATATAAACCTGCTCAACACCAGAGAGGCACTGAAGCCAGCCTTCTCTGGATTTGTCAAGCTTCCTTGATAAATCCTCATCCGGCTCTCTCACTCTCTCTATGGCTCTTGCAATGTCTGTTCAAGATGTTCTTATAGTATCATTCACATCTAAAGTGCAGCGATATGCCCTCTCCATGGCCTTCAGGACCTAAAATCCTAACCATTAAACACTAAAACATGTAGTCAAGGACTCTGGGAGAAATTAAGGTTGTAATAAGTGCACTCAAAACAGAAGCCAGGATGCATTTCTTCACACAATGGGCTGTGGAAATCTGCAACAAATGGCTCGTTTATGTACTTGAAGTGCTTGACCTAACACCATTTAAGAACAAGCTGAATAAGACATTGAGGCACCTTGCCTATTAAATAAGCAAATAAGTTTCATGAACTAATGGCTCAATTCTCTTCTATAAAATATGTTATGTTTTTAATTTTTACCACTATTTGCCTCTGGTTGTCCTTTGGTGTTCTGTGCAGGCAGGCAGACAGGCAGATAGATAGGACAGGTGACAAAACTTACTTTTAAATGGACACTCACTCTAATATACAACTACAGTATATTGTACATAACATACTGATCCATAATCCACCTTAACTAAAGGATAACTGATTTTGTGTCTTTTTGGTTGCTATGACTCTGTCATTTCAATACATGTTGCATCATAAACATAAACACTACCTTTACAAATGTCATACCAAATGACATATAACAGAGGCATAACTGTGAACGTTAACACTGATGTCTACAATAGATGGGCATACTTGGCCAGTATTTAAGAATATATTGTGGACTGTCATTAGTCCAGTGTTTGGAAAAATGGTGCTTTACTGATCTGATCAATGTTTCTCCTATTTTTTTTTTTTATTTTAATTTTGCACTCATTCAGGACAGAGGTTTATCTATCTAGATAGATAGATAGATAGATAGATACTTTATTAATCCCAAGGGGAAATTAACATACTCCAGCAGCAGCATACTGATAAAAAACAATATTAAATTAAAGAGTGATAACAATGAAGGTATAACAGACAGACAATAACTTTGTATAATGTTAACATTTACGCCCCCCGGGTGGAATTGAAGAGTCGCATAGTGTGGGGGAGGAACGATCTCCTCAGTCTGTCAGTGGAGCAGGACAGTGACAGCAGTCTGTCGCTGAAGCTGCTCCTCTGTCTGGAGATGGCTTTGTTCAGTGGATGCAGTGGATTCTCCATGATTGACAGGAGCCTGCTCAGCGCCTGTTACTATGCCATGGATGTCAAACTGTCCAGCTCCATGCCTACAATAGTGCCTGCCTTCCTCACCAGTTTGTCCTGGCGTGAGGCATCCCTCTTCTTTATGCTGCCTCCCCAGCACACCACAGTGTAGAAGAGGGCACTTGCCACAAACGTCTGATAGAACATCTGCAGCATCTTATTGCAGATGTTGAAAGACGCCAGCCTTCTAAGGAACTATAGTCGGCTCTGTCCTCTCTTGCGCAGAGTATCAGTATTGGCAGTCCAGTCCAATTTATCATCCAGCTGCACTCTCAGGTATTTAGAGGTCTGTAACCTCTGCACACAGTCACCTCTGATGATCACGGCGTCCATGAGGGGCCTGGTCCTCCTAAAATCCACCACCAGCTCCTTGGTTTTGCTGGTGTTCAATTGTAGGTGGTTTGAGTCGCATCATTTAGTCCTTGATTAGGTTCCTATACTCCTCCTCCCACCCACTCCTGATGCAGCGCATGATAGCAGTGTCGTCAGCAAACATTTGCATATGGCAGGACTCCAAGTTGTATTGGAGTTCCGATGTATATCGGCTGAACAGGATCGAAAATAACAAAGTCCCCTGCGATGTTCCTGTGCTGCTTACCACAATGTCAGACCTGCAGTTCCCGAGACCCACACACTGAGGTCTATCTGTAAGATAGTCCACGATCCATGCCACCAGGTATGAATCTACTGCCATCTCTGTCAGCTTGTCCCTAAGGAGCAGAGGTTGGATGGTGTTAAAGGCGCTAGAGAAGTCCAGAAACATAATTCTTGCAGCACCACTGCCTCTGTCAAGGTGGAAGAGGGATCGGTGTAGCATATACTGTAGATGATGGCATCCTCCGCTCCCACCTTCTCCTGGTATGCGAGCTGCAGAGGGTCTATTTTACGCCTACTTGCTATTTTACTAGTTGTGTAATGTTGTTCTGCTTAGTTTTTATTTTTATTCATATGTTGTCAATTGAAAGTCCCAGCTTTCCAGGCTAACAGTCACATATTACCACTTGTTGGCCAGGAGGTTTTGTGGCCTCCCTGGAAGGATCAAGCATTCTTGTCAACTGTCGGGTTTCCTTCTATCATCTCAGGTGATTACTTCACATTGTGTCCATCCAGGCTACAATTCTCTCTTCTCTGTCCTTCCGGGTGTGCACTGACTTTAGGTGGCTCTCTTACTGCCAATCTGTCTTTCTGTATCTCTCTCTCTCTATCCTCATCTTTAGGTCTTATGTGTGATTTGGCTCTTCTCCGCCAAGCACAACTTCTTTTGAAAGAAACATTACTGCTACTTTTAGGTAACACCAAAGCATCGTGTTGTGTAAAATGTCACCGATTTACCTCACCAGAAGGTTGCAGCTTGAGTCTTGTCTGACTTCTTGCTGTCTGACACCGAGAAACGTACTCAAACAATGACTGCATCAAAGAGAGAAATCTGCATCTATGATTATTCCAACTTATGCATTTTAAGTATGCTGAGATGCTGTTCCCTTAAAGACATTATAATATAAAACCAAGGATTTTATTATCACACACATGCCAAAATGAGGGAAAGTTTACGTACATCATTTATTGCTGTTATGGTACTGAGTCTTCAAAAATTTTCATGATGTATCTGTATATGCAGAAATCATTTTATTTAATGAAGCACAGGGCACTTTTATCTAGCTAGGAGAAGGACTGAAGTGCACCATGGTCATTTTTCTCACTGATCTGTAGAAAGAAAAATGTTATTTTCTGCTTTATGGATGTGTTGTTTTTCATTTGCTCTTAACTTTTGACTCACACATTTTTCTTCATAATGTCTGCTGGACTTCTTTCACAATGCAGACCATACCACAAAAAATACTAACTCACATTTCCAAACCTTTGACTCAATAGAGAGAAATGGCAAAATAGGACTGATAAAAAAGCATTAGGATGGTAAAAAAAAAAAAACACATGGAAAAACGATATTCATGTAAACAAATGATAAACACATTTTCCACCTGAGCTTTGCTAGTGTGCGTTAAATAATATTTTAAAGAGCTCTGGTGGCAGATCATTTCATGACCATAACGCATTACCCACCTACTAGGTACTAATGTTCACATGCAACAATTGCTGCTCAAGGGACTTATAAAGGTCAACCACTGTTGACCCTTTCCTGGAGATTCTGACACAGATATTTAATTAAGTCAAGCTAGAAGACTCTCCAAAGACAAAGTGACAGCCTCACGTGATATCCAACAGGGAATTCCTTATAGCTTCTTAAACGTCTATAAGGAATATATACTGTATTAGCAGTGTGTGGTTTGGGCTATTATAGTAGTATATTGACAGATGAAGATTTACAGTCTCATGGCTCACCAGGAAGTGGAGTCTCTTTGAAAGCCAAACAAGGCTCACAGACAGCATCTTATATTGGACAGCTAGTTTTCTGGGGAATCTGTTAATAAAGAGCCTAATTCCCACAATATGTTCACACCCAGTTCCTTGCAATAAAAAGTTGAAAGTAGGATCCATGCTTCTGCAAGTGGATACTTAAGGTACTTATTTTAATTCATCCTAATTTTTTTTTGTTGATGGCTTGCACCAAAGTGGCTTTAATTACTGTTAGTGTAGACATGCTACAGGTTCTTGAACCAGAAATCAACACAACCAACTTCATTCATTAACTGGATAGACTCACAGCAAACAATTACACAAAATGATTTTTATTTCATATACCTGCTATTATAGGGTGCTGTATAAAGAAATGAATGATATCAAATATTAACAGACACAGAGAAGTGAATATGATCAACTGTTCAGACATTAACTGGACCAGGCCTGTGGAGAGCCTCATTTCAGACTCCAGAGTCACATGGATGGCATCAATGACACGAACAAAAGTAGGACATGAGCAAAAAAAATACAATTTATGTTTTTACAAATACATATATTTTTAAAAAAGTGAGAACAGACATGTTATGGATTACTGAACTTTAATTTTCTGCTAATGTTGATTAATCTTACAGCTTCTTACTGGCTGAAACACTGTAAAACATAAGTAAAAAATATAATTGTGGTCTTAATGGCTTTGTTACAGACCATAGACATCCTAAAAGACACTCTTTGCACCTAAACAGAAATGTATCACACACTCCTCGTCTGTTCATACCTGGTGCTAAATGGCAAATGGCCTTCTGTAACACAATGATACCAACTTGTAAAAGGGTTTGTGACTGGATTCGGCTTGAGCATATCAGCTTCACAAATTCAGTCAAGCAAAAATACATTAAGCCTATCAAGGCAACTAGTTTATGTGAGAGTAAAAATAATATAGATTACACCATATTTTGCAGAGCAAGGAAAAAAAAATCCCTTTGCTAAATTACCATGGCTTAAACCCAACTACTTCCCAATGTGATGTGCAGCACAAAAGTGCTTCTTCTCCCAGGCAAAACTAAATAAAACAAGCCAATAACTAACAATTAATACAGAAATAGTTTAAATGGGGACCAACAGATCAAACAAACAAAACCAATCAAGGCTTTACTGTATAGCACATTAAAAGGCCACAATGAGCTGAAAGCCTACTCCACTTTCTGCTGTATTATGAATGCTAAAATTACTTCTAAATCATTTTGAGAGGTTGCTTCCTGTAGGATAGTGTCTGCCATCCTGTATTGTAATTGACATTCCTTTTGCCCATGTGTAGCGTTTGCATTTTTCTATTTTAAACTGTATTTTCCAAATGTTCACCCAGTTCTAAAACTTGTCCATGTGTTTTTGAATTCATTTTGCTGCATCCTCAGTGTCTGCCATCCCTCCAATTTTAGTGTCATCTGTGAATTTCACAAGTTTACTATCTATACCCATTTCAACGTCATTAATTTAAATAAAAAAAAGTGATGGTCCAAGGACAGACCCCTGACTAACTACACTTATAACCTTAGTCAAAGCAAACAAAGAATGTGATTATTGGTTTACACCTTCCATATTTGCTCCCCATGACTTTTTTTACTTACTGAAATTAAAATTGAGACTGAAGGGAAGATGATTTGCTAGTGTGTTAGAAATCTATGGAAAAATTGCTGGAGATGCTAGACGCAGTAACAAAAGATATAGAAGAGAGTATAGGAAATGTTTCCAGGAATGGAAGAAGTGCGGGGACATGTGTATTATATCTCATGGGGAGTATTCTGACAGAGGCTAAAATGGAATAACTGTTAATTTTTGTAATATATTTTTTTAACAATTCAGGGAATTTTTGCGAACCCCCTTGCTTCCCCCGGAAATGTTAGTAAGAACTTACAGATGAAGCAAAATATGCAAAGAAATGCACATTTCTAATTACACTTCAACTATGGGGCAATATTGCAACTGAAAGAATAAGAACCCTTAAAACTACAGGTAAGTTGTCGCGGAAGGTGAGTGAGATAATTATTCTGAATTTTCAAGATAAATACAAAGGTGCTTCTTCATATTTTGGCAAATGATTTAGAAGCAGTGCCCAATATAAATACACAGCACATTTTATTATACACTGTACGATACCAGTGACCAACAGAGGCTTTGTGAAAAATCAAGTGATCTCCACAAACATTCCACCAGTTGAAGCATGCTGGGTATTAAAACAGTTCAAGGGCCTCGCTCAAGGCTGATATTATATACATTAGAATTATATTACAAATTAGGCAGTTACAAATTAAAACTACAGTATCATATACCTTTTCACATACCAGCATTGTTTCCTGTAAACAAATTGCCTGTCATTGGCTCAAATTATTTAGAATCTTTGAATGATATAGCTCAAAAGGGTTTAAGCGTGGCTAAGGAAGATAGGTAGTAGAAGTAAACAAGAAGTGGTGGGGACCGTGCACAGTACAATTAAGGCATGCATGCATTGTCCTCTTAAATGGAAAAGCAACAAAATCTTTCAGTTGCCAATAAAACAACAATATTTGTGTACTAATACTGGGAAGCAACAGAATAACAAAAAACTGACACAAAGACATGTTGCAAAAAAAAGCAAGCAAAAAACAGAAAGAGAAATACTAAAATCCCCTTCTGACTGTGAATTCTCAATTCTGTGCTGCCGCTACGCACAAGCAGCAATTATCTATTAGCTCTGTACAGTACATCAGCTCCCCAGAGAGATAAATACACATTCTAATAGGTTGTCTTGCCAAAGGCCATGCTTCCTTAAAGCCAAAGACCACCTAAAGTGATCAAAAGAGGCTCACGAAAGAAACAGCCTAAATGTAGTAGAACTACATTTTGAAAAAATATCTACAGCAGTGAGCCTCAAACCAAGCAAAATTAAAATAAAAATTAACAAGTACACCTGAAGTGAACATAGCTCAAAACTCCACAAATCTCAAGACGACACTTCATTATTTTAAGGCTTATCATTTGTGTTTACTGATACGGAAGCCTCCGGCCACCTTGCTGGACCTCTGGGGGCCTTAGAAACTGAGCTGACCCAAAAGCTGATCACTATTCCATACTGCCAAGAAAGATAGCCATCCCCCTGGGGAACCTACTTGTACAGTGAATGCTCTTATTGTAAAATGTCTTTTTCATAATCTTCGTTTGAATTAAAGTAAACAAAATATAATGTTGTCTACAATTTCATACAAAGAATAATTTCAGGAGTGAGTGTTGGAATTGGAATGAAGAGTTGCAGCCAATTTTGTGGGCACTTACACGGGGCAGGGATCAAACTCATTAAACAATGGCAGTCTATCATAGCCCACACTCATGCCTACCCATATACAGACAAGATAAAGATGCCAGTGAACTTAATCTGAGATATTTGGGATATGGGAGAATACCCATTTGAGTACAAGGAAATGTGTAACCTTCATAAAAGCAGTAAGTGGACTTGGGTGCAAGCTCTGGTGCTTGGAAATGCAAAGATGGTGGATGAGAAATGATGCTGCTCCATGTAACAAACAGCCACAATTACACAAAAACTGTAATAATGGCATATTTACACTGCACATATGGGCATATTTTATCAACTCCAAATACAATTTTAGACACTCTAGTTAGTGCTGTGTCATTAAATTGAATGATAACCTTTATGTTCTCCTATAAAGATTTGGGAATTTCCGAGAGACTTTTATTTTATATGAAACCATTCATAATTTAAACTAGTCTCTCTTATATTTCAGTACAAGTTGTGTGTGCATTGTATGGCAGCCAACAAGATGGGTGTTGCAGAGCGAGAAACAGCTTAAATGGTGTCACTTTCTGAATGTAACAGCGGAAGAGGTGAATTGTCACTGAAGAACTGAGACATGGTTAAAGATGTTGTTTGTATTGCCTCTTGAGATGCTTTTCTTAATGTACTATAGGAGAATTAAATAGCCCTTTCAGACTTCTTTCATATATTCTGACATTTCTTATATAACAATTGAAATTACAGTCTGCCTGTTTAAAGGCATTTTTGATGTTGTAACCAGAACGTTTTAGATTGGTAGTATAAATGTCTGCAAGGTGTTTAATTGCAGCCAGTATTATTAGACCCTTCATTCAAGGGGACACTACAACTAGGCCTCACATAACCATTCACACACATATACAAAGGCAACAAGTACATATTGTTTCTTTTTCAATGGTGAGGGAGAATGGAAAGAAGAACACCCAGCTTTAAGAAAAGCCAGTTTAATAAGAGAATCATGACAAAAGCTATGGAGAGTGTATGTTATTGCTTTTAAAAAACAAAATTGGCCTAGTGTGTGTATGCATGTCCTTTGATGAACTGGCATCACATCGAGACCTAATCACTGCCTTTTGCATGTGCCTAATTTTGGTAGATAAGCGTTAGAGCACTGTGATGGTGTTCTGGAAAATGGAAGATTAAGGTATGAATGGATGGAAAGCGGGACGGATGGAAGCAGTGCTACCTGCCATGCAACTTTTTTTAATATTTCAAAGTGTTTTGGAAATAATACATAATAGCTTTTGAAAACACAGCGGGCTGTCATTTTCTCCAAATAATTTTTAAATTCAGGCAGAAATGGCTTTTGAAGGGAAGCATGGAGAACAAATGATTATGGAGTTTAGCAAGTTAGATGTTATTTATTAAACATCTTATTCATTGGCAGGTTAATAAATGAGAGCTAAACAACATTTACATGGTGGAGGGTGACAGGCACAGTTTTAAGGTGTAAGGTACATGAAGATCAACAACATCAGACATACAGTGTTTGCACTAGTGCAGCAGGCTGGGCAAAGCTAAGCAAAGCACTGCCCAGTGATAGAAGTTGGGTACTGAAAGCTTCATGTGTAATACTTAAAGGCATCAAACAACACACTGCTGTCAGTGTCATCCCCAAACATCTTGCCATTGAAAAACTGAATCATGGAGTTGCCATAAGACGCTAAAATACCACTAAAGAACAAGAGAGTATGCTTTGTGGCATCAGGAACTACCTGACCATAACAACTGCTGACACTTTAGTCCTGGCATAAACACAGTTGTTAATGCCCCAACAGGTACCCCACTGAACCCTATGTAATAATACTAGAGCGGCAACATGCTCTCACTTTCTCCAAAATCTCACAACATTCCTAAACCTGTGTAATTCTATTGAGGGTCTTGTGGCCTGTGCCTACAGAGCTCTTTGCAAGGCAAGACGCAGCCCTGGATGGGATGCCCTTCACTTTGCAGGGCCCACACACACAAGGACAATTTGGAATCACCAATTAATGTGAATATAATTCACTATTTGGGAGAAACATATGAGCAGCTGGTGAGAATCTTTTGTAGATATGAATGTAGAAAATAATTCCATGCAGACAACAGCTGGATTTAAGTTCGGGAGAATCAACAGTGCTAAGCACTGTGTCACCATACCACAGAATTCCCTAAATATTAATTCATGTCACTAGTCTAACTATCACTGAACATATCAAGCTGGTTACATTATTTTTAATACTTTAACATACATCTATCCATTTTCTCAACTTTTTTTCTTCCTAAACAGGGCATAGCTGAATAGGTAAACATAGTCACAATGCAGGAACCACCTCTGATTAGGAAACCTGGAAACCACAGTGTACACTTTCATTTCATGAATTACACAAGATACATTACTTTTGTTTGTGGTGTGGGACAAAACTGGGGAGTGTGGCCTGTGTCTGGTGGCTCCTACTACTCTAGATCTAGTTACAATGAAAAAGAAGTGAATATGCTGCCACCAAGTCCTTAAGGAGATGAAGAGGGCCTACTGGCTAATAAAAAAACTTCCAAGTTAGAAGTTAGTAGCTTTAAATCTTCAGTCACTTAACCTGCCTTTGTGAACTGCAAAATTTTTATTAGTAGTATATTGGTTAATAAGGCAAAAGTAAATTTCTTTAGTGTGGAATTTATTACAAAAACTGCTCATTTTTCTAGATACTAATGTATGTAAACAATTAAAAAGCGAACAAAACTCAGGTTTATAGTTTTGTGAAGCTATAGGGTGAGGTCTTGTGAAGAAAGGTTAGGCCTAAGCTATATAACACACTTAACCACCATGTGCTCCAACTGTAAAAATAAAAGAAATATAAATAGTGTAAATAAATAATAGCCCTGTGCATGGGATAATGTTCACTATTTAAAGCTCCTATATCAAGTCAAGATTAGTTTTCTTTAAGCACTGCTCCAAGTGTCTTTTCACAAAACCAAAAGGGTATTGTTCTTAAATGGCTAGGATCTCCTGAAATTGGCAAACAAACCAGATTCACCTTTCCTGGCATATTAATTTGGAACATCAAGAGCGAGAGAGCAACTCTGCCAAGAGACAGAACGCAGTTCTGCCATGTCTATTATGGCATGCACAGTCCATTACTCCAGTCATTTTTGCTGTAAAATATATTTCATCCACCCTGCTGAATAAGATAATAATCAGCATAATTATGATAGGCTGCAATTATGCAGTTTTGATGCATAATTACACCTAAGATGCACATTATGGGGAAAAAAAAAATATATCCCACGATGAATGATGTTGCCATGTACGATATAAATATCCAATGTAAACTCTTCTGCCAGACTTTGACACAATTTGTTTTATGACTACTAAGCTCCTGGTTAGAGAAAATATTCTTATTAATGCCTTCCCCACCCCCTTCAAATTGCTAAGAAAGATTTATATAGGTGCCTTGTCCTCCACACAGTCAAAGACTATATTGCCGTTGATCAGCCTGCAACAAGCTGTGCGGTTGGCAGAGAACATTTGTTTCCCTCTCGCCACAGAATTTAACCGCTAACCTCATTCATAATGCAGTGCACAATGTGCCATGAACAAGAGTGGCTAAAACAGAACATGTTTCACACTGGAATGTCTACAAGGACGAGCAAGGCTGATGCCAACATTATTTTTTAATCGGGATCTAAAACTGTTACTGTGCCATCCTATAATGTTTAGCTAATATATGAATCATGTGAATACATAAATACACCCTCAGACCCATTTAATTCAATTTAGGGTCACAGACGATTTACAGTAGAACATGTATTAATATTTTTAACTGAATGTACAAATTAATTTTTCTTTAGTTTACCCAGAAGCACTTTAGCTGATTAACAGAATCAGCACAATAAGTCTTCTAATTCTAATTCAAAGTTTAATGGACTGCATATCACAGAGTGGACTTAATAAACACATTGGCTATTTAAAACAGAATTAATTTAACTATCTGAACATATCACGGAATCTCCATGAGCCCAAAACACGTCATCATATTATTATAATGTATTTAAAACTGTGTGGCACACATATTGCATTCAGTATGGACCTCAAAAACATGGGAAAAAAACGTCAGTTAAAATCAAGCAACTTTGAATTTTCTACAGTAGGTAATACTATCTTGATAATTTTGCATGAATATAGACAACATTGGAAAGGTCTGAGGTTATGCAGTTTGGGTTAGGGAGCCACCAGTTCCGATCTGGCCCAACCATTTAAGCTGTTAGGTCAAAAAGCACCCAGGCTGGTGTCAAGTTACCCAAGCCCAGCAAGAACAGGAGGGGTGTCAGCTGGCAAGGACTTCATCACTCTCTACACCACAGTGCCCTCTGTAGTTCACATGCAAATAGCAATTTAACAGATTTAGAAAAATACGGTAAATGACTTGGAATGACTAATAGTTAGACATTAGACTAGCTGTGAGCAAGCAATGGCAAGGAAGAACACAGAGTGGTCATGCATCCAGATGAAACAGACTGATGCTTGTAAATGATAAAAAGGAGCTTTATAGTATGCGTGTCTGCTTCACTTGCTGCTAAAAGACAGGGATTCTGAACAAAAAAAGGATAAGGGAGACTACTTGGCTTATTCTCCTGGAGAATATCATTGAGATGATTCACTTTGTAGAATTTAAGACTGTTTCATGTGACATAACTTGAGACTTCTCTTACATCACCCTTGGTGCTGAAAAAAGGGCCTTCAGGATTATTAAAAGTAACCTTCAACAAATGACCAAATGTTACTCAGCTGTTCAATGAGGCAGTGGCATTTAGGGAATAATTTCCTTCATTTCAATTGAATGTTTTTGGAGGGTTTTCTGAAATGACAAGAAGTTCATGCAATCTTTAAAAATCCCACTGGACAAATGTTTCCACACACAGAAGCATTATTCATTTCATGTTTTCAGTAAAGCTCAGTAACACAGGCCAAGTCATGAAAATGATGCTAAAGTGAACTGGTGGAAGAAGCACTGCTTGTCTCTGAAGGGAAGAGCACAGTTGAATGCTCTCTGACCCTTGAAGTCTATGAAGGAAGTAGCAGATTTTATTTTTCATTGCTAAATGTCAAATTAAAGATGATAGATATTCCCAGATGACAAAAGCAGAACATGTTCCCTGAAAGAGATCAGATGGCAAAAAATGACAGCAGTGCATAGAATATTAGCAAATTGCTTAACATAAATCTTCAATAAAGGCATCAAAATCAAAATGATGAAAAGCGTGTTCTTTACAAATTCACTTAGAAAAATAAGGAGGGTTGGTAGCTTGATTAAGACACTATAATAAAAATGCAAAAGCTCCATTAAACAGATGAATCTGCTTTAAACAGTGCAAACTCAACAAATACAAACTTGTAAGGTGCTAAAAACTGATATACTTAAGGCTGATGGCCACAAAATAAGGAGATAACATAACTTTCTGAAGCCCATTGAATTCAATTCAGGGTCATGAGGCACCAAAGTCTCTCCTAGTAGCATTGGGCACAAAGGACAATAGTCCACTCCTGTACACATCTACACTCATATGCATAAAAGGATCATCTAGAATTGTCAGTGTTTTGCCATGGCATCACACTAGAACTAGCACTGTGTTAACTGCTGGTGGTCCACTGCAAATCCATGATATGTGTATTTCTTTATACACTGAGCAATAGGGGAACCTCTACACGTGTTCACTTAGGGAACATCTGTAAGAAATGCAAGCACAGTGCTTCCTGGTGACGTCTGCTGAATTAGCTCACTCTCTCTTGCTCATCCCCCATCTTTTTGAGCAGGACTGCCACTACACTCCACCTATCCATCCATCCTGCGTGAACATCCATCCATTATCCAACCCACAATGTCCTAACTACAGGGTGAAGGGGGTCTGCTGGAGCCAATCCCAGCCAACACAGGGCGCAAGGCAGGAAACAAACCCCGGGCAGGGCGCCAGCCCACCGCAGGCCGCACACACACACCCCCGCACACCGAGCACACACTAGGGACAATTTAGAATCGCCAATGCACCTAACCTGCATGTCTTTGGACTGTGGGAGGAAACCAGAGTACCCAGAAGAAACCCACGTAGACACGGGAAGAACATGCAAACTCCACGCAGGGTGGACATGGGAAGCGAACCCGGGTCTCCTAACTGTGAGGCAGCATCGCTACCCACTGCCCCACACTCCACCTATCCAAAGTGGAAATCTTGCCAACAACAGCAAATATTTTACATGGAATCACACCATGATCCATCCCTGTTCACATATTTGCATTATGGTAACTGCTGGTTGTCAGCTATAGACCTGAGGTGTGTGGATTACAAAGACCTGCAGAAGCAGCTCCTTTCTATGTTGAGAAGTAGTGGTACTGCCTCTAAGCACTTCAAGTGGAGCTCTTTAAGGAGCTGAACTCCCCCCATCTTTTTGCACAACACTGCCACTACAGTCAGTTAACCAACCACACTACCACACTCGCCTTTTGAGGTGCATGATTAAAACTAGACTGCCTGGAGCAGACATGGGCAGAACATGCAGGCTCCAGAAAGATGATGAGTGGGTGTGTAGATTTCAAATTCCAGAACAGAGGATCCAGGAGGAAATATGTTAACCACTGGGCTATCGCAGAAATATGATTTGTAAAAGATAATTTTTCAAATAGAGTAAAACAGGGTTCATTCATTTATAGCCTTCACATGGAAAAAATAAGAAATAGAATTGCAGTAAATAAAAGAAAATTATTAATTTTACTGGTAACACTTCATTTTAATAGCTTGATGTAATTTTTACATTGAAATCATCAAAAGAGGTGTGCATAATAAAAAGAAAACCCATAAAGGTTTTTAGTAAAGCTGTTCCCAACCTTAACCCTTTTATATTGGGTAAATAACACAAAACAATTCCCTAGATAGACAACTGGGAAACAAACGGAAAACAAAAAATAATTTCAGGCTTTACTGTAGCCAGTCTGTACAAAGAACCATGTACCAGAGGAATGCCATTTTGGCTCTGATTGTGGTAACCGCTAGTGGGCCAACAAGGCAAATTAACAGAATGTGAAAGGACCACACTGAGCAATAGCCACACAGCAATTTAAAAAATGACATCAACTGATGATGTGGAAGCACAAAGTGCAAGTCAAACATGAAATAACCAGAAAAAAAAACATTGAATCACTAGGTGGGGATTATATTATTGATTAAAAACATGAGATCAAAAGGACAAACAAATAATGGGGTAAAGAAAAGTAAACAATGAACTCAAAGTCACATGGCTAAGCACTGAGTAATGTTCAGGAGCCTATGGACAGAAAATGATAAGGCAGAAAGGCTGAAACGAAGTATGGAATGGAATGTGGCAAGTGTAGACAATAATGTGATGACTGTCAAAGGTAAATACGTGACACCAAACTTGGACACTTATAATAAGGGCATCCACTAAAGCATGAAGTTTTTACAGAGATGAAGGAAAGTGAGCACATATAAATCCTCAAACTAAATGGAAGAAGCAGATTGAACAGTCACCAGTATAAAAGTTGCTTTGCTCAGACCTAGCATTGAAGTCTCAGGGTTTTCCAAAGAGAATCATTCTTAATATACTGTAATGTGAGCATAAAACCAAAAGGGATACAGTCCCAGACAATGGTGGAGGGTATATAACATAGTGAAATCCCTCACACTATTCTGGCTTATTTATTTGAGTATTTAAACACACTCTTTATCCACATTCAAGATGAAGTATTTAATGTAATCAAGTGTTTTATTAAGAGTTTTTTTACATAAAAGTATTTGGTCATTTGGAATATGATCTTTCAAAGTGTTTTTTTCATTAAATTCTAATCTCTCTTAAACTTGTTTTTTTAACCATTCTTCCACTGAGCTTTATTTTGACATTGACTTTGTCTCCTTGCATCAGGTTGCTAGTCTCACAAATATGAATTTTCCATCTGCTTCTGTATCAGGCACAAGGTAGGAAACATCACTTCACAGGATGCCAGTTCATCAGAGAGCACACTCATGCTGACAACAATTTATAGGTGTGGTGAATGGCCGGCCGTTTATCCCGGCCAATACCCCCAAGCCGCCAGGTGGAGCCCTCCTTGCAGTATGGAGGTCCCCAGAAGACCAGCAGGGCATCATGGACATTGTAGTTTTTATACGCAGTCCTGCTGGATGCCATGGGGGCCACTAGGAGACGCTGCAGGGAGGAATAATGGGTATTTTCCCTACGCCCCAGAAGCACACATGGACAAGGGGATTGGAACACTTCCGGGTCAGGATATATAAAAGGACTATGGGAGCTCCCAGACGGCGAGCTGAGCTGGGTGGAAGGGTGGCAACGCGTCTGGGAGTCGGAGGATTGTGTATTATTATGTATTGGTGTTTGTTTATGAATATAGTGGAGGAGAGGGTGCTTTGTGCACTGTGGAAGATTAACAAAGTCAACGTTTGGACTTTTACCTGGTGTCTGGAGTTGTGGACAGGGGTTCAAGGGAGCGAGAGCACCCCCTATCTGTCACATAGGGTACCAACAACCTAAGACATATTTTTAGAGATGTAGCAAATAAAAAGTACAACCCAACAGATAAAAGCTAAAAACTGAACTTGGAGCTACCAACACTCCAACCATTAGAGACAATTATTTTACCATTATGATAACCATAGGGGGGCGGCACGGTGGCGCAGTGGTAGCGCTGCTGCCTCGCAGTTGGGGGACCCAGGTTCGCTTCCCGGGTCCTCCCTGCGTGGAGTTTGCATGTTCTCCCGTGTCTGCGTGGGTTTCCTCCGGCACTCGGTTTCCTCCCACAATCCAAAGACATGCAGGTTAGGTGGATTGGCGATTCGAAATTGGCCCTAGTGTGTGCTTGGTGTGTGGGTGTGTTTGTGTGTGTCCTGCGGTGGGTTGGCACCCTGCCCTGGATTGGTTCCTGCCTTGTGCCCTGTGTTGGCTGGGATTGGCTCCAGCAGACCCCCGTGACCCTGTGTTCGGATTCAGCGGGTTAGAAAATGGATGGATGGATGGATGGATAACCATAGGTCTTCAAGACACCCAAAATAGTTTTGGGAATGCTTAGTCAAAATTTCATAAATCTAGTACATTTCTTACTGCATTTAGCAAAAACAATATGATGCTATTTTTAGCCAAATGTAATAGATACTATTAAATAAAATCTGTGAAACACAAAGGTTACATTCACACTGCATGGCAGATTTAATGTTTTTAGAGAACTGTAAAAATCAAAACCCCACAGAGAATCAGAACTTTTCAGACAGGATTTAGAGCTCATTCATATGCAATAGTGAATGTCATATGCAACTTGAATGTGATCTGCATTTGAACACTTGTTTGAAAATTTAGACTCTGAAACTAATTTTACATTATCTCTGCATCATATATTGAAAACCAAAATGGATGCATTTGGAGCGACTGTTGCCTGCCAATATAGCTCAACTCCTATGTATTTTCTGATGGTAATGGCACACATTAACTGCGTATTTTTCAGAGTCTTGCAGACAGATACGGACATAAGTAATCCAATTTAACCCTCAACATCTTAAAACTGCTAAAACACTTGTATCAAAACCCTCCACATCTTGCTCCCACCAGTTCTGGCTCCTCAGTTGTGTCCAAAGATATCTATGTAGAGATGCAGCAATGATAACCGCATTTAAAGCATCAGCTACGCTTTTGTGTTTTGCCTTTTTTCTTCTTTGCCATCATTAGCTGAAGATGACATTCTGATCTGAAACAGTGCTAAGTAAGGAACCTGCCAAAATACACAAATTGGATTTAGATTGCTTGCATAGTTGTTCAGAACAGTCAAACATATAATAAAAAACAGATAATGAGCAAAAAATGAGGGCTTGAGTAGTGGTACAGTACAATCATCTGCCTTTATTAGTTCTTTACATTATAAGTGGAATCTAATGGGTGGCCAGGGGACTTTGACCTGACCTCCCCCCGACAGATGCACTATTGTACTAAAAATAAGTCTCAAGTAAAGGGTGCTTTTTCACATTTTTAAGGCCACAGTTAATGTAAATACAGTATGTTAATAATCAATTAAATATGCCACAGAGAGTGTTAGTGCTGCTGCTTCATAGTATGGAGTCCAGGGGTCATTTCCTGGGTGCTCGCATATGGAGTTTGCATGTGTGTCCACATGGGTTTGTTCCTACAGTCCAAACACATGCAGGTAAGGTGAGTCTTGCAGTTGCTAAATCACCTATTAAAGTGTGTGTATGTGTGTGTGTGTGTGTGTGGATTGAAGCTGTGATGAGCAGGCACTCTAGGGATTTGCCCTGCCTGCACCTAGTACTACCTGGGATAGGCTCTAGCTACCCCCTCCTCTGAATAAGTGGGTTTAAAGGATGGATGAATCAGTGAATACTATAATCCGTCCTGCCCCAAGCAACTGTTTCTTGCATGTCACCTGAACACAGACAGAGAAATATTCTGTACAATTTCGATTATAGATTTACTTTATTGTTTCATATGTAGCTCGAGAGAGGTCACTTCAGCTTGTACAATTTGTCTACAATATTTTCCTCTTTTACACATCTGATAGGTGCTCCCTTTGGAAAAAAACAATGATTCAGCACAAGCCATTGAAATGGTTGTGCACATGTCTGGTGCTTATGCCCGCCTATACAAAGAGCAGTGTGGTGGTCTAAGCAAATCTAAATCACACGTCACACTCAACCTGCGGCAAATTTTTAAAACAAAAATATGATATCTGCCTTGTTAATTACGTAAATATATAACAGAATAATGCTCCAACCTTCAAATCAGCTATGCATACATTTTCTGACTTCTTAAAATATGAATGTGCTTATTTTGTCACAATTAAAAAACACTGACACATTTTAAAAAGAAACATTTTCTGTCAATTAAATATTGTTAAAAGTATTTGTGTACTTTTTCATAATTAAAAGTTTTAAATGTGTTAATATAAGTTGGACTTACTTTATATTGTAAATTTAAATTAAAACAATCTACCATACTTGACATACAATCTGATGTAAATATGTAGCAATAGAGTTAAGACTAAAAAATGCAATTATTTTTAATGGTTTGTCTGGCCACCCAAGCCTTAATGTCCAAACTCCACTCATACTTTACACACATGATTAGAGGTTTAGGGAAAAATGCTTATAAATACATTAGTAAAAGGGTTAAATTTAGACAGTATTAATGCAAACATACCATAGGGGAATTAACTTAGAAATAATTTGTTGCAGGTAAGAGATTTAAACAAGACTGCTATAGGTAGAAATCCATCAACAACCTAAATGTTCAAGCTGTCTATCCATCCATTCTCTTCCGCTTATCCGAGGTCGGGTCGCGGGGGCAGCAGCTTGAGCAGAGATGCCCAGACTTCCCACTCATTGGCTACTTCTTCTAGCTCTTCCGGGGGAATCCCGAGGCGTTCCCAGGCCAGCCAGGAGACATAGTCCCTCCAGCGTGTCCTGGGTCTTCCCCGGGCCTCCTCCTGGTTGGCTGTCTGTATGTAAATTATAGGAATGCACACAGTAAATGTGTACAAAGTACTCTACACAATCAAAATGCTAATTCTTTTTCCTGGCCTGTACATTAACAGCACACTGACATTAAAGGATTATAATAAAACATATCAGTATTTAAGGAAACATGTATAAAGCATCTTATACTGTAGATGCTGCTTTAAACAGCTGCTTTATTTAAAAAAAGCTCAAAATGCCTAAAGGTTTACCTGCTGTGGTATCAATGCTTTATCCCCAGTACACAGAAGGCAGCTTGTTTGTTCAGTCCATGCCTGAGGTCTTAAAGCAATTGAGTGACTGATACTTGCATGCTTTTTCCTAACATTACAAGCATCCGTAGTAACTGTGATCTGCTATTGGACAAGACACAGAAGTGCAAATATGCCTGAGGAGCCAAGTATTTGGAATACTACCTAATATAAGAGGTTTATATGTATTTAGAGTAGAGAGTTTTAAGTAAGGTACTGGAAAAACTGATTTGTTGCTGGGAAATGCCTTCTGAGGGAAAATTATAAGTAGAATTAAAATATATATGAAACATTAAATAATATTTCATTAGCTGATTACATGGGTGCAAAGCCAGACCACAGTGATATTAACTGAACATCATGTCTGTTTATAAGATGTATTGTAATGCGACTCTACAACAGCAATGAAAAAAGTGACCAGGTACTGTATCAAATTTTGTGAAATGTACTTTTTTTCCCTTAATAGTTCCAATGCAATTGCACTTATGTAACTGTACTTGAAAACAGAAGATTTACAGGGAAGTTTTTTCCCCCTGTATTTACAGTGAGGTGTAGTATGCAAACTCACCACCCTCTACCAAACCTTAGTAAAGCAGATTTTGTGATTCTAAAAACTCTCGAATGAAAACTCTGAAGCTCAATGTGACAACTGAAAAGCGAAGAACAAAATGTCACTGCAAAGGTGAATGTCTCAAGGAGATCTTGCCTACAAATACTGCACAATTTAGTCCCTGCATTTTTGAAACTTGTTTAATGTATTACAGTTTCTTCAATATAAGAAAGGACAAGGGCGCTAAAGCTGTTAGCAAAATGACCTGCATTCCTCCTACTGACGGATGCAAACAAAACTCTAACACCCATCCAAGTACAACAAGATTTAGACACAGGCATACTAAAAAAGCATGACGCCTGAGTAAAAAGACCTCATTAGCATAGTGTTAGAAATGATACTTTTTATGACTCCCTGAAGACCAACTGAGAAGTGTGGACTCAGAGCATTTACAAAGTAGTAGCACAAACTGAATTACGGCTCTGTAGTTTCTGGGTTTCCTTTCCTAATTGAGGCCTTATATGCGCTAAAACACAAATTGGTTCTAACAGGAAAAACAAAGTTAGCCATCTGAACTACTGTGTTGCAGACAGCAACCGATCAAACATGAATAAAATAAAAAAAGAAACCTTGTAAACAACGCATTAAGAGTAAATCTTTTTATTTTCTTTAAATCAAGATCATCCCAGCAGCATGAGGAGTAAGGTAGCAGTTAAACCAGGATGGAACACCAATCTATCAATACAGGGGTCGGTACAAACAGGCCAATTACCTGAACAATATGTGTACTTAAGGTGCAGGAGGAAGCTGGAGCACCTAGAGGAAAACACACACGGATGAGGGATTGAATATACCACTCAAGTGGTGACTTGACTAGAAAACACAGCCAGATTCCTGGAATTAACTTCTGTGCCAACAGGTCATTCTCTTGTAATTAATAATAGTGGGAACATCAAAATAAAATAAAGGGAAATAACAACGACTTAACAATTCCCTTTAGTGGTGTTAATTAAGACAGCTTTAATTGTGCACTTATCATCAGTAAATTTATGACATTTTATATAGTTTTCAGACTATCCAAAAAAAAAAAAGTGCAAATCAGAGTTGTGTGAAGCAGCTCTGCCAGGACTGTTTTTTGGTCACCTTGACCAGAAATTAGAAGTGCAACCTAACTTAATAACCTTAAATAACCTTCTCAAATCTACCTAATCCAACTTGGGGACACGGGTTTCCATATCTTATTTTGCCAACAGTGCCAATATAACACTCCATTATACACCCACACTCACACTGGGACACTTTAAAATCACCAATAAAACTAATGTATAGTTCTTTGAGATGTAAGAGGGAGACTGAAGAAAAACTGACCCCGACATGGAGAGAACACGAACATTTAACACAGAAGGATGAGAGCTTCGAGAAGGAGGTGCTGCATCCATTAAGAACTGCACTGCATCATCATACTATTGCCTCCAGTAACCCTAACAAAATAAAAATGTGTAAGCATAAACTGAACAACATCCTTTAAGCATGTTTAGAGGTAAACTCAGAATGGCCAGCTGTCAAAAGTACTAGGAAAAAAAAGCTCTAAAATATTTATGAAAAACACTAAATAAGAATCCCCTCACATGAAGGCATCAGCACTATGTCTGTACTGCTTGTTTTCTGTAGACTGCATGTGCTTGCTTTTCAAGGTCACTGTGCCGTACTGTTACTTTGAAAGGCACTGTATAGACTGACACTTGATTGAATGCTAGATTACTTTTTTCTTGCTTAGAATCAAGTCAATACAACACAAACATTAACTTGATAACAAGTTTTTGAACTAATTCTGTATTTATTAGTCTCATTTTACTAATATGATCACTGCTAGCACTACTTGTACAGCCTGGCTCTGCTCTGTAATTGCTTCAACATGCACTGAATTTGCAACTCATTTCCAGAAATGGCAGATCAATTTATGGTTCCCTTCTAAGTTACATATATCATATTAATGGGAGCCTAGCTCAAGGCATTCAAACAGACTGCCTTCTTTTGTAGCAACCAGGGCATACTTTAATGTAGTGTTTTACTAGGACACAATGAGTTTTACCCAATAAGTACTAGTATAAAACACTGTCTGGATTAATAATTTCAGGAGGCTGCTACAACTTTGAAAATTGCATTCCTCAAATTTTATAAGGATATGCTTCTAATAAGCGTTCTTTGTGGAAAGGCAAGGAGGAAGGAAGGACCTACGCTTTATAGTTCCTTTTAGTTTCCATCAAGAACTACACAGCATCTTGCAATAAACAGACACTTACAGTGGCAAGGGCTTATTTTCGGACATTAGTCTCACAAAACAGCACCCCAGATGCAAAAAGAACAACCACGTCCTGCAGTTTCATATTGTCTTTTACAATATACTTCAGAGAACTTCTGCTAGCATGTAACAGTTTAGTGAAAATCTAAATTGGTCACTGCATTCTGAAATCTGCGCTCTTTGGAGGCATTTTTTGTTTCATTTTTATTTGATTTCATTTGATTGTACTTTCACTTTTTTGTGTTCTGCTCACCCCTTAGATGTGCTTTCCTTTTGTTTTGTTTTCTTGGCGAATATATTGCATTTGCATCATTCAAAGTAATAATTTTACATTGTAAAGGTAATTGCTTCAATATAGCTTTCACTATGAAAAGCATTATATGCATAAATGTCGGATTTATTAAAACAGGACATGGAAGCAATGCACCGTTTGTAGAAAATGGACCCCCATTTCACACACAAACAAAAAAAAAACATTATGAGATCTTACTGGAAATTAATCAATAAATTCAAAAAACACATTAATAACACAAAGTCTGATACCAGTCACTGTAATTACTAACATAAAAATGTATTTTCTGTTTGTTAAACATTTTATAAAAGACAGTTTTAAGCAAACTGATATAAGAAAATTTATGGGAGATCAATGCTATTTATCTTTCTGATGAGTATGGATAGAATTTGTCATTCAACAGACCCCTCAGAAAATTTGTTAGTAAAATCCTCCCTTTATACCAATTATGAAAAGCCAAATGGAGCCACTCCTGCAAGATCTGTGGAATGGGATGATAAAAAAAACAAAAACTTGAGGCCCAAGGCCACATCTACAGACACTGGAGTTGTTATTGATACGAAGGGGCCAAACTGTCAGATTGAGGCACATCAGCCACACATCATCAGTCACAAGTTATATATTCCATTCCCCTTCCTAAACCAATTAAGGCCTTCCAGCATGCAAAACACGGAAAATAAACCTTGCAGAAAAAAGGGCAAAACAATTTAATGGCCTATCATTATTATTAGTACTCTGTAGTTCACTCTAGGCTAACAAGGAGGAAATTTAAAGATCGTTTTCATGCAACATACATCTTGAGTCAGACTGGAGTTTTCAGGGCCATAGAACAAAATATAATATAGGAGAAATGAAATAAAAAAGGCCTAATCCTAAAGTTCATCTCCACATGCAACACAAAGACATTCACATTGAAAGGAGTTGTGCTATGTACGTGTTTTTTCCCCTTGAACAACTGTATTTAATTTTCAACAATGTCTTATATGTCTTGTCAACATGTACTATCATTTATACTCTATAAACATATCATTTTTTATTATTAGTAATTTCCAACATTTGCACTGAATTTGTAATTTAATGGAGTGTTAGCACAATTTTTCAAAAAATAACTGATACGGTGTCTGAGGAAATGGAGAATGAGTGTGAGGATAGTGTTGATTGTTTTATGGTGTTACGCACCATTAAAAATGTCCTAACAGGTACCATTCTTGTGTAATATTGAAAAATAACAACAAGAGACAAAAAGCTTGTTCCAAGGGTTGTAACAACTGCTCAAGAGCAAAAAATGATAGGATCTGACTTACCGTTAATGGTAGGCAGGTACTTCAGTTATCATTATACTGAAGCCTATGAAGTAGAAGTCTATGTAACATTACGTTCACCCCAAGAAAGACGAGTCTAAAACAATGAATTTTTTTTTTTCAAAAAGAAAAAATGTTATTACTTTTAACAGAAACATGTAAATACCAAAATGTCAACATAAATACAGTAAGAAAGGTTTGCCTAGTATTCATTGCTGTACTGATGCATATTTGGTACACATCCTTCGTATGGTATGTTTAAAAATAGTCACCAATACACAGCCCAACATCGCAAAAGAGTAGAAGTGTGGTTTTTGCAGACTTTTATGCTATGTTTTCTGTTGCTTGAGCATGATAAGGTAGAATGTTAGTATCTGATCCACACAATTGACAAATCCTATGGTGTAATTGTAGGCTACCACAGTGCAAGGCTTAGTGACTTCCACATTAACCTTGATATGAACGACAGTTGCTGCTTTGTGAACAGCTCTTTAAGCCAGCCAAATCCCAAGACACATTCGGGGTTAACCGTATTTACAAAGAATTCTAAGCCTGAGACTCTTGTGGTTATCACCAAGGAGGTTAAAGAAGGCTCAAAAACACCTGAAAACCATGAGGACTGATTTAGATCATTTATATTAGGTAGAATGCCCAGTGAGGGCTGGGTGGTCTAGTAGCCTCAGGACCCTGCAGATTTTTTTTTCTCCAGTCATCTGGAGTTTTTTTTTCCGTCCTCCTGGTCATCGGACCTTACTTTATGCTTTGTTACTTAGTATTGCCTAAACTTATTTTTATGTTTTTCTTTTTCTTTCTTCGGCTGGTAAAGCACTTTAAGCCTCTTAATTTGTATGAAAACGTGCTCTAGAAATAAATGATGTTGTTGTGACCATACTGATTGCCTGACTGCTATTCCCAATTTCAATACTATTGAAATTCTGAATTACAAAATGAACATATTGGTATAATATTTCATTTAGTGTTACTTTTACAGAGACTTTGTGGTTGTGTTTTAGTTTATTTTAAAATTTCCTTTTTGTTTTACTGTCTTTTTAAGATATTGTCTTTTCTTTTTTAAATTATTTTAGTGGTGCTTAGCACAGCTGAGTTGGTTGTATGCTATGCACAAATAACCGTTCTTTTTTGCAATAAAAATCTGTTATGGTTTCAGTTATCAGTGTTTATTAACCAATTCCGTTTTCTTTATTGAGATTCAGCTGTGATGCTATATGCCACTGCACCATTAAAGAAATATCTCACCTATCTTATGGACTGTGTCATCATCTGGAAGAACAACACTTCAACAGAGACTCCAGCATCATCAGAGTTCTTCAATTGCATGACTGTGAGCGACCTAAATAATTTTTATGTATAACACCCAGGAAAGGATGGGCAGCCACTTGGTTAAAGTCAAATAACTTTTTATTCTTAAGCTGCTTAAAAGCACAGGCTCCAAGAGATTTATTTTCTGCAGGTTTTGCACTCACTTTCACTCTCTCTGGCCATAGCCATAGCTAATGTTAAACTATAAATAAGCCAATGTCATTTGTAGGAAACAATTATTTTGGTTTTAGCAACTTTTCAGTTACTTTGCATACCTTTTGTATTTTTTTTTTTACTTTATGCTTATCTTTCTGGTTTCCATGGTTTTATTATACTGTATATATATATATATACCAGCAAAATACCCGTGCTTCGCTGCGGCGAATTACTGCCTTAAAATTTGTATTAAGAAGAGAATTAAACCTTTTTAACTGAGGGAAAAATACCAATAATTATTTGTTAAGGATCTCTTTGTATACCACATTGTTAGTTCGGCCCTCCGGTTGTAATATGACCAAGCTGTGCACTGAGCTTACTCTTGAGCATGCAACGTACAGATGGCCATGTGAACAGTAATCTTGTTTCAAATCTCACAGCTTGGATTGCTGCTGTCATAATCGGTTTGAGTTTCATGGTTTGTTTCAATTACAAGTATTTGCAGGACTTGTTTCGTTGAAGTGACATTCGGCATCTGTCAAGTATTGTAAGCATACAACCGGTTTCATTGATAACTTCACAAACAGCTTTTGAGAGTTTAAACATTCATAAACATCAAAGTGTCCACTACTGAAATCGTCACCTGTGAATCTAAGATGTTTAAGAGGCATTGGCGGTTGTCGATAGGTGTAAAATATTTGGCCATTTCGGTACACTTGAAGGCGACAACCGAACAATTCAGCGGCAGCCATCAACTCACATGCAGAACCATAGGTGAAGGGCTTAAGCATTTCACTCTTCTAGTGCTCCTGTGTAGTATAATTATCTCCTGTACCGTCATCAGTCCACACCTTGAACCTTTCCCAGTCATTCAGTACATAGGACACAATGTTTCTCCGGATATCAAGTGAGCCTGATATGGCCGTGCAATATGTAACAAAGAGAATGGAAAAGGCAGGTGCCATTTCCGGGCATGGAAACCACTCGGTAAGTGACAGTTCTTTGATCGGTGGTGATCACCTCAATAGACATGTTAATGGGGGTACGGTTGGAATGATAAAAGAATTGGGTACCTGAACAATGTAAAGTAAGTCTAAAATACCTACACAATAACTATAATCATAATAAACGAACAATAAAACAGCGGAGAAGCTGTGGATTAAATAAAAAGGCTGTAGTTATCAGCAGGGAGACATGAATCCCGTGGCGAAGCAAGGAAGGGAATGTAGGGACTGGAGCGACGGATGGCCTTATATAGGCAGGCAGCCTACAACGTGGGAGGTGTTGGGATGGGGGACCCAACGCCGCCTCACACGGCGACCGAGCTGCAGGCTATGGACGTATATATGTAAGTAAGTAGGATTCAGTTAGCGTTGGGAACCCGTGTACCAAATTTCTTGAAGATGGGCCCATAAGTAACAAAGACCGTTGAAAAGTTCAATATGGCGGCCGACAGTGGCATCATACCACTGAAATAAGTATGTACATCGATTTTGGTTAGCTCAGGGAAGCCGCCTACCAAATTTCGTGTAGATGGGGCCATAAATAAGAAACTTCAACATGGCAAACGTTGGGAAAATGAAGAGTGTGGCATGTTGCTTGTACACACAAGTAACAATTCAACTCTACTTGAACTTATATAGATGGATAGAGTTTTTGAATTACTACTAGTGCTATAGTTGCTGCTAGTGTTACAGCACCATATATGAGTAATGATTAGAAAGCCAACACTGGATGCGCAGATGAGGTTAACTTTATGCCACAAAAATTGGACTTATATATTTGTTGATAATGAATTGAGAGAAGACCTGGTTGAAGTCAGCATTATAAATACTTTCAAGCAGTTCAGGACAGGATCTATGCACTTAAAAATAGTGCTGGCAACATCCCCATTACACAACAGCATAATAGAATCACTCTCACAAAGTGACAATTCTATAATGGAAGAAGAAAATGGAGCAGTAATAAACTAAATGAGTTTACCAGGATAATACATGGCAATAAGGGGGCATATATTATACATGGCTCTCTGCTACTCATTGTAACTAGCAGGCGACTAAGGTGTTATGCAGCCATTTAAGACAGAACAGGAATTTGGAGTTGCTGGGTTCCTAGGGTTGCTAGAAGCAGATTTAGGAGGAAAGCCTCAGAGGTTCCAGGAGTCATGTCTGACCACAGGGATTCCTCTCAGATTATATGTAAAGTTAGTTTATAGCTGAACATTAAAGAAAGCCCTTCTAGCCATTACAAGAGGGCTCTGGGAGTTGTGAATTAAGAGAAGGTGATAATTTAATCCCAGGGTGAATGAGAGAAGGCTGTAGTGGCAAAACAAGTGTGGGAGGTGAGAAAGGAACATTTTTTGTGATACTTTTAGTGAGAAATTGCATGGGGTGTTCAACCTGTGAGACATGGGTGCAAAATCCTCTTTAGAGAGATTGTAAGTTATTCATTTTGTTGTTTTTATTTTATATTTTGAGTTGCTCCTTGTGTTTACTGCTCACATGCATAATAAATTCAGTACTTTAGTCTCCATTGTTTGCATTCTGGGTTCAGGGGTTGGCTCAAGGGTACTTCTAGTGGTCACAGTGCATAAGACAGTGGTGTCAAACTCCTAATCTAGAAGGCCCCAGCAGCTGCAGTTTTCAGTTACAGCTACTTTCTTTATTAGTAACTATTTATTGCTGCTAATGGCAAAGACTTTTTTTGCCCTAATTTCAATTGACTTGCTTACAAGACCCAGAGTTCATGTTTCTTTGTTATCCTTAATAAGCAGCCTAAGAATTATGTAATAAAAAAGGAAGCCAATAGATGGCCTTCCAATGTGCACCCATTTGTCCATCATTCAGTATCTGTTCCAATAAAATATATATATATAAGTTTGTGAAATGCTGAGCCAGAAAATATTTTGATGGTATTCTCAAAAAAGAGAAAAATAACAGTTTTGCAAGTATCTGATGTGGTGAAATGAAAACACTAGTAAGCCACTGAATGAAATTGTGGGTTTCAGGAACTGAAAGAATTGGCTTCTGGTTAGGGAATTGGTTAAAGTTAAAATAGTAATCTTCCATGAACTTGTCATCTGTCAGCTCATGTTGCATTTCATTATTGTTTTGCTGCTGATTAAGGAAAAAGATATAGTTATGGATTCTGAATCTTAAATTGAAAATTAATTAACATTAAGACAAAGGAAGATTGTTCCATTAGAGGCAACAATTGGTTATTCATAAGTGGCTAAAATAAAAACCTGCAGCCTGTGAGGCCGTCCAAGATCTAAATTTGTCACCTTTGGCACAAGGAGTAAGAACAACTAGAACGGGTGAGCAATACATTTCAAAGCACACACAGCCACCTTCTGGCAATCTAACATTACCAGCGGAACTGCCTTGTGTGTTTTAGGATTATACAAGAGTTTAAAAAAATATCATGTAAACACAGCAAGAGCATGCAAACTGTACACAGAAGGCATGCCAGGCCGAAAATCAGATCTGAGATATTTTGATTATCACAACATCCATTGCAGGAGAAATGAATGTGAAAATGTTTTGTCAACATTTTGTTAATGAGCTGTTCCACTAATTTCTTTTTTTTCCCTGTTTGTTGCTACACAGCACTTAACATCATTATTAACTTATTTTACACTGATAAAAAGCAGCAGAAGCCCTAAAGGCTGCTCTACCTGCATCCTTCATTATCAACATAACATGCACTGATTCGTTACATTGGGTTTTCTTTAAAAGGCCACTATTGTAATTAAAAACAAAATGCTACCCTAGTTTTACTTCAAAAAAGTTAATCATGACATTTCTGCTATTTTGTAAAACCGTTCAACCTGAAAAGCAAAAAATGTGAAATTCACTCAACAGCCTGATGCTTTGTTTACAAACAAGCAGCTTTACTAAGCGGTGACAGAGGATTAACCTCATGAAGCGGCAAATGTGTGTTTTGGGACAAGCCAGTATTAGTAAGCAGCATATGTGTTGCAATGAAATAAAAAAAGGGGATCCACAAGAACCTCTTCACTGTATATGTTGCAGGTTATGTTTACAATTTTAGTATGTAAGATTTCATGTCACCTAAATTGCACAAGAAATCATGTTTTGATTCTGGATCATGAAAACACCTACTGTATAAGAGTTAAAGGATTCAGTATTGCTTTGTTTGATATATTCCTGTTGCTGCTGGATTAGCCTCTGGCTCCCTATGACCCTCAATCTCATACAGCAGGTTATATAAACAGATGAATGGATGGATGTTGACATACTGTATTAACAGTGTTTCCTTCGCGGCGGGTGCCATGTTTGGCTTACTTTAGCCACAGACCAAAATATAAGTTACTAAAGAACATAAAATAAATGTAATCACAGATGGGATTATACTAAATGTAGTAAAGAGTGTCCTACTTAGCCTAAAATAGCTAAGCCATTAGCCTACAGTCCTGCAAGCCAAACTGCACTCCACTGCAGATCAAAAAATACACATAAGAATATGGACTCCCGGACATGTGTTTTGTTCACTAATGGCACATTCAAACATTTATCTTGTTTTATTTCAAGCATAAGAGCCTTTAGTTATATCATGTAAATGGCTTATCTGCCCACTATGGAATGCAGGCTCATTAACATACTTGTCAGGACGTGTGTCAATGAGCCACACTATTTTTTTTTTTATTTCAGTTCCTTAAATGTTTAATTATTTAGAATTTTCTTACAAAATGCTTGCCTTCAAAGTGGCTTAAAATGTGCTCCAAATCTTTTAAATTCATTGTGCCATTAACTGTGCCCTGTCTTGGCTTGACACTAAAATTGGCCCCAGTGTGAGTAGCCCTGCAATAGACTGACGCCCAGGATGTTTCCAGCCTAATGCCCAGTGCTGCTGAATTGGATTAAGTAGGTATCAGACTCATACATAATTTTATTTATTTTTTAAACAGTTAACAAAACACACGCCCTACCTTTTTTTAATGCAAACTATTTTGTTCTTTACCAAATTCCAACAAATGTCATACCATACAATACCATAACATGCCATGTACCATTTTCTAAACCCGCTTAATCCTGAGCAGGTTATGTGGGGGGCTAGATCCAATCCCAGCAAGTATATTGTGCAAGACTGGAACTATCCCTGGGCAGATTCCTACAAACACAGTAGTGAATGGAAAATAGGACTACATTTTGATTTGCTAAATGTATTTATGAGAAAAAGCATGCTGATACTCCATTCAAAGATTCATTTCAGGCCAGGTAAAGTAAACTATGCAGAATGGATGTGACGTAGTTCAAGCTTATTTAAGTACTGTATATCCTTTTGCTAGTGCAAAAAATACAATCTGGCTGAAGATTTTGGCACTGGCTCAGCTCAGTGTTTTAATAAGGCCTGCACACAGATACTATGACTGGTAATTATTTGTGTGAAGTCTGCATATTCTTAACATGTTTGTGTACATTTTCCTCCCCTAACCCAAACTTGTGTGTATATTCTAAATATGCATGGATGTACACATATTGTATGTGGGTTCTGTAAAATCCTGATTCCCCCACACAAGATTTGTTCCTCCCTTGAGCTCTGTGATGCACTGGTAAGCTCTTCACCTCCCTATAACTCTGAATTGGCAAGTATTTGCGAGAGTGTTGTGTTATGTATTCCATTCTTATGTTTAACATTTCTAGAAATCAAGTCATTAAACATTAATTTATCAGCAGCAAGGAGACTGATATTGATGGAGCAGCCTATCGATGGATTCAAAACACAACTAGCAAGCTTTTCCCTGACACTACATATAGCAGTTAAATGAATCAATTAAACAATACGATTCAGTCGTCTTTATTAAAGTAGGCCAGTATATCACTGCATGGCCATATCTGTTGTACTCTTCCAAATAATTTGATCAGTTGCAAATTCAACATTTTAATAGTAAGCAAGCAGTCAAGGATGATATAAAATGAACTTCTAATTTATTGTGGAATGTTTTTGAAGATGTATTTTAGTAATTAATCTTTATGAAAAGATTCCAAAAATCAAGAACACAGACACAGCCAAAGTAATTTACAACTTATCAATTATTCAGACAGAAATAGTGGAAGTTGTAGTTGTGGAAGCACAAGAGTAGAACAGGGAGGATCTTCATGAAAACTCAGCATTACAACCTCAGAAAAGTCTATTCATCTGGTGGGAATCAACTATTGTCTATTGTGGGGTATACACTCATTCACTGATACTGAGTTTTATTCAGATGTTTAGTCCCAATTATCATAACATGCAAGACCATAGACAGAAAATGCTAATTCCACACACATAATGACAAAGCTGGGAACTGGAGACAGTGAACTCATAGCAATATGATTGGATCATTTCAAATCAATCAAAAAAGCTTACTTATATACAGCAGCAACCAAGTGCAATAAAAAGTGATAAAAAGGGTTGAAAAAATAATAACAAAAGCAGTTTTTATGCTTGTGAAATTTAATTTAAACAAGATCTTAAGAAACAAACTGTCAAAAAAAAAAAGACAATAATCCTACTCTGTGTCAGTAACTGCTGGGGTTGGCACCAACTTCCCATGACCCTGGACTGGATAAACGAGTTAGAAAATATTTGAAAGGAAAACACAAAAGGGTAGAGAGATGAATCAGAGTGCAAAAAGCAGCAGACAATTCACTGCATAAGGTCCAAAAAATAATTGATACAGAAATAATATATTTATAGAGGCATTTTCAAATCTGGCTTCCCTATATGTGAGAAGGCTCTGCCAATTATCGTAAAATCTGCATTCAAACAAATACAAAGGAAAGCAGACAAGTGTCCTAGTGAAGTGAGTTGCACTATACCTGGTGCCACATACGTTTCTCTTGATAAATGCACACACTTGAGTATTTGAGGATGAGATGTTTAATAAAGCAAAAAATGCTAACACAGGAAAATATTACTCTGAAAAATAGGCTTCAAAAATTGTCCTCTTGTTTGTAATTTTAAAGTATCTCACTATTAAAAATGCAGCAGTTAACAAAATATGACAAGAAATCCTCATTCTGACTATCCGTGTATCCTGTATTTTCTAATTATCACCTTTTAAAGGCCAGCTGGGTGCATTCCAAACCATCAGGGGGCAATTCCATTTGCATTGCTCTAAGACTAAGTCATGATCAAGTACTTTAGTGGAGAAATTCATTAGAAGTTTCTTTTTTTCTGTTTTACAGAGGTCACCGCAATGCTAATTCAACAGTCGGAGTGCAGCTTGACTCCCCTCCACTTTTCACGTTTACCCTGAGGAGAGAAAATAATCAACCATGCATTAATTAATCTATGCCGCATAAGCTGTATTATCTCAATTTGCATTTTATCAGATTGTAAATATTTACTTTCTCTTTGTAAAGGAGAATTGAATGATAAAGTTGTTTCTAATGGCAAGTTTCAGAAACTCGTCATTTACCTCCATTAGGTGGGTTACTCTTCTCAGGTTTGTCTTACGCATTCCAGACAGTGTGAGTTTCCTTGTTAAAGTTCTGAATGCTGTCTGGCCTCCTAACGCTTAGGTCAAATATCAACACTTTTTAATTCTTGCACACTGCATCCCCCCACTTCCTTCAGTGATTTCTTTTGCGATTTTGGGATTTTGTACTGCCACTTAATTTGCTTTTCCTGTGCTTGAATACTGGAAATAGAAACATTTAACTCTGAATTCATTTTCATGTTTTGAAAAGCCCTGCTGTGCCGTGACTTTCCTGGTGAGCAATGAAAACCTGTAACATCCCTACATATGGCCTTATTTGCGCTGGGGGTTTCGCCTAGAGGTTAAAGAAAGTAGGTTTGCCATACCAAGGAGCACAGAATTCAAAAAAGGCCTTTGAGTTGAATCCACCATAGCAATAGCAATAGCAATGCAACTCATGTCTCAAAAATACAAGCCTAACTTGGGACCAACGCCCAAGTTTTGGACTGCTGCATATAAGGTGAGGAGGCTGAACACTTTTAAGTGAGCAGGAAGACCCATTTACAATATAATTCAAGCTCCAGTTTATTCCTGTTTACCCCTGTGGCTAGCACGCCGGCACAGGATATAAAGAGCGTTAATCTGCAAGACAGGCAGAGATCACACAGCTAACTACACAACTTAAGAACTCCAGCTGTGTTTAATATGTGATATCTTATGCAGGTGTTAAAAACTAGAATGCCAGAAAGTACACTTTTGGGTTTTGTGTAAGTAATGTGGGAAACAATGCCCATGTTATCGTGACCATATACTAAAAAATACAAAAAAACAACAAGTAATAACAACTTCAAACTCAGGTTTGCAGTGCCTTTTACTTTTTCAGATACCTCACATAATGAACAGGTATGTACAGTAAATTCAAGTGATTATCATACTACTCAGAAAAAAACTTCAGTCTACTGAACTGGAACTGATTAAATATTTAAGGTCTGTAAAACAATAGTGAGTTTTTTATTTTTATAACATCCATTCGTCTCTTTTTTTAACTGTTTTTTTCCTTCACAGGGATGTCAGATGCATAGAGCCTATTCCAAAAGAATCAGGCGCATGGCAGGTATCCAATGTGGCTGACATGCCACTTGACTGCAGGTGACACTGAATGACATATAAGCACTAGATCAATTTAAAATAGCCACTTAACTTAACATCCATAACTTTATGACGTGGGAGGAATGATTTTTGATATTATTTTCAATCAATATATTCTCATTAGATGTAGTGTGATATTTGTTATTTCTTTCCAGCAATGCACAATCTGTTTAGAATCCATGAGAAGTAGAATAAAATTAAACAGTTGATTGCAGTCATACAAAAGCCTAAAACAGAATGATAATTCATTTCAAAATAATTTCAAAATTTTTAAGATTTGTGCAATGTATGATAACAGCAAAAGCAAGTTTTGTAGTTTTGATCTGTGGAAAATATAAAATCCATAATAATGAACAATGTATTTCCAATTAATTTAAAAAACACAGGACACAAGTGTACAGATCCGCCAGCCTTGCTGTGTACGTATACCTCAATTAACATTCTTGATTTTAGTTTTTTTGTTTTTGGTTTGGAGTAGGTGGAGGGCGGCTCAGAGAAGCAAAAAAGCTCTTTAGAATCCCGGAAGGCGAACAAAAGGGAAATACGGTATTTAATGAATGCCAAAGACTGACCCAGTACAAAAAAATGCAAATATATACACAAGACATTAATTTCCAATTAGACTTAGCAGCTGGGCCTAATTTTGCTAAACACTGCTCTATTAAGGAAATACAAAAGTGTTAAAATTATTCACTTTGTGGTCTCTAGAAAGCTAAATCAGCGCATAATGAGTTGTTTGCTGGTGCATAATTCGTCTACAACAGCTAATAGGTGTTAATTAGATTAGAAGTCAATTCTAATTCTTTTGTACAGATTGTTTGAACTAAACCTAATTTTCCCAGAAGAGTATGCGAGTTTCCTGCATTAAATAAACACATCCATTTGGAGATACACAGGGGCTCAGCAATCGAAGCATAATCCTAATCACATTTGTGTCAAAAATATCAAGTGAAAAACTGATAACAGATAACAGAAAGAGAGACAGGGGCTTGGAATGATTTTGGTATACAAAAGAAAGGCGCTTCAGAGCTGTTACCCAAACTTAAAAGAGCAAAAGCACACAAAAGCATAGCACATGGCATTTAGAAGCAAAATGTATTTTACATTCCCGTAAAATTTATTTTTTCATTATTCGGCTTTAATCCTGGTTCCACACTACTGGAGTAATCGGCTCTTTGGATCCGCTAATGTGGCCATACCAAATACCCACCATGGAGAATAAGTTTTACAACAAGACATTTCGCTCTTTTCATTTTTAATTGTCTCTCTCTCTTTTTTTTCCTCCCTGGCCTATTTAAAAGAAAATGCATTCAAAATGAGAGCTGACATGATAAAAGACATTTATTTCACTGTGTGCAGTACACTTTTTCTTTTGCCCGGTGATTTTCATTTCCTTTAGTCAACAAGCATAAACAAACTAACGGTTAAAGGCATGTTACGCAAAAGGGTGGTGGGGGTGGCAGAAAGAAAAATTTATTTAACTGTACACCAATCCATGCTGATAAATCACTGTGACTTATTAGAAGATAAGAGAGAAGCGTAACAGTTCAACAGCACAACTATCATACAAACAGCAAAGAACAACCTTATTCTTTCACTCAAAGGTTAGAAGAGAAATTGATTGAAATGCTTTTTCTTTTTTTTAATTTTTCTGTACTCCCACTAACTGCTCTGTCAAACCTCTTTCCATGGTATGTATTCTTGAAATTGTTTTCTTTATATCATACACACATACAATGGGCACTTCCATCAAGTGTGGTTCCTGGCACTCTTAACGGTGTGTAACAGTTGTTGCAATACTGTACTGTAAAAGTTTAATCTGATTTGGCTTCATGGCTACTACATTGCAAATCTACTGGTTTCATTAAACAATAGGACTTTAAAGGTAAGTGACAAAAGGTATTCTTACCTATATCCTCCTGCAGAGCTAGATCATACAGGCCCCCAGCCATGTTACCTGTGGTTTTAAGTCAAGGGTTCAACATCCACATTCTACTTCTAAAGCACCTGAATCATGAACATGACTTCATGCACTTTGCTTATATGGATTATACCCAGGCTAAAATAAAGATAAGTCATGGAAGGTAAGCTCTTTGTTTCTCTTAGTAATTCCTAGTATATGTTCTCCATGTAACATCAAAAGAGAGTGACACATATGAGCTTCCAAATTCACCACTTCACTTTGTGTGACATTTTCCTGTAACCCAATCTCATACCTACTAAAGTGTCCCATTCAGTCGATGCTGACAATAGCCCAAACCTTGAATGATACATCACAATGCACCCAGGATGCACAAATACCTCACTGTCTGTGGCTGGAGTCCAGTATATTCTCATATGTAATTTGTGACAAAAAATCATTAGGTTTGGCATTGGCCTTGTATATACCTACACTTTCTCTTCCATCTCTTTGACTTCAGTGTGGGGCTTGCATTTATTTACGGCAATTCTATGCATTTAAAACAGTTTGTGATATTTTTACTATGAAAAGTATAAAATAAACAATGACTGAGATTAAATATAAAGAGAAGTTTGTGCCTAGTACCGGATACCTCTCAGTAAAATGAATCTCACAGCTATGAAAGCCGGAGTCTTTTATTTTCTTAAATAAATGGCTCACTGCATATAACCTTGGAGGGAAGTCAAAAAAAAAAAAAAAAACTGACACAAACACGGAGAGAACATAGGAAAATCACAAGTCCTGGAGCAATACCCCATCTTCCCCATATTATCATTTGTATCTCTTAAGTTTACCTCTAGAATAAAGCATTCTTTTCTAAAAAGTTAAATAGCATTGGGTGTCAAATGTTTGTAGGAACTACTTAGTCTAACTTAGTTGTTGTCATGAATGTGACTATTTGGATAGGATACGAGAACACAGACAGACGTGGCTACAGATACTGAAAGTATAAAATATTTGTTTGTTCTCCTCACGGTCAAGAAGCTGGGGAAAAACAACAATATCCCTGACCTGTCTCTAATCTCTGGCTCTTTTACTTTTTCATCTTGCTATAGTACTAGGGTGTTGTACCCTGCTAGCCATTATGAATGTAATGAGAAGTCAAGCAAAAGGACACCTTTTATTGTCTAACTATGAAGGTTACAATATGCCAGCTTTCGAACAAACTAAAGCCCATTCTTCAGGCAAGATGTAAAAAGATTCTGCAGACCATTCCATATAACATCTTTTGCAACTCCAACTACTATGTGCACAATATTCTTGCACAGCTTTGAACTTTTATCTTTTCAGGAAATAAATATCATTTTTTTTATTTTTTTTTTTTTAATTTTACATCCTGTATGAGAAAGAGTGTGTGTGTATGTATGTGTGTGTGTCCTCCCTTTGTGCTGGCCTTTTTGTGCAGTGTTGTTGGAACAGGCTCCAACCATCATGACCCAACCTGCATTAAGCAAGGTTAATAATGAATGAACAGATATACGCAAGTTCAGCTCATACTGGACTTTTTTGAAAACGTTTTTGCAACCATTGAAAAGGCAATGGTTGAGGGACATCTGTTTACACTTGTTTCTCACATGTACTTGGTTGTCTACATTTTTATCATCTGAGAGTAACAGACAGATTATTAAAGGCCTATGTTTGGAGCTAACTACCCAAGAACTTTCAGAATCCATCCACATTTTCTCAAACAAACCTAACCAAATTTAATGTTGCTGGGGGAGAGAATGTAACTAGCTACATCAGGTCAAAAGCAGGAACTAACACTGGGCACCAGTCTATTACAGAGTACCCTCAGACACACTCACCCATACTCATATTATCAAGATAGAAAACAATCTATTAAAACATCAGAATAAACTACAACATACAGATCTGCTTGGATAGATAAATCTCCAAAGCTTACTGTGCTTTGAAAGTTGAATGTGACAGTAATAGCCATTAATTACCATATATATATGTCTTTATGAATGGAGCAAAACAAAGCATCTGGAAAAAAAAATAGCAAAAAAACAAGAACGTGCTCAGACAGTGCCCAGCCTGGACTTCAACTAGTCTTCTGTAGCTGAGGGGCAGCAGCAGTTAAACAGTTAATTTAGACTCAGCAGATCAGACAATTAATGGACTGATGAATTTTTGTAATATCACCAAAGGTTACTTCTCTCTCTTGATCTCTTTTTTGCTTTCTTAAGACCAAATCTGATCAGAGGATTTTTTTTAGTGTATATTGAACTAGCAAAATACCTGTGCTTCGCAGCGGCAAAGTACTGCCTTAAAATTTTTATTAAGAAGAAAATTAAACCTTTTTAAACTGAGGGAAAATATACCAATATTTATTTGTTAAGGATCTCTTTGTATACCACATTGTGAGTTCGGCCCTCCGGTTGTAATATGACCAAGCTGTGCACTGAGCTTACTCTTGAGCATGCAATGTACAGTTGGCCATGTGAACAGTAATCTTGTTTCAAATCTCACAACTTGGATTGCTGCTGTCATAATCGGTTTGAGTTTCATGGTCTGTTTCAATTACGACAGTATTTGTAGGACTTGTGTTGAAGAGACATTCGGCATCTGTCAAGCGTTTCTGTCAAGCGTTGTAAGTATATAACCGGTTTCATCGATAACTTCACATCCAGCTTTTGAGAGTTTAAACATTCATAAACATCAAAGTGTCCACTACTGAAATCGTCACCTGTCAATCTAAGATGTTTAAGAGGCATTGGCAGTTGTCGAAAGGTGTAAAATATTTGGCCATTTCGGTACACTTGAAAGCGACAACCGAACAATTCAGCGGCAGCCATCAACTCACATGCAGATGCATAGGTGAAAGGCTTAAGCATTTCACTCTTATAGTGCGCCTGTGCAGTATAATTATCTCTTGTACCGTCATCAGTCCACACCTTGAACCTGTCCCAGTCATTCAATACATAAGACACAATGTTCCTTCGGATATCAAGAGTGAGCCTGATATGGCCGTGCAATATGTAACACAGAGAATGGAAAAGGTAGGTGCAGGGAGACGTGAATTCCGTGGCAAAGCAAGGAAGGGAATGTAGAGACCGGAGCAACGGACGGCCTTATATATGCAGGCAGCCAACAACGTGGGAGGCGTTGGGATGGGGGACACAACGCTGCCTCACACGGTGACCGAGCGGAAGGCTAAGGACGTTTATATGTACGTAAGTAGGATTCAGTTAACGTTGGGAACCTACGTACCAAATTTCTTGAAGATGGGCCCATAAGTAACAAAGACCGTTGAAAAGTTCAATATGGCGGCCGACAGTGGCATCATACCACCGAAATAAGTACGTACATTGGTTTTGGTTAGCGCAGGGAAGCCGCCTACCAAATTTCGTGAAGATGGGGCCATAAATAAGAAAGTTCAACATGGCGGACGTTGTCGACCGTTATGACCCTCATGCGTAGAATTTCGAAATTAAACCTGCTTAACTTTTGAGAGTAAGCTGTAAGGAATGAGCCTGCCAAATTTCAGCCTTCTACCTACACGGGAAGTTGGAGAATTAGTGACACTGGAAAGTTCAATATGGCGGCCAACAGTGGCATCATACCACTGAAATAAGTACATACATCGGTTTTGGTTAGCGCAGGGAAGCCACCTAACAAATTTCGTGAAGATGGGGCCATAAATAAGAAAGTTCAACATGGCGAACGTTGTTAACCATTATGACCGTTACGCATAGAATTTCGAAATGAAACCTGCTTAACTTTTGTAAGTAAGCTGTAAGGAATGAGCCTGCCAAATTTCAGCCTTCCAACTACAGGAAGTTGGAGAAAGTTGGAAAGTTCAATATGGCGGCCAACAGTGGCGTCATGAAATAAGAAAGTTCAATATGGGGTCAGCCTTCTAACGGAAGTTGGGCGTTGGAAAGTTCAATATGGCGGCCGAAAGTGGCATCATATCATCGAAATAAGTACATACATCAGTTTTGGTTAGCGCAGGGAAGCTGCCTACCAAATTTCGTGAAGATTGGGCCATAAATAAGAAAGTTCAATATGGCGGACGTTGTCGAACATTATCGACCGTTATGACTGTTACGTGTAGAATTTCGAAATGAAACCTGCTTAACTTTTGTAAGTAAGCTGTAAGGAATAAGCCTGCCAAATTTAGTGATGAGTGAGTGAGTGAGTGAGTCAGTGAGGGCTTTGCTTTTTATTAGTATAGATATGTGCCAACCCATTACTGAAATACTTGAATAGCTTTACTCAAAAAGAATTTAATTCAAAATGAAAACAGCCAAAAATAATAAGATAGATAGGTGTCTTCTTGTGTGAAGAAGTAGCTTGTTTCATAAAGTGATCCTAAAGGTATGTATATATTATATAGGTGTAACTCTGCCTCTCTTCAGTTCCTAGCCTGCTCAGTTGCAGTACTGAATTTTTGCTTTCTCTCTGTGTTAAACAGGTTTCCTTCCATATCCCAAGGATGTGCACCTTAGTTTAACTCGTGACTCATCCAGGGATGTTACTGAAGTACATTAGATGCGGCAGGTTTAGCATCCTATGACTCTTTAAGGAAAAAAGTGTTTGAAGAATGGATGAATGGATTAATGAACACAGCTAAAATAATCTGTGTATACACAACAGAAAAATTGAATGAACAAGGGCCTTAACAGATACAAAACATTTTTTACTATTACAAAAATTCAAATATTATTTCATTATGTTAAAACAAATGTTTTATATTTTAGTGAAAAATGGATTTAATCACTTGAAGGTGATATATCTGAATAAGAAAAATTACTTAAGAAAATGACCTAAAGAGCACATACACTGAACAGTATAGCAGACATTACATTTTAAATCTAATACACTCTTGGTCCTATCCCTGCTTTTTCTCATCTTCAAAAAATACGAGGCGCTCTCAGCAAGGTACCACATGTAAACATTTACCTTTTTGCTTCTTCTTATAACTATTTACTTTCTCTTTCAATAAAGTGATTCCCACAAAAATGGCAAGAAAACACCTGGGGCCTCATGCAGAACGCCGTGCGTAGAATTCGCACTATAACATGACGTAAGCACAAAAGCCGAAATGTGCTTACGCACAGAAAAAATCCAGATGCAGGAATCTGTGTGTTTATCAACTTCCGCGTTCTTCCGCTACATAAATCCCGGTCAGTAAAAAGTAACGCTCATGCACGCGCCTGCTGTCCCGCCCCAACTTCTCCCAGAATTATGCCTCTTTGAATATGCAAATCAATATAAATAGCCCTTAAGCTCAGTGTTTTGTGAAAAGACAATGGGAAAAGCAAGAGGGAAAATGGAAGAATTTCAGCAAATACCAAGTGGAGGCAAGGAAAAATTTACTATTTGTTGGTTTAAAAATTGGTAAAAACAACAAAAGGAAGCTGATCGAGTGACATAGCATGTCGGAGAAACTCGAAAGCTCAAGTTCCCAAAGTCGCACAGTGCCCGAAATAAAAAAGAAGTTGTCAGATATCAAAGTCGCCGTGAAAAGGTGAGTCATAGCTCACCATCTGAGTGTCATATGAAAGCTTACTAGGGTACAGAGAAAAAAAAAGGCACACTGTGGGGAAAAAGTACAAAATGTCAACTTCAATCTCGAAATTTCCACTTTAATCTCATAGTTTATTTTGTCATTAAAGCAGAACATCATAAACTTCATCTTAAAATTGTTTATTTTAACTAGTTTCTCAAATCAGATCGTAAGTAAAGTAGCACATTAAATGCTTTGTTTTGTATGTGTTCTTCTATATGCTCTATGTGTGTGAATCACTACGTACTTCTTAAACGAGCTTTCCCTACCTCCAAAAGGATACAGAATCCATTACATTTGTGATATTACAGCTCACTGAATATCTAAAATACTGAGATGTATACGTGATACAATTTTCATGATGATAGGAGTTAAAGCACGTTATTCAACATGGGAACATGGTGGCACAGTGATTGTGCACGACCTTCAATGAAATAATTTATTGCAGCAGTACTCAGGGGCGGCTCTAGGCTCTGTGGCAGCCCCTTCGCCCACTAATGTCAATATCGTATCTTATGCACGTGCTCATGACACAAGCGTTTAACTTTTGCCAAAATTTGCCTCTGCATTTTTAGCTGTGTCATTATTTTCTCTTTCTGTTTTATATTCAATATATATTGGTGTGGCGGCCCCTGGGATTTGGTGGCCCTGTGCAGGTGCACAGTTTGCACATGCCTAAGGCCGCCCCTGCAGTACTGTCTCTTTCAAACGTACAAACCTCCAATTCCTGTCCTTCCTTTTCTTTCTCCAAGTAACCGATCACCACACAATCAGCTCTGTAATGGACGTTAAACCATCTGTAAGCTTATAATGCCGATTCTTCAAAACTTTTAAGGAACATCGATATATCTTTGTAGTACATGTTTAATTATTCTGTCCTTCACGTCAGTCCCAGTGAAGCATACAGCGCTAGGCAGGAACAATCTGTGAGTGGAGCGCCAGATCCTTTCTAGAGTAGCTACACCATGTCCTTTAATTATTAACAATATAGATTATTTAAATGAAGTTAAAATTTTATCTGTATAATATAATAAACATATTTTGCTGCATTTCATCTTAAAAATGATATCATCATCATATGTAAATAAATTCTTTATAACGTGGCTCAGGTTGTGCAATATTATAACTGTAGTGCAAGTTTACAGTGAGGTGATTGTACTTATAAGTACAAACACTTCTACAAGGAGCAGTTGATGGACTGATTGAGTGTGCTTAGAGCTGTTGGGATGAAACTGTTTCTGAACCGCAAGGTCCGTATAGGAAAGGTTTAAAGCGTTTGCCATGTGAGAAGCAGTTGAAATAGAAGACATGGCTGAGGCAGTGTGTGCTTCATGCTGTATACCGATAATTCTCTTTCCGATCAGCTTCTCCGAGTGTTACAGTAAGAGTAATATGGAAAAAGATGATCTGCGGTGGCAACCCCTAACAGGAGCAGATGAAAGAAGATGCAGTGAGAGTAACAACGCTAAAGCAGCTATGATATTTACAATAGTTTGACCATTCCATGGACCATTACATTGTTACTCGTTAATTACAATCAGATGCATTAAACTAATAAACAATATGCGGTTAATTTCAGTGTATTTATAAAGCCACATCAGGAAAAGAAAAGATAACCGTACAGGAACAGTAGCACTGCTTTGACATTAGGTGCCGCCAGTCTGCAAAACCGAGCGGAGAACTTGCGTACAACAGGGCATGAGGTACCGTGGGAATGTGCGTTGCTTTACAGCAAGTTTAGGTTTTATACATTGCGATTTGAACGTGGAAACGTTCTTATGCAACATTTCTGTGAGTACGCACCGTTTATACATGAGGCCCCTGCACAGGACAACCTTGTGTCCATAAGTGAACTATAGTCTAGTCTTGCATCTTCCACTGCAAAGACAGGTTCTGACTTTAAGTGATTCTGACGAAGAGAAGAGGGTGTGGAAATGGATAGACGGACAGTGGAAGCGTACATGTTTTATTACTTTATTGTATTTCAGTTTAAGTTTACTCTTAACACCGTTTTGGTTTTTTGAAAGCTTTGTACAGGATTGCTGGCATTTTTTGCATTTAAATATACCAGCAGGATTTAACTTGCCTTCATGTGTACCTACTTTTACACCATTTACATTGTACAAAATCTTTCAGATTAGCTCTTAAAATTTAAAATAAAAACCCCTTCTAATGCATTATCAAGGAATCTGCTTATGGAGACTTGTCATTTGATACTGTTGATGCCTCTATGGATGAGGCAAGCAGGACCTTCATAACTGGTTTGTCCTCCCTCTGCAGGCCAATGTTCAGACTCTGTGTGAGAAACAGGTTCGCAGAGCCAATCTTGACACACATTTAAACCAACATAACCATCAAGGAAGGCTAACAATTTGCTGCATCTTCTTTGGGGGGAAGCTTACAAATGAATAACAAGAGCACACGTGGGGGCACTTCTGATAGTGCTTTGTGGAAAAGATACTACTCTGCTTAGCCCAGCATGGGGCACAGGATCTATTGTTAATGGCATATTAGCTATCATACGAAAGACATTCATAATGTCCCAGATTTAAAGAGCACCACGTCACCTGCTTAGCACAGATAGTTTTTAAAATTGTATAAAGCATATTGTCAAGCAGCATTAGATATTTTAAATGTCCATTAAGGCTTTAGGTTCTGCTTAAAAAAACTCAACCTTAGTTGTGAGCATGTCTGTATTTAAATACAATGATATACCATAGACATTGATCATTGATTCAATATAACAATGTAAAGGAAAGTAATAATTAAAATGAAAAAAAGAAACTTCACTATGATGCAGAATATCACTAATTTTGGTAAAATGCTCCAGGCATTGAGGCAGAAGGTTTATACTGTGACTGTGCTTTTTATAAAGACACGTGTTAAAGCTCAACTAACTGTACTGTTTCTATGGTATGGCACTGTAATAAAATTAAATAGCTCTCATAAAATCTCATTAGTAGAGCCTATGCTAAGAGTAAACATCACATGCTGTGTGCATTTAAGTGGGTGGCATATCTACCTGCATTTCTATTTTTTTCTAATAAAGTAATAATATTTAGTTTTATTGGTTGAATACTTGTCATCCCTTGTTTTATTACAAAAAATGGACAGCAATACAGCATTTCTCATTGTGAATATTTTCTCACTGCATTTTATGTACAATCTCTCAGAAAAAATATTGGTAGGTGAAGTGTAAAGGCCACACAATGTTTGAGACTCAATGTGCAACAGTTTAGGACACGCAGCATCTATATATATATATATATATATATATATATATATATATATATATATATATATATATATATATATATATACTGTATATATATACTGTATATATATACTGTATATATATATATATACACTGTATATATATATCATATATTATTATACCAATAAAACTTACATGAAATTACCTACATTTGCATGATTTTTGAAAAAACTTATTCCAGCATAAATAACTAGCCAACAGGGAAAGGTTAAGTACTGCACTCATCAGGATGTAAGACCACTAAAAAAAGCTACACTTGCAAATATACCAAACAGTACAGTTAAAAAAGAGTTCTTCTTAAAAATGTTATTTTTGTAGTGTAGCTACTAAACCAAACAAACATTGACTACATTCACAATTTTAAATTCAGTCGTAGCCCACTACAATAATTTACACTTAAGATTTGTGGTGACTTTGTGTATTATGTAACTAAAAAGAAGCAGCTCAAAAAATGAATACAAGAATTGTAAACATCTTGAAATGTTGCTGGACTTTGAGATGTAAATAACAGTTAAGATGGGTGGGAAGTAGTGCAGTGGACAGCACTGCTGCCTCTATCTTGCATCCTCTGTTATATCATTCTTTGCATGGAGTTTATATGTTCGATGTTTGCCAGTATGGGGTTTCCTCAAGATACTATAGTTTCCCATCCCATGATCTCAGAGATGTGTATGTTAGGTTAATTTGCAGTTCTAAATTGATCCTGTGTGAATGTGACTTTGGGTGTGTGTGTATGAATTGGTCCAGAAATGGAATGATACTTGTCCAGGGCTGTTTCCTTGACTTGCGTTCAATACTGCCAATTTAGGTCTAGTCCCCAGCAAACCCAGGAGTGGATTGAAGTTCTGAGTAGGTAATGTGTTTTAATTTATAAAAAAACAAAAAAATCATAAATTATACATGATAAACAGGATGGTATTGACAATCATTGTGATGCTCAAGATACCATATGTGATGATGACCCAGAGATATGGAGAAAGTCTTATGCATATACTATGTTTTAGCAAATTAATAAAAAATATCATTTTAGAATTTTTAATATCCAGTCCATATACTAGATTTTAAGTAGTTTTCACAACAAAGAACTGTATACCTATTACTGTATTTACAGGACTAAATATGTGAAACATATTTTAACGTGCAAAGAAGACTTAACTCTGGACAGATGTTCTCCTGTTAGCTTCCAGTCAATCTCTAGAGGTGAAACTTTTCCAATAAACTGCTTCTATCGTAATTTATTTCACATAATTGGCAGGCTGATAGTTTACAACTGCAGCTGTTCAAAAGCAAAGTGTCCTCTATTTTCAAATTTGTTATTCTGGCAAAACGTGAAAGGTCCAAAAATCTACACTCATCACACTTCCTTTGCAGATATCCTTGGTTGAATAAAGAATTTACATATGCCATTTTCTTAACTACTGTATGCAAGCTTACAACTAAAGCGTGACATTCAAGAACACTACACATCCAATGCTGCATCTTGGCCTCAGCTGTGCTCTGTGTAAAGGACTCATCATTTATGTTAGGTAGAATGCCTAGAGGGGGCTGGGCGGTCTCATGGCCTGGAACCCCTGCAGATTTTATTTTTTCTCCAGCCGTCTGGAGTTTTTTTTGTTTTTTGTTTTTTCTGTACTCCCTGGCCATTGGACCTTATTTTTATTCTATGTTAATTACTGTTCTCTGATTTTAATTCTTACTTTGTCTCTCTTCTCTTTCTTCATCATGTAAAGCACTTTGAGCTATATTATTTGTATGAAAATGTGCTATAGAAATAAATGTTTTTGTTGTTGTTATTACAGGATGTCATTTTTACCAACTTCTGCTATTACTCTGTCTGGAAATGTGCAAAACAGGGGATTGAGCTTAAACACAGTGGATGGCAAAAAATGGTGTGGCAAGCAGACTAAGGCCTATGGGTTGAATGATAGCTGTACTTTGATCTCTCCCAACAGAATATAAGACACCTAAGAAGTGGGTAATAGTATAAAATGGTGAAAAACTAAATAGTTTATTTTCATGCAAGATATTAATTAGTTGTATGCACTGAGAAGACACTCACCCCTGGCTCTTTTCATTCTCAAATTTGTAGTTTCTTTTCATTTTTTATGCATTTAAGGTGTGGTCTATTATTACATCAGACAATGAAGTTGCACAGGACCTTAAGAACTTTGAGGTTTGTGCTTAGTTCACCAATTTCTGACAGTAGACTGCTTTGGAAAAAATGGAGCAAATATGTGCTGACTAAGGGTCTTTTCAAATGAGTAAAGTTAATAAGTGAAAAAGGTCTTTATCAAAATATGCATTTTGATTCCGAAATAATTATGCTACATTGGCCCAATATGAGAGAGTGTGTATGTAATTATACTCTATGATGGACTGGCACTCCTTTACAGGCTGCAGTACTGTCAAGATAGTTACTGGCTAACTGCAACCTAACTAGGAAAATTATATTATAAATTATTGTAGATAGACTGAATAATGTGGAGGAGGAAGGAAAGGAGCCAATTGAAGTGGTTCGGGCATCTAATTAGGATGCCTCCTGGACACCTCCTTATGGAAATGTTTTGGGCATGTCTAACCGGGAGGAGAAATCAGAGCAGACCCTGAACACGCTAGAGAGATTATATTTCTTGGCTGGCCTCGATGGATTGAATAAATGTTGGCCAGGGGCCCAAAAAGTTAATTTTCTCCCAGTGTAACTCACCCTGGAATTTTTATATTTCTATCCATTGCCTTCTGGCCTTTAGCAAACATTACACTTTGGCAATTTGCTAATTTCTGCATAGATCATATGTTGAATACCTGTGCAGCACCCCAAGGCAAGCAATGGTGATGCTTAACAAGCATAAACTAAAACTACTATAACATTTACTATACTCTGTCTCCACTGGTAAAACAAAAGCTGAAAATATATATCCAAAAATGGCAGGAAGGTTTTTGTTGTCTTCCACTATTATTTTATTTTACACAGAGCACCATTACAATGTGCTCTAGCAAGCAATTAGCACCATGGAAGGAGCCAAACAATGTAATGACTGTACACAGAAATACATGGTCTGCTCAACAGGTCATTTTGTTGCAAGAGGCAAGAATGTTCAAGAGAAAAAGGGAAAACTAATGGTGAAATGTACAAAATTAGAAAGTAAAACAAAAAAGCACACAGTTTCAATGTTGAGACTGGGGTGACTCAGTGGCTGGAATTCCAGAAAGGTTCCTGTCTGCCTGAAGTATGCATGATCTCCCCGTGTCTGCACAGGTTTGTTTTCCCAACATAAAAATATACATGTTATGATGACTGGCAGATCTAAATTAGATTGGCCTAGTATGACTAAGTGTGATTATGCGTAGCATGTAAAGCTGCCAAAAGTGGATCTTGGACCACAGACACCCTGAAGCTGCGTAAGGTGGGTTTGGAAAGCCAATATATGGCAGAAAGGTGGTCTGGGATCTTTGGTATTCATCAAAGACCAGAAATACAAATTTTGGGGGTTAGGGTCCCTGAAAATAAATAATAACTACATGATGGTGCTACAAATTTCTCAGTGTGCAATACTTGTGTCCATGAGAAAGTATTTTAGCATCCAGCAGGCAGTGCTTCACAGACAGGGCTACAGGTGGAAAGCACCTGTCTGTGACTGGGTCACAGGCAGGGCTGGTGGCTGCCTGCCAGCAAAGAAGGGGAGCAAATCCTTTGTTAAACTTGAGAAGATCTGTGAAGGAGAGAAGAGACTTTCAGAGACGAAATATAAGTAGCAGCCCCTCACAGTCATTAATGCTGGTCTTGCTCTCAGTAATGCTGGACAGAGGGATAGTGTGACTGCTGATCCTATGATACAGTGTTTATAATGCAGGGGAACAACGTGTGGCTAGCAGCATTATATTCCCAGTTTGCGTTTATTGTTTCCAATGGCTCATAACAATGGGAATGTGAAGTAACCAGTCTAGCTAGGTTCTGGTGTTGCCGAATAGTAATGTTTAGTATACAAGAACATTTTTGGATGACCTATTATTCAGTGTGTGCCTCAGCCTGTCATCTCAGTGCTTGGTATGATATGGTTAAATATGTACAGTATTTGGAAAAAGGTCATTGTTGGGGTGCTTCTGCTTATTTTAGCTTGCTTCACCCTCAAAATGGTTTTCTTAACTAATTACACCTGCATGCTGATCTGTGGTAGGGTGGCAGAATAGTTTACCTCACAAAATAAAATAAAATTCATTCACCCAATGATGTAGCCATTTTAGCTTTGCACAAAAAGCATCTACACATGTATGTGTCACAAAATGTTGTAGTTCCGTACATCACTAGTTAAAAGTACACGGTGGGATGGCTTTTGTTTACAGATTGGTAATTTATGTATACTACAATTTGTCATACTGAATCGCAGCATTCTACATTACATTAATTTAATACATATACCCATAATACCAAATCATGATTTCTGTTACTTTTTCCATATTTGACACTTTCCTTGTGAATATTGAATTTTTCAGGGTGGTGATGGAGACAGTCATGTGTACTGGGTAGTAACTCCCTCTTATATTTTTCAGCCCGTAACATCAATTTCCTGGTGACTTCTTCACACAAAATCTGTCAAGAGCAGTCAACAGCACTAGCTTGCATAATAAGTTGACTTTTGTGCCATGCTGCTTCCTCTACTGTTCCTTAGTGTACTTATCCTGCTGTTTTAGTGGAGGTGCCAGCTCTTGGTGGAAATGTTTTCCTGTTCTGTATTCAACTGCAATAATAACTAAAAAAAATAAAATAACTATCAACAGCAAAATGAATTGCACAGATAAAATGTTAACAACAGTAATGTGTTATTGATGAAGTATTGACATAATAACACATTAAAAATTATTATCCTCTACTGAAATTTTATTATACACGCTACTTGGCAGAATAAAAAGAAGCTTAGAGGTTTGTGTTTTTCCTTTTTCCCTCTTCTCTTCCTAATACCGTTTCATTTAGTTTTACTACGTAGCTGATAAGTGTGATTCAACACTGCGACAATCTGAGATACACTCTGCAGGTTGCCAGAAAAACAAACAAGAGCCTAATCCAGCTCAGCTTTTTTTTTTTTTTTTTACCAGCATAGAGCTCACATGGTCATGTTCTCAGCCCCCTAACAATGCAGTAATGAACCTCTGATTAAAAATGACGCAATCCAAGCTGTCCTTGCTAATAGATCCAATGTGACTTGTTTTGCATCTGGGCAATGTCTATTAAATGGTTTTTCTTTTACTGCTTACTGTTGGCAAATGCAGAGCTGTTTTATGAGAAAGCAAGACTGAGGTGTCCATTCAAGAGATATTGGGGCAAGTTTTTCTTCCACTTGGTCAAATGAGAGGTGGTGATTCACTCGCTATGGCCCTCAGGTGAAGTCACTATGAGAAAGGCGATTAAGTGATACAGGATGTGATCACTTGCTCAGTGCCACTAAAGAAAGACCATCTTATGAATGAAGAGGGTTTTTTTCCTTTTTGTTTCTTTTTTTATAGCACAACGCTCTGATTAGAGTTGTGTTCTTACCACATCCGATGACTAAGCATTTCAGCCCTTCATTTATATTAAGATCTTCTGACTTCCCTGCATCTTGGCAAAAGCTCATTGTTAGTTTTACTGGATTAGTAACGGAATGCCAGTAAATGCCACTAAAGGGGGAAAAAAATCTTTCACATTATAAATACTTTTTTCAAACTCCTGGCTAGACTAATGAGCACCTAATAGCTAAGAAAACCATGTAGTAGTAAACAGGCATTTTCCTTTATAGCTAGAAGTATACACAAAATGAAAAGAAATAACAGAAAAGCATTGAATATAGAACACACACGTTTAGGTTGAGGGTTAAAATCAGTGTCAGCCAATAATTAGCCTTCAGCACATCCTAACAAAGAATCCGCTTGCTCTTCAAACCCTTGGAATGGCTATAACTTTAAACTATGCAGTTTAGCATTTTTACACAGGAATAAAAAAGAAATATCATTCCTTAAGCATCCGAGCAGATGTTAATAGACTGTGGTAGAGATGTGGGTGTTAGGGATCAGAGTTTCATTACAAAACAGCAGCAGCCTAGTCCCTAAAGGAGAAGCTGGCTTATAAACTAGGTGTTATTTGAATGAATTTATGCAAGCTGAATGAGGAAAGAAAACTGAATAAAACAGCACATTTTTAAGAAAAGCACTTCCAGCTTCTAGGGGTCTTGAACACGGAACAGTACGGACTGGAGGCTACCATCTGGAAATAATAAACAAACAAATCATGCTGCAAACAAACACACAGTCATGTTATATTAAACCTTCAAACCATGATACGTCTGTTAGTGATGTAGGGCACCTTGGCTATTAGGATCTTTAATTTGCCACTGGTGTCTTTTGAAAAGTTGGATAAGGGTTGTTTCAAGTTTTATCATCCCTTCAGATATATTTGCAGGAATTGAGACAGACGGAGCCTGGGATTAATAAGAATGAGCAGGGTGAAACAATGAGGAAAGCCATTAGCAGTCTAAAACCCAAGTGCAGCAGGGCAACTGTAGAAATGTTAAGAGGGCCTAGGCTGAAGTTAATTAAAGGAACAAGGTAAATATCTCAATGGTCAGTCATCTCAACAAAGCAAAAGGAAAAAAAAAAAAAACGGATTCCCACAACTTTCCTCATCGTTGCTCTCAGCCATGTGTGTGACATCTGATGGCAGGTGATGACATAATGATCATCTGAACACCACCACCATTTGGCAGGAAGCTAAGAAGAAGGCAGGCTGAAATCCTTGTTACCTACCTAAAGAACTGGTGGTCGGGGCAGAAAACAATCATTTTAGTCTCCAAGTTCCAATGATAATAAATCACTGAAATATACGCATATTTTTCAAGAAACACCAAACCAATCTAGATAAAACTTTAAATTAAAAGGAAATTGATAAAACACTACAACAAAAAAGCATAATTAACTGAATAATGACATTTGGGGTGGACATATTTGTTTTTAATTAGAAATTGATAATAAAAATTAAACTTTACCTAACATTTCAATAATTATAAACAAGAATATGATAAATACCCACATAAACACACAGATTAAAAGGGACTGCTAATGCATGCAATATTTCGGTCCAAACTGTATTTCAGATCAAGATACATTTTCAATGGAAGTGCAATGACATAGTGACATGCAGTTGCCATAACAACATACAGATATTAAAAAGTGACATTTTTCCTTGTGCTTCTCGGTGAACACCGCTGTTTATCTGTCCAATAAAACATTGACATTTTTCATCCTATAATAGTCCATGATGTTAAAATATTCAGTACCATCCACTATAGTGAATATGTAAAATAAATATGGTGTTTTAGTGCTGCATCTTCATGGATCCAGCATCCTGGGTTTAAATCGCATGCTTGGTCATTGTCTCAGTGAAGTTTACATGTTCTCTTTGTGTTTAGATGCTGGTCGCAGTGACTCTGCATTGGATTAAGCGGGTTTGAAAATTTATGTCATTTTAATTGTTCCTCTCTATAATGGACACAAAGATAATTTATAAGTTAAAAGTGTTGCACAGTTTTTTTAATTCTGTATTTTCTGACAAGGTGGACCAGTGGTTAACTTTGCTGCTGCACAGCATCCATTTTTGCAGTCTGTGTGGAGTTAACTTGCAACTCTAGATTGATCTTAAAATGAGTGCATTTATGAGTGTGTCCTTCTAGGGTAGGTTCTTACGCATAATGCTGTCAAGCGTCTGGTTTTGGCAATCACAGATTGTGCTCTGCAAAGGACTGACATTTAAGCCAGAGTCACTTCTTGATGGAAAGTTTATTGATAGTATCTACAAATGGAGGACAGGAGGTTAGGTGATGCAAATGAGAGCAGTAGTAGGTGGTTTACTATCTACAGCCTTAACCACTAAGCCACTCTGGCCACCTCTCTATTAAATCTGACTACATATTTAATTTCTGCAGTTTATTACAACAGCAACTTTTGTTTAGGACTTAAAACCTTTCTATAATCTTACTGCATTTATGTAGCTAAACATAAAACAAACCTGATATCCTAATTGTCACAAATGTATCCCTAAATTATTTTTTAAGGCCACTGATCTTTACTATTTCACCATGTTATTTATTATTTCATAGTACAGAGCTTCAGGTACCCTAGTCAGAAACATTACAAAAAATGATTATTATTACTGTTACACTCTACCACCCTATTTTCATGTGTTATCTTTCACTACAGTTGTTAAAAAAGAAAAATAAAAATAAAGGCACAACTAGTAAGCAAAAGGAGTTATCGCCATCTACTGGCTGAAAAAATGCCTTGTGAAATCCACAGACTCCTCACTTTAATCCTTTGAGAATAGACTAGGTAAAGCTTAGCTGATCTGTGGGGGTTTTAGCTGAAAATTTACATTTTTGGCACCAAGGGAAACATGCTGGAATTATTAACACTTTTTTAATTGCTTGTAATGTTAATGATTGCTTTGCATGTACCGTGAACAGCAGATAATTTAGTTCATTCCATAAATAGTGTAACTATAGTTTACTAGTTACTGAAATTAATTTATTTTTCCATTTCTGAATTAGGATAGCCATCAATAAGTAAGCTTGTGTGTTATGAAAATATTAATATGCTATTATGATAATAACTTTGTTGTCTTACATTATTCTAGAAAGTAGACTACTGTATGATAATATGCTAAAAACTGAAATTTAATGAGAATACGTCATAAAGATTTTTTGTTAATATATTTCCAGAAGTCTTTAAAAATGAAGCGTTCTTTTGAAAGAGAATTAATTAATCATTAAACTCTTAAGTCTTAAAAAATTAATCATTCTTATTTTTATTAACTTGCCTAATCCAATTTGAGGGTCATTAGGGGCTGAAGCCTATCCCCACAACAACAGACCCAAACCAGCTTTAGACAGGGTGCCAGTGTAACCAGGGTCTGTTTCCATAAGCAGTACCCCTGCTGGGAGTTGCTCCCATTTTGCATCTTGGGTCCTGCCTTCCTTGCAGAGAGCAAAAAGCGACTGTCTTAGCCAGTTGAGACTAAGGAGGACTCTGTCGGCTCAAGTGGCAAGGGTATCACTTCACTCGAGCTCTGCTACACCATCCATCTCATAGCCTGCTCACTCAGGCCAAATCAGAGTCAGAGTATGTGAGAAAAACCACAGGATACAGATAAACCTCCACAAACACAGAGAATGCAATGTGCTAGCACTGTGTCGAGAGTGTCAAGACCTGGATTTGAACCCAGTCACCTAAAGCTAACAGACACTGGCGCTAACCATTGTACTACCTCTTAAAAATACCCCATCATTTTTGAATAAGTAAATAAAAACTGTACTCTTTTGCTTCTTGTAAAAATCATCATATATTTTGAGAGATTTCTGAATATTTGCAGATTTTTTAATCCTAGAAATTAAGTGTGCAAAATAAATCACTCTGAGAAATGTGAAGACAAAAGGGAAAGCATAAAAGGTACTTCTGTTCTCATTTTGCCCACCCATTAGGAGATTATAGGGGACATCTCCCATATAATAAGCCTAAAATTCTGCAGGTTTTTAGGTTGTGTGACACACAAACTGGCATCATGTCCGATACTGTTCTGGGCTTTGCTAGAATTATGCATCAGCTCCCTGAAACAATATAATTGAAAAGAGGTAAAATTATAATGTGATGTGGGTAGGTAAACTAGGTGTAAGCTATAAGGTAAGATGCATCATCTCCACCTGTATGAGCCTAACCATGATGTAAAAATTGCTTTGTATGACTTCGGACTGGTGTTTATCAACAACTTATTTAACTTGTAAAATATATAGTTAAAAGGATTCAGAAAACTACATTTTCAAGCTCCTCATGTCTTAATGATTATGAAAAAATGCATCCATATTATTCAGTTTTTTTTTTTTTTTGCACAGTTATACGTATATGAGTAAGACAAGAATTTTTTTTTTACTTTTCCTTTAATGGACAGTACATTATCACTCTAATTTCTGCAATAGATCACACAAAGTTTATGAGTATAATATAATGTTCTCAAATAAAAAAATTATGTACTGAATTCTTCTAACACAAACCAACCTACACTATGTTGGAACTGCAGGAAAGTTAATTAGCCTTGTTTTTTGATAAAACTTATACATAAATAAATAAACCATTACATTGTTGAAAAAAATATAGCAACCTTGGTCTCAACTGTGGTGCTGAAGAGCTTGGTCTTTTCGATATTTCCAAAAACAGGCTTTGCAACACCATATCCTTCTCCACTTCACTTTCTAATAGCATTTTGACACCTGCATATAATTAGGTCTGAGTCGGCAAGGGTGTGCGTTTCATTCAGCAGTTTCTGTAAACGATTTGGGGTCTCATTATTTCAGCATGTACTCTCATTCTGTTTTAAACCAACCAAACCGATAGCATGTAGGAGACATCCAAAATCATGTTCTTTGCTAAATATAAAACAAGCAAAGCTACTTAATGCTGTAAACATTTGGCTGTGCTGCTGCTGAAAGCCGAGTATACAGGAGTATCATAGCCATCTGCTCTGCCTTAATTAAGAATGGCTAGACAACATATTGCAGAGGACCAAAACAGTTCTACCAAATGGAAACAGAGCCGGGCAATAAACACACAAACTACTGTGTAGGTAGGAGGCTGCTCAGCCGCTGCCCACTTTAGGAACTAGCTTTTCTGTGGTTTAGATGGACAATAAATGTTTAACTTTAAGAATATACTGTACTTTGTCAGCTATGCAGACCAATTAAATGACATACAGATATTTTTTGTCTTTATTTTGTACCAACCTAATTCTGAATGAGAAAATATTTATACTATCTCCTAATTTAAACACATTAATTTGTAAAACTGCTTTTTTGATGCTGCTTACTTACACTACACATTCCCAATAGAGTGAAAATTTGATTACATTTACTTTAGATGGGGATAAAACTGCTAAACCTTTAAAAAACAAAACCCATTTCCTTGATGTGCCATGTCTTTATTCTCTAGCAACAGTGACACCACAAGGTGTAACAGTGAAATGCAACAGAAATAGTTTTTGTTTAGGGTTCAGCCATTGATTTTTTCAAATACCACACCATTCTCAAACTCACCTAAACTAGTTCAGGGCTGCAGGGGGCTGGACCCTAGACAGAGAAAATCTTGGGTGGGATGCTAGGCAATATTTGATAGCAACTGCAGACTCACTGGTGAAAGCATCACAAAGAAAAATTTCCCCTATAATATTTTGGCTTTGATGACAACACTCATGAATCTGTTTAAAAAAAACTAGAGAAAATATTATTGCTTGTGGCAGGTTTACATTTGGGGAGGAAATATGACATAGTGGGTAGGGAATTAGAAATAAATCACAAGATTCATCACTGCTTCACATTCTTTTCCTAACCTGTACAAGTCACATACTCTGCCTGTTATCCAATGGTAAAATACATATGGAGACAGATATCATATATCATACTCTTGGAGGATAGTTTTTAAAAAATGCAACCAACAAATGCACAAGAAGATATTTATTATCTCTGACAGGAGATGAGCAGTAGAACAATACTACACATGCTCAGACTTTTCTCATATAGTACGGCCTTACAACGTCCTTCCATCATTTAGATTTGATAAATTTTATTAATCCCATGAGGACAGATACTTGCAATCAATCAATCAATCAATCAGTAAGTAAATACATGACAATAAACATAATGGGTACATTGGGTGGAAGCATTGAATTGCCTGATAGCAGTGGGCAGAAAAGACCACCAGAGGTGCTTCTAAGCACACTGTGGTGGAATGAGCCTGTGGCTAAAAGTACTCCAAGACAGCACCTCAGGGAGGGAATGGAGGGTATTTTCATGATGGCATCCACTTTTACCATTATCCTCTTTTCCACAATAGCTTCCAGTGTGTCCAGGGTTTGCCCTGTGATTGAGCAGGCTTTCCTGATAGGTTTGTTCCAGCACTGTGCTTCTTTAGGTTCTCAGGTTTCTTCCCCAGGAGACTGCAGTGTAGATCACCACAGTGGCTGTTATGAAATGTTACCATAGAACATTTCCAGCAGCTTGCTGCAAACATCAAAAGACCTGAGTTGTCTTAGTGCAGTCTGCTCTGGCTCTTCTTGTGCAGTGCCACTGTGTTGTCAGACCAGTCCAGTAAGTTGTTAATGCAAACGCCCAGGTACTTGTAGCTCTGAACCACTTCCATGTCCTCCCCTGAATGGTGACTGGTCTCAGAAGCTTCTTGGCATACAGGAAATCTACCACCAGCTCTATTGTCTTGGTAATGTTGAGTTTAATCTCTCAGTTACATATGCTTTTCTTATCATGCTCTTCTTTGTTCTGGTAATTCTGGCATATGATTTGCATTTTATATAAGACAGAAACAAAACTGACTACTAATTATACCTGGGTTTTCCACAAGCTAGAAGTTGAAGGTTTTTACCAGTTGAACAGCATAACACAGTATTGCTAAGGATAACAGCATATTTTTGTAATTCCAACACAAAAAAACAAGAAGGTGTTGTACAGGTGGCACAACACTACAAATGTCTGAAAAGGGGACTATGCCACACTCTTTTATATATCAGTTACTGGTGTACAGAAGAGGTGGGCTGATGATATAACCATTGCAAAAGAGCCAGTGCATACTCACTACCTCTTTCATGGTCTGTTCTAGACAGACAGACAGACAGACAGACAGACAGACAGACAGACAGACAGACAGACAGATAGATAGATAGATAGATAGATAGATAGATAGATAGATAGAATTTTATTAGTCCCTGGGGGAAATTTGGTTTAATATAGATGCTCATTACATAGACAGATAGGTAGATGGATAGATCTATACACACTATGGTCTGAACACACACCAGAATGACAAAAACGAAAAACACTAAAAAGAAAGAAAAATATCTGACTTGGCCATTACAGTGACAGTGAGGCATTATGCAGGCATATTGCTGTTGGTATACAGTAAAGGAGGCCCAGTAGTGTTTCCTGGCACACTCCTGCTGAATAATTCATTTGCTGAATGCGCTCAGTGTTAGTGTGCAGAATTGTTCATAATGGCACTAAGTTTTGTTTTAATTCCTTCCATTGCTGTTAACTCCAGGAGGACTAGGATGCATCCCATAGCTGAGCTTGCCCTTTTAATTTGGTTCTTGATTCAGTGGGCTTCTCTTTAAGTAATGTTAAAATCTGTAGAAGGTGTGAAGGATGTCACTAATTACATTAAAGGAAAGCAGTCTACTAAGAAAAAAGAGCCTTCTCTGCCTTTTCTTATATAATTCTTCTGTATTATGAGGCCAGTCCAACCTGTTTTGGTTGTGGACACTTAAGTTCTTGTAGAAGAGCACCACGTCTACATCCACTCTGTAAACAGAGATTGGACATAGTGGCTCTTTTGTGAGGCAAAAGTCAATAACCAGATCTTCGGTTTTGCTGATAAGTTGCAGACTACCAACAAACAAAGTTCTCCAACTAACTCCTAATCTCATCCCCCTTATCGATAAACCCCATAAGTGTATAATCATCCGAGCATTTCTGCAACTGACATGAACTGGCACTATACTTATAGTCTGTGATGTATAGAGTGAAGAGAAAATAAGACAGGACTGTTCCTTATGGGACATAATCTTCATAGTGCTGTGAGCTTTGTCCAGGTGAGAATAATCCTTGTGGAGCACAGAGATAAGTGCATCCTCCACTCCAATATATGTCTATTAAGCAAACTGTAGTGGATCCATGTGGTCTACTATAAGAGGATTCATACAGTCCAGGACCAGCCTCTCAAAGACCTTCATGATGTGAGAAGAAAGTGCCACTGGTCTGTAGCCATTAGGTGAAGAGGTGTCTGACTTCTTTGGAACAGGAACAATGTAAGATGTTTTCCACTGCAGCAGCAGTTTCTGAAGCATTAAGGACAAACTGAACAGGTAACAGAGGATGCCACAAATTTGTTCAGCACAGGGCTTAGTAACTCCATCTGGTAACACATCTTTTTCCGTATGTAGCTTCCTCGGTTTTCTCCTCACTTGGTCTTCAGTTATGGACAGCCCATACTAATGGTCAGAGGAGGACTCTTCATTGGCCATTCTGGTTGACGTGATAGGACTTGTTGATGTAGCAGGGATGATGGGGGGAGCCAGTAATAAAGTCCAGTAATTATGCTTAGTTCATTCCAGACTTTCTTGATATTCCTAACATAGTTACATGTATACAATTTTTTTGTCCACATTAAGATACGGACAGCATGATGACAGTCTCTCTGCTATAATAAGTATTTGATGTAGAAGAACGTATGCTATAGTGAAATCACTGAAGGAAAGCATTAGACAAGCAGGTAAATATAAAGACTGCAACTCTCACAATTGTATACATACATATTTTTAAAACCAGATTATTTGAAGGTTAAGCCATTTGCTCTGGAACACAAAGTGACAGTGGTTGGAAATTAACTACTAACCCACCTGTTTACTGTTCAAGTTCACAGCCACTAGACAACAGTGCCTGATTTTTATTAAAGGTTCCCAGTCCATTTCAGTCCATTTAGTTTCTTATTTTTACACCAATTACTGCATTTAATAAATATGTTTAATCCAGGTGTTAGCGTAACTGTACTTTTGTTTATTACAGTCAGAAAATAAGGCATCTGTTTGAGACAAGTCATTTGTAAGAAATTTAGGATGTTGTATGTTACGATCCTATTCACCCACTAGCATAAAATAAGAGTAGAAAATGAACGGATCAATAAATCAGTCATTAAAACACATGGACATCTGTGTTTTGTGTCCACTTTGGTCTCATTTTAATAATTCCCTCTTTTGTTAACGAGCACCATATTAGTGTTGAGAATAGAGGTCCAAAGATCTGGGTTTTGAAACCAGCCTTGATACTTTCCATGTGGAGATTGCCATTTCTCCCTGTGTACATGTAGGATTTCTCCTGCTGCTTCAATTTCCTCCAATATTTCAAAGATAACAATGTTCATCTAATTGTGAGATATTAATTGAAGGCATAAGGTTGAGTGTGGAGGTTGTGAATTACCATGCTTTGTAGTGGACTAACATCTCATCTAGGGTTGGTTCCAATTTTATGCCTAATGGAGCAGAAGCCTGCTCCCCAAAACCCTATAGTGAAAACAGTAGACTAAGAAAACAGATGGCTGGACCTTCCTGTTAGCAGGTAGTTTTCTTAATTGTGTCTAAACAGTTTTCTTTAAAAAATGAGGATTAACAAATGCCAAGATGTGTTGAAAATGACAACAGTACATTATCCTAAATGGGATCTAATTCTGCTCCAATCACTCCTGTGTATTTGTCAGCAAACTGCTAAGGGACTTGTTTACAGCTATATGACACATCGAAACATTGAATGCTAACATGTTAGATTAGGGATCTGGGTGGAATACAGCATCCAGGGCTGCAAGGTTAAGCTTTGTCTCCTGGAGAAAGCTGATTCAAATAGTGGATGGACAGATAGAATAAAGACCAGCAATGTCTGCACTCATCGGGGATCAAACCTGGGAATTCCTTCTTTAAAGGTAACATTATCTTCTCAGCCACTCATTGATTTGAATGATGAAATATTTTGTTTTAACTTGTGGTTTTCACTCAGCTATGTCCTGGCTTTCCAAGTTTGCAATTTTTTTTGGCACTCTTATTTTCTTGAGTGCAGGTGTTAAGTTAAAGCTATAGTTTTACAAAATAATTTAATGGCATTGTTTTTCTTTTCTGTTCGTGAACTTGAAAATCCATCCATCCATTATCCAACCCGCTATATCCTAACTACCGGGTCACGAGGGTCTGCTGGAGCCAATCCCAGCCAACACAGGGCACAAGGCAGGAAACAAACCCCGGGCAGGGCGCCAGCCTTGAAAATATAAGATCTAATCAGATGAACTGAGGAGAATAATGCTTGTGTTGATGTTCCTGTGTTTTTATTTAATGGTAAAGTTATCTGAAAAGAGCAATTGGATACTTCTACTGCAGCATTAATTCCCCTTGCTCTAAAGAGTTTTATTGGAGTCTTTAAAGTACATATTTGTGTGCATCTACTGACAGACATGTACCGTATAGAATGCCTACATTTAAAAATCACTACTTTTTTGTACAGATTCCCATAAGGCTCTTTGATTTCCCATTTAACACAACAGAAGCCAGTCTCTGGCCGAAATGAAATGTTCTTCGGAACACTAGATTTGTTTTATAGTTCACACATTCCTGCATGGTATGTTTTCACAGATGCAATTCCATGTGCTATCTTTCAAAGCTCAAGCATTATCCAAGATGTGACTGTGATCAAAGGTTTTAACGCTAAACTTGAGGAACTTATTTGGATCGTGCCTTTTTTTTCAGTAGGGTCTCTAAACATGACTTTCCATCTGTTAGCCTTATGTATCTTTAAGGTTACCTCCAAGACAAGTACTGTCCTGGCTGTGTACCTCCATTTTAGTTTACTCAGCTGGTACTCAATCCTGTTACCACAGATTTGTTTTTCCTTTGTAACATGTGTTAATGCTCTGTAACACACTTCAAAGCCTGGCTTTGGAAACCTCACAACAGGTTTGGAAAAAAAAGGGTAACTTAATATTTAAAAATAAATCCTATTATCTGTTGTATTAAGACAACAGTTCACAAAATAAAAGGATTATGAGCAATTAGCAAGCCATCCACATCACATTGCTAATATGATGAAGTTTAAACAGGAAAATAAAATTTGGATCTATACTTGATACGTAGGTGTAAGTGAAGGCAGCATGGAGATGAACTCCAGGTCTACCAGATTAATTCCTGGACTGGCAGTTGAATATGCAAATTCTCTCTGTGTCATTGCAAGTATTCTCCAGGTATTGTGCATTACAACCAAATTCCAAAAACCTGCACTTTAAATTTTTTTTAGACATTTTATTAGTTGGATCTCAGGCAAGTTAAGGGACTGGTTCAGTGTCACACAGTGAAGCTGTGTCAGGAACTAAATCACAATAACCAACCTTGTGGCATAAAACCCAGTGTCACAGCCACTATACTACTTTGGCCAAATGTCACTGAATGTAGATGTGTGTATGCCCTGCGATGGACTGGAAACCTTGATGGTGCCCTCTGCTGTTGGTAATGAATATGTAACAAAAATGAGGGTTAAATTAATGAATTAATGAATGGACTGATAGTGCAACTGAAATTCTGTAATGTGCCCTAATGAGATGGTAAAAGCTGGAGTTAAAAAAGGTTCATTCATTAGTCTTTTTAAAATAGAAGGACAGTAAGATCTAAAATTTTACATAAAAATCAAAAGTATATAAAGGTGTAGTACATAAAGCTACAGTTCCTCATTAGGCAGTTAGTTTCTTTTTGGTACACATTCATATACTTTACTAATAAGTGACTTGTTTTTGTCCAGTCTTGTTGATTACTTAGTAAGTAAACAATACTATGGAATGTTGTTGGTACTTATTCGGACATTTCTAGCACCTCATCCCCATTTCATGCATTCTCATGTCACAATTCTTATATCCAACCATATATATGAATTTGGCTCGTAAGATTTCTGTTTTATGCTTCTTTCTGTGTCTATTAAAACGTTTTTCAGTTCAGCAAAACACAATCAAAGGACAGCCATAAAGTGGAAGCAAATTAGCCACACAGACAAATGTTACAAAAACACCACTTGCCATTTAAGTCTTATGCTTTTTGCAAAAGGATGCCAAGATATAATTGATATTAGAGTCAACAGGAGCACTATGTCAGGTTCTACTTGACTCTGGCAGAAAAAGATGCCACACTGTTACACAACAGAAATACTGTGGCTGTGCCAGAAGCATAATATGTTTACTATCAAGGGAGTGGTAGCTAGTATCCCAGTAGCAACTACTTCTGGTGCAGCTGATTGTGGACAGGGGACAAATACAGGCAGGAAAAGAAATCTTCCAGTACAATAAATGACAATAGCAAGTATCTAGAATTGGCAAATATCTTCCTGGTAACTGTTATGATGGGGAGATATTTGGGGGGTTTGCCTGTTTATGGAAATGGAGAACTGGGTTCCAGGATTGACAGTTTCCTATATAGTCACTGCCACACTCGTAATAAATTGAATTTGACTGTTATATCCGTTCTGCATGTGCTAGGTGGATGGCTTCAGAGGTTCTAGAGGCTAATCCTTCCACACCAGGAGTTATGCCAGGGGTTCTCCTAGAAATAGTTCCTTGCCAGAGATTGAATGCGTGTGACAGAGAAAAGTATTTTGTTTATTATAAGCAAGCAAGTACATAACCCACCAGACAGACAGGTATTCAGCAAGTAAGTTTTTTATTCTGTGTTTTAACTTTTAACTCTTTTAAACTCTTTAGGTTTAGCCCCTTTCCTATGTTAACTCAAGAGCTTCCCCTTCTGGTCATATTTTCTATAAAACACTTGCTTTCTCACATAGGCACTATGTCAGCCCATCACATTTTTTATATATGCTTAAATGTTCCATTTGCAATGGTTAAAAAGATGTATATTACAAAAAGACATATTATAACATTTACCAACTTGCTTAAATTATTTCAGGATTATGCGGCATGAAGGCTATCCTGCCAGCTCTGGGTACAAGGAAAGAAACTGTCCTGGCAAGAACTCTATTACATCTAAGTATTCAGAGTAGGGATTCCTCATTTTTTAATAAATAGTTGTCTGGGACACATCCTCAAACTGTGTGGAAGCCACATATGACCTGCTCTTGTATTGATCTTTCTTTCTTTCTTTCTTTCTTTCTTTCTTTCTTTCTTTCTTTCTTTCTTTCTTTCTTTCTTTTATTTCCTTCAGAAGTCACATGACTGATGACAAACAGGGCCAATCTGGACTCACCAATTAACTTAAAATTGATATCTTTGGAGTTATGAAAGGAAAACCCATGCAAACATGAAGCTACTGAGCACATATGAAAAGAAGGTGATATGGTCTGGCCTAATTGTGTTCAAACAATATATTTTGCTGTTGTGGAAAATTACAAATTTAAGCACCAGAACCTTGAGCCATTAACCATTAAAAGGCAATGCATCCTTGGAAGAGACCTATTTCAGGCTTATTTAAATATGGTATAAAAAGCAAACAAATAAAACCAATAGCCTCGTATTTTCCCTACAAACACGCATCTATCCATCCATTTTTTCAATCCACACCCAAGCCCAGCAGGGACACAGGAGCTGGGGAAATTTACTTAGCATTATATTCTGAAAACAACCTTCCTTTTTATTAAAAACAAGGGTATACACTTTATCTGCCACCTGGCAATACCAGTGGCTTGTTCTTCTGTTTACAATTTTTTAGAATGTAATCCATCCATTATCCAACCCGCTATATCCTAACTACAGGGTCAAGGGGGTCTGCTGGAGCCAATCCCAGCCAACACAGGGCACAAGGCAGGAAACAAACCCCAGACTGGGCACCAGCCCACCGCAGTAGAAAGTAATTAATTTATTAAATGGAATATATTACTTTAATGTTTACAACTTTATTAGATTATATTTTTTTACTGTAAAGTAAAAAAAGCATGAACGCTACTAAAAACATAATTCAAGATTAAAGAACGACCGGAGAATTGAAACTGGTTTTACTTATGTATTGTTTAGTTTTTTAGTTAGTAAATAACAATTTTCTAGCATAACTGGTTTTCTTCTTTTGCATTTATAGCCTATGAAAACACTTTGTAAAAACAACTGACATCAAGTTTAATAGATTAGGTGACATTTTGGTATGATTGAGTTTATAGAAAATTTTGGCCTTGTCCTAAAATCGCATTTTACTGGAAAACTTAATTTATGCTGTTGGAAGCCTCTCAAACTTTAATAGTTCCTGCTCCAATAACTGGAATTATTTCTCTAAATATACTCTGATGTTCCAGCCTTTCTCAAATGTATTGCTTGCTAACTTATTTTGAACAACCGGTAGATCTCCAGATCATTCTGTGTTATCTAAAACCAGAAAATAACTATGCCTATTTAAAGGAGAACTCTCTAGCTAATCTGTTGTACAATATAGCCTATTCAGAACCAAAATAATCTTAAATCTAGATTTTATTAAATTTTTTTGGTTAAGTAAATTTATTTTTTGTCATATCTTTTACATATTGAAGTATGTTTTCAGTATATACAGTATGTACATATACAGTATATACTGTATGCAGTGTAAGACATGTGAGCCAAGGGAGCGCTTTGAGGACTCAGTACAGGTAAGAAACAGGAAAATAATGAATGCATTTACTTCCTTTCTTTCTCTAAACTTAGAATGGAGAATGACACACCAGAAGAACCATGATGTTAGTTGCACTTGGACCCCGGAAGTCCCATCCCCTGCCCTTCCACTATTTAATAAGCACTCAGATCTGAAATGAGTTTTCATTGATGGACCTTCTACCAGACAGGATAAATACTCCCTATGGGAAACAAACTTCTTAATGTTGAGGAAGCCACATTGTAATCTGGACAGTTTCTGCTTTTGAGTTTTTCTTTGGACTCTTTGATTTTTTTCATCTTATCAAATGGGGCATTCCAGCTTTGACTCCAAGACATTAACTGTTAGAGTCTCTATTTGTTACAACAGTAACTGTTGAATGATGAGTGGTCACTGTTATTGAAAGTTCAGACCTTGTTTAATACCAGCCATCCTACTTTCCAAACTACAGTATAGTGACTGCCGAGGTACACAAACAACAAAACATAGTCACTGTTCTACATCCTCTCTGTTTAGCTTTGTTCCTTAATTCAAAATACATAAACACATTTAAGAATTTAATACACTCGTGGCTAAAACTTTTGAGAGTGACACAAGTATTGGTTTTCACACAGTTTGCTGCTTCATTGTTTTTAGATCTTTTTGTCTAATGTATCAATGGTATATTGAAGTATAATTACAAGCATTTTATAAGTTTCAAAGGCTTTTATTGTCAATTACATTACGTTTATGTAAACAGTCTTAAGTTTCAGTGTTGGCTCTTTTTTATCAAGACCTCTGCAATTCGCCCTGGCATGCTGTCAATCAACTTCTGGACCAAATCCTGACTGATCACACCCCATTCTTACATAATCAATGCTTGGAGTTTGCCCGAATTTGTGGGTTTTTGTTTTTCCACCTGCCTCTTGAGGATTGACCACAAGTTCTTAATGGTCTGAGGAGTTTCCTGGCCACGGACCCAAAATTTCGATGTTTATTTCCCTAAGCCACTTAGTTATCACTTTTGTCATATGGTACTGTGCTCCATCATGCTGAAAAAGGCATTGTTCTTCACCAAACTGTTCTTGGATGGTTGGGAGAAGTTGCTGTCGGGGGATGTTTTGGTACCATTGTTTATGCATGGCTATGTTGTTAGGCAAAATTGTGAGTTAGCCCACTCCCTTAGCTGAGAAGAAACCCCACACTTAAATGGTCTCAGGATGCTTTAAACATTCGGAAAGGGGATTAATCAGAAAAAAATGTCTTTACTCCAGTCCTCATCAGTCCAATCCCTGTACAATTTTGCAGAATATCAGTCTGTCCCTGACATTTTTCTTGGAGAGAAGTGACTTCTTTGCTGTCCTTCTTGACTCCAGGCCATCCTCCAAAAGTCTTTGTCTCACTGTGCGTGCAGATGCTGGACTTTATTGCCTTCTTTACAACAATTGAACTTCTCTATTTTAACTCAATCAGCATGACAGAGTGATCTCCAGCCTTGTCCTCGTCAACACTTTCACCCATGTTGCCTCACCCACCACAATGACAAACCAACTCAAGATCAATTCACTGTATATATTTAAGATTAAGTTTTCAGAGACTTCCTGTCCATGTCACATATAGATGTTGATTTGAATTAGAAACTAAAACTGTCTTTAGAGGTTTATTTGGTACTAGAATATCACTTTGTATTTCAGAACTGTTTGAATAGGACTGTTTGTCTTCTTGGAATTGATTGGTTGGTGATTTAATCAAGGAACTGAAATCACTAGTACACAGTATGTTGTGGCTTTGGCTTAAGGAAATTTAAAATGTGTCTGATTTCTTCTGTACTCTACTCCTTCTGAATTATGTAGGACCTTCGTTTATCACAAATGTTCTTCACAGTTTCTACATGATCATGACCTTTTGAAGTCTGCATTCTTACAAATTCACCTTGAAACAATGGACTAATAGGTTTAGTGGTTTTGCCATAGACTAACTTCTGTGAGTGGCTCTTTCTTTGATAGTTGAGCTTTGACTACCTTATTACGCTTTGAGGTTGGCACTAACAGCTTTTTGCTGATTGGAAGAGTTGTTTATGTTTGTCTTGATATCAGTCTTTGAGCTAATTGACCAAGTGTCTGGTCACGGGGAATGTTTCAAAGGTTTGGTAAATTAAGGAATATATTAGCTCCAACTATTTTGGACATATCCACTAAATGCCTAGCACTGTGGACTGCTTGTTCAACCAAAGCCACAAGATGCAGCATACAAACAAAACAGCAAGAAGTTCTTTTTCTATCTGTGCATAGTGCATCTCTGTTTGAATCAGGGTACGAGATGCATATGAAACTGGAATGCCATCCTGAAGACATGCTGCACCAAGTCCATAGGCATCACAGGTGAGTGTCACAGGCTTATAGACATCATAGTATCTCAGTGAAAGTGGATTGGCAATTCTGTTTTTTTAAGGTATCAAATGCCTTTTGGCGCTGCTCCAGTCAACACCATTTTTTATCCTTATGTGTCAATGGTGCAGAAAGCTCATTAAGATTTGGGATGAATTTTCCTAAATAATTAATCATACCTAGGAAACACTGTAAAGATGTGGTATTCTCTTGGACTGGCATTTCATTGATTGCCGTTATCTTTGAAGAGTCTGGTTGTAGTCCTAAACTTGTGAAATGGTGACCAACGTAGGTGACTTACAGTTTAAATTTACGTTTTAAAGGATTTAGCTTGAGGCTGATCTCAGGTTCACAGTCTAGAACTTTCCTGAGATTTCTGTTATGTTCATTTTCTCTATTGCATCCAGCAAAAATGTCACCCACTATAATGCCACAAGGATATACAGCAAATATCTGTTCCATGTCATGTTGGAATACCTCACTGGTGGAACTAATCCCACATGGCATCCTCAAAAACCAGAGTCTCCCAAATGGTGTACTGAATGTTGTTCATAAAGAAAATCTATAATCCAGCAAGATTTGCCAAAAGGAGTTCTTGGCATCTAAAACTGAGAAAACAGTCAAATTTGGCATTAGTTCCACTACCTCCTCTACTGTGCATATTTGGTGATGAGGACGTCTAAGGGTTTTATTTAAGTCTCTAGGATCAATGCATACCTCAATGTCATCAGAGTTTTTCTTGTGGGCTGTGACCACAGATGACACTAGTTCAGTAGGCTCTGCCACAGAAGTAAGAACTGCATTGCTACTGTGATCTTACGTGTGCAATAACAACTGGGTCTATTTCATGGTTCAGCTTCATAGAATGTTTCTGGAAGCTTACCAATTTCATCTTTGAAGATGTTGGGCATATTCTTTAAAGATATCCATCCATCCATTTTCTAACCCGCTGAATCCAAATACAGGGTCACGGGGGTCTGCTGGAGCCAATCCCAGCCAACACAGGGCACAAGGCAGGAACCAATCCTGGGCAGGGTGCCAACCCACCGCATCTTTAAAGATATGATGTGAAAAAATGACATTTGTATTTAGATGGCGAACTTTTTTATTGAGTGAAATCAATCCCATTCTTAGGCTGTCTTCTAAGCCTAGTAATGACTGTACATTTTTCTTCTGACTATATAGAATTGTAAATCATGGATGTTACCTGCAGAATGGCAAGAAAGGACTATAGCGCCATCTGTCAGAATTTCTTTGCCGCTGTAAGTAACTAGTTTTGCACCCCTTGTTGATTCATGGTTCTCTCCAGTTTTTTGCTGACATGACATTACTTTTGAAACCAGTGTCTACTTTAAACTCTACTGGCTTCTCATTCATTTGTACAGTATAAAATATTTCAGTCTTTACTAACAAGTGCAAATCCATCTGTTTTCCTGACCACAGAAGTACCATCAACATAAAATGTTTCATGATTTGCAGAACTTTTTGAAATGATTCCTCTTTTTGCAATTGTGACACTGCTGACCACTGGCTAAGCACTTTTTCCCGTTTAGGTTTGGGACAGCGTCCACAATTGAGATAATAAAAAATAGAAGGTGGCGTGGCAATTTACTCTTATTTGGCCACATTAGTTTATCTTAGTTTTATGTTGCACACTGTCAACTTTTGCAGCAGCAGATAAGGCAAGTATACTAGCATGTTGTTTTGTGATTTCATGTATCTGGCAAATTTCAGTAGCTTTGCTTGATGTTAATTCATTAACACGTAGTAGAATTTTCCTCATTGCATCATATTAATGCCACATACAAGGCGGTCCTTAATTAAATTGTGATGTAGATCCCCAAATCTGCAGGTTTTTGATTTATTTCTTAAATCAGTAACATACACTTCAATAGTTTTACAAGTCTTTTGATTTCTTATATTGAATTTATGTCTTTCCATCATTATATTTGTCTGGTGGCTACACATTTCCCGAAATTTACACTTTAAACATTCTGGATCTTCGCACGTTGCAGCTTGAGCAATGCCACTGCAGTTTTCTCCCTCTCCTGTATAATAAATGCTGGGTGCATATATAAGAGCGTTCTCACTCAATACCCTCCGAGCCTGCCAAATTGGGAGGTATAAATGCTTGTGTGCGTATGTCTTTGTATGAATGTGAAGCCACTAAGATTATATATCATATTCTAGATCAAACGTGCCAATTCTCCACAACATTGCCATCAAACACCAGCAGCTCACCTCTACAAAATACTTCTGCCAGGCTGTCAATGTATATTCAATTACCTTGTGCATTTCAAACTCTTGTTGCACTTCGGGGATACTTAGTTACTGACGACTTCTTACACCATGTTGAATGACAAATGGTCACAGTAATAGAAAGTTATCACTAGCCTATTGTACACCAAATATAAATCGATCTGTATGCATAGCCAAACATTACTTAATACTGTCTCTCCTGCTTTCTTAACTACAGTGGCTGTCGAGGTTATATAAACAACTAAACATAGTCTCTATTCTACAGTAACTAACACTTAGATACTGGAGTTTTAAACATTCTTATTGCAAACTTAAAGCGAATTGCTCCAATTTAAACTTGCTTGAAGATTTCTAGTATTCACATTAATCTGACAGCAACTGTTCAAAATTAATTCCTGTTATGTTTTATACATGTTATCCTTTATACAATGTATACATTCTACAGCACGAAGACAGTCTTGCCAAAATGGGTTTGCCTTTGGCTTACAATTTGAAGTTTTACTGCACTTCTCTTCAAAAGTTACTATATGCTTAAACAGCAGCAATAACATACAGAATCACATTCACATCACATCACATCATTGAGCACAAGCCAAAAAAGAGCTTTCACAGGATATTTAGTATCACTTGGTTAGCTCTCAGAAGGGCTGCTCTAATGAAGAAAGAATGAAAACTTAGTCTAGATAAACTTAAACTGTTCCAAATTGCAAAAAATGTGTGGGAAACTTTGGTCAGCCAAACCTTTGTTCTTGATCATGAAACCAAGCTGACATATAGATATAAAAAATATCAACTGGCATATGGAAAAGCATACATTCTAAACCTATAGCCATCATAAGATCTACATTATTTCATGTGCAAGTTCTCAGAGAAGGTGCAACTAATGAATGTTTGAATTTTTGTGTCATCAGTTACTTATTTTTTACTGACCCACTGAAAAGCATTATGTGGTATTAAACAAAGCATGTACATGGGCACCAAATGCATTGTCATTAATGAATCTGGAAAAGCAACCATACAGAGTTTCACACGCACTCCATTGCAATGGGTGTACATAGGATGTAACACCTCTCAAAAAACCTTCCACTGGTATCAGTCTTCTGGTATTACAGAGACTGAAGGAAACACAATATGGAGAAGGTAACTAACTGACTGCCTTCATTCAGTCAATAGATAGCTAAGTGCTACAGTGGTGCCAAACAGGAATATCAAAATATCATAATACTTTGTTTCAAGTGTTTTAAAGTAGTCAACGACCCAATCTAATTTCAGTCCTGTCTTGAAAAGACCAGAAGTGTTGATAAGTGACCTAAGGAAACTCAACAGTAAATGACTAGAAAAACCAAGTCACAGAGTCTGCAGGGGGAGCTGAGCAGCAAGTATCTGCTACAAGTGCATAGTGTATACAGCTAGATATTGTTATATTTAAGGAATGGGTGTGGCCGTTGACAAGAAGTGAATGCTATCATGAGATGGTGAAAACCAGCTTCATCAGGGGAGACTGAAGATTTACCATGAAAGGAACGGGAATTGTGAATACACATCCTGCAAGTGTAATAGATTTTAGGTGCATTCATATATAATGTGAAAAGCACCTCCCAAAACTGTCATTTCTATTTGTCCGAGTGAAACAACTCATCTCCCACAATTCTCAAAGGAAATTTGTTTGGAAAGTTACATTTTTGATTAAATGCTTTCAACACAGAGTGCTGTAAAAAGCTTTGAAATTTCAAAACATTGAAAAACCATTCAAACCCATTGAAAAGTTAATAAAATAAATAAAAACAAGTAAAATAGCAAATTTGTCTGTCTTTGAACAGAAACATTTTGTGTGACTTTGATTATAGATTAGGTTCACATGGTTAATATTGTCACATGTACAGAGTACACTGAATGTTTACTTTATCAAATTTACCTTGAGAGAGGTTACTTCAACTTGTACATTCTATATATTGTCCTCTTTAACTGATCAAATAGCCACTACTGATAGCAAAACTGATCTCCAATACAAGCTAGTCTGAAGTAAATCATTACTCGCAGTCATGCATCATTCGATACTGCAGATACAAAAATTGCTAGAACCACTGTTTTTGGAACATTGGTATCAACTGATAATGAAAATATTGCTCCTTTGACTTCCCTAGCCAAAAGACCAGAGACAAAATGAGCAAAAGGTCTATAATCTTAAAAATCAGTTCACCAAAGAGATAAAGACAAAACACAACACACAACACAGAGTCAAAAGAATTATTGCTAAAGAAATTATCCACTGAAATAGCCTCCCATGGCTGAGTGTGGAATGGGTTGAAGTAATCTTACAGGAAATTCCTGAGAAGATGAGGCTCTATACAGGTCTCACAAGCTTAAAACAATCAGTGACATCCAGGCTCATACTTTCCCACCAAAAATTGTAAAGATTAGGTTATGTCCGGGCGAACAAACATTACTGAATCATGAGTCTAAAATAACACATCACTTCTCAGCGCAGGTGGAACAGAATTCTTATCTGATTTAGGATCTAGACTGGGGTCTAGATTAATAACAGAAGATTGTACTTGTGGTATTCAGTCAACTAACTCATTCGGTACTTATGGTAGAGTAGCTGCCAAGAACTTTTCTGGAGATAAAAGATTTTCAGATTCAAGGATGGTCTCCTCTGGATTGTGAAGTCTCGATAAAGCATCTACCTTTCTATTCTTTTCACCTGGCTAATAAGAAATCACAGAATTAAAGCAACTAAAAATAACAGCCAATGTGCCTATCTCAAATGTATCTTAATTTTGCAAAATGGTTACATTACATTTTTGTGGCTGGTATACACTACAAAAGGAAGTTTGGCTCCCTCCAACCAGTGATACCATTCTTCCAGAGCCGATCTGATTGTGAGTATTTTTCTGTTACCAACATCATGTTGTCAGTATTTTAGAAAAAAGTGCAAGGGTCAACTTTATTAGAGTCGAGGAAGCACTGAGACAGCACTGCACCTATTCCAATACTGGGCACAGCTACTTCGACTTCAAATTTACGGTCAATATCAGGATGTCTTAATGTTGAAGGAGTGGTGAAAAGTTGTATTAAAGTTTCAAAAATTTTTCATCCCTTGCTGCCCAAAGAAATTTTTGAATGGTTTCTTGGTTAAAGAAGTAACAAATGAGATTATGCTACTAAAGTTTTTAATGAATCGTCAATAGTAGTTTGCAAATCCTAAAAAACAAAGTGCCTGTTCCAAGCTTTTAGGTACCTACAAGTCTAGAATTGCCCCTACCTTAGTTTTACCCATGCTAACTCTGCAACTGGGAATTTAGTATCCTAGTAAAATATTTGATGATTGATTAAATTCACACAATACCTCTGAAATGTGCTTGACATGATGTTACAAATTTTTAGAAAATATCAATATACCATCTGTATACACCATAACAAAAATTCTCAGAACATCTCTAAAACAGTCATTAACATATAATTGAAAGACTGCAGAAGAGTTTGCTGTGTTCATAAAGTCAGGCTGTCATATTGCAAGTTGCTTTCTAGTCATTCCTCTCTTTTATATGAATTCGATTGTAAGTACTTATGTATGTCAAGTTTTGTAAAAACAGTCAAATCAATCACCTGATTTAGTAGCACGGAAATGAGTGACTGTGGGTAGTTGTTTTTCATTATTATTATTTAGTTCCTGGCAATTTATGCAGGGATAGAGTAAGCCATCCTTCTTCTGGTCAAAGAAAAACCCTGCTGCAATAGGATGTTAGAAGGTCTAATGAATCATTGCAATAAATAGGAGCTGAATATACCGTCATCACAAGCTTAATGTGAGGATCATTTGACTATTGCACCGTGCTGTCACCAGAGAAATAAGCTGCAGTTGATTGAACATTTTGCAACATGCTGGAGAAATACTGTAAACAAAAGTACAAGTTGGTAGTGCAGCAATCTATTAAATTAAAAAAGATGCTTGTCAAATCAAAATGTAACAAGTAAAACACTAAAACATTAGTATTAGTACATTAGATTCAGACTGTTGCTTTAAAATGAGTTCACCAAGAACAGCAGGACACTGTTGGAAACATGTTAACGGTAAATTTTATACACAGTTTATCTTCACATAGAGAACCACTGATACATGGATAAATTACCAAGTAATATGGTAGTATTTAGGAGATATGAGATGGATGAGATTCTTGAGTTTTGTTGGGCTGAATGACCTGTTCTCTGCAAAATTTTGCAATCTTCAAATGTTCTAGTCAATGACCCTCCATGACCAGCAACTAACAATAGAGCATCAATCAATGTAATTATTTACATCATTTGAATTGGAATCTGCTGTCTATGAAAGCTAGTCAGCTATCACAAGCCTATTTGGGGAGAGAGAGAGAGGGGGTTTTGGTTGGGAGCATGCGCTGATTACATCATGTTGCCGCACCCACCACACAAAGAACCACCCAGATTGGGACCCGAGGGCAGGCATGCAACAGGTGACACCTCAGCCCAACACTGGAGCAATGTGAGCTTTTTTTATAGTGGCTGGAGTGCCAATACTGCCATCAATCCACAAGTTTTACCTGTAAGTTGGAGAACCTGCTTGCAGGGCTGGATGAAGATTAATGTCATACCGAGGACGGAAGAATTGCGGGTTAAAGGCTACATATTTAATCAAATGAAATTGTAAACTACTGTTAAAAAGCATGTATTTAATTTAGTCTACTAATGCATATGACTGTATTATCACTAGAATTTTTTAATATGACTTTACTGTTACAAAAATATGAGAAGTGACTCTGATTACCTAAAAAATATAAAATGCTTCAACTAAGTCCTAGAATGCATCTGAATGTTATGTCAATGTATACATTGTATAACTTGATTATTTTATGTTTTGTTGTAATAGCCAGTGCTTGGGTAGTTTATATGTCATAACAAACTGAAGCAAAGAATCAGGCCTGCAGCAGTGCCTGTTGTTAACTGGTTCAGTATATATATATATAGAGGCAGATAATAAATATAAATAGCACTTTGACTTTTTTATTGACTTTCAGCATTCTCATCATTATGTTTGTTTTATAATAATGTACGCATAGTTTTAAATAAAGATTATTTTGTGGTTTGTTTCCAAGGTAGTGTACTACTGTATTGTTTTTATCTATAGGACTCTCATGGTAAGGTGCACATATTACTATACTGTACATATGAAAAAGTTTGGGAACCCCTCTCAGCCTGCATAATAATTTACTCTACTTTAAAAAAAAAAAAGATAAAAGTGGTATGCCTTTCATTTCCTAGGAACATCTAAGTACTCGGGTGTTTTCCGAACAAAGGTTTTTAGTGAAGCTGTATTTAGTTGTATGAAATTAAATCAAATGTAAAAAACTGGCAGTGCAAAAATTTGGGTACCCTTGTAATTTTGCTGATTTGAATGCATGTAACTGCTCAATACTGATTACTTGTTAAGTCGTGAACTTCATAGACAGTTGTGTCCAATCATGAGAAAATGTGTTTAAGGTGGTCAATTGCAAGTTGTACTTCCCTTTGACTCTCCTATGAAGACTGACAGCATGGGATCCTCAAAGCAACTCTCAAAAGATCTGAAAACAAAGATTGTTCAGTATCATGGTTTCGGGGAAGGCTACAAAAAGCTATCTCAGAGGTTTAAACTGTCAGTTTCAACTGTAAGGAATGCAATCAGGAAATGGAAGGCTACAGGCACAGTTGCTGTTAAACCCAGGCTGGCAGGCCAAGAAAAATACAGGAGCGGCATATGCGCAGGATTGTGAGAATGGTTACAGACAACCCACAGATCACCTCCAAAGACCTGCATGTACATCTTGCTGCAGATGGTGTATTTGTACATCGTTCTACAATTCAGCGCAATTTGCACAAAGAACATTTGTATGGCAGGATGATGAGAAAGAAGCCCTTTCTGCACTCAAGCCACAAACAGAGTCACTTGTTGTATGCAAATGCTCATTTAGACAAGCCAGATTCATTTTGGAACAAAGTGCTTTGGACTGATGAGACAAAAATTGAGTTATTTGGTCATAACACAAAGCACTTTGCATGGCGGAAGAAGAACACCGCATTCCAAGAAAAACACCTGCTACCTACTGTCAAATTTGGTGGAGGTTCCATCTTGCTGTGGGACTGTGTGGCTAGTTCAGGGACTGAGGCCATTGTTAAAGTCGGGGGTCGGATGAATTCAACCCAATATCAACAAATTCTTCAGGATAATGTTCAAGCATCAGTCACACAGTTGAAGTTACGCAGGGGTTCGATATTCCAACAAGACAATGACCTAAAACATAGTTCGAAATCTACAAAGGCATTCATGCTGAGGGAGAAATACAATGTTCTGAAATGGCCGTCACAGTCCCCTGATTTGAGTATCATCAAAAAATCTATGGGATGATTTGAAACAGGCTGTCCATGCTCGGCAGCCATCGAATTTAACTGAACTGGAGAGATTTTTTATCGAAGAATGGTCAAAAATACCTCCATCTAGAATCCAGACACTCATCAAAGGCTATAGGAGGTGTCTAGAGGCTGTTATATTTGCAAAAGGAGGCTCAACTAAGTATTGATGTAATATCTCTACTGGGGTGCCCAAATTTATGTAGCGGTCTAATTTTGTTATGATGCATATTGCATATTTTATGTTAATCCAATAAACTTAATGTCACTGCTGAAACACTACTGTTTCCATAAGGCATGTCATATATTAAAAGGAAGTTGCTAGTTTGAAAGCTCAGCCAATGAAACAAAAATCCAAAGAATGAAGAAGGGTTCCCAAACTTTTTCATATGACTATATGTACTTGTTTAAAATGTTTTTAAAAATTTTGTGGAGGAAGATGCTATTGAGTTAAGCATACACAAACTAATGGAGTGGCCACTAATTTCTTCAAATATATAGGCATCTTCTATACTGAAGGTTATCTTTTTAATTACATAGATCCCTGCCTTTTAGGCTAGTGATGGATAAAGCTGTAAGAAGGAATAAAAATTGGCTGTTACATGTGATTATCATTTAAACTTATTGTTTAAATATAGCACAGTGGCTAGGAGCTTTGTATGATTTAGAATGAATTAAAGCAAATTGCAGCAGTGTAATAAAAAAAAGGAGTCTATACTACTGACACACTTTTGATGCTTCTCAATCAGAAACTAACATTAGGTGTAGATCATTAGTGGTTATACTAAGTCTCATTATGATCATCCAACAGAATACATTACATTCATGATATTACAACTCTATGATCATTTTAAATTCTAAGATGTATGCTTGATATAATTTTCATGATGAAATGCATTAATGTATGTATTAAACATGTTGGGGCACGGTTGTGCAATGGCAGCGATGAGCTGTTGCCCCGTCCAGGGATTGTTCCTGTCTTCCTCCACAGCTCCAAGATGATAGCTCTTGGAAATCTAAATCATCTTAGAAGCCAGTCATAGTCACCTGTAAAAGCGCACTCTCTTCTATTGAACTGAATTGAATTCCTTTATTGTCATTGTATGGTACAATAAGATTCAATATGCAACTCCTCAATAAACTTATTTTCCTATAAAATGATAAAAAATACAATGAAAAATATACAATATTAAAGCATAAGTATAATATATACTGTATACACATAGATTGCAGATAGCACAAATGGTTCATAAAGTGGCATTCTATTCCATGCACCATTATACTGTTACAGAATGATAAAAATCAAGTGCCTTAAATATGATAAAGTCCATGTTATGGATGTGAACCTAAAAAAGAAAGGGAGACCACACAGAAACAGTACCACTGCTTTGATGTTGGGTAAAGACTGTTTACAAAACTGAGCAGAAAAGTGTGTATGCATGGTGTGAGGCTGCTGTAAAAATGTGCACATCTTTATGCCAAGTTTAGCTTTTATACATCTCGAAATGAGTGTGAAAATGGGCATACTCAACACTTTTGAGCATTTGCACTGTTTATACATGAGGCCCTTAGAGAGCACTTTAGCAGCCAGGAGATGTGTCAGGGGTCCATCGGCCTAGGTACATGTTTGCCAGGGACAATGGGCACATGAGTTGCCTCTGACCCCGGGTTAGTAGAGTGAGGCAGAGAGAGGACTGCCTGTATGAGCAGGCAAAGGGATGAGGCAGCTGCAAAATGTGTCCAAAGTGTTCACTAAATGCTGTGACTGTGAAGAGCAATCTCCAAGCTGCTTTTTTGCTGGCCCCTGTCCTGCCCCTTCTGACAGTTTAACATGTGTATACATTTAATGCTTTTGTGGTTGGTAGAATCATGGTGTGCATTGGGAATTTTTGGGTTACAAAAAGTGTGGTACCACAGAAATAATTGAAAGACACTTCACTACCTACACATTTGCTCCTGGCATGCTAAAAAGATCTCTGTAGCTGCTATCTTGCTTAAAAACTGACACCATGCATTAGTTGGATAAATTAGTAAAGATACTGCAAACTTGAGTCATGGATAGAGATAATTATTACATATCTATTTTTTAGAATTTTATCATTATATTAAGGCAGTCAGCACTGTAAACCACCAGACTGGCGAGTTAAATACAGAGGTACTGGAGACTTATTTTGGCTTTAGTCCCACTCAAAGATAACTTATTTAGCACTTATGTTATATGACGGTGATTTGAGTTATTTACAGAAGTATGAAATAAAAACAAGAGAGTGTAATTTTTACCTCTGCAACTTTTCTCTAGCATTGCATCCGGACACATATGTCAGTACATATAAATCAAGAGAATGAACACCAGTGCTACATATTGACTTGTGGTGTATCGTTGTGAACCGTGTAATACAAAATGTTAAACCTTCAAATGAAAATTTTATTTCATAAAATTTTTAAAAATAATATATAATTATGGTGTTTTTTTGTATATAATTGTACATAATTTTTCAGGTACACACTTAACTTATTTGAATTATTGTTTCATAACAATAAAAAAAAAAGAAAAAGCCACCCTGACCAAAGCACTGCCTGAGGTGTTTGCCTCATTGCTGGCCATGGATGCCACAAACTTTTACTGTATTAAACAGGCCACATTAATCACAAAAATTAACACTTTAACTTTCCCAGGCCTACTTAATATCCAGTCACCTCAACAATGCTGAAATTAAGGAAACAACAATTGGTAAATAATGAAGGGATGAATTGACCAGCAGAAAAAGAGCATTGTATTTTCAGCCACTGTTAAAAATAGAGACTTTGAAACAATTAAACAATAATCGTAAGCATTTCAAATAATCATCTATAAGATAAAGTAAGAGCTAATCTGTAAAACAACTTTGTGTTCATCTACAAACCTAGACTTTCAACATCTGTTACATAAAGCAAGAAATAAACTATTAGCATTCATGAACACTTTAACAAGCAAAATGTTAATTAATGCATGTTGATGTAGAACATACATTTAAGACTAAATTGTTAATACAATTTTAAATAAAGGCAAATTATCTTTTTAAAATACAAAAGTTGGTCATGCGGTGTTCATTCAACTTTTAGATAGATAGACAGATCTTTATTTTCATTGTCACTTGTCAAGTAGTTTAATATTACGCCAGCACTGCATTCAGTAAAAGAGAAACCACAAAAGTTCTGATCTAGGGTAGGTTTAGGTTTAGGTTTAGTTTATTTATATAGCACATTTACAACAGCCACACGACTGACCAAAGTGCTGTACATTTAAAAACATCAACATAAAATAGAAATATACGATTTAGCCAAAAGAAGCACAGCAGAAACACATAAAAATAATTTGTATAAATATATCTATACATATACATATATCTACACATACACACATCTAGGTAGGCAAAATAAAGCCTAGTAAGCCAGAGAAAACAGATGTGTTTTTAAAATAGATTTAAAAATAGTCAGACTAGGAGCCATTCGGATTTCAATAGGCAGATCATTCCAAAGACAAGGCCCAATTACCGAGAAAGCACGGTCACCTCTACGCTTGAGTCTGGAGTGTGGAATTAAAAGAAGGTTCTGATCACAGGATCTCAAACAAAAGAAATTTAGCAGCTGCGTTCTGGACCAATTGAAGACGGGCAATTTGGGATTTGGAGATGCCATAATAAAGAGAGTTGCAATAGTCGAGGCGAGATGTAATAAAAGCATGTATGGCCATCTCAAGGGTCTTGTCAGTGAGATAAGGTTTAATTTTTGCAAGCGTGCGAAGCTGATAAAAGCTAGATAAAAGCTAGATCCGACCACGGCAGAGACTTGTTTGTCAAGTTTTAATGAGTCATCTAACAGGACACCCAGATTCCGAACCTGTGAAGACCTGAAAGCTGATAAAGGTCCCAGGTCAAATTCTGGGGCCTTCATATGTTCAGAAGGGCCGAAGACTATCACCTCAGTCTTCTCTTCATTTAAAAATAAGAAGTTTTGGGATAGCCAAGATTTAACTTCATCTAAACAAGATAACAAGGCATTCATAGCCAGGGGATCATTTTTCTTAAAAGGTAAATAAATTTGTGTGTCATCAGCATAAAGGTGAAATGATACCCCATGATTTCTAAAAATAGAGCCTAGAGGTAGCATATACAGAGAAAATAAAGTGGGAGACAACACAGAGCCTTGAGGAAGACCACAGGAGAGAGAGGACGTCGAGGAGGAGAAGTCTCCTGGCCTAACCACGTATTTCCTATCAGATAAAAATGACTGAAACCATTTTAAAACTGTGCCAGAAAGACCCACCCAGGACTCTAGTCTATTTAGTAATATCGAATGATTAATAGTGTCGAAAGCAGCTGATAAATCTAATAGAACAAGGACCACAGAATCCCCCGTATCAGTGGCTAAAAAGATGTCATTTATGTAGGGATAATGTAGGGTAATAACATGTAGAAGAAAAATCTTCTTATAAGACACTGTAGACCAAAATAAAGCTAGAATTATGACTCCACATCTACACAAGGACCAAAAAAGGTTAAAATGAAGATTTTACATGATTTGCTTTCTAACTGTAAAGCTATTTTAAAAATGTAATTTAAAAAATCTAATCAGATACAAACATAAAAGGAATACAACTAAAGAATACAAAGCAAAGAAAAAAAGAAATGCATAAAGCTTTAAAAACAGATTTTTCTTAAGCCATCCAGCAGTTCTTATATAGCTTTAGGTTATGAAGTGTACTCAGAAATAAAGATCTTCTGTTTTTATTCACAACAGCACAGTTGCTCATAAAATGTTTATTGCTGGACATGACTAAAATTCTTTGAAGAAAACTCTATTTGATATATGCCCTGCACCAGAAAAACAGCAATACATAAATCCATTGATGCAGACATCCCCCTCACGGAAGTTCAGAGAGGCTTGATCACAACAACACCAAAGCATCAATAATTTTCCTGTGAAGCAAAAAAAACCAGGAGGCAAACATATACCACCAGAGATTCAATAATGCAAAACTAAAGCTACCATTTGGGACCTGTGCAGTTTTGTAACAATTCTGCTTCGATGATGACAGCAAAGCAAAGTTATAAACAGGTAAATAATACATTACTCTTCCAAACATGACAATAGTTTAGAACTGAAAAAAAATGAGTTATGTTGAAATGCAAGGTTTCTATTCCTCACAAATCAGAATTCAATAATATGTTCCACTAAATCTTCATAAAGGCTCAAGTACATTTCATAAACAAAGTCTGAATAATTCAGTATTTTAGACACTTTAATGGGAGTGTACTAGACAGGTCCAGAGGCAGTAGGGTTTTATTTATTTTTTTATTTGCTGTTTGGTATTTTTATTCTAAGATCTTTCTTTACTTGTGTTTTGAAATAATAAATCCTTATTTCTGGTGCACTTATTTGGGAAACTTGAACTTTTATTCCAAATTGCCACATTCCAAAGATGTGTACTTCAGGAAAAATGGCAATTCCAAATAGGTCTCATATAAGTATTTGTGGGTGTAGTGGGGTCTACGCTGGACTGGTACTCTGACAAGGGTCAGTTGTTGTCTTGAGCCCAATGCTTCAAGAATGGGTTCCAGCTTTATTTGAATTAAGTATGTTTGAAAATGGGTATAGAAATAAATGGATATTGAGAATATATAAGCTGAACTCATTCATAACATAACATTCAAAAATGCTTAATTCAATATGAATTTAGGGTTTGGTTTACGGTTAAAATCAACATCACAGGATGTTGACTCTGTCCTAAACACCACTGGGTCCAAAGCAGGAGTACTCCTGAACATGACACTAGTCCATCACAGGGTCTTCTCTTAATTTAATGTACTGACTAGACTTGGAATCAGGAGATATTGTACATTGAAGACAGTTAAAACCAGACAGCAAGAAAGTTAACAAATCATCAGACAGAATTCTTAATAAAGGAACAGACTCCTTAACACCAGGCTGCCCCCTGGGACCTTCCACACGGCCTCAACCTCCTCTACAAAACAGAACTTTTATACATGAAAACCACTATCCTGCAAAGAACTGAAAATCTCATACTGACCTCTAAGGATTTATGAAACATTCTGACCTGTCATTGTTTACACACGTCTTAAACAACTATTATCATACACTGATAATTTCTGTATTATCTATATCTATTATTTATTATTTATTTACTTATTATATTACATATCTTACACATCAATATTGCTGCTACTTGTTTGTCCTATCTTTGCACAATGTCTTGTCTTGTTTGTTTGTGTTTTAATTATAAATTTTAAAATTTTTATTCTATTTTTAATTTACTATTTGCACATCATGTTGTTACACTGTGGACCCTGAGCTTCGCAATTTCGTCTATCTGTATACTTGTATATGGTTGAGATGACAATAAAGTTCACTTTGACTTTGACTTTGACTTTGAGCAAGGTCAAACCAGAGTAGAGCATTATATGGGAGGAAAAACTGAGGTCAAGGACAGAAAAGGGTTCATAACGATGAGACATTCAGCACACACACTAACATAAATTAGTATTTTCTTTTTAGATTGAATTAAGAAACTTGGACAACCAGGATATACATGATGTTGATCTTTATTCTGTCACAGTAATAATACACTACGGTCATGACAACCAAGCAAACACAATTCGGAAAATGGCAGCTTCAACAGAAAAAAACAAATTGCACCATGAGTGAATGTGATTCGTTTTAACCACTGTTAAAAATGCTTCTGATTCAAAAACAAATGTGACAACTGGATTCTTTGAGCTTTTAGAGACAAAGAAGAAACTTAATAAATAAAAACAAAAGCCAGATCATGACAAAAAACAAACAAGTCTTTAGGGTATGGGAACAAAAACTGAAGTACCTGGGTGAAATGACAGCAACCATGCAGAACTAAACACTAATCATCACATATGTCCTTGGACAGTCCCATGACCAACTATAGTGACCTGACTTTTTCCTAAAAGAATATTAGATAGCTTATTTTGGTTATGTACTCTATGAAAGATCACAATGAGTGAAAAATACAGCACAGCAACTCCAGCTAACACAGAATATGATTAATGTTGTTTTCTGTAAATTTTAGAGTCAATTAAGCTTTCTGTAAAATTAAACATAATAATAATAATTCTTTACATGTATATAGTGCTTTTCTCACTACTCACGGCGCTCTCCACACAGGGAGGACCCAGGAAGCAAGCCCATAATCTCCTTAATGCAAAGCAGCAGCGCTACCACTGTACTACCTGCATGGTACTGAGTAGTTCTGATAGGAAATTTTAGCCATATATACTGTTGTTTGTTTCTGTTTTTATTTTGGTTGGCAATATTGATTTAAAATGGAAAGTACATGATTTGAGGGGATGTAAATGGCTTCTCTCTTGCCTCTTCTGCGGGTTTGCATTCTAGCTCTAGTACCAACACAGTAAATGTGAAAATATATTTAAATAGTACATAAATGAATTATATGAAGTCGCCTAACCCTCCATTGAGTCAGTGCCTTAATGTGAGCAATGCCATCGGGAGTCATATCCTCCTGGTAGGACCACCCATGGTGGTAAAGTCCTGACTAAGACTGACTCAACTACCCACACCCCATCCCACCAAGGATCCATCCAAAGTGGTGCAACCTCGTCATTTTGCACTTAGATTGCCATGTGGATTCCCAACAGAAAGTGAAGCGGTGTAATTGAGGATTGTGCACCCTCACTACCACCAATATCAACAACGCCTTTGCGCAGACTCTTCCTTCCATCTATCTTCCTCATTCTTTCGACCTGCATTAAAGTGATGGTGTATGTTCTTAGTATGGAACCCACATATATGACAGCGCTGGTGTAATTGGCGTTTAGAGGCACACCCAGGGCAAGTGCCTTGTCTGTGTCCTGCCGATGTGACTAGGCAGTCTTTTTTAAGGATAAGACTGCCAGCCCCTGATGGTTTAGGTGTCCTAAACAAAGTTTATCCCATCTGTACTCGGCCAGGAAAATGTACCTGGTGAGTTACTCCTCTTAATGTGGTCAAAAAAATACAAAATCTTTTACCCTAGCTTTTTGGAATGTCCACACACTCATGGATTTACTGACCATCCACCTCAGAGAACAGCCCTCATAGCCTCAGAGCTCCAACACTACAACACTGTGCCCTGAGTAAGACCCGTCTTGCTGATGAAGGATCCATCATTGAAACCACAGTCAGATATACTGTACATTCTTCTGAAAAAGCCAACCAAAGGCAGAGATGCAGATCCATGGAATCAGCCTTGCTATCAAGAATGAACTCCTACCAAAACCCCAGAGTCCCCTGTTGGTATAAACTCACGCTTAATGACCCTGTGGCTTCCATTGACAAAAGATATACATATGACAACCATTAGTGCATATGCTCCTACTCTGGATTCAACTGAGGAAGAAAAGGACAACTTCTATGTTTCCCTTGATAAAACAATCTGAATGTTACTGCTTCAGATAAGATTGCTTCACTTGGAGACTTCAACACATGGGTTGGAAGGAATTCTGATATTTGGAATAATGTGACTGGGAAACATGAAACTAGAAACATGAATGCCAACGGGCTCCGTCTCTTATTCTTCTGTGTGTAGCACCAACTACCTATTATCAAAACAATGTTTCAGCTCCCCAACAAACACAAGACTGTATATGATTGTCCATCAACATGATCTTAAGGATGTCTTGATCACACATGCAATGCGAGGAGCAGAATGCTGGACAGACCATAGATTTGTCCTGTCCATCCTCCATGCTGTACTTAGAGCCCCCCAAGCCACGCCTTAACGTTGCATCCCTTGCAGCCATCGAGACCAGAAACACATTGACAAGTCATCTTCATACCCAGGTTGAACACATCCAGATCCCAACCACGGATAGTGACACCAATCCTAATGCTGATGAACTGTGGACCTTGCTGTTTACAGCCCTGCAGTTCTCCTCTAAGAAAGCCCTTGGATTCTCCAAGAGGAAGAGTCCAGACTGGTTCAAAGAGGCCATAGATAAGATTCTCCCCCTCCTGGAGGCCAAGAATGCTACATTCCAAGTTCATCTTGCAAATCTGTCATCAGCTTCCCTCCTGCAGAAGTGGAAAAAAACTAGATCAATTACACAGCACAGGCTCTGTGAAATCCAGAACAACTGGTGGGTTAACAAGGCCACTGAAATCCAACACTACGCACATGAAAAAAAGACCTATGAGTCCTACAGTGCCGTCAAGGAAATGTATTGTTCTTCTTGACATAATGTAGCTTCAGTCTGGACTGCAAATGGCTTGACACTGCTCAAAGATAAGCAACAGATCTTGAATCGTTAGGCAGAGTACTTTCAAGAACTGCTGAACCAAATGAACCTACGAATCCTTCAATCCTTGAGAGAATTCCCACACTCCCCCAGGTCTCTGAACTAGATGAGTGTCCAACTCTCCAGAAAGTACAGACGGTCATTCCAAGCCCTTAAGAACAAGAATGCTGCTGGTGAAGACATTATACCTGTCAAATATATAAATATAGGAGACTTAATCTTCTAGTTAAATTAACCGATTTTTTTCACTCTGTGCTGAACACTTTGTAAAATTCATGACTCATGAAGACATGCTACCATTATCGCCATTTACAAAAAGAAGGGAGATTAATTGGACTGTGGCAACAGTTGTGATATCTCACTGCTGGATGTTGCTGGGAAAATCTTTGGCCATGTCATGCTTCTCCGGCTACTTCGTCATGTTGCAGACAGAGTACTTCCAGAATCACAAGCTGGCTTTCATCCCAAATGCCGCACAATTGACATGATCTTCGCCATCCGCCAACTCCTAGAGAAGGCTTGGAAACACCAGCGAGACATCAGTTTGCGATTGTCGACCTGCAGAAAACATTTGACATCATCAACTGTGAGATGCTTTGGGAAATACTCCGTAAGTTTGGATGTCCTCCAAAATTCCTCACTATGCTCCATCTCTTCCATGAAGGAATGAGGGCGAAGGCCCTTGTTGGCGGGGAAACATCTGCTCCCTTCAAAATCACTGTTCGTATCAAGCAAGGCTATTTCCTAGCTCTGGTGCTTTTCAACAATTACCTTGTCACTGTCACTCTTCTCTCCAGAAGTGCATTGGATGCCACTGATGGAGTGCGGATCCAGTACCAACTGGATGGCAATATATTCAAAATCCGAAGATTATCAGCCCACTCAAAAACCTCCTCGACAATCATTTACAAGCTCCACTATGCTGACAAAGTTGTCGGCAGAGCTCTTCACCCGGAAAGCCTTCAGAGGATAGTTGAGTCTTTATACCTATTTACCTAGCCTGTTCTTGGATGGGCCAGTAAATCAGCACCTCCAAGACAGTGACACTTCAGATTGCCTTCCAGTACACAGATCCTCCAGCAGACGTCAAGACTGGCAACAAGACACTGGGGAGCTCACAATTCTTCACCTACCTTGGAAATATAATATCTATTGATTCTTCTGTGACTTAAGAAATTGGGAACCGCCTTCAACTAACTCCCTCTACGTTTGGCTGCCTGCACAAGCGTGTCTTTTGTAACTGAAATCTCTGCATGGCAAACAAGGTTGTGGTATATCACACGGTATGTATATTAACACTCTTTTATGGATGCGAGTCCTGGACACCCTACCACAAGCAAATCCACACTCTAGAAGCGTTCCACATCCGCTGGCTCCAGGAGATCCTGGGCATCACTTGGGAGGACAGGATTCCACACATTAAAATTCTGGAACGCTGTTCATCAAAAAGCACTAAGGCCATGCTGCTCAAACATGTCCACTGCTGGACCGGGCAAGTTATTCAAATGGATGAGTCCTAGCTTCCCTGAATGGTCCTGTATGGTCAGCTCGCTGAAGGATCCCGACCTCAAGGTGGATCGAAGAAACGCTGGAAGGACTACTTGAAACGTTCTCTCAAGGCCTGCTCTATTCCACAAATGAGAACCTTGCTGAAGGCCGCATGCTTTGGAGACAGACGATAAATGAAGGAATCCATCACTTTGAACAACAATGGATACATCAACAAGAAAAGAAGAGAATGGCAAGACTTCACCAAGGAAACCAACCCACTGCACCTGGGGGGCAATTCCCTTGCCCATCGTGCCCCTGGGTCTGCCTTTCCTGAATTGGCCTGCTCTCCCAACAGTGCACACACAGGAGGGGAAGTGACGGAGAAGAACAAATGGATGGACAGAGGCATTGTTGGATCAACGGTCAGCTATGATTGACTGACTGAAGTCACCTAACAGCCCTCTCCTGAGCACCCTGCGTAAAGCTAAATAATACACTGACATTTTTTTCTGACCACTTAGCTCATAAAAGACACCATTAAAACTATGGTACACAACCTAGAAATTCTTACTACTTTTGAAAGCTGCTGCTACTTGAACTCACAGCACTATTTAGATAATCTAGAAAATTAGCAATAGAACAGCATCTTAAGATTAGCTGCAAATTTTCTTTTTTTACATGTATTATTCAAAAAGATGAATAGTTTTAATGCTAAACAAAACAAGTTGGAAATTATAAATGTATTCCTGACAGAAATCAAAGCTAAAAATGACATTCATTAACAAACCAGTCTTGTATAACATGCTTATTCAAGACTGAAATCACACAGCCACTGTTACAAATCATGTACAACAGGGAAAAGGTAAGTGATAGTCTGAGATAAAGCTGGACTACACAAGATTATTTGAAAAACACATCATAGCTGCAAACACTTCCAACTAATATACAGACACGCAGTTTAACTAAAAGAGCATACTCATTTGTTAAGCTAAATACCCTTCTAACTCTCTCACTTTCAAGAACGCAAGTTGCATAAAACATTCTCATGTTCAAGTCATATCTCCTTGCAATCCATATAAAGAAATAAAAGTATGGAGGAACAAAGCATTTCAGCACTGAATGCAAATAATGCACTAGAAAATAAATTTATAAGCAGACAGAATTCTGTTCTTATACTTTGACTTAAAAAGTTATTAAAATGTTTATCATTAAGTGTGCAGAGACAGAAGGTCACAAACAATCACAGCTTGTCAGCCCAGTAAATGAAACAGTACCCTGCACAGCCAATATACAAACAAGTGGAACAAATATTGACTTGCTCGGAGCAAGAAACTCATCAGTAACTAACACAAAAAAATAGATCTTGTATTATTAAAAAAAAAGGGTTTGAGAGAATTATGAAAAAAAACAAGAAAATATTTTAAAATATTGTGAGTTGTGTTGTATGTTTAACTATACTTGTGCATTTCAACAGATTTAGGGAGTCATCTGGACATATCCCATACATAACTGATCTGCATTTGCATAACATTCAGCAGATGGTGTTGGGCATGATTTTTGACCGTGAAATAGTTTAGCATTTTAAGCATTCCGCCTAAGCATACTCCCACATTCGGATCTGCCACTTTACTCCATCCAAGGTATACTCATTTAATTGGCTATGTGATGCACTTCAGTTAAAAGCAGCACTTGTGAACATACCACTGCTTGCTTTTTCTAGGTCACATACTCTTTTTTTAATGGGGAAATTAATGGTATGTGAAAATTAACTTCACTATTTGCAATTAAAGAGTTTGTTTCAGACAAGGTAAATGTCTGGTTGTCACTTTGTGTTTTAATCAATGAAATGAAATGCTCATGGGTCACTTAATATACATACAGTACTAATTTTAACTGATAATATTACAAGTAAATGTGTTTTTTATAGACATAAAGAGTGTGTTTCTTTGCAAAACATTGAATCTGATGCACCTGTTTTCTGACATGATGCAACAGAATACAATCCATGCTATGCCATCATTGCTTCACAATGTGAAACATTATAAGTATAGTGTTTTGCTATTTACTGTAATACTGCAAACAAGCACTGAACATAAAACTTACATGTTGGTTTTGCTGGTATGTGTGTATGCATCAATATTGACAGCTGTTTATTAGATAGATAGATAGATAGATAGATAGATAGAGCTATTTTTTTCAAACTTGCATGTGTTAGCAATAGATTTTCACAAATTTGTGTCCTGAATCCTTATTATGAATAAGTGTAAATAAATTTGAAGAATTTATTATGAATTACTTCTATAGGGTGGCTAATTAAAAAAAATCATTAATTGTCAAAATTTTTTAAAATAAATATCTAGTATTCTGGAACAGTCTATTCCAAAATTTTGTATAAAATGTCTTTAATTATCAAAAATAGTCTTATGATTGGAGATAAAGTTGGCATGCATATCATCAGAAAAAACTGTTTCCTGTTATAGATATAAGGATTGGTTCTTTTCAGACATCAATACAGCCAAGGACATCAAAGAGATCGTGTTGCTGAAGCTGCAGGAATTATGGGGCCTAGAGGCAGCTGGACAGGATTACGCAACACCACCTGCCAAAAATCCCTGGAAGGACCTGCCGAGTAGTAGATTGGAGTGTACGCTTAGTAGATTGCAGATGCAAATGCAGCGGCATCAATGCACTGTGTTCTAGTAGCTGCTGCCATACAGTTTCTCGTTCACACAAACCATTTAAGTACTGGTCAGTTAATAAACTGCAGTTCCTCATTTTTGCTGCAGATGTCAAGGAAATAAGTTTAGCCTCATGCAGTAGTGTAGAGACTGAGACATTATTTAGTGTAATTGTCACAAATTGTAACTGAAAACAGAAAAAAAGCTTACAACTGAACATGCAAAGATGCTTTTGTTTATCAAAAGGAATCTGCCACTTACCCTCCCAAAACAGTCCTAGATCTTTCCAGTGGCAGGAGTTCCCCAATGACATTTGATCTGTATACTTATATACTATAGATACTACTTATATATAAGCTACCTGAACACAAGTCAGGGATTGATCATCCCTGCTTTTGCTAGGGTGTATGATGATGAAAAACTCAAAACACCCAATGACCCCCCGTTACATCACAGCTGATGTGTATAGGTTGCACTGTAAGGTGTGTGTTAAAATCAGTGTGCCACTAAGCTACCTATCTGAAAAAAATGGGATACCAGTAAGAGAAAATGTTCTTGCTATGTCTAGTCAAATTCCAGTGAACACTGTATTGTACTATTACAGAAAAATGGCATCAATGCCTCCCTATTTTTAAACTACGCGCTGGATAAAGTTATAAAACAGCGACAGCACCATTGGTTGAAGCTTGATTGTTGCTGTTCAATATCTACCGCATTTTCTTTTATGGCAAGCCAAATCTGACTTTTTAAAAGAACTGCTAAAATAACTAGTGGAGACCAGAATGACGATCAAGTGCTAATTTTCTTATGTGCACTAAAATTTACTTGTGACTGTTGTTCTAATATACCACTTTTCTGTGCATTTAACAGATGCTGGTTTCAAAGAGTTTTTAAAGCATTAAAAGTTAATTTAAATGCATTTTTCCTTAGTGTTTGGGTGTGGGTGTACAAGTATGTGCAGAGTACATCAGTTTCGTAGCAAACACTATACAGATTAGCTAAGTCATTTGTTCGAATAAAGCAAAATAACAACTGTAATGCTTTATTGTCATTCAGTTCAAATTATTTTATTATTACTCTTGTTCCTACTGAAGTTATTTATTCATAAATTTTATTCACTGTTAGAGAACCAAGTGGTGAACATTTGAAATTGCGAAACCTATAATCATAAATGTTAAAAAGCTTGAAATCTGGGTGATCAGACAAGATTTACAGAAGAGGGCAATGCAAAATCCAGAGTCAGAATCCTGAAATTCTTTATTTAATTTTCTTAAGATAGAGGAAAGACAGGGCTACTGTATTTTTCAGGTACCACATGCTCCCCAAAAAACTGTACCTTTAAAGAAAAAAAAAACACATAGCCTGGCTTTTAACATTGATGCATCTTGTTCAAGCAAGAGTTTCTAAAAGCATGTAAATTTCTGGTTTGCTTAGGGAATCAAGTCCAAACTCTGCATGACCCAAACACTTCTAACAAGACAGCTTTCAGATGTTACACAGTGTTTCAGTCTCCCAACATATTATTCAAAATCCCATTCACAAATTATTTACAAAATTAGATACATAAACAACACAATGCCAATTAATATTCTGTCCTTCTTTCGTTCTTTCTTTCTTAGCAGTGACATTCTCAAGGTCTTTGCTTTCTTGACTTTTCATATTTGAATGCCAGGCTCTTCTGTTATTATTGCTTAACACACAGGATTGTTAGATGGAATGTCTCCATATTTACCAAATATGCATTGCTTCTCAAAATTTTGCCGTGTCTCAGGACTTATGATACCATTTCAGAAAAAAACTTTTTAAAAAAAAATATATATATATATATATATATATATATATATATATATATATATATATATATATATATATATTTAAAGATTAAGATCGATTTTAAAGAGTTTTCATAACTTCCCCAGTCCAAAAATTATGGATGGATTGGTGATGCTAAACTAGCTCTCGTGGATATGTGCGAGTGTTTTCCCCTGTGATGGGCTGATGTTCCTGCCTTGTGCCCCATGCTTGGTGATATCGGCATCAGCCACCCGCGATCCTGCTAAGGATTAATCTGGCTTAGAAAATTGTTTTATATTGTGTATATATCTATTCTAATAAAAGGCAAAGCCCTCACTGACTCACTCACTCATCACTAATTCTCCAACTTCCCATGTAGGTGGAAGGCTGAAATGTGGCAGACTTATTTCTTACAGCTTACTTACAAAAGTTAAGCAGGTTTCATTTCGAAATTCTACACGTAACGGTCATAACGGTCGATAACGGTCGATAACGGTCGACAACGTCCACCATGTTGGACTTTCTTATTTATGGCCCCATCTTCACAAAATTTGGTAGGCAGCTTCCCTGCGCTAACCAAAACCGATGTACGTACTTATTTCGATGGTATGACGCCACTGTCGGCCGCCATATTGAACTTTCCAACGTCACTAATTCTCCAACTTCCCGTGTTGGTAGAAGGCTGAATTTTGGCAGGCTCATTCCTTACAGCTTACTTACAAAAGTTAAGCAGGTTTCATTTCGAAATTCTATGCATAACGGTCAACAACGTCCGCCATGTTGAACTTTCTTATTCATGGCCCCATCTTCACGAAATTTGGTAGGCGGCTTCCCTGCGCTAACCGAAACCAATGTACGTACTTATTTCGGTGGTATGACACCACTGCCAGCTGCCATATTGAACTTTCCAACGTCACTAATTCTCCAACTTCCTGTTGGCTATAGGCTGAAATTTGGTACTTATTTCGGTGGTATGATGCCACTGTCGGCCGCCATATTGAACTTTTCAACGGTCTTTGTTACTTATGGGCCCATCTTCAAGAAATTTGGTACGCGGGTTCCCAACGCTAACTGAATCCTACTTATGTACATATATACGTCCATAGCTTGCAGCTTGGTCACCGTGTGAGGCGCCGTTGGGTCCCCCATCCCAACACCTCCCATGTTGTTGGCTGCCTGCCTATATAAGGCCATCCGTCGCTCTAGTCTCTACATTCCATTCCTTGCTTCGCCACGGGATTCACGTCTCCCTGCTGATAACTACAGCCTTTTTATTTAATCTACGGCTTCTCCGCTGTTTTATTGTTCATTTATTATGATTATAGTTATTGTTTGGGTATTTTAGACTTACTTTACATTGTTCAGGTACCCATTTCCTTTATCATTCCAACCGTAACCCCATTAACATGTCTATCGAGGTGATCACCATTGATCAAAGAACTGTCACTTACCGAGTGGTTTCCATGCCCAGAGATGGCACCTGCCTTTTCCATTCTCTTTGTTACATATTGCAAGGCCATATCAGGCTTACTCTTGATATCCGGAGGAACATTGTGTCTTATGTATTGAATGACTGGGACAGGTTCAAGGTGTGGACTGATGACGGTACAGGAGATAATTATACTACACAGGAGCACTATAAGAGTGAAATGCTTAAGCCATTCACCTATGCATCTGCAAGTGAGTTGATGGGTGCCGCTGAATTGTTTGGTTGTCGCTTTCAAGTGTACCGAAATGGCCAAATATTTTACACCTTTCGGCAATCGCCAATGCCTCTTAAACATCTTAGACTGACAGGTGACGATTTCAGTAGTGGACACCTTGATGTTTATGAATGTTTAAACTCTCAAAAGCTGGATGTGAAGTTATCGATGAAACCGGTTGTATGCTTACAATGCTTGACAGATGCCAAATGTCTCTTCAACACAAGTCCTACAAATACTGTCGTAATTGAAACAAACCATGAAACCATGAACAGCAGCATCCATGAACTCTCATGCAGAAGCATAGGTGAAGGGCTTAAGCATTTCACTCTTATAGTGCCCCTGTGTAGTATAATTATCTCCTGTACCGTCATCAGTGAAAACATCCTTGAACCTGTCCCTGTCATTCAATACATAAGACACAATGTTCCTCCGGATATCAAGAGTAAACCTGCTGTCATAATCGGTTTGAGTTTCATGGTTTGTTTCAATTACATTAGTATTTGCAGGACTTGTGTTGAAGTGACATTCGGCATCTGTCAAGCATTGTAAGCATACAACCGGCTTCATCGATAACTTTGCATTGTAATAAATGAACAATAAAACAGTGGAGAAGCCGTGGATTAAATTAAATGGCTGCAGTTATCAGCAGGGATACGTGAATACCATGGCGAAGCAAAGAAGGGAATGAAGAGACCAGCGCGACGGACGACCTTATATGGGCAGGCAGTCAATTACGTGGGAGGCGTGGTGATGGAGGACACAACGCTGCTTCTTACGGCGACCGAGCTGCAGACTAGGGATGTATATATGTACGTTAGTAGGATTCAATTATGACCGTTACGCGTAGAATTTCGAAATGAAACCTGCTTAACCTTTGTAAGTAACCTGTAAGGAATGAGCCCGCCAAATTTCTGTCTTCTACCTACACGGGAAGTTGGAGAATTAGTGATGAGTCAGTCAGTCAGTCAGTGAGGGCTTTGCCTTTTATTATTATAGACAATATAGGTCTTCCCCAAGTAGTATACTAATTGAACTTTATCCAGATTCATTAAAGTAAAACAAGTTTTGATACTGGTTTCTGTTTTAGTTAACTTTGAATGGCTGTATTTTACAGGGACTAGTCATTGTCTTAATCATATAATTGGTTGCAGAGCGTCGATTTTAAATTTAAAAAACCCTGAAATAGTAAAGAGTGTTTTAAAGTAAATGGATAGACACACCTACATTTTTCTACTAACAGTAAACTATAGTAAAAGTGAATAGAACTAAGAATGTTAACTAATGAAGTATTCATTTGAAGTATTCCATTTACTCAATGCGTATGTCTTAGAAAATCATTTCTGAAGGAAAAAAGATGTCTGGTTTAGGTTAAGATTATTTTGAACTTTGCGGTGAATGCTTGCCTAGGAACCAATTTAAGGAAATTGGCTTCCCTCATTAATCTCATAAAAATGTGGTTTATTCTTGTGGTGAATAAGAGGGTTATGTATGGTTTCAGCACTCAGGCCAAAACAGCGGGCAAGAGGAACTTATTTTCTTGCATGTGTTCCATATAATTATTATTTCAACTCACACTGTCAAGTAACTAGTATGTACCATATCTGGCTCACCTTAAAAAATATATATATATATAAACATAGGTATCTTACTTTATTTAATATTTTTTGGAACCCAAATTTGGATCCTATGACATCACATCAGACTTAAGCTGATTGAGATATTGTATTTCCTGCATTACATTCCAAATACTCTTGCATATTTAGACACATGCTTTTTCTTTAATCTTCAATAACTGTATTGAAAATGTTCAAGATATATTTTACCTTTTTAACTCCTTATGAGTTAGCAATCCAAAAACAGTTCAGTTTGTTTGCCCATCATCAGATATGGTTATCCTGTTATAGGGATTGCAAACTAAAAAGGAGAAAAAATTATATGGAATATTCTTCAAATTCTTAAAGTAGCAATTCTATTATTCTTTCAAAAAACATACTACAGAGACATTGTTTGCATTTTCTGCCCATGTACATATCCTGCCTGGGCAGTATAGTATATTATTTGCAACATAAGCACCAACATTATTCCCTTTCTTTAATCTTATAGCATAATGAACTGTACTTCTCTTCATGACAATTTTAATGTAACCAGTTGTTTACAAAACCATACTGCATTTTTTTAGCGAAGTAACACATACAATATAACAGAACTTTTACATACCCAACTAATCCAGATCAGGGACATGGTGGAGCAGAGCTTGCTCTGAGAACATCTGATGTAAGGCAGAAACCAACACTTGCATTGCATTATATTCTCAAAGTTACACACTGCTACACCTTACTTATTTCCAGTTACTGAGAATGCCAAATATTACATACTGTAATGATACCTTAACAAGTCCCAATTCTAAGCTTCGCAAGAGAAAAGCTAAAGAATGCTGTACAAAGTGACCTGCAATGGTCTTCTTCACCTCTCCAGCACTACAAAGCAAGTGCCAGGTATCACAGTAACTTGCACCAAGAAGCCACATGCAAAAAAATCAAGACAAACACAATTTAAATGTTAAGAAAAATACAAGCAGGAAGGAGAGAAAACAGAACAAGAATCTTCAGGAAAGCTCATCAAGGAATGAGATGAAGATGGCAGCTAGCAGGTAAAAGCTTACAGCTCATCTGCCACAGATTTTTATCTTTTGAGCTTAAAGCTCACAGGTGGCAGATCTACCCCTTTTAACTGCTACAACATCATATGCCACCACAAGCAGACAAGGCACAGTGGAGCAGCTGCACGTATGTACCCAGAAAGGACAAACATAATCCCTAAAACAGAAACAAGCCAACGATCACTGCCTTGAAGTTACAAATTCAGCAGGCAATGGGCAAACAACAGTGGTATACAATGTGGAACAAAATAAATAAATAAAAAGAACCTAGAAAAACACCAAGCGAGGTTTAAACAAACCACAAGGAAATACTGGGACAATTCCCAGTGGACCATTTTCAATGTGGACCTTGCCTTTGGGAGACAATGTGTCAACAAGACTGAATGGGGAAAAAGTGAAACACATGACTTAAGAGACCCGGACTGTATAGTGCACCTCTCTTATCACAGGAGCATACTAGCCCCCAAGCCATCTCCCATTGCCCTAACCTAAGAATAATGAAGAGTGATGCACAGATAATATATTTTCAAACAAACAGAAGGGGGAGCTGAAAAAAATAAACAAAAAATGAAATTAGTTTGATAAGAGTCAACAAAGCATAAGAAATTTAACAATTTATTTATACTTCCACAGAATTTAAGATTTCAGTGGGGTCAAAGTATAGAGGTGGTCAGCTCAGCAGCCAATTTACTGTGACTACTTATGAGTGCACTCAAGAAGATACATTTCAAAAGAACACTTATATTAATAGAAATCTCAAATGATTTATTAAGCACCAACTTCAGAGTTGAAGGGTAAACTGAAGGTCAATGTTCAGCTAAGAGAAACATCTGCAGAACAGCACAGCTGGTGAGATGCAGGAGGACAATGCAGCTTAAGTATCTGAGAGTCAGTGGGACTGTGCAGCATTTGCAGTCTGTCCCTTTATGTCGGTCAACATATTGTATCAGTGGTTCTTAAATTCAGTCCTGGGTGACCCCTGGTGGCTGCAGATTTTTGTTTCAACCAGTTTCACAGTCATTATTACCTTCAATTGAACTCATTGCTTAACAGGCTGATATTTTTTCTTTAATCATTTTCCATTCATAAAAGTTCAGTAATGTGACATTTTCACTTAAATGCTTAACTTGGCCATTTTCTGCTTAACTGTTTTCTGTGGAATTTTCTCTTTTAATTGTATCAGAATACTGAAAATTAAACACAAACTGAGCAAACACCTGTTCAAATGACACCGAGTGGTAAAGGGCAGAAAGTATTTCAGTAGTATCTTCTCTCGGTTGCTTTAACAGCTTAAATATCCAGAACATTAAAAAATAAAAAAATAAAAACAATGTTCTTACCCATCTAACATATAAATTCTTACTTCATTGAGTGAAAAAATAGGATAACCAGTTTGTGATTTTTGGACTTAAACAAAGCAAAATGCAAAATAACAGTTTACCTGATTAAGGTTGGAGTATATGTAAATTGGTTGGGACCAAAATCTGAAGACACAGGGGACTTGCAGGATTGATCCTGGGAACCAGTACATAAGTAATTAATACATAAATGAACTTGACAGCTATACTACTTAACTTACACATCAACAGAGCAAATTATGTATACAAGCACTTTTTCAGCAATGATTGGAGTCAAGGTGTTTGTGGTCAGCCTGCGTGGACACAAGAACAGGACCAGTTTCTGATCTTTCATACACTACCAATTTTTAATTGCCAAATAACCTAAAAGGCAAGTCTTTGGGATCTGTAAAAGAACCTAAATACCAGGGGAAAAAACATGCCATACAGACAGAGGCCAGGTATGACATTCAAACCCCAGGACACTAAATCCAGAGGCAGCAGCACTAACTAGTGTTTCACTGTGCTGTCATCTGGTAAAATCACAAATAAAAATACTTTTCTTTATAAAAAATTTCATTCAGTGATGGAGTTTCAGATCATGATCCTTAATGAATTCAGAGGATATTTACATGGTTTAGGCTATTGATGGAAACTGAAGTCCCCAAAGAAACCCAAAGGATAGAGAATAAAAATTTTACAGACAATGTATAAAATTTTTTTAGGACAGTAAAATTAATCTTATTCCTCTACTGTGTCACCAATGTACATAATAATGTTTTTTAATAATTTTGGGTAATTCTCTTTTTGCTACAAGGTATGGTAATTGAAAAAATGTCTATTTTATCAAACCTCAAAAATTAATCTTCGCAAAAAATAATTTAGACTTTCATATTAATACTGTTCAGTTTTATGTGAATACTAGCAAAATACCCGTACTTTGCAGCGGCAAAGTACTGCCTTAAAATTTTTATTAAGAAGAAAAGTAAACCTTTTTAAACTGAGGGAAAATATAACAATAATTATTTGTTAAGGATCTCTTTGTATGCCACGTTGTCACTTCGGCCCTCCGGTTGTAATATGACCAAGCTGTGCGCTCAGCTTACTCTTGAGCATGCAACATACAGTTGGCCATGTGAAAAGCAATCTTGCCTCAAATCTCACAGCTTGGATTGCTGCTGTCATAATCGTTTTGAGTTTCATGGTTTGTTTCAATTATGTTAGTATTTGCAGGACTTGTTGTGTTGAAGTGACATTCGGCATCTGTCAAGCATTGTAAGCATACAACCGGTTTCATTTCTAACTTCACATCCAGCTTTTGAGAGTTTAAACATTCAAAAACATCAAAGTGTCCACTACTCAAATCGTCACCTGTAAATCTATGATGTTTAAGAGGCATTGGCGGTTGTCCAAAGGTGTAAAATATTTGGCCATTTCGGTACACTTGAAAGCGACAACCGAACAATTCAGCGGCAGCCATCAACTCACATGCAGAGCCATAGGTGAAAGGCTTAAGCATTTCACTCTTAGAATTCTCCTGTGTAGTATAATTATCTCCTGTACCATCATCAGTCCACACCTTGAACCTGTCCCAGTCATTCAATACATAAGACACTGTTCCTCCGGATATCAAGAGTGAGCTTAATATGGCTGTGCAATATGTAACACAGAGAATGGAAAAGGCAGGCGGCATCTACGGGCATGGAAACCACTCGGTAAGTGACAGTTCTTTGATCGATGTTGATCACCTCGATAGACATGTTAATGGGTGTACGGTTGGAACGATAAAGGAAATGGTTACCTGAACAATGTAAACTAAGTCTAAAATACTTATACAATAACTATAATTGTAATAAACAAACAATAAAACAGCAGAGAAGCCATGGATTAAATAAAAAGGCTGCAGTTATCAGCAGGGAGATGTGAATACCATGGCGAAGCAAGGAAGGGAATGAAGAGACCGGAGCGACGGACGGCCTTATATAGGCAGGCAGCCAACAATGTGGGAGGCATGGGGATGGGGGACCCAATGCCGCCTCACACGGCGACCGAGCTGCAGGCTATGGACGTATATATGTACGTAAGTAGGATTCAGTTAGCGTTGGGAACCCACGTACCAAATTTCTTGAAGATGGGCCCACAGGCAACAAAGACCGTTGGAAAGTTCAATATGGCGGCCGACAGTAGCGTAATACCATCGAAATAAGTATGTACATCGGTTTTGGTTAGCACAGGGAAGCCACCTACCACAATTCGTGAAGATGGGGCCGTAAATAAGAAAGTTTAACATGGCGGACGTGGTCGACCGTTATGACCGTTACACTTAGAATTTCTAAAAGAAACCTGCTTAACTTTTGTAAGTAAGCTGTATGGAATGAGCCTGCCAAATTTCAGCCTTCTACCTACACAGGAAGTTGGAGAATTAGTGATGAGTGAGTCAATGAGTGCAACAAAGACCGTTGGAAAGTTCAATATGGTGGCCGAAAGCGGTGTCATACCACCGAAATAAGTAAGTACATCGGTTTTGGTTAGCGCAGGGAAGCCACCTACCAAATTTCGTGAAGATAGGGCCATAAAAAAGAAAGTTTAACATGGCGGATGTTGTCGACCGTTATGCGTAAAATTTTTAAATAAAACCTGCTTAACTTTTGTAAGTAACCTATAAGGAATGAGCCTGCCAAATTTCAGCCTTCTACCTACACGGGAAGTTGGAGAATTAGTGATGAGTGAGTGAGTGAGTGAGTCAGTGAGGGCTTTGCCTTTTATTAATATAGATTCACAAGAAGACTAAAATGATATAATTCATTTTTTATTACAAAGTAAAAGTACAAAGAATAATGTGGGAGTTTTAAAAACAAATAGACTTTATGTGCTTTCACAATTGAATATTTTAGTTTTTGTGTATTTAAGACATGGAAATGGCACCCAGAAAAGATTTTACATCTGTTTTGAGACAAAAAAATATTTTTTACTCTGAATTTTATCCAGAACTTGTGTTCCTGTATAGTCGTAATATTTATTGGTGATTTCACATATTTTTTGCCTAATAGGAATTCTATACCTTAAGTGTAACTTACTGTATTCTATTAATTAACTCTTAAACCTCAGCATTCTCTGTGTGGTTATATTCTGCTAATATGGAGATTCCTACAATGATATAATTAAGGCCCTATCAACAGGCAACATTGATGTTATAAAATACTCTTTATTTGATAATTATTAATGAAGTGGAAGTCACTCAAATCAAAAAAAGACCAGCTGTCTTGAAATGCATTAGCTGATTTACAATTTGTTTAATCTTTCTGCTGTTTCAATTCAGTCTGTGGATTTCTGTTCAACTAGAATTCAAATTGCTATTGTGTCAGCTATTGGACTTTTTCTGATGAATGTTAAGCTGAAACTGAGGTCATTGGACCTTCAGAGTATGTCCTCTAATGTCCTTATATTTTAATTTGCTCTATTTTCTTTCCTGTACTTGTTGAGTATTTCCTCTATTTTCTTGTATGTTTATGTGTATGTCAAGTATTCCTTGGTAATCATATGTTCATTTAAAGTGAAGCATATGATGTATTTTGTGCTGGGTTCTACTTTGTGCTGAGCATGTACATTAAAGTAATCAATTACTTAAATACAATGACTGTCTAATTCTGGCATTACTACTTAGACTATAGGCAGATATATGATTTCCTGTTATAAATATGAACATTAGAACACTTTTGATTAGAACAGGCCATACTGTCCATCAAAGCTCGCTAATTCTATTCAAATAATTTCTTCAAAATAATATTTTGAAGGTCCCTAAAATCCTACTCTTGACCACAATACTTGGTTATTTATTCAATGACTCTGTGTAAAGAAAACTTTTCTAATGTTACCCTCAGACTCCCTGTGTTTTTATTAAAGAATTCATTTGAAAATAACAGATGGGACCTAGTGTTTTAATTCCCTTTAAATTTAAACATGTTAGTCATGACACTTCTTAATCTCTATTTGTTTAAACTGAAAAAGTTAACCTACTCGTATCTGGGCTTTCTTTAACACTGATACATCTTTTTGTAATACTGAAATTTATGTATGTTTCAGATGAAATAAATACCTATCCTCACAAGTACATTTTTCCATTGAAACTAACTCATTATTAGAAATTCCATAAACATCTTATGAGAATCACTTACTTTATATAACTTAAGAGACCAAATAATATCCTGTTTGCTGTATGAAAAGAATCAACATATCCGGAGCATAGTAGAACAACTTGTCAAGAAATACTGTACATGCAACCAGATCTTTACAATAAAGTCACACTAGAGACTGTGCTTAGCCTTCTGCTTACAAATAAACCTGAAAATCTTTTGTTTAAAACCATTTCACTGTAACATGAATATGGGGAGTTGGCAAATAAAATATCAGCATGTCCATTACATAGTGGTTTAGCTTCAAATGTCATAGAAATAAATACTATGTATAACAATTAAAGATAAGGTAAAACATATTAAGGAATTATTATGCAATCATCTGTATATTTGCATCCAAAAAGGACTACTTTGCTATACTGTGCAAGCTTGCAACTAGTACATTTCTGAGTACTTTTTACATTCATAACCTTTTTGTCAATAATTGCTGTGCTTCTGATATCTGGATAAAAATCTTGCACTCATTTCAGAAAAAGTGAGTTGTTTTCCAGTTTAGGTTTAATGTCTGTTCAGGATTACTTTATCTTGAGATTTTCCATTTAATGGGTTCACAGGAGAAATTACATAGTGTCACACATGCGTGTCAGAGAAACACCTTCCAAGCTCATCTAATGTATGTAGTACCATGCCAGGGCGAGAAGAGGCGCCGTCACTGACAATGTCATTTTCTGCTCCCCTACAGCAGTGAGAAGAGGGAAAATAACCATGCCCCGTACCTGTATGGTCAGAGGACTATAAGAACGCTCTCAAATTTTCGGCATCTCATTTGGACCCAGACTTGCCGAAGCACAGATCGCCATGCAACAGACAAGCTCCTAAGAGTCACTTACTTTAAGAAGCCAGGAAGGCTATTTACATTGAATCACTTTTGCATTTTCATGTGCTTGTTTTTTTAAAAATGTACATTATAATTACAAGGGGAAACCCGGCTGGCCCTCCAACACTTCTTGAGACTCACCCTGTGTTCCTTCCACCTGTCAACAGGAGCTTTATGCACACTGTTTTAAATGAGAATAATTCAATGGGACACATTGCAGGTAAGCCAATTATTCAAGTAAGAAAATTTTAAATCTAAAAACACTGTAAAAGATGATTCACAATAAATGCCACCTTCATAAAAGAACATTAACCCATGTTCATACTGTAGTAAGATATGAGAAACATTGTCATTATGTGGATATATATATATGTATGTATATATAATCTATATATATAAAATCCTATGCCTAAAAGTGCAACAATTTTGTGCAACGATTTTATGTAACGTTTTTATGTCACTTCTTTGACACGCTTTAAATTGGGCTTATTTGAAATCTACATATATATGTTTGGTATCATTCTTTTCAGAATTTATCAAACTTTAATATGATGTTGTTAGATTTTCAGATTCTGATTCCATTTTTAAATTATAAACTAAAAAATATCAAGAACTCATATCCTGTGAGACGGCACTTTGAGCCAAAAGATTTAACCATGCCTGGGGCTGGAAATAAAAGACAAAGAGTAGGAAAGCAGCTGATCAATCAAAGAGGAGGTAAAAAAAAAAACTATTTGTTTCCCATTGTATCACCGTTTAACAGGGGGTTTCGGAGGAGCAACCACGTCTCCTTGGGGTGCGTTCAGCCCCACTCTTCACAACGCGAGCAGCAGAGACACGAAGTAGCAAGTTGGCAAGTAGTAGTACAGGGGTTGGCAAGCGAAGTGAGTAGGGGGAACACCCTAATATATTATATATATATATATATATATATATATATATATATATATATAGAGAGAGAGAGAGAGAGAGAGAGAGAGAGAGTAATCCCTCCTCGATCGCGGGGGGTGCGTTCCCGCATCTGTAATAAATGCTCCACGGGCTGAAGGCACACCTCCGGCTCCGCCAGAGCAGCCGGCAAAGACAGGAAGTTAACCGATGCAGAGCCTCTCTGTCTGTCAGCCTCCGACGCCAGCCACTTCCTGTGGGCCTTCTCCTCCGGCCCAATCGGGTCTCCCCCCTGCCCGTGATGGACATTCCTTGGTCCAGCCTCTCTGCAGTCATTGGCGGGCACACAAGACACACCTTCCAATCGCGTGCGTATCAGGGGGAGGGACTTCTGGTCAGCGGCCATCTTGCCTCCCCTTCTGCGGCGGCGACGTGCTTGCCGGCAGCCTTGCTGTTGCCAGCGCCTTTCGAGCTGCAGCGTCTCCTCTTCCGCAGCCCTCGCGGCTGCCGCCGTGCTGCCGGAGCCCCGCAGACCGGCATGCGCACACCAATGACGCGGATCCGGGAAGTCCCTGCCTATAAAAGAAAAAACACGCCCGGCCCCCGTGGGCCGGCTGCCAAGGCAGGGAACTCACCTCCCCGGACTCGTCCAACCGAGGAACCATCCTTGGCGTGGCCTCTCTTGACGCCATGCCGTCCCGGGCGCCTCCAGCAATGGCGCGCTCGTTGGAGACCGCTGCACTCCTAGTAGGCACGCCGCCCGCCCGCATCAGGGGAATATGGCCTCCCTGGCGGTCCGTGGGGTTCCTTTACCCTGCGGGGCTGTGTGCACGCAGCACCCGCGGTACGTGGGTGGGGTCCCCTGCTGCTCCGGGCCGTCCACAACAAAATTGTTTTTTACAGGTCCCCGCCATGTAACAGGCGGAGCATCCTGTCGACTACGCCAGATGTGGAGCCGACCCGGACATAGACAGGCGGACATGTTAAAATACCACCACACGTTTATTTACAATATTTACAATAAGTTCAATGGTCACACAGACCCAAATAATGGTCACTAAGACCCAGTTGTGCACAAACCCCAAAACACACAGTCCTGGCCACAAATGCCTTTCTTTGGGCCGTCTCCACTCTCTTCTGCCTTGTCCTCCTTCCACCCGACTCTAGCCTCGAATCAAGGGAGACGGCCCCTTTTATATGGTTCCCGGATGAGCACCAGGTGTTCCTGGCATTCCTCCCTTGGCCAACCCCCAGCGTGGCGGAAGTGCCGGCTGTCCTCCCGGCAGCTCTCTGGGCGCCGTCCTAATTCTTCCCCCCAGCACTTCCTGGTGTGGCGGAAGTGCTGGGGTAACAGGTCCCCAAGGCATTGGGGCGCCTCCTGGCGGTGACCACGGGCCCCTACAGGGTGGAGCTTCCATGCCCTGTACCCGTGGCCCCCAAAGCAACCAGGAAGGCGACCCCCACGTGATCCAGGGTGGGCGCAGACCCACATCCGGTCCCTCATGGCGTCCCGGCCGGGTCATGGCCCCTGGCATCCCTGACAATATATATATATATATATACATATATATATATATATATATATAGCCACTCGCAGTTTCCGTTTGTGCCTTTAAAATGGTGGAGAAGTGCTTGGTAGACACTTGATGTCACTTCCGATTCAGCACTACACATTCCACCCTTTCCACTCTGCTTGTTCTAGTTGTTTTGTTCAATTTCAACTGTATATCCAACCATTATCCTGAAAGTTGCCATTTATTTGTGAAACTACTTCCAAGTAGGACAAAACTCTATCATGAAGAAGCTTTACTATTTAGCGCTAATTGGAGCCAAACCACTGGAGGTACACATCAGCATCTTTCTCACCTGTTATTGTTTAATTTAGTCAAATTGGACAATAATTGGGGTGTCCCCAGGAGCCCAAACACTTTTGATCTCTTTTTTTATTCACAGCATAATAAATTGTGAAAATTTCAGTTTTAGCCTTATACAATGTTTTCTCACAGTTTCAGTTTTGATTACAACTAAAACATATACAAGTATTGTGCAAAAGTCATATTCCACGGAAAAAATATATTATTACAGATAGTTATATGGGCAGTAGTGAGAAAATAATATGCAACAATAGAATAAATGCCCATACACACTGATACAATGAAAAGTAAAACAAAGTATTGTGTTTTCCTCAAATTTACTGATATAGTAATCTCTCGTTTAGACCCCTCAACAGTTCAATTTATTTGAATAAAGCATTTCTAATTCAAATTAATGAGGTAGTGATTAACTAAATGAGGTGCTCTAGTATTGAACTTTATTTAATATATTTTCATATTGGATAGTAAACACAAATACAGAGATGACTTGGTGAATTGCCATCTTCATGAATGAAGTCAGGAATCTCCAGTAATTACAATACTCATATTTATATATCTGATTGGCATATGCAGGCTTCTTTATATACCAGCATAATGCCAAGACCACATAATCTTATTAATGCTGCCCATAGGTCTACTTTCTGTCATGTTGCTTTTTTTAAGAATTTGAAAGTGACATTTGGTTAAACTAAGTTCACCTTCAAAATGAAGATTCACGGTGATCAAAATGAAAAAAATAAATAAATACAAACAAACAACACTCAAAATTGCTGAATCAGCATTTAAAACACAACTTTTATCTGTAGACTAAGATGGAACTAATAGGGGTTTAATGCAAATATTTCTGGAGCCCTAGAAAAACATACATCATACATAGACAGAGTTGTACCCTTGAAAAACTTTGCTCAATCAGTTTTTTGACTTTTCTTCTGGCTGTATTGTAATTCTCATCAGTTTTCTGCAGAATGTAAAAGGGGATTTAAGAGAATTTTTACAATGTACAGGAAGATATTTCTACATTTAAAATGTAAGCAGGAAAAGAAGCATGAACAATTGACATTAGGATATTTTAGTGGTTAAACAGAGGAGCTAGAAAAATTAATTATGTACCTTAGTGTAAATGGTTAGTGGCCTGCTCACGTTTATGTGCTTGACCTTAATTGGAAATCTTATAAGAATAAATTGCACTTCTGATTTTTATAACCTGTGCTGTAAAGATCTGGCAGGCCTGAAAAGGGGAAACTGCTCATTAACTTATCAGTTCCAGGCCCTAGCTTCCTAATTGACAACCTCAGGGCTACTTTCATCACTTGTCGACTTCATACCAGAAGTCAATTTTTCCTTAAGGATGCTGCTTTCTCTCCCCAGACATTATGGTGTTTTTGACATACAGCAGCTGACTGGAAAGTGTAAGTTGTTGGTGGAGTTCAAGGAAAAAAATATGCAAAACAGTTGATCATTTTCACAGAAACCTCTATTTCAATTCCATACTCACATTTATCAGCTGCTTTAACTGCCTGCACAATATTTAGTCAAATATTTACTTGATGATAACGTAAGAACAACCTCTAAAAACAAACCCAAACTGTACAACAATAGCAAAACCAAAATATACAACATAAAAACGTGATTTCAGAAGAACAGTTTATAGCAAATAAAACTTATTCAGCCTAGCAATGGATATTCACTGCCTTACAAACAATGCTGCTGGAATAGGCACCCAGTCCCTGCAACCCTGAATTGGATTAAGCAGGTCTGAGATTCAAATAGTATGGTAATGATTATTCAAATTGTTATTGGATATAATTGATATTTAATTTTACATAATGTGCCACACATTGATCTTTAGTTGTTTTATTTGTTTTAAATTGAATGTAATTAAGCTTCTCTAACATTTAGGTCAATGTATATGGCCATGTTCTGGGCAATTTCAGCTACCTATGAGGAAGTATATTTATTTATTTATTATTTCTTTACACTTTCAGCTTGGAATACATCACTGAGTAAAATCTTATGAAAAGTGCAGCCATAATTATTATAATGCACAAATACTCAGCAAGATGCAAAGGCAGAGCAAAATTAGTTATACTGTGGCGTGACAGTTGCTGTGTGCTGAAGATTACCAAAACCTCTCTAATTACATCCCTGGAAAATCATCTGCCTTGAATTAAATCCACCTGGGACCACAATTCGATGACCAATAAGGACAGATTACTGGAACTTTAAAACGCTGCTTTCTTTGTAATTGACATTTAAACTGTTTGAAGTTTCTCATTAAGTTTTTCAAACAAATTAGGCACAGATGTATAAACCTAACAATGTACAGTACTGTGGAAATTAAGGAGGAAACCATGATACTCTTAATTTACAGATATAAATAATTAACTGTTAATTTGCCAAAACAAAAAAAACTAAATAGGTGTCTATGGAAGCAGTATGGAATTACATTTTTGTTTTCTCCTTAAACACATACACATATAAAATCAATGTGTTTCTGTTATTTCTACAGGATTTTCTGAAATGGTACTACACATTATGGAACATTTTTTCAGCATTTATTTTTAGGCGAGAGTAAGTATGTCTACCATATACTGACTCACCGATGCACATGGTTTTTTTCTATGTGTAGGAACTAAATATTTTATCAGACTTTTTAAAATAAAAATAACTGGAAATGTACTTAAGATTTTCAAATAAAGTCAGAAACCACCTTCTCGGAAATGTGAGAACTGTCTACCAATAACCGGATGCAGTTTTGATCAGGAATTAATCTGTTTTTAATCACTGCTCATAAGCAAATGAAGTTTCAGTTACTGCACAGAAGGGGAAGCCATTTCCATGTTTGTGCATTCATAATCATATTATGGAAATATCTAAGTTTAAATTATAACAACTAAAAGCAATACAGTATTGATAGTACTGGAAAATAATTTACAATAATAAAATTAATGATCACTTTAATGGAAATCTATTTTAGAAAAACTATAAGAAAGTTATAATAACCATATATAGTTTAGTAAGATTCACACTGGTACTAAGGGTTCCCAACAAGAACAAATGCAAATATCGGCAGAGTTTCTTTGCAGCGTTTGTTGATTTTCATAACACATTCGACTCAGTTGATCAAGCTGCCCTGTGGCACATCTGTGATTTCGTAGAGTTGCTGAATATTATGGCCAGCCTGTACACTGGTACTATGGAGTGCTGTGCAGAGGGAAGGCAGAAACTCTGTGTTTTTCTCAGTTGATTCTGGGATTCATCAGGGATGTGTTCTTGCTCCTACTCTGTTCAATGCTTGCATGGACTGAGCATTGGGCAGGGCTGTGGGGTCCAGTGGCTGCGGGACATCTATTGGTGAAGAAAGATTCACTGATCTTGACTTTGCCGACAATAATGTGATGTTTGTGGAGTCAATGGAGGCTCTGAAAGGGGCTCTTGAGAGACTAAGTGAAGAGTTTGAGGGTCAGGGCTTGCAAGTGTCCTGGATAAAAACCAAGATCCAGGCCTTTAATAACTTCTTGGGCACAGCTATCAGTAGTGTGTCTGTTTGCGGAGAGAATGTCGATTTTGTTGAGAGGTGGACTTCCTTCAGCAACAACATTCATATCTCTGGTGATTCTTCCTAGGGAGTCAGTAGATGGATTGGGAGAACAAGGGAGGTCATGAGGTCGCTGGAAAGGGGCATGTGGCGCTCCTGATATCTCTGCAAAAGGATGAAGGTCCAAGTCATTAGAGTCCTGGTGCTTCCTGTTTTTCTATATGGTTGCTAGACTTGGACGCTATCCAGTGACCTGAGACAAAGACTGGACTCCTTTGGTACTGTGTCTCTTCAGAGAATCCTTGGGTACCATTGGTTTGACTTTGTGTCAAATGAGTGGTTGCTCATGGAGTCCCGAATGACGCAAATTATCTGCATTGTGTGGGAGCATCATTTATGGCAGTACGGGCATATGACGTGATTACCCAAATGTGATCTGGCTCATAGGATCGTCACTGCCGAGGACCAGAGAGGCTGGACCAGGCCAACAGGATGCCCACATAATATCCGGCTGCAGAGGATAGATGGTCATTTCTGGAAGGTGGGACTGGAGCGCGTGTCTGCCTGGGAGATTGCCAACAGGGATCCCAAGCTGTTTCGTCATGTGGTCGGTGCAGCAACGCACTGTACCAGTGTATGTTCCCCAAACTGACCTGACCTGATTTCTATTCTCAAAGCTTGTTTGCTCAATTGATGCAAATATTTCTTGGGAGCCAACGTAATTAGAATTTGCATATATGTGTGTGTAGAGATGTGTCCTCTTTCCTAAAATGTCTAAGGAAAAGATCCAGAAACAAACAAAAGTATTAGTCAAGTTTGCATGCACTTGCTTATGGGGTCTTTCAATAATTACCTGGTAAAATCCCAATGACCCAAGATGAGTCATTGAGATGGAGTCATACAGTTACCAAGAGATTACCAAACACTGTACAACTGCATTTAGTGGGACTAAAAGTTATGCTAACTATGCTAACTAAAGTTATGCTAACTTTGAATCAGTGACAAGTAAATAGGAACAAAACTTTTACATTTCAAACATCATATTCTGCTTAATACTGGTTTATCTTTGGCATTCTTTTACACTGTTAATTTAATATAAGTAGATGTAAGGTAAAATACACAATTTAGGTGCACTTTGCTAGATGCACAGTACTATACTGTAAGAGGGGAATGGTCATCCCAGCAAGGGAGGAGCATTGATTATTATCTGGACAGGAGGCCTGAAAGGATCGATGGACGGAATGTCTGGCTGGACAGAAAGATAACTCTGGGTCCAGCTAGTATAAAACAATGAATGGACCAGTGGAAGCCGAAACTTGTGGGTGGTTCCATCCCCCATATGCAGGTGGCAGTTATTCTCATATGACAACCCAGTAGAGACACCGGCAGGGTTGCTAGGGAAATGGACTCCAGAAGTGCGGCCCTTGGGATCAGTAAAGGCCGCTGCCAGGGGAGAACCACCCTACTTTGTCAATGGACCGGACGTGCTTCCCAGAGGAGACGGAATGGCACCGGAAGCATTCCTGGAAAAAAGGAAGCGCACACATAGACAAGTCAGAGTCGGTAGGCAGCCGGCAAAACTCAATGGAGGTAGAGGAGTAGAGAGAGAAGTGTTAATTTATTGGTTATTTATTTTATAATTGTGACTTGCATCGGTAGAGGATTGTGGAACGTGTCTGGAGGAAGAATGAAAATCCTTTATTTTATTCATATAACAAGTTGTGTATTGCTGAGCCTGTGTTTGAGGCTCTCTGGCAATCCCTTGTGGTTACAATATGTGTATATACAGTGTAGAGTATACATATAAACTGCTCAAAAAAATGAAAGGAACACATTTTATCAGAGTAAAGCATCAAGTCAATGAAACTTCTGGGAAATTAATCTGGTCAGTTAAGTAGCAGAAGGGGTTGTTAATCAGTTTCAGCTGTTTGGACCCACTGTCAGACCGTATGCTGGTGCAGTGGGTCCTGGGTTTCTGCTGGTACAGTGGGTCCTGGGTTTCTCCGGGTGCAGAACAATGCCCGGCCTCATGTGGCGAGAGTATGCAAGCAGTTCCTGAACGATGAAGGAATTGATACCATTAACTGGCCCCCACGCTTGCATCACCTAAATCCAATAGCACACTTCTGGGATATTATGTTTTGGTCCATTGGACGGTGCCAGGTTATACCTCAGACTGTCATGGAGCTCAGTGATGCCCTGGTCTAGATCTGGGAGGAGATCCCCCAGGACAACATCCATCGTCTCATTAGGAGCATGCCCCGACGTTGTCAGGCATGCATAAAAGCACATAGGGGCAATACAAACTACTGAGTATGATTCTGAGTTGCTGCAATGAAATTTCGGCAAAATGGACTAGCCTGCCGCATCATTTTTTCATTTGATTTTCGGGGTGTCTTTGAATTCAGCCCTCTGTAGGTTGATCATTTTCATTTTCATCAAATGATGTGGCATCCTTCCTAACGCATTACCCAGTCCATATCAGCATAGATATCTAGCATGATTTGTTTTCCCATTGAGATCTGATGTGTTTTCAAAGTGTTCCTTTAATATTTTTGAGCAGTTTATTTTGCCACAGAAGTTTTGGCGAAGAGATAATTTTTCTGAACATTTAGCCAGATTTTTTGATATTAAATGATTTCATATATTTGTATAGTTAACATGATGATTCATAAAACTTTATTAGAATTTTAACAGAATCACTATCCAGGTGGAAAATAAAGCAGTGACTAATGCCTCCTCACAGTTCTAAAAGAAGCATTTTGAATTGTATGTTTATTGTCTGTTTGAATCTTGCATGTTCACCACTTGCCCAAAAAAGCTTTTTTCAAGGTTGGTTCCTTCCTTATAACAGATGAAACCAGAATAGCCCCAAGATCTCCATTTTCCTGAATTGGATTAAGTGGATTTAATAAAGGGTGATTGTATACTTTTTTCATATGCCACAATTATTTATCCTGTAGGTGAGTAAAATGACCAATAATTCATCCAAAAAAAACATGCTGCTGTCTTTATATTTTAAATTAGGCAGTGTGACCTCCTGGCTATAGCATATGGCTGTAAACCTCAAAACTGCTGCTTTAAACCTTAACATGAAGCAATATGTGTTCCTAAGCTATCCCTTCAGCTGTTACTGCTCAAAATTAATAAATATTGAATCACTTATATTGTACACATGTGATTAACAAGACTCTGAACGCTGATTTTTGACAGGTGGGTTTAAAGCAGCACAAGGTTAGAAATTAAAGATTTCAGACTTAAAAAAATTAAATAAAGTTATGACTCCTTAAGTGAAGTAAATTTTTAAACTGCTGTTTTTGTAGTTATATCATTAATTGTAAAATATATGAATTCCAGGATTCTAAATATTGGCTGAAATTGTCAATGTCTGCTGTGCGCCATTACTTGAAATACATTTTGTAACACAAGTATTAGTAACATGTATATTTTTGTTCATTCCACCAGATGGCAATGAAATGCATTCTGTTATACTGTAAACGTCTAATAAAATATACTCTTAACATTTATATACCAGTGTTTTTAAATTTAACAAGGTTATTGAACATTGCAGCCCTAGTTGCTACATTTATTTGGGTAGCATTAATTACCAAAAAAAGTCAGTGATTTTAGCAATGGTTTTGATTTTTACAATTAACAAATACATTTGTTATTAAAGGAGCTACTGTGGTATCTTCACTACATAAAACACACACACTATGTCCACTTAAAAACAGCAAAAATGTTGATCTCAGTAAAATGTATTAATATTATTATTAAAATGTCTTACTCAATTCTTAGACATATTTGTCATGAAAAGCAAATTTAGTATATGCATGGTATTAAATATATACGCTTATCATCACAAACTATTAGTAAAAAGGAACATATCACAGACAGATTATCCCTCAAGATGCTCCACAGAAAACAAAAAATAGTCCATCCTCATCATCATCAGTTGTACGTGGTCACATGCAATTCATTGTTGCTTTACTTTATAAATCCCTCAGACAATACTCTATGACACAGTCAACAATTTATAACAATTGAATGTTACTATTACTCATATATTAGCTTTCTAAATCACTGTATGGGTGTAGTGAAGTGAAGTATTCATTACATCTCCTAGGTCCTTCTCATAAGGTGCACTTTCATGTTTCAAGCTTCCCACTGCGTACTCAAACCTCATATTTCTATGTCCTACTTAATTAATTTTCAATTGTCTCAAATCTGTCCAAGCCTTTAGTTTGTATAGGTCTCACCGTAATGATTCAACTGTTTGAACATTATCTGTTCTTCCACCTAATTTAGAATTATCTACTAATTCAACTAGATTGTAATGTATTTCATCTTAAGAAAATACATTGCTTGCTTAGTCCAATTTTGTACCCATCTACTCTCTGCACTCTGAATTCAAGTTTCATTTAGTTTGATCTCTTATTAAAATCAAGATAAATAAAATAATATGCACCTCTCTGATCATTCACTTTTGTGCCTACCTTTTTATTTATTTAAGTATAGAGTGAAATATGATCTACTCATGAAGACTGTTCATTAATGCACCAATTCTTGCATTCAGATCCTTTGAAAATTTTCATATGTTGGTAGATTACAAATAATCCTAAAACAGTTTGTTGAAATTTATATTTTCATCACAACCTCAAATAATCTATAAGAAACACAAAAGATAAAATTTGTTATGGGACAGGGATTTAAAGTCAAAAACTGATATATTCTCCATGCAAAAATACTGAAATCCCAAATTACATTTTTGATCGAGACAAATTCTGTAAAAATAGATGTAAAAATCCTGAGGAGCATGTACCCTAGCTTTAAAATCTCTTTTTACACATTTCTCTTTGCTGATTTCTCTTTACTCTTTGTAGACTTCCATTTTTACATTATGGCAACAGATTTCTAATGAATTTAATGTTGGGACTATGCATGGACGTCTCAAAGAGATTTACTTTTTTTTTTTTTTACTTAATTTGTTAAAACCATACAAACAAGTCAAACTTAACAAACTAAATTAAGTTCAGCCCCCACCCGAGAGAAAGAGATGAAGACCAACAGTCAGAATAATACTTTAAGACTAGAAAAGAAGGAGGACAATCCTTTGTTCTTATATAGAAGTTTATTCTAAAATGTTATTGATTAGATCCTGCAAGGTCTTTGATTTTTGCCAATTTCAAATAATATATAACATCAGTTACCCACTGACTTAAAATAAGTGGGCTAGGATTCTTCCAGTTGAGTAAGATAAGTCTACATGCTAATAGTGAAGTAAAGGCAATTACAGTTTGTTTGTCCTTCTAAACTCTAAGCCCTTCAAGGAGTACCCCAAATACAGTTGTTAGTGGATTAGGAGTAATTGTGACACCAAGGCTGTCTGCATTTAAACATTTTTATCCAGAATGATGTTACTATTGGTGCATGTCCAAAACATATGGCCCAATGAGGCTGGAGCTCGATTGCAATGTTTGATGGTTTGATCTTGCCCTGGAAACATTTTGGACAATTTTAAACAAGACAGGTGTGCTTGATAAAAGATTTTAAGTTGAATAATTGCATGCTTTTTTGCATATGGAGCTAGAATGAATTCTATGCATGGCTGTCTTCTACTCCTTTTCTGAAATGTTGAGTAAGAGATCCTTTTCCCACTGTACACTGGGATCTTTGAAAGGAAGATCTTTATACCTTATAGAAATGCTGTCTGAGTCCTCAAAACTGATCAATATTTCTTCTGGAATAGAAATAGGTGGGAGTTGAGGAAAATTAGGCAGAATTTGTTTAGCAAATTTGGAAATAGTGCAAAAATTGTGTCAATGGGAAGCTAAATTTAGAATGTAATTGTTTTTAGGATGCAAAGACATTATCTATGTACAGATCTCTAAGTGATTTAATCCTGTATGTTTTCCAAACATTAAAAACTGTGTACGGTTGAGAAGGTAGAAAAAGCTGGTTATCGTGTATGAGTGAATGAAGGACAATTGGGTTGTTGTATATTGATGATAATTTGTATTTACTGGGACACAAAGCAAGGAATATAAAGAAGTACTGCAGGATTTTATTTCTATTGCACACCAAGCTTGTGTGTGTTCATCTTGCCCCTAAAAATAACACTGAAAGTTAGGTAGAGCCATGCCACCTTCTGCTTTAGGTTGTTGTAGGGACGCCCTTTGGATGTGTGGATGTTTTGAATTCCAAATAAATGAGGTATGATTGAATCTTATTTTTTAAAAAATAAATTGTTATATGGGGATGCTTTGAAATAGAAAAAGAAGCTTAGGAAGGATTTTCATCTTGGCAGTGTTAATTCTCCCTACTAAAATGAGATGGAAGGAAGACCATCCATATGTGTCTTGTTTAAGTTTTTCCATGCAGACAGCAAAACTTTGTTGAAAAGGAATTTTATGTTTACTTGTGATGTTTACCCCTAGGTATTTCAAGTAATCTGCGAGGATAAAAGAGAAGGTTTCCAATATAATGTGTGATAGAGAGTTCACTGGAAAAGCACAATTTTATTCAAATTCATTTGAGAACAGACATCTTTTGAAATTCTGCTATTGCTGTAAGAACTGCAGGCCCAGTATTTTGTGAATCTGGCATATATATATATATATATATATATATATATATATATATATATATATATATATATATATATATATATATATAGTACCATATCATTTGCATATAGTGATATTTTCTATTCTATTCCTTCTCTGATAATCCCCTTTATCTCAGAAGCATTTCGAAAGCGAAGAGCCAATGGCCAAATGGCGATTGCAAATAGCAGAGGTAACGGGGGCATCTTTGTCTAGTACGTTCTAGTTTGAAGTCTGAAATAATGCTGTTAATACAAACTGAGGCTTCTGGACTGCTATACAGCAGTTTGATCCATGCACATATGTTCAGGCCAAACACAGATGTGTACAATGTACACAATGGTTGTTCCATTCAACCATATCTATCTATCTATCTATTGAATGCTTTTTCTGCATCCAGAGATAATAAGATCTCCAGGGTGTTAGACCTTATAGGTGAATATATAATATTAAACAGGTGTCGAAGATTGGAAGCTAAGTGTCTGCCTTTTAATAAATGTGGTTTGATCTTGTGATATTATAGAAGTCCTTATTTTTTTTATGAAAGACAGTAATTAATGCTTGGTGAAACGTTTGTGGTAGAATATTATTGTCTCTGGCTTCAATAAATGTTGCTAATAAAAGGGAAGCTAACTTAATTGAATTTTTTTTTTAATTTGGCAGGGTAGCCATCAGGGCCTGCTGCCTTCCCACTACGAATTGAGTTTATAGTGTCTAGCAATTCTGAGAGTGTCAGAGGTTTATCCAGATCCATCGTTCCATCTATTATACAACCTGCTATATCCTAACTACTGGGTCACAGGTGTGTGCTGGAGCCAATCCCAGCCAACACAGGGTGCAAGGCAGGAAACAAACCCTGGGCAGGGTGCTTGCCCACCGCAGGGCACACACACACATACACCCACACACCGAGCACACACTAGGGACAATTTAGGATCACCAATGCACCTAACCTGCATGTCTTTGGACTGTGGGAGGAAAGCAGAGCACCCGGAGGAAACCCACACTTTATCCAGATCCTCTGCACTGAAAGTATCTAGTTGTGGTATCTGTAATGCATTGAAAAATGCATTAGATTTTGTCTTGTCTTAAAATTGAGCAGAATATAAGGATTTATAGTAGACTCTAAATGTGTGCATTATATTTTTATGGTCAATGATTTTGCCTCTGTCTGTGTTGGTAATTACTGGTATTGCATTGCGAACTTCCTGCTTGTGGATATTTTAAGCTAAGATCTTATTAGCATTCTCTATTTGTTCAGAGTAATTATGTCTTGATTTAAAAAGGAGTTGTTCCATTTCATTTTGTTGTCAAGAAGTTGAGTTCTGATTGCAAAGCCTGTCTTTTCTTATAAAGTGCCACATTTTGGACCTGGCATCTGCTACAACTATTCTGGTAATTTCACTGATTAACACTGATGCCTTCTTGGTTTCCAATTTAGTTTTGTGAGAGAGATATGAAATAAGCTGTCCTCTTAAAAATGCTTTTAGAGTTTCCAAGAGTATTCCTTCAAAGACATCTGAGAATGCATTTGTCTCTAAAAAAATCAATTTGCTTGGATATAAATTTTTTACAGCTAATAACACGGGGTTAAGATGCCTACTGCAAGATGAGTATGTGTGGAGCATAATGATTTGAGTTCCAGGATCAGAGGGGTGAGGTTGGGGACAAAAAAATGTTATCGATTAATAAATCAGTTCTTGAGTAAAAGTGGTGTACTGGTGAGAAGAAGAAATATGCTCTTGAGCTTGGATTTAGAAATCTCCAAGGGTCTGAATAAGGTATCATCAGTTACAAGCTGTAATTATTTTTGCGGTGTTAGATGTTATTGCCCCTGTGGCTGAAAACCTATCCAGGTCTGGATTTAAAACACAGTTAGTGTTAGTCTCCAGCCATTATAATTTTATGAGTGTTCACATTAGGAATGGATGCAGAAACCCTTGCAGCACACACTGTGTCCTGAGCAAAAGTTTTCTCACTGAATTGCTAATGATTTTGTACAGAACCATATTAGGGCCAAGGACAAGGAAAAAAAATACGGACAAAGTGAAGGGAAAAAAATATATGTCGAGAACAAAGTCGAGATGTTGACTTTATTCTGGACATTTCCACTTTAATCTTGACCCTTATGACGAGAATAAAGTCGACGTGTTGACATGTTGCTACATAATTTATGACTGGGTTTGAAAAAATCTAGTAAATTAAACATTTATTTTAAGATGAAGTTTAGTTTACGATGTTCGACTTTAATGACAAACTACGAGAATAAAGTCAACATGTCAAATTTAATCTCAAGATAAACGGCGAGAATAAAGTAGAAATGTCGAGAATAAAGTGGAAATGTCGACTTTATTCTCGACATAAGCGTCAAGATTAAAGTGGAAATATCGAGAATGTGTACCTGCCGTAGTGCAAGTGTGAAATGAATATCCAACAGGCTCTCCCTTTCCCACTCAAAAGTCTTATTCATAGGTACATCAATTTTTTTTCAAACGTTTTACCAACATGAGCAAAAGAAGTGTTCAGAAAACAACACTGCTCAGTTATTTCAGAAAAGAGACATCACAAACTAATGAAGTTGCAGCGTCAACTCCTCATGTGGCAATTTCAGACAAACACATTGCAGAGGATGGTCCATCAGGGGAAGTCTCTTCAGCATACACTCTGCCAATTGATAAATCTAAGCACCGCTTATCCGGCATAAACAAAAAATGGTTTAAAGATTTTGATTGGCTAATGGTCAAAGAAAATGTTATGTGGTCATTGTGCATGAAATACTCAAACAAACACCCCCAAAGGAGGGGTTACTTTGGGTAAAAGTGCCATACACAAGAATTCGAAAAAAAAGCTTGCTGGACCATGAAGTCTTCTGCTGACCTTTTTTTGAAAGTGTGTACTAGAGCAAACTGGAATCGGTCTAATTGAAAGATCTATATCTGTGTTAACTTACAGAGAGATGCCTTTGTGGGAGCTTTAAGATCCATGCATTGTTTGGCAAAAAATGAGTTGCCACATACAATGTTGTTTGAAAAGCTGTTGGTACACTGTAAAGAAACAGGCTGCTCCTTTTTACAACATCTTAATTTTGGTAAAAATGCACATTACACCTCTAAAAGAATAATGCAAGAGCTGCTGGATGTCTTAGCATCAGAAATAAAATCTAACATACTGAAAAATATACACACATAAAAGTTTTTCAGTATTCTGTGTGATGAAACCACAGATATCTCAGATGTAAAACAATTAATTATTTACATTAAATATGTTTGCCAGGTCACTAAAGAGGTCAGAATTAGTTTTGTATCAACCCACAATATGATTAATGGCAAAGCGGAGGCTATAACCAACACACTGAGTAAGACTATGGACACTTTAGGCTTGAAAACTGCTAATCTGGTTGGACTAGGGTCAGATGTAGTGGCTGTTATAATTGGGAAACAGAAAGGTGTGGCAAAACCGCTTAGAGATAAAACATCTGGACTCTTGGTCAAGTGCCACTGTGTAAACCGTTGATTGGCCCTTGCAAGTGCCCAAGCAGCAGCTGCTGTACCTTATTTAACAAAACTGAACATCTTAAGGCAGCTATTCTATTTCTTCCAAAATTATTCAGTTAGGATGGCTGGTTTAATGGAAATTCAAAATATTCTGAACATTCCCCAGATTAAGCTGAAAATGGCCAGTGACACTAGATGGCTGTCTGATGACTTTGCAGTACAGCCACTATAACAGTGTACGATGAGTGATCTCCTTGGAGGGCCCAGATCCTGGGGACTTTGATTATGGGAAAGCTGCAGACAACTGGGCCTCTAGGAAGAAAAGAAGAATAAATATTTAACTGAACACACCTTCTGCATATGCAAGTTGGCTTTGAAGAATATTTTTTAGTTTTTCTTCATTAGGTTTCCTATACTTTTTTTCATTGTTTTCACTTTTCTTCCCAACAGCGACAATACTTGTGCCTCTTGGTTTATGTCATAACAATTGTTATTAAAATTGTTGTTAGGGTTGCAGGATCCTGAATTGGATATTCCTTAAATTTAATAAAAATATTCTGACACCAGTGTCAAAACTTAAAAAAGGAAGTCATATTGAGCTTTGGAAAATAATTAATAATAATTAACTAATAAAAATAGGGCACATTTAATTTTCCCCACCATTAAATTTCCCCGTCCTGCCTCACCCGGCTACTTTTTCTTGCCATCATTCTGGTAGAGGTTGATCTTGGTTTCATCTGGCCAAAGAATGTTTTTCCAGAACTGTGCTGGCTTTTTTAGATGTTCTTTAGCGAAGTCCATTCTAGCCTTTCTATTCTTGAGGCTTATGAGTGGCTTGTACCTTGCAGTGCACCCTCTGTATTTACTTTCATGCAGTCTTCTCTTTATGGTAGACTTGGATATCGATATGCCTACCCCCTGGAGAATGTTGTTCACGTGGTTGGCTGTTGTGAAGGGGTTTCTCTTCACCATGGAAATGATTCTGCGATCATCCACCACTGTTGTCTTTCGTGGATGTCCAGCTCTTTTTGCGTTGCTGAGTCCACCAGTGCTTGCTTTCTTTCTCAGGATGTACCAAACTGTAGATTTTGCCACTCATAATATTGTAGCAATTTCTCGGATGGGTTTTTTCTGTTTTCACAGCTTAAGGATGGCTTCTTTCACCTGCATGGAGAGCTCCTTTGACCGCATGTTGTCTCTTCACAGCAAAATCTTCCACATGCAAGCACCACACCTCAAATCAACTCCAAGTCTTTTATCTGCTTAATTGATAATGACATAATGACGGACTTGCCCACACCTGCCCATGAAATAACCTTTGAGTCAATTGTCCAATTACTTTTGAGCCCCTGAAATGAAGGCATTGTGTTAAAAAATGCTTTAGTTGCCTCACATTTTTATGCAATCTTTTTGTTCAACCCACTGAATTAAAGCCGAAAGTCTGCACTTCAACCGCATCTGAGTTGTTAAATTTAAAATTCATTGCGGTAATGTACAGAACCAAAATTAGAAAAAAGTTGTCTCTGTCCAAATATTTATGGACCTAACTGTATCACAGTGCACCTTCTGAAAGCACAGTGCTCAGTAGCAATCCAACCCCATGGACCTCTGAATTGCCAACCAGACCATTACAATTTACAGTTTTAGGGAAGTTCGTTACTAAAACTAAAAAAAGTTATTACAAAAGAAAGATTAGACTTTACTACATATGCATCTATGTGACTAAAACATGATTGTCTGATGTCAGCAGTGTAGTCATCATTAGGGGACGGTTAGGAATTTAAAAACAACACTAATATCAGAATGATATTTTGGTACTGACCAGTCTGGAACCGGTACCAATTTAATACCAGTTTTTGATACCCATCCCTAGTTACTAAGTACTGACCATGTCAGGTGCACAAACCTTTGCTTCAAGCCCTTTTCATTTTTTTTGGTATTTTGTATCTGTGAATAATGGAAATAAAAATGTAATCTTGCTTTAAAAATTAAAGAAATGTGTCATGTTTAACTTTACACCTTAAGATGATCAGTTCATCTTCTGCACACTTAACTATTCATAGTAACAGACATTTTAAGCAAGGGTGCCCGTGGTAGTGCGCAATTCCATGTATTACCAATTTAAGTTAAAGTAACACTAAACTGGACATTATTGTTAATAAGGGTAAAAGTACACTAGCGTAAAGAAAGGGTGCATTCCGTTTGTGTGTTGAAGGCACACTAAAACATAGCGTACGGACAAAAGTGGAAATGTGCATACACACCACCCCGAGTCCTCACAGAATTGTGCATATTTGAATATGTAAATCAATATAAAAATAGCCCTTTCAGTTGTAAGACATTCAGTTAAAGCATGTTTAAAAAAAAAAAATCACCAAATGCAAAGTGGAGGTCCAACTCAATTAAGTGGAGGCAAGGAAAACATACTATTTGGTGGCTTAAGCAGTGGTATAAGCAATAGAAGGAACCTCATGGAATGACACTCTAAAGTTCAAGTTCAGAAAGTCACGTAGTACACAAAATAAAAAAAGAAGTGGTCAGATGAAAAAGTCGACATTGAAAATGCAAGTCATAGCCCATTGTCTGAGTGTGATACAGAAGCGTATTAGGGCACAAAGAAAATAAATAGGGACACAGTGAAGAAAAAATAGGTTGAAATGTCAACTTTAATCTCAAAATTTCCACTTTAATCTCGTAGTTTATTTTGTCATTAAAGTAGAACGTCGATGTATGCTTGATATCATTTTCAAGATGAAATGCATTAAAGCATGTAATAAACAGGTTAAGACGCGGTGTTGCAGCAGTCGCGATGAGCTGGCACCTTGTTCAGAGATTGTTCCTGCCTCCCGCAAGATGCTTGCTGGGACACGTGTGACTCTGAATAGGGTAATTAAATGTAGCAGTACAGACACTATCAAATTTACCAACCCCCAATTCCTGTTCTTCCACTTTCTTTCTCCACGTAACCAACCTCCAGACAACGAGCTCTGTATTAAATGTTAAACCAGCTGTAAGCTTAGAAGGCTGATTCTTCAAAACACTGAAAAATCTTCATTACAGAAATCCCTCGCTATATCACGCTTTGACTTTCGCTCTATCGCGGATTTTATATGAAAGCATAACTAAATATATAACGCGGATTTTTCGCTGCTTCGTGGGTTCTGCGGACAATGTGTGTTTTTACTTCCTGTACATGCTTCCTCAGTTGGTTTGCCCAGTTGATTTCATACAAGGGACGCTATTGGCGGATGACTGAGAAGCTAACCAATCAGAGCACGCAGTTAAGTTCTCCTGACTGAGAAGCTAACCAATCAGAGCACGCAGTTAAGTTCCTGCGTGCTGAATGCAGTGTTAACCAGGAAGTCTCGTCTCGCTCATTCAGCATCAACGTGTTTCTCTGTGTAAAGAGTTGTGCTCTTTTGTGTTTTGTGCATAGTCAAGCCCTTCATTATGGCTCCAAAATGATCTGCTACTGCTTCAGGGGCCGTGCCGAAGCGCAAACGGAAGATGTTAACAATTGCCGAAAAGGTAAACGTTTTGGATTTGTTGAAGGCTACGATTCTTTTTATTTAAAAGTGTCCTTTTAACCAGGGTGCAAAACGAGTTGTAAGTGGATGTAATAAGGCAGTAGTCTGGATGGAATCTGCTTTAGGGATTTGGATTGAAGACTGCCAGAAGAAGAACAACGGCAGTGCTACACAATCGCCTGAAGTGGCTCCTTTAAGGGCTGTAACGCTCTCCTTTGTTGAGCAGTAAAATTAAACTCATTGTTATCGGACAAGTCATCGTGTCATTGTTGGTGAGTAACCATAATTAATTTTCTACTTACAGTACTTAGTACATGTACGTACGTTTAGTGTCACTGTACACACATATACTGTATACTATTTTTGTTGCATTGTACGTATTTATTGCTGGTGGCATGTCTATGATTTCAATGAATCTTACCTAATATCTAAGAGAATACAAAGAGATTATGCTGTATAACTCTACGGGGAATATTTATAAACAGTGTGGGAGAGTTTATAAGGGCTTAAAATATATAAAAATAACCATAGAAACATATGGTTTCTACTTCGCGGATTTTCACCTATCGCGGGGGGGTCTGGAACGCAACCCCGAGGTTGGGAGGAGGGATTACTGTATACATGTTTAATCATTCCATCCAGGGTCGTACAAGTCCTAGCAAGCATCAAGAGTGAGGCAGGAACAATCCCTGGATGGGGCGCCAGCTCATTGCTACCACTATACCACCACGCCCTCACCTGTTTCATTATTAACAGCATACATTATTTAAATGAATTTAATGATTTACTTGTAAAATGTAATATACATACTTTAATTAAGTTTACATTCTAAATAAAAATGATGTCAAGCATACATCCTAGTATTCTAACAGCACACAGCTCCAAGAAAATAGCTCTCGGAAATCTAAGTCATCTTTGAAGCCAGTACTCATTGAACTGAGCTGAATTCCTTTATTGTCACTGCATGGTACAATGAGATTCAAAATCCTCCATAAACTTATTTTCCTATAAAATGATAAAAATAACAATAATAATCTATACTAATAAAAGGCAAAAGACTCACTCACTCACTCACTCACTCATCACAAATTCTCCAACTTCCCATGTAGGTAGAAGGCTGAAATTTGGCAGGCTTATTCCTTACAGCTTACTTACAAAAGTTAAGCAGGTTTCATTTCGAAATTCTACACGTAATGGTCATAACGGTCGATAACGGTCGACAACGTCCGCCATGTTGAACTGTCTTATTCATGGCCCCATCTTCAAGAAATTTGGTAGGCGGCTTCCCTGCGATAACCGAAACCGATGTACGTACTTATTTCGATGGTATGACGCCACTGTCGTCCGCCATATTGAACTTTCCAACATCACTAATTCTCCAACTTCCCGTGTAGGTAGAAGGCTGAAATTTGGCAGACTCATTCCTTACAGCTTACTTACAAAAGTTAAGCAGGTTTCATTTGGAAATTATACACGTAACGGTCATAATGGTCAACAACGTCTGCCATGTTGAACTTTCTTATTCATGGCCCCATCTTCATGAAATTTGGTAGGCGGCTTTCCCTGCGCTAACCAAAACCAATGTATGTACTTATTTTGGTGGTATGACGCCACTGTCAGCGCCATATTAAACTTTCCAATGTCACTAATTCTCCAACTTCCCGTCCCAACGCCTCCCACATTGTTGGCTGCCTGCCTATACTGTATAAGGACGTCCATCGCTCCAGTCTCTACATTCTCTTCCTTGCTTCGCCACGGGATTCACGTCTCCCTGCTGATAACTACAGCCTTTTTAGCCTTTTTAATTAATCCACAGCTTCTCTGCTGTTTTATTGTTCACTAGCAAAATACCCACGAAGTAGTGTGTTAAAGAAGTACTGAAAAAGAAAAGGAAACATTTTAATAATAATGTAACATGATTGACAATGTAATTGTTTTGTCATTGTCTTGAGTGTTGCTGGCATATATATATAAATATATATATACACACACACACACACATGCATATATATATATATATATATATATACGCACACACACACGCATATAAACATATATATATATATATATACATATACACACACATATATATATATATACATATATATTGTGAACCCGGCCCAGACACAGACAGGCGGACATTTTGTTAAAACACCACCACACGTTTATTTTCACAATATTTAAATGATATGGTCACAAAGACCCCAGTTCATTGGTCACTCTGACCCCAGTCACGTGCACAAATACCCCAATCACAGTCCTGGCCACAATGCCTTCCTTTTCGGGCCGCCTCCACAGCTCTCCTGAGCTTTGTCCTTCTGCCTCCCGACTCCAGCCTCGAATAATGGGAGACGGCCCCTTTTATAGAGTCCCCGGAGGAGCCCCAGGTGTTCCCGTCATTCCTCTTCTGGACACGCCCCAGCGTGGTGGAAGTGCCGGCTGTCCTCCCGCAGCTCTCCGGGCGCCGTCCTAATTCTTCCCCAGCACTTCCTGGTGTGGTGGAAGTGCTGGGGTAACAGGTCCCCAAGGCACTGGGGCGCCTCCTGGCGGTGACCACGGGCCCCTACAGGGTGGAGCTTCCATGCCCTGTACCCGTGGCCCCCAAAGCAACCAGGAAGGCGACCCCCCCACGTGATCCAGGGTGGGCACAGACCCACATCCGGTCCCTCATGACGTCCCGGCCGGGTCATGGCCCCTGGCATCCCTGACAATATGCATATATATACACATATACATACATATATACATATACACATACACATATATAGCAAAAAACCCGCGCTTTGCAGCGGAGAAGTAGTGTGTTAAAGAAGTAATGAAAAAGAAAAGGAAACATTTTGAAAATAATGTAACATCATCTATCTATCTATATATATCTATATATCTATCTATCTATAGTAATAAAAGGCAAAGCCCTTATTCACTCACTCACTGACTGACTCACTCATCACTAATTCTCCAACTTCCCGTGTAGGTAGAAGGCTGAAATTTGGCAGGCTCATTCCTTACAGCTTACTTACAAAAGTTGGGCAGGTTTCATTTTGAAATTCTACGTGTAATGGTCATAACTGGAATCTATTTTTCTCCATATACTGTAATGTAGTTGAGCTCGATTGGCCGTGGGGGGGCAGTTTCGTGTGACATCATCACGTGAACTGACTGTCAACGCAGTACGTAGAAAACCAGGAAGAGCTCCAAAAAGCGCTGAAGAAAAAATGCATTATATAATTGAGAAGGCGAAACAATAAGAAGCGAGCGAGTGACATATACAACCATATTCATGAGTGCTGCTACTTCGGAAACAAAGCACAGTGTAAACCTAAAGTTTAAATTAAGTTCATAGACAGGCTGCCGCTGGCGTTTGTCATGCCCACTGCTAATGCGGGATACAAGTTTAATGAGAGGACGCAGGATATAAACGAGTTTTGATCACTTTGTAACTAAGTTAAAATTGCAGGTGAAGGGCTGTGCTTATGCAAATTCCGAGAGACTGTGTTTGTGGGGGAATTGACAGTTAAGGCGGGTGGGGGAGTCACGTCAACATCTTCACTCCCGTTCACCTCATTTCGCTCTGAGCTGAGCTCCGCAGCTAACGCAGTCTTGCGGAAGCAACTTTGTGACACTGCCACCAAATACTCACAGAAAAATCCACAAGTTAATACACACGCTGTCTCTACAGTTTCTCCACACTGAATCCTCCAGGCACTACTTTGATGCATGTGCTCTATAACGCGTTAAAAAATCACGCATTTAATCACACTTTTCATTACAAACAAAGGGGAACTTCTGTCAATGCATGATTTCCTGGTACACCGATTACATTGATCAGCGCTTCCCAATTCATTTTACCCTCGTACCCCCTTGGTTTGAGAAGAAGTATGAAAAAATATGAGGTTAACACAGAAAAACAGATCACCAATTGAAGCTTTATGAATAATCGATTCGCCATCAATGATTGTTTTGGTAAAGCCATACTCAGTGTAATCATCCTTCCATTTTATAATTTTTCCGCCACTAGCCATGATTAAATGAACGGTAAAAAAGTAGGAGCGAAGCAAGGGTGACTTATTCAGGCAGGCACGCGACAGCTCAATAGCTCGAATTTGGATACAAGTAGGTTCTATTTAGTTGCCAGAAATATCTTTGTTAGGAATGGAAGTTGAAATTAGTCTTTAAATTTCTATGGTAAAGAAAAAGTTATGCAATGATGACTACATTTAACTATATAAAGTCAAAACTTGACTATATAAAGTCACTGTCGGAATAAATAAAGTCAAAACTTGAATATATAAAGTCAGCGCTGGAATATATAGTCAAAACTTAAATATATAAAGTCAGCGTTGGAATATATAAAGTCAGCGCTGGAATATATAAAGTCAAATCTTGAATATATAAAGTCAGCGTCAGAATATATAAAGTAAGCGCTGCAATACACTCACCTAAAGGATTATTAGGAGCACCATACTAATACAGTGTTTGACCCCCTTTCGTCTTCAGAACTGCCTTAATTCTACGTGGCATTGATTCAACAAGGTGCTGAAAGCATTCTTTAGAAATGTTGGCCAATATTGATAGGATAGCATCTTGCAGTTGATGGAGATTTGTGGGATGCACATCCAGGGCACGAAGCTCCCATTCCACCACATCCCAAAGATGCTCTGTTGGGTTGAGATCTGGTGACTGTGGGGGCCATTTTAGTACAGTGAACTCATTGTCATGTTCAAGAAACCAATTTGAAATGATTCGAGCTTTGTGACATGGTGCATTATCTTGCTGGAAGTAGCCATCAGAGAATGTGTAAATGGTGGTCATGAAGGGATGGACATGGTCAGAAACAATGCTCAGCTAGCCCGTGGCATTTAAACGATGCCCAATTGGCACTAAGGGGCCTAAAGTGTGCCAAGAAAATATCCCCCACACCATTACACCACCACCACCAGCATACACAGTGGTAACAAGGCATGATGGATCCATGTTCTCATTCTGTTTATGCCAAATTCTGACTCTACCATTTGAATGTCTCAACAGAAATCGAGACTCATCAGACCAGGCAACATTTTTCCAGTCTTCAACTGTCCGATTTTGGTGAGCTCGTGCAAATTGTAGCCTCTTTTTCCTATTTGTAGTGGAGATGAGTGGTACCCGGTGGGGTCTTCTGCTGTTGTAGCCCATCCGCCTCAAAGTTGTGCGTGTTGTGGCTTCACAAATGCTTTGCTTCATACCTCGGTTGTAACGAGTAGTTATTTCAGTCAAAGTTGCTCTTCTATCAGCTTGAATCAGTCGGCCCATTCTCCTCTGACCTCTAGTATCAACAAGGCATTTTCACCCACAGGACTGTCGCATACTGGATGTTTTTCCCTTTTCACACCATTCTTTGTAAACCCTAGAAATGGTTGTGCGTGAAAATCCTAGTAACTGAGCAGATTGTGAAATACTCAGACCGGCCCGTCTGGCACCAACAACCATGCCACGCTCAAAATTGCTTAAATCACCTTTCTTTCCCATTCTGACATTCAGTTTGGAGTTCAGGAGATTGTCTTGACCAGGACCACAGCCCTAAATGCATTGAAGCAACTGCCATGTGATTGGTTGATTAGATAATTGCATTAATAAGAAATTGAACAGGTGTTCCTAATAATCCTTTAGGTGAGTGTATATAAAGTCAAAACTTCAATATATAAAGTCAGCGTCGGAATATATAAAGTAAGCGCTGGAATATCCATTCATTTTCCCAACCCGTTGAATCCGACCACAGGGTCATAGGGGTCTGCTGGAGCCAATCCCAGCCAACACTGGGCGCAAGGCAGGAACCAGTCCTGGGCAGGGAACATGCATCAATTTCAAAACATTAACCAAACACTGTTTTTTTAATTTATTTTTCTGAATAAGTTTTTGTTCACTTAGTTCAGTTCAGAGTCGTTTCAATCAATAGATTTTGACTTTGACTTTATATATTCAGGAATGAGTTTATATACTCCGATGTTGACTTTATATAATCAGGAATGACTTTATAAATTCCGACACTGACTTTATATATTCAGGTTTTGACTTTATATATTCAACTTTTGACTTTATACATTCAGAAACAAGTCTGACTTCATATATACCGACGCTGACTTTCTATATTCAAGTTTTGACTTTATATATTCCAGCGCTGACTATATATTCTGACGCTGACTTTATATATTCAAGTTTTCACTTTATATATTCGGGAATGACTTTATATATTCAAGTTTTGACTTTATATATTCTGACGCCGACTTTATATATTCACAAAATCAATTTATTTGCCTGTTTGGCACCCCATAGTATATGTGTGTGTGTATATATGTACACATGTACGTGTATATATGTATATATATACAGTGGTGTGAAAAACTATTTGTCCCCTTCCTGATTTCTTATTTTTTTGCATGTTGGTCACACAAAATGTTTCTGATCATCAAACACATTTAACCATTAGTCAAATATAACACAAGTAAACACAAAATGCAGTTTTTAAATGATGGTTTTATTATTTAGGGAGAAAAAATCCAAACCTACATGGCCCTGTGTGAAAAAGTAATTGCCCCCTGAACCTAATAACTGGTTGGGCCAACCTTAGCAGCAATAACTGCAATTTATCGTTTGCGATAACTTGCAATGAGTCTTTTACAGCTCTGGAGGAATTTTGGCCCACTCATCTTTGCAGAATTGCTGTAATTCAGCTTTATTTGAGGGTTTTCTAGCATGAACCGCCTTTTTAAGGTCATGCCATAGCATCTCAATTGGATTCAGGTCAGGACTTTGACTAGGCCACTCCAAAGTCTTCATTTTGTTTTTCTTCAGCCATTCAGGGGTGGATTTGCTGGTGTGTTTTGGGTCATTGTCCTGTTGCAGCACCCAAGATCGCTTCAGCTTGAGTTGACGAACAGATGGCCGGACATTCTCCTTCAGGATTTTTGGTAGACAGTAGAATTCATGGTTCCATCTATCACAGCAAGCCTTCCAGGTCCTGAAGCAGCAAAACAACCCCAGTCCATCACACTACCACCACCATATTTTACTGTTGGTATGATGTTCTTTTTCTGAAATGCTGTGTTCCTTTTACACCAGATGTAACGGACATTTGCCTTCCAAAAGTTCAACTTTTGTCTCATCAGTCCACAAGGTATTTTCCCAAAAGTCTTGGCAATCATTGAGATGTTTCTTAGCAAAATTGAGACGAGCCCTAATGTTCTTTTTGCTTAACAGTGGTTTGCGTCTTGGAAATCTGCCATGCAGGCCGCTTTTGCCCAGTCTCTTTCTTATGGTGGAGTAGTGAACACTAACCTTAATTGAGGCAAGTGAGGCCTGCAGTTCTTTAGACGTTGTCCTGGGGTCTTTTGTGACCTCTCGGATGAGTCGTCTCTGCACTCTTGGGGTAATTTTGGTCAGCCGGCCATTCCTGGGAAGGTTCACCACTGTTCCATGTTTTTGCCATTTGTGGATAATTGCTCTCACTATGGTTCGCTGGAGTCCCAAAGCTTTAGAAATGGCTTTATAACCTTTACCAGACTGATAGATCTCAATTACTTCTGTTCTCATTTGTTCCTGAATTTCTTTGGATCTTGGCATGATGTCTAGCTTTTGAGGTGCTTTTTGTCTACTTCTCTGTGTCAGGCAGCTGCTATTTAAGTGATCTCTTGATTGAAACAGGTGTGGCAGTAATCAGGCCTGGGGGTGGCTATGGAAATTGAACACAGGTGTGATACACCACAGTTAGATGATTTTTTAACAAGGGGGCAATTACTTTTTCACACAGGGCCATGTAGGTTTGGATTTTTTTTCTCCTTAAATAATAAAAACCATCATTTAAAAACTGCATTTTGTGTTTACTTGTGTTATATTTGACTAATGGTTAAATGTGTTTGATGATCAGAAACATTTTGTGTGACAAACATGCAAAAGAATAAGAAATCAGGAAGGGGGCAAACAGTTTTTCACACCACTATATATATATATATATATATATATATATATATATATATATATATATATATATATATATATATATATATATATATGCCAGCAACACTCATGACAATGAAAAACAATTACATTGTCAATCATGTTACGTTATTATTAAAATGTTTCCTTTTCTTTTTACTTCTCCGCTGCCAAGCACGGGTATTTTGCTTATATATATATATATATATAAATATATATATATAGATATCCAGTGGTACCTCGGTATACAACTGCCTTGGAATAAGTCCAACTTGGTATACGTCCTGTTTAGAGGCAGTAGTCTGGATGGAATCTTCTTTAGGGATTTGGATTGAAGACTGCCAGAAGAAGAACAACGGCAGTGCTACATAATCGCCTGAATTGGCTCCTTTGGAAGAGCTGTAACGCTCTCCTTTGTTGTGCAGTAAAATTAAACTCATTGTTATTGGACAAGTCATTTTCATTTATTTCATTTAATTGCTTTTGTATTTATGTATTTTGGTATTAAGCAGTGTTTAAATTATTTTATACAACCCCATCAATGTATAATATGCCAATGCCAATAGGATTTTTTTTTTTCATGGGAACGAATTAATCATTTTCCCATTATTTCTTATGGGAAAAATTCGTTTGGTATAAGTCCTGTTTGGTATAAGTCCAAGGATCTGGAACGGATTAAGGACGTATACCAAGGTACCACTGTATACATATATATATATATATATATAGATATATAGATATAAGATATGAGAACAACACTCATATCAATGACAAAACAATTACATTAACAATCATGTTACGTTATTTTTAAAACTTTTCCTTTTCTTTTTCATAACTTCTTTAACACACACACTACTTCTCCACTGCGAAGCGTGGGTATTCTGCTAGTATATCTATATTTATCTATCTACAGTGGTGTAAAAAACTATTTGCCCCCTTCCTGATTTGTTATTCTTTTGCATGTTTGTCACACAAAATGTTTCTGATCATCAAACACATTTAACCATTAGTCAAATATAACACAAGTAAACACAAAATGCAGTTTTTAAATGATGGTTTTTATTATTTAGGGAGAAAAAAAATCCAAAACTACATGGCCCTGTGTGAAAAAGTAATTGCCCCCTGAACCTAATAACTGGTTGGGCCACCCTTAACAGCAATAACTGCAATCAAGCGTTTGTGATAACTTGCAATGAGTCTTTTACAGCGCTCTGGAGGAATTTTGGCCCACTCATCTTTGCAGAATTGTTGTAATTCAGCTTTATTTGAGGGTTTTCTAGCATGAACCGCCTTTTTAAGGTCATGCCATAGCATCTCAATTGGATTCAGGTCAGGACTTTGACTAGGCCACTCCAAAGTCTTCTATATATAGGTGTATAGGTAGAAAGCTGAAATTTGGCAGGCTTATTCCTTACAGCTTACTTATAAAAGTTAAGCAGGTTTCATTTCGAAATTCTACACGTAACGGTCATAACGGTCGATAACGGTCGACAACGTCCGCCATGTTGAACTTTCTTATTTATGGCCCCATCTTCATGAAATTTGGTAGGCGGCTTCCCTGTACTAACCGAAACCGATGTACGTACTTATTTTGATGGTATGACGCCACTGTTGGCCGCCATATTGAACTTTCCAACGTCAACAATTTTCAAACTTCCCGTGTAGGTAGAAGGCTGACCCCATCTTCACGAAATTTGGTAGTTGGCTTCCCTGCGCTAACCAAAACCGATGTACGTACTTATTTCGGTGGACTGACGCTACTGTCTGCCGCCATATTGGACTTTCCAACGTCACTAATTCTCCTACTTCCCGTGTAGGTAGAAGGCTGAAATTTGGTACTTGTTTCGGTGGTATGATGCCACTGTCGGCCGCCATATTAAACTTTTAACGGAAACCGATGTCCGTACTTATTTCGTTGGTATGACACCACTGTCGGCCACCATATTGAACTTTCCAACGTCACTAATTCTCCAACTTCCCGTGTAGGTACAAGGCTGAAATTTGGCAGGCCCATTCCTTACAGCTTACTTACAACAATTAAGCAGGTTTCATTTTAAAATTCTATGCGTAACGGTCATAACGGAAAACAACGTCTGCCATGTTCAACTTTCTTATTTACGGCCCCATCTTCACGAAATTTGGTAGGTGGCTTCCCTGAGCTAACCGAAACCAATGTACATACTTATTTCGGTGGTATGACGCCACTGTCAGCCGCCATATTGAATTTTCCAACATCACGAATTCTCCAACTTCCCGTATAGGTAGAAGGCTGAAATTTGGCAGGCTCATTCCTTACAGCTTACTTACAAAAGTTAAGCAGGTTTCATTTTGAAATTCTACGTGTAATGGTCATAACGGTCAACAACGTCCGCCATGTTGAACATTCTTATTTATAGCCTCATCTTCTCGAAATTTGTTAGGCGGCTTCCCTGCACTAAGCGAAACCAATGTACGTACTTATTTCGGTGGTATGATGCCACTGTCGGCCACCATATTGAACTTTTCAACAGTCTTTGTAACTTATGGGCCCATCTTCAAGAAATTTGGTACACGGGTTCCCAACGCTAACTGAATCCTACTTACATACATATATACGTCCATAGCCTGCAGCTCGGTCACCGTGTGAGGCAGCGTTGGGTCCCCCATCCCAACGCCTCCCACGTTGTTGGCTGCCTGCCTAAATAAGGCCATCCGTCGCTCCAGTCTCTACATTCCCTTCCTTGCTTCGCCACGGGATTCACGTCTCCCTACTGATAACTACAGCCTTTTTGTTTAATCCACGGCTTCTCCGCTGTTTTATTGTTTGTTTATTACAATTATAGTTATTGTATAGGTATTTTACACTTACTTTACATTGCTCAGGTACCCATTTCCTTTATCATTCCAACCCCCATTACCATGTCTATCGAGATCATCACTATCGATCAAAGAACTGTCACTTACCGAGTGGTTTACAGTGGTTTACCTTTCCATGTTACATATTGCCGGATATCAGGCTCACTCTTGATATCCAGAGGAACATTGTGTCTTATGTATTGAATGACTGGGACAGGTTCAAGGTGTGGACTGATGACAGTACAGGAGATAATTATACTACACAGGAGCACTATAAGAGTGAAATGCTTAAGCCTTTCACCTATGGTTCTGCATGTGAGTTTATGGCTGCCGCTGAATTGTTCGGTTGTCGCTTTCAAGTGTACCGAAATGGCCAAATATTTTACACCTTTCGACAACCGCCAATGCCTCTTAAACATCTTAGATTCACAGGTGACGATTTCAGTAGTGGATACTTTGATGTTTATGAATGTTTAAACTCTCAAAAGCTGGATGTGATTTTATCGCTGAAACCGATTCTTTGCTTACAACGCTTGACAGATGCCGAATGTCACTTCAATACAACAAATCCTGCAAATACTGTCATAAGTGAAACAAACCATGAAACTCAAACCGATTATGACAGCAGCAATCCAAGCTGTGAGATTTGAGACAAGATTACTGTTCACATGGCCAACTGTAAGTTGCATGCTCAAGAGTAAGCTCAGCGCACAGCTTGGTCATGTTACAACCGGAGGGCCTAACTGACAACATGGTATACAAAGAGATCCTTAACAAATAATTATTGGCATATTTTCCCTCAGTTTAAAAAGCGCGAGTATTTTGCTAGTAAATATATATATATATATATATATATATATATATATATATATATATATATATATATCTACTTCGGGGTGCGAGCAGCTGTTGCTGGGGGAGCCAGAATCCATTGAGGAAGAAAAATTAAAAACATTATTTGTACAAAATCTTAATTTATCTATCCATTCCTAAATAATTAAATGGGCAGGTTATTTCGTATCAGTGCAATACACTGCTTGTTAAAACGGATGACTCCTGCTCTTACGTGTACTTAGTGTTGTGTGGGTATTATGAACTATTGTATCTGTTCAAGTTCTATTTAAATTTTAAATATAAGTATTTTTTATTTAGTCGACAGAAATATGTTTAGTAGGAATGTAAGTTAAATTTAGTTATCATTGCATACATTTTTCTTCACCATAGAAATTTAAAGACTAAATTCAACATCCATTCCAACCAAAGATATTTCTGGCGACTAAATAGAACCTACTTATATCCAAATTCGACCTATTGAGCTGTCACTTGCCTGCCTGAATAAGTCACCCTCGCTTCGCTCTTACTTTTTTACCGTTCATTTAATCATGGCTAGTGGCAGAAAAATTATAAAATGGAAGGAGGATTACACTGAGTATGGCTTTACCAAAACAATTCTTGATGGCGAATCGGTTATTCATAAAGCTTCAATTGGTGATCTGTTTTTCTGTGTTAACCTCATATTTTTTTATACTTCTTCTCAAACCAAGGGGGTGCGAGGGTAAAATGAATTGAGAAGCGCTGATCGATGTAATCGGTGTACCAGGAAATCATGCATTGACGGAAGTTCCCCTTTGTTTGTAATGAAAAGTGTGATTAAATGCGTGATTTTTTAACGCGTTATGGAGCACATGCATCGAAGCTTCTCAGCTGTGCTTGTGCTAAGAAAAGGAAACATTTTAATAATAATGTAACACGATTGTCAATGTAACCTTTTGTAAGTAGTGCCTGGAGGATTCAGTGTGGAGAAACTGTAGAGACAGCGTGTGTATTAACTTGTGGATTTTTCTGTGAGTATTTGTTGGTAGCGTCACAAACTCGCTTCCGTAACACTGCGTTAGCTGGGGAGCTCAGCTCAGAGCGAAATGAGGTGAATGGGAGGGGAGATGATGACTTGACTCCCCCACCCACCTTAACTGTCAATCCCCCACAAACACAGTCTCTCGGAATTTGCATAAGCACAGCCCTTCACCTGCAATTTTAACTTACAAAGTGATCAAAACTCTTGTTTATATCCTGCGTCCTCTCATTAAACTTGTATCCCGCATTACCCGTGGGCATGACAAACGCCAGCAGCAGCCTGTCTATGAACTTAATTTAAAGTTTAGGTTTACACCGTGCTTTGTTTCCAAAGTAGCTGCACTCATGAATATGGTTGTATATGTCACTCACTCGCTTCTTATTGTTTCGCTGCCTTCTCAATTATATAATGCATGTTTTCTTCAGTGCTTTTTGGAACTCTTCCTGGTTTTCTACGTACTGCGTTGACAGTCAGTTCACGTGATTACATGGGAGGCGTGATGATGTCACACGAAACTCCGCCCCCCATGGCTTTCGAGCTCAACTCCATTACAGTAAATGGAGAAAAATAGCTTCCAGTTATGACCATTACGCATAGAATTTTGAAATGAAACCTGCTTAACTTTTCTAAGTAAGCTGTAAGGAATGGGCCTGCCAAATTTCAGCCTTCCACCCACACGGGAAGTTGGAGAATTAGTGATAAGTCTGTGAGTCACTCAGTGAGGGCTTTGCCTATCTATTAGTATAGATATATGTTGATATGTATGTATATATATATATATATATGTAGATGTGTATATATGTATATGTAGATATGTATATATGTATATGTATATATGTTTATATGTGTGTGTGTGTGTATATATATATATATATGACAGCAACACTCATAACAGTGACAAAACAATTACATTGACAATCATGTTACGTTATTTTTAAAATGTTTCCTGTTCTTTTTCATAACTTCTTTAACACACTACTTCTCCGCTGCAAAGCGCGGGTATTTTGCTAGTCTATACTAATAAAAGGCAAAGCCCTCACTTACTGACTGACTGACTGACTTACACACTCATCACTAATTCTCCAACTTCCCGTGTAGGTGGAAGGCTGAAATTTGGCAGGCTCATTCCTTACATCTTACTTACAAAAGTTAGGCAGATTTCATTTCGAAATTTTACGCGTAACGGTCATAACTGGAACCTAATTTCGTCCATATACTGTATACGGCCATAGCCTGCAGGTCGGTCGTAATTGAGTGCCTGCCCATATAAGGTAAATATTCACGGATGAAGGACTGTGCTTAGCATATTCATAAGTGCAGCTACTGCAGAAACCCTCCCTCAGAAGAGAGAAACTTTTAAGTGCCGGGTCTGAGCTAATATTAAATAAAGCCTTGGATATCGCAAGATCACACAAGATATTCGCGAGATACTAGTTTAATCCGATGGTTGTGCTGCTTCTAGACATGTATTTTCGTATTAAAGCATATAACCAATCACATTTCAGCCATCATTTGACAGAGAGGCCTTCACAATCCGTTCTGCAGGCCCTCTAACACAGAATAAATGTTGATTAAACTGTTGCTTCAACCAATCAGATTTTGAGTTGGTGTCAGTAGGGCCCTCTAGCAGGCGTACGGCATCATCGCCGTATTCACACCCATTGATTGGATAGAAGCCGATATGAGGAACTCTACAAGGCCACTGAACGCACCACAGACACTCCAAGCGCAAGATCCTCGCGCGCACTACTGCCAACTCCATGGCAGGATTCTGGACAATATTATTTGCCAGACACAGACCAGATTTCAAGACCACGGAAAACTGATGTTTGTCACGCTCCTCGAGCCCCAGAAGTTTCGGGAATACAAGAAAAATTTCCTGCATGCAGCCTTCTCCAGTTTAACACAAGAGCCACGCAGCAGTTTTTGATCTGTCTCGGCAAAAAACAGAACTGACTGTAATGTATGCTATGGATGATTTTGCAGGAAAATCTCCCACTGATCTCCTTGACTTCCTTCATCAGAAAAATCTGAATGAGAGCATGGGGCAGCTGTACACATTGTTATATTTGACGGTGACCATTCCCGTGTACACTGCTTCTGTCGAGCGGACATTTTCAGCCCTAAAGCGAATTAAAACTTATGCCAGAAATAGGACAGGGTAGGTTCGACTTTCAGCATTAGCTTCGATAGCGATAGAAAGAGACTTTTTGATGGAACTGAAGTGCATGGATAACCTGTACGAAAGAGTAATTGAACTGTTTTTGAGGAAAGTGAGGAGGATGGATTTTGTTTACAAATAATCCGAATTTTTGGTGAGTAAAATTTTCCGATTTTCCTAAATAATATTGCAAGTTTATGAGTTATTATTGATGTTTTTTATGTGTGTCGCGGCTGTAGCTACAGTAGAAAGGAACTTGTTCACCCCTGGTTTGTCTATTCAATAAAGGCATTTATTGTGGCTACAGGAGTTATCTATCTGATATGCAGCGGCTCTTTATACTGTATTTCTGCATATTAAGATGGTTTTTATAACCATAAATTAGTTTTTGAGGGGTGGGTTGATACAGACGGAGCACTACTGAAGGCCTAGGTGTGAGATGCACGGTCCGCCAATGGACCAGATGATACGTAAATTTGATGGACATTACAACCCGAAAATAAACAAAACTGTAGAGAGGTTCACATTATACTTCTCCCAGTGCATCTCTCTAAATCCTCAGTGCGAGAATATTATCATAAGGCTTAACAATCTTATTGTCACACCTTCTACGTGCACCAAACTGTCCTTATTACGAAGCCTTCCTTGCTTTACCGCTGGCTGCTTCTTTCCATTCACCTTCCTAGCTCTTTATTTAAACACTTTTCCTTCTCACTTTTCAGCTCCTTCGATGTCTTCTCCCTTTTCGTTCAAAATATGCGCCTCCTTGCCCTTTTTTCAGTCAGCTCCCCTTACGTCACACCATGGTACGTTTAGCACAAGTTAATACCAGGAATGCCTGTTAAACATCTTACATTCACGAGTAGCGATTTGCGTGGTGAACACTTCGATGAATGAAACCTGTTATCTTTACAACGGTTGACAAACATGGAATGTAACTTCATAACAACACGTCCTCCAAATACGAACCTGATCAGAAGAAATAATGATAATCAAATCCTTGATGACAGTAACACTCATAACAATCACAAAATAATTACATTGACAATCAGGTTATGTTATTTTTAAAATGTTTCCTTTTCTTTTAAATAACTTCTTTAACACACTACTTCTCCGCTGCGAAGCACGGGTATTTTGCTATATATATATATATATATATATATATTAAGGGTGCAACAATACATGTATCGATATTGAACCGTTCGATACAGTGCTTTCGGTTCGGTACGCATATGTATTGAACGATACAAAATTATATACAGTAATCCCTCCTCGATCGGGGTTGCGTTCCAGAACCCCAGCGATAGGTGAAAATCCCAAGTAGAAACCATATGTTTGTATGATTATTTTTATATATTTTAAGCCCTTAGAAACTCTCCCACACTGTTTATAAATATTCTCCGCACAGTTATACAGTAAACCCTTGTTTATCGCGGTTAATCCGCTCCAGACAGATAAATGAATTTCCACGAAGTAGGATTCTTTATTTATAAATCTAATATTTTCGCAGTTAGAGCATAGAAAACCTGTTTACGACCTTCTAAATACGTTTTTTAACATTATTAGAGCCCTCTAGACATGAAATAACACCCTTTAGTCAAAAGTTTAAACTGTGGTCCATGACAAGACAGAGATGACAGTTCTTTCTCACAATTAAAAGAATGCAAACATATCTTCCTCTTCAAAGTGCTGTAAGGAGCAGAGAATGTCAGAGAGAGAGTAAAGTAAACAATGAAAAATCAATAGGGCTGTTGCGCTGTTAAGTATGCAAGCACCGCGATAAAGCAGCGGCAATGAAGGGATCAATGCGAAGGTAGCCTTTCAGCATTTTTACAGGAGCGCCCCTATCTTCTAAGCAAACAGCCTCTGTGCAAAAAGCCCCTCTGCTCACATCTCCTCCGTCAAGCGCAGAGAACGCCAGAGAGAGAGAGAGAGAGAGAGAGCGAGATTAAAGCAAACAATCAAAAAATCAATAAGTGAGCTTTTGGACGCACCTCGATAAAGCGGCATTTCTTAGAGGAGCGTCCGTATCCACTAGGCAAAAGCTTCTGTGCAAACAACACTCAGCACACACCCTCTCCGTCAGGCGCAGAGAATGTCAGAGAGGGTGAGATAGAGGCAGAGACAAGCAAACAATCGAGCACCGCGCAGGAGGCATATCTTATAGCATTGAGGAGTTTTAGTTAATATGTAATACGTGCTCTGATTGGGTAGCTTCTAAGCCATCCGCCAATAGCGTCCCTTGTATGAAATCAACTGGGCAAACAAACTGAGGAAGCATGTACCATTGGGTGTGTTTGTTTTATATTCTACCAAGTATAGAAAATACAGTCAGGGATCCCCAAATAATGCAGAACTGTATGTGGTTGATACCTTAATTTTAGAACATTTCAAATGTTTCAAAATATATTTAGGAAGGCATTTCTGTGCAATACATATTTTTATTTAAGTTGTTTTTGTTGTATATGCAGCTAAGTGCTAGCACTCCAGAAGATGAGTGTGAGGGGAGGTCCATCAGAGAGTGGTTCATTTTATGGGGACATGATATATTCAATATGCTCCTGAGAATATACCCCAGAAGAAGGGTATAGCATAGCTTTTATTTTGAAAGGGACCTTTCTCTGTAATAAACTCGTTTCCAAACTCTTTTATTTTTTATTATTTTGTTTTTCAGCAACATTTAATTTAAAACTGTATTTTTGAGTTAAAAGAAATATATATAATTTTAATAAATTACAAATTAAAAAGGCATGAAAATTTTTTGTATCGAAAAATATCGAACCGTGACACCAAAGTACCGAACCGAACCGTAAATTTTGTGTATCGTTGCACCTATATATATATATATATATATATATATATATATATATATATATATATATATATATATATATATATACATATACATATATATATATATATATATATATATATATATACATATACATATATATATATATATATTGTAGCGACCGTGGAGGAGTCTTTTAAGATTTCGAGCGAACTCTGCCGCACCTCTCCGAAGCTGTCGGCTAGCGGCTTGCCAGCGCCATGCACGCAACTGCACCCAGCTCTTTAAGAAAGAGAACACTCGTGCCCCATACACCGCACGACTCGAAAGTGTCTCGGTAGTTTGCTTAGATAAAATCTTAGCAATAAAACAGCTCTGTCCTGTTGTATCTTTTATTACAGAAGATAGTCAGAAACAAAAGCTCAACATTATTGCTCGCCATTGCCAAGGTCACGCACAGAGACACATTTCAATAAATTGGTACTTTTACAAAATAAATAACCCCGGACGGCGATGTCCCAAACCCACCCAACCAATTAAATACAAACACACCATTATTTACAACACAAATGACAATACGTAAATGTCGACATACAATAAGCTTTTTATAAATTACCCATAAATTCCCCACAAACTATTTACATAAATTACCATGAGTCAATCCGCCAGCGCTTGCTGCCGGGTTGTTACAATATATATATATATATATATATATACATATACATATATATATATATACTAGCAGAATACCAAGCTTAGCAGGAGAAGTAGTGTGTTAAAGAAGTTATGAAAAGAAAAGCAAACATTTTAAAAATAACGTAAGATGATTGTTAATGTAATTGTTTTGTCATTGATATGAGTGTTGCTGGCATATATATATATATATATACACACACACAGACACATATATAAACATATATATACATATAAACATATATATAAATATATATATATACACATCTATACACATATATATATACAGTTATATATATATATACACATATACACACATACATATATATACATATACATATATATACACATACTATATATACACACATACATATATACATACTGTATATACAACATATACAAATCTACATATATATATCTACATATATATATATATTAGGGGTGGGACTCGATTAAAAAAATTAATCCAATTAAGTAGAGGCTGTGTAAGAATTAATCTTGATTAATCGTATGTAATTGCACACGTAAATTTGCCCCAAATCGCAAATGTTTTTTTTTTTTTTATTTAAAACGGTTTTAGTGGGCTTACAGAATCAAATAATAGACATGGACATGAATATTGTAAACTGAAGCTGTTTTAATTTCTGAAAAAAAAAGCCTTTAAACTGCATTTGAATTCAAAACAGAAACAAAAATATCATCCCTGGTTAAAATTGGGCAGACTTAAAAATAAAGTGGTAGTTTAAGTACTTTAAGTACATTTTCAGAATAGTATTGTCTTTAAATAATAATAACCAAAATTTCACCATAAAGTGCAGTTTTTCTTCTTAAAAAAATAAGTCAGAAACATAAAAGGTAATTTGACCAGCTTACTCTTTAAACTCTGAGTAACATTAGCCAAAATTATTTTGTACATTAGGCTAAAACAGTGTGATCATTGAACATTTTGTAATTAGATGTATTTAGAATTACTAACGGTCACGGAAGTCCAATGATCCCCAGTAAGAGCCACAAAGTCCGCTTTCTGTAATGCATCTAATTTTGCTTGCTTTTCAGTGTGCACAAAACCATGCTTTTATCAAGGCTTCGCTGGAAGTCGAAATGATCAGTCGTAGGAAGCGCTTTATTCCGACTCTAACATTTTTGTAGCTGTGATGTGTGCATCAGTGTAATGGATGTACCAGGAAATCATGCATTGACAAAAGTTCCCGTTTGCTTGGAATTGAAAGTGTGATTAAATGCGTTATTTTTAACGCTGCTATGGAGTACATGCATCAAGCTTCTCAGCTGTGCTTGTGCTAAGAAAGGGAAAATTTTAAAAATAACGTAACATGATTCTCGCTAACCTAATATTTTTCATACGTCCCAAACCAAGGAGATCGAAGGTAAAATGAATCGGTAGCGCTGTACATAGTCAGTACATCCCTCTCGGAATCGAACCTCGAATGTCGGCGTTAGAGGCTTAAGACTCTACAATTAGCCACAGCGTGTGGCTTGTCTATGCTAAAGTATGTATTGTAGATCGGGTATATATATACATTTATATATATACCCGTGTATCAGTGGAGAAGTAGAAGTTATGAAAAGAAAAGGGAACATTTTAAAAATAACGTAACATGATTGTCAATATACAGTAATTGTTTTGTGAGTGTTATTGAATGTTGCTGTCATCAAGGATTTGATTATCATTATTTCTTTCAATCAGGCTCGTATTTGTAGGATGTGTTCAAGTTACATTCCGTGTTTGTCAATCGCTGTAAAGATAAGAGGTTTCATTCATCGATTAGTTCCTTACTGCATCAATAAACAGCTCGTCTTCCTTTTATCTGTGATGTGACAAACTGCATGCACGGGTTTTTTTACACTGTCTTCCTTTAGCAGGACATTCACTTTTTCCACCGTGTGCTTTGTTTCCGCAGTAGCTGCACTTATGAATATGATTCTATGTATAAGACGCTTCATATTTTTATATAATTGTGTAATTCGGTTTTTGTTCAACACTCAAAACTGTTGCTTTTTGTCTGTGCACTGCGTCAGTTCACGTGAGCAGCTTGGTGTTCTTGCATCGAAGGTTCCCAGCTGTACTGGTGCCATCTCGTAATGTCAGCTAAGACCCGCACTTAAAACTTTCTCTCGCAGTTTCAATGAGTTTGTGCCAAACACCACCCTGACCATCTCATCTTCCTCTGCATAAGCACAGTCCTTCACCGTGAATATTTACCGCAGTGTTTGTATTGGATTGCCGCTGATGGACGGCCTTATATGGGCAGGCACTAAATTACAAACGCTAGTGGCAGCCTGTCTATGAACTTAATTTAATATAAACTTACGGTTCACGCCGTGCTTTGTTTCCGCAGTAGCTGTACTTATGAATATGCTTGTATGCATCATTTGCTTCATAATGTTTTTCTGCCTTCTCAATTGTGAAATGGCGTTTTGTGCTGATCGCTGTTTGGAGTTCTTCCTTGTGCTCTACGTACTTACGTAGGAGGCGTGATGATGTCACACGAAACTCCCCCCCGTGCCATCTCCAACTCAAGACTCCATTACATTATATGGGGAAAAATAGCTTCCAGTTATGACCCTTATGCGTAGAATTTGAAATGAAACCTGCCCAACTTTTGTAAGTAAGCTGTAAGGAATAAGCCTGCCAAATTTCAGCCTTCTACCTACACGGGAAGTTGGAGAATTAGTGATGAGTCAGTCAGAGTGAGTGAGTGAGTGAGTGAGGGCTTTGCCTTTTATTAGTATAGATATACATATATATATATATATATATATATATATATATATATATATATATATATATATATATATATATATATATATATATATATACATATATATATATATATATATATATATATATATATATATATATATATATATATATATATATATATATACATATATATGTATATATATATATATATATATACATACATATATATATATATATATATATATATATATATATATATATATATATATATATATATATATATATATATATACAATAAACACTCGTTTATCACGGTTAATCCGTTCCAGACTCTATAGAAAACCTGTTTACGACCTTCTAAATATGTTTTTTAACATTATTAGAACCCTCTAGACATGAAATAACACCCTTTAGTCACCATTACACTCGTATTACCCAATATATTAGACAAAATAGGACACATTAGACGTTACAAATATCATATTACTAGGTGCACTCGCCTTTTAAGGCGACCGACTTTTATCCTCAATTTTTGTGCGCTTCATGTGTACATCAGGCATGTAAGTGTTGGGAATGAGAACATCAAAGTGCCCATTCATAACATCTCCTGAAAACCTAAGTTTTTGATCCCCGCACGTGCCTGTCCAAAGTCGCATACAATGTCAGCCGAATCTGTACCGCTAAAGACGGAGTTTCATGCACTAAATAAGCTATAGATGAGAATAAGCAAGCACCATCTCCCCTGATATTTACTACGCGGTGAGGCATTTGTACTCCATCAACACTAATTATTTCCAGAGACATAATTTTGTCTATTTTTCCAGCACATCGCGCACAAATGCAAGGGAACGATGAGAGCACCAGAACTCTGCTCACATCGTGTCGCTTCGTACCTCAAGCCGCAAGTAGTAAGTCTGTAAGAAGTGGAATACCGCTACGCTTTGCACTCACGGGATGGAAGGACAATCCCGAACGCTTTTATATAGTAGATTATTGTACTGTACATTTAATTGCACACAACCACTAACCTATGAAGGCACGACCTCAGTAGGAGAGTCTTCAGAGGTGGTGCAGTATCTTCAGCAGGTGCGTTGTTGTCTTCAGTGAAGAAGTACTAGGACTAGGAAGTGGGTGTCTGGGTGCACGGCTGAAGAACATCTTGATAGGCAGTTGCTGGCGCTGTCTTTTCACATGCGTGAGCAGGCTTTTGTAGGGTATTGCCATCTTTAATCATATCCAAGAGTTTCACCTTCTCCTGGATAGTAAGCATCTTCCTCCGGCGCTTAGTTTTATTGTCAGAAGGCTTAGAAAAAGCAGCACGTTTAGGAGCCATCGTAGGGCTTAGATAAAAGTTCTCAGAAAGCGCATGCGTAGTGACGATAGAGTGAAGCTGCAAAAGTCGAAGCGTGATATAGCGAGGGATCACTGTATATATATATTGTGGACTATGCCTGGCTGTTTATCCCGGTCAAGATCCCCAAGCCGCTAGATGGAACCCTCCCTGCAATGTGGAGATGCCTTGAATTCCAGCAGGGCATCATGGACTTTGGAGTTGTAGTGCACAGCCCTGCTGGATAACGTCAGGGCTGCCAGGGGTCGCTGCAGGGAGACACAGAGGCATTGGCTTTTCCTACAGCACGGAAGTACTTGCCGGTCACGAGGACGGAAGGAATAAAGTCACATGGACTGCAGGTCAAGGAGCACTTCTGGGTCGTGGACTATAAAAAGGACAATGAAACACCAGAGCGTTGAGCTGAGCTGGGTGGTAAGAGGGCAACGCGTCTGGGAGTGTGGAGGATTGTTTTATTGTGATTATTGTTTATTATATGAGTATAGTGAAGAAGTGGGTGCTTTGTGCACTGTGGCAATTTAATAAAGTCAATTATTGGACTTTTACCTGGTGTCTGAAATCGTGGACAGGGGTTCAAGGGAGCGATAGCGCCCCCAATCTGTCACAATTGACGTAGGCGCGGCAGGATTCTCTGGCCATCGGTTTGGCAGAGGACCTGTATTTAAAAAAATTTATTGTGGACAGAACCCTAAGAAGACAAAGTCACGACACACACAGGAAAATTGCCAGAAACCCCGATTTACCAAGGATGTCATGGGGAAGAAGAAGACAAAGCAGAGCGCCAGCAACAGCGGAGGTCTAGCGTTTGGCATTGCCTGCGCTCAAGACGAGCCATGGAGCGGCTACGCGTTTCGGGAGAGATTTCCGGAGGAGGACGTCTCCAAAGAGGTATGTGCTGGGAATGTGCTTGAGAATCTTTTTAAATTAACACATGTTGTCCCATGCACATACCTCCCAGATGTCCATCCAGAGGCTCTGCGAGAGGCAGGAGACGTTCCCGAAGACAGTGGTATACTCCGGGGCGAGCAGACGAGCACAAGACTGGACTTCCGCATGTCGGCTGCCGGCGAGGGACACGTGACCAAACCCGGGACATTTTGGGAAGGAGACTTTCTGAAGGGGAAGGGGGAGGCGAGCGAAGCACTGCTCACCCGCAAGAAGGTAATGAGGGCCGGGAAATAGCTGATCGGGCTGTTAAAAAATTTATAAAAACAGACCGCAGTTCGCTGGAGAAGGCAACCCCGTCCTCGGCCAAAGAGAACTCCAAATCCCAGAAGCCTCCGCGAGACCCACCAAATGCAGGCGTGCTCATTGGGTCCCGGCCGGCAGGTAAGACAAACGAGGAAGTGAGTCTTCTGCCGGCCGAAGTAAATTATGTTAACGTACTGGAACTTGAAAAGCTGATAAAGCCCGTACTAAGTTTCTTGCAGGTCCTGACGAGCATAGAGAAGATCGTCGGGGAGTTGGGAGCAGCAGCCAAAGCGTCGTTGGAGAAGGTGAGAGTCTATGTGTGGCGATTTGGTGGAGAGCCTCCCGTAATTCATGATGCGGCGGTACAGGTGAGTCAAGCCGCAAAGAAAGTAATAGGGACGCATTGTAATCCGGGCCTGCTTCTAATGAATAACCTGTGCCAATACACGGCGTGCCCAACAAGAGAGGTCGGATCGATAACCGAGTGGTCGGGGGAGGGGTCGATCAATCCGGAGCAGTTGAATGTTGCTGGCTTTCAGTGCGAGATGGCCCTAAAGACACCGCCACCGGTCATTTCTAAAACTAAAGGAGTGCAGACAGTAAAGTGTCTCTCTTTATCTCATAGAGAGACTCGAACTGTAGACAAGCCCAAGAGTAAAAAGGAGATCCCAAAAATAAAATGGGGTCTCCTGACAGGTTGGAAAACGTGAGGGCGGCTGATGAACCCGTCTCAGTGGAGAGATGGATTGAGCCTGGAGTACTAAGGTGCTTTCAGTGTCACGGCGGAGGGCGACCAGGAGGACAGCGGATTTGCTACAATTGTTGTCGGCCAGGTCACGTGTGGCAATGCTGTCCTTGGAGAACAGGGGATCAGAGGGATTCCCTTTATAATGTTCCCCCAAGGTTCTCCGGGGAACCTAGATAACCTTGCCAAGGCCTGGAGGAAGACATCCCTCGCGGAGCTGGACACTCAAAATCATGATTTTTCGTTGGAGTTTGGGGAAGTATTGTGGACTATGCGATATATAAAAAATATACAAAATATATAAAAATATAAAAAAATCGCGATGTAAAAAACCTAAACTTTGCATAAAGCCACGCACATTTTCATGCTAGCTAAATGCTTGGCGTACGCAAGTTCTCCACTTGATTTTGCAAACTGGCAGCACCCAGCGTCAAAGCAGTGCTTTTGTTCCAGTGTGGTTTTCCTTTCTTTTTTAGATTGACATCCCTGACGTGGCTTTATCAAATACACTGAAATTAACCGCATAACAATATAATGGTCCACGGAATGGCCAAACTATTCCAAATACCATAGCTGCTTTAGCGTTGTTTCTCTCAATCCACCACTCAAGAGTATTTATCCCACTGTATCTGAGTGTGGAATCACAGCTCTACAGCAGCTGATCGGAAAGAGAATTATCAGTATACAGCATCAAGCACACTCTGCCTCAGCCATGCGCACAGTCTATTGAAATGCTCTCAAACTGCAATGCTTCAGAGCCTTTCCTGTACGGACCTCGCAGTTCAGAAACAGCTTCATCCCAAGAACTATAAATGCACTCAATCAGTCCATCAAATGCTCCTTAGTTTGTACTTATAAGTACAATCACCTCACTGTAAACTTGTGATACAGTTATAATATTGCACAACCTGAGCCACTTGATAAAGAGCATATTTACATATGACAATGATATAATTTTTAAGATGAAATGCAGCAAAATGTTTATTACATTATACAGATAAACTGTTAACATCATTTAAATAATCTAAATTGTATAATTAAACATGTAAGGACATGGTGGCGTAGCACTAGTGACGATCTGGTGCCCTGTTCAGAGATTGTTCCTGCCGCGCACTGTATGCTTGCTGGGATTGGCGTGACCCTGGATGGAATAATTAAACATGTACTGCAAAAATATTTCAATGTTCCTTAAAAGTTTGGAAAAATCGTCTTTCTAAGCTTACAGATGGCTTAACATCCATTACAAAGCTGATTGTGTGGCGATTGGTTACTTGGAGAAAGAAAAGGAAGGACAGGAATTGGGGGTTATTGGGGGATAGTTTGAAAGAGACAATACTGCTGCAATAAATTATTTCATCGAAGGTCGCACACGTCCCATCCCAGCAAGCATCTTACGGGACGCAGGAACAATCTCTGGACAAGGCGCCAGCTCGTCACTATCACTGCGCCACCGTGTTCCCATGTTTAATAACATGCTTTAACTCCTATCATCATGAAAATATCAAGTATAAATCTCAGTTTTTTAATTATTCAGAGAGCTGTAATATCACAAATGCCATGGATTTTGTGTCCTGTCGGAGGAAGAGAAAGCCCATTTAAGAAGCACATAGTGATTCACACACATAGAAGAACATATACAAAACAAAGCATTTTACGTGCTACTTTAGTTACTATAGTATTTGAGAAACTAGTAAATTAAACGATTTAAAGATGAAGTTTATGATGTTCTACTTTAATGATAAAATAAATTACGTGATTAAAGTGGAAATTTAGAGATTAAAATTGACATTTCGAGTTTTTTTCCCCCACTGTGTGCCTAGTTTTTTTTCTTTTCTCTGTACCCTAATAAGCTTTCATATGACACTCAGACTTTGATATCTGACAACTTTTTTTTTATTTCGGGCACTGTGCGACTTTGTGAGCTTGAGCTTTTCGAGTTTCTCCGACATTCTATGTCACTCGATCAACTTCCTTTTGTTGTTTATATCACTGTTAAAACCAACAAATAGTACATTTTTCCTTGCCTCCACTTGGTATTCACTGAAATTCTTCTTTTTCCCCTCATGCTTTTGCCATTGCCTTTTCACGGAACGCTGAGCTTAAGGGCTATTTATATTGATTTGCATATTCAGAGGTGTAATTCTGGAAGGAGTTTGGGAGTGGCGGAGAGCGCGTGAACATGCATTTCACACACTGACCAGGATTTATGTAGCAGAAGAACGTGAAAGTTGGCCAACGCACAGATTTATGCATCTGAATTTTTTTGCGCATATGCACATTTCCGCTTTGTCCGTACCCATTGTTTTAGTGTGAATTGTATGCACAGCATTATGCATGAGGCCCCAGGTGTTCAGTTTCACATGCTAGTGTCCCCAGGCAATTTAAGGTGCGGGAAGTCTGGAAGAGAAAGCCGGAATCTGCATTTGTAATTGAAGTTCAGTCAGAGATCTGTATTCTAAGTAAATAAAATTTACTTACTGGAGCATCGGCAACCAACAGGCCTCAGCTCAGCATAGCCGTTGGCCGTCCAATAAAGGCTTGCATGCGAGTTACTAGCAGGAGTTCGATTTTAAATAGCAAGACACCCAGAGTATGTCATAAACATGCCAGCATCTACCTGGATAGGTACTTGGGGTAGATGGGGGTGGCAGATTGGCTGGAAAATCCTGCCGGTTATATTTAAGGAGTTGCCGGCCAAAAGGGGTCATCAGTGGACCTAAAGGTGTTAAGCACTGCTGAGCTATAGAAGGTGCAATTGTTTTACTTGAGGGCTTTGTAAATATTTTCTTTTTCTTTTTGTACATATGTATCTCCAAGTGATGGTTTTGGTGGAAGTATATATACATTTTTGGTTTTATGATAGGTTTTCTTTTGATATTGGTGCAATTTTTTTTTTTATTTATACACACACTTAATTTTTTTCTTGTACATATTTTTTCCTCTATTTTTCACCCTTTTTGAGGAGCTCTCTGAGCCAGGGAATAAGAAGAATTTTTGGAGTAGGTGTGTGTAGTTTTTGTATAGAGAACTGTAGAAGTGCACTGGATTTATTGTAAATACGCAATTTTTTTTTTTTCTTTCCTTTTTGTTTTTATTTTGCTTTTAATGGAGTGTCAGTGCTCAAACACTGTGAAACAAAGCCTGCCTGACACTACAATTGTGATGTGTCTCTACTCTCCTCTCCTATGATCCTGTTCGGCTTATGAACTATCCAATGAAAAGAGTGTGGATTGGCACCACTTTCCCACTACGTGGGATATCACAGTGTGCAACCTTTTGTATGCCACTGCATCTCATTTAAAATTGTCCAAAATGTATCCAGGGCAAGATTCAACCTGCAAATGTTGCAATCTAGCTCCAGCCTTACTGGGCCACATGTATTAGGCGTGCACAAAATTAACATCACTTTGGACAAAAATCTTTGAATGCTTATCAGACAGTCTTGGTGTCATAATCACTCTTATCCCTTTAACAGCTGTGTTTGTACTCCCAGATGGAGTTAATGATTAATGTAGAAGTGTATTACTCATCCAAATAACAACCTTGAAAAAGAACACTGCAGTAATTCGCAACTGCTAATTAGACAATTAATTTTGTAACGGGTTAAATTCTTTATAGTACACTAAAACATTTTAAAATTTTCTTTAACACATCATCACATTCATTTGTTTGATTTACTTATTATGTTGCCAAATGGTTAGCAGTCACATTAGGTTTGACATGATGAAGTTCATAGAATATACAAGGCAAGAACAAAACAAATACTCGCTCCCATGGAAAATAATAAAATCACTTAAAAATGTGCAAATCGTTCAAGCCGAAGACTCTTGTGGTCAGAATGCCATGTGCATGTAACTCAAAGCTTGTAGATAAGCATAGTTAGGAAACATGGTAATCCTAGTTTAAACAAACTTAAGTTACTTACAAGAAGGGTCAACATATAATGGCTGTATATGACAGGTCAGATCACCTCTTTTTTTGATTAGACTTAAAAAAGTGGGGAGAATAGCATTCCATGTTTTATTTTGTATTCCCTTCCATTTCAGTAATGTTATGTCTAATGTTGGTGCTGTACATTCAGATAACAATTGATACTATCTTTATAGTCATCATGAATTAATTAAGAATTAAGAATTAAGAATTAAGATCTACATACTGTCAAATAAACGAACCGCACACCCTAGCGCAACATGAGAGGCTTTGCCTTTAGAGCTGACATCTGAGGTTAGATTCGCGAGAGTGGGTGCAGTGAGTTTGTACTGCCTGATGAGCCCATCAGGCAGTTGGATTTAGTCTTTAAATTTCTATAGTGAAGAATAATTTATGCAATAATGATTAAATTTAACTTTCATTCCTACTAAACATATTTCTGTTGACTAAATAAAAATTACTTATATTTAGAATTTAAATAGAAATTGAACAAATACGATAGTTCATAATACCCACACAGCACTAAGTGCACGTAAGATTAGGAGTCATCCGTTTTAACAAGCAGCGTATTGCACTGATACAAATTAGCCTGTCCATTTAATTATTTAGGAATGGATAGATAAATTAAGATTTTGTACAAATAATGTTTTTAATTTTTCTTCCTCAATGGATTCTGGCACCCCCAGCAACAGCTGCTCGCACCCCAAAGGATATATATATCTATATATATATAGATATATATATTTAGATATAGATATATATAGATATATAGATAGATATATAGATATAGATATACAGATAGATAGATAGATAGATAGATAGATAGATAGATAGATAGATAGATAGATAGATAGATAGATAGATAGATAGATAGATAGATAGATAGATAGATAGAAGTGTATGTAAATGTGTGTCTGTATATATATGTATATATTGTGAACTTGGACCCGGACACAGACAGACGGACATCTTTGTTTCACCCAACACACCGTTTATTTACAATATATACAAGGATCATGTGCACCACAAACCCCAGTGCCTTCTGCACCGATTCCCCAAAGTCCAGGGCTCACAGTTCCTGTGCCTTTCTTTCCTGGCCGCCCAGTCCTCTCTCCAGCTCTGTCCACTTCCACCCGACATCCACTGCTGACTGGAGGGAGGTGGACCCTTTTATAGGAACCCGGATGGGCTCCAGCTGCTTCCCGGCAATCTCCCGCGGACACACCCCCGTCTGGCGGAAGTGCCGGCTGCGCACCCAGAAGCCGTCCAGTTGTCCCCTGTCGTCTTCCCCCCAGCACTTCCTGGTGTGGTGGAAATGCCGGGCTCCCGGGATAATAAGGCACTGGGGCGCCGCCTGGCGGTGGCCACGGGCCCCTACAGGGCTGGGCTTCTAAGCCCTCTACCCGAGGCCTCCAGCATAACCAGGACGAACGCCCCCTCTCGGTCTGGAGGAGGCACAAGCCCTCCTCCGGTCCTCCTGGTCGTCCACACGGGATATACCGGCATCGGGGCGCTGCCTGGCAGTGGCCACGGGTCCTACAGGGCTGGGCTTCCAAGCCCTTTACCCGAGGCGCCTAACATAACCAGGACGGACGCCCCCTCGCGGTCTGGAGGAGGCACAAGCCCTCTTCTCGTCCTCCTGGGCGTCCCAGCCAGGTCGCCACCCCAGCCATTTCTGACTATATATAGTACGTATAGCAACGTATCTTCTTGTGTCACTCATGACAATGACAAACCAATTACATTGTCAATCATGTTACGTTATTATTAAAATGTTTCCTTTTCTTTTTCATTACTTCTTTAACACACTACTTCTCCGCTACAAAGCGCAGGTATTTTGCTATATATGTATATGTATATATGTGTATACTTATATATGTATATGTATATATATGCATATATATGTATATATATATATATATATGTGTGTGTGTTTGTGTGTGTGTATGTGTCTATATATATGACAGCAACACTCATATCAGTGACAAAACAATTACATTCTTTTTCATAACTTCTTTAACACACTACTTCTCCGCTGCGAAGCGTGGGTATTTGGCTAATGAAAAAATAATTGGTTAACAATATCCTCAATCTCCCAGTTTCTACAAATCAGAAAAATTTATTCTAACCATTCTGAATATATAAAACAAGCTAGCTCATTCACAAGAAGATACGTTGCTATACATACTATATATAGTCAGAGATGGCTGGGGTGGCGACCTGGCCGGGACGCCCAGGAGGACCGGAGGAGAGCTTGCGCCTTCCCCAGACCATGTGGGGGCAACCACCCTGGTACCTTTGGGGGCCACAGGTACAGAGCTTTGAAGCTCCACCCTGTAGGGGCCCGTGGTCAACACCAGGGGATGCCTCTGTGCCTTTGGAGCCCTGGACCTCAGCACTTCGGCCACACCCAGAAATGCTGGGGGGAAGAAGACTGGGGACACCTGGAGTGCTTCCGGGTACGCAGGTGGCACTTCCGCCACACTGGGGCGTGTCAGTGGGAGATTGCCGGGAAGCACCTGGAGCACATCCGGGTGGCTATAAAAGGGGCTGCCTCCCTTCAGACAATGGCTGGAGTTGGGAGAGTAGTGGACAGAGCTTGGTGGAGGAGGGAGGAGGCGGCCTGAAGAAGTGAAGGCATTGTGCTTAGTGGCCAGGACTTTGGGGACTTAGGGGTTTCTGGTGTACTTTATTCTGTAAATATGGTTCGTAATAAACGTGTGTTGGGTTACATGAACGTGTCTGCCTGTCTGTGTCCGGGCCAGTCTCCACAATATATATACTATATAATATATATATATATATATATATATATATATATATATATATATATATATATATATATATATATATATATATATATATATATCAGGTTGGATGGAAAGCGTCAGTGCACAGCCATTTTAAGATCACTCCAGAGATGTCGGATTCAAGTCTGGGCTCTGGCTGGGCCACTCAAGGACATTTACAGAGTTGTCCTGAAGCCACTCCTTTGATATCTTGGCTGTGTGCTTATGGTCATTGTCCTGCTGAAAGATGAACCGTCACCCCAGTCTGAGGTCAAGAGTGCTCTGGAGCAGGTTTTTATCCAGGATGTCTCTGTACATTGCTGTAGTCATCTTTCCCTTTATCCTGACTAGTCTCCCAGTTCCTGCCGTTGAAAAACATCCCCATAGCATGATGCTGCCACCACCATGCTTCACTGTAGGGATGCTATTGACCTGGTGACGCCTGGCATTCACACCAAAGAGTTCAATCTTTGTGTCATCAGATCAGAGAATTTTGTTTCTTATGATCTGAGAGTCCTTCAGGTGCCTTTTGGCAAACTCCAGGCGGGCTGCCATGTGCCTTTTACTAAGGAGTGGCTTCCGTCTGGCCACTGTACTATACAGGCCTGATTGGTGGATTGCTGCAGAGATGGTTGTCCTTCTGGGACGTTCTTCTCTCTCCACAGAGGACCTCTGGAGCTCGGGTTCTTGGTTACCTCACTGACTAAGGCCCTTCTCCCCTGATCACTCAGTTTAGATGGCCGGCCAGCTCTAGGAAGAGTCCTGGTGGTTTCGAACTTCTTCCACTTACAGATGATGGAGGCCACTGTGCTCATTGGGACCTTCAAAGCAGCAGAAATTTTTCTGTAACCTTCCCCAGATTTGTGCCTCGAGACAATCCTGTCTCGGAGGTCTACAGTCAATTCCTTTGACTTCATGCTTGGTTTGTGCTCTGACATGAACTGTCAACTGTGGGACCTTATATAGACCGGTGTGTGCCTTTCCATATTATGTCCAATCAACTGAATTCACCACAGGTGGACTCCAATTAAGCTGCAGAAACATATCAAGTATGATCAGGGGAAACAGGATGCACCTGAGCTCAATTTTTTGAGCTTCATGGCAAACACTGTGAATACTTATGTACATGTGCTTTCTCGTTTTTTTTATTTTTAATAAATTTGCAAAAACCTCAAGTAAACTTTTTTCATGTTGTCATTATGGGGTGTTGTGTGTAGAATTCTGAGGAAAAAAATGAATTTAATCCATTTTGGAATAAGGCTGTAACATAACAAAATGTGGAAAAAGTGATGCGCTGTGAATACTGTACTTTCCTTATGCACTGTATACAGAGTATACTTTATACATTACATTTATGGTCACTACAGTATTTGGATTTAATAATTTTCATGTGGGAAAAGGCTGACTGGCATAAATAAGTAGAGCCGAATAATGCAGTCAAGGAGCTTTTGAATTCAGCCAAGTGAAAAATGACGGCTGTCCGATTAACTGCGATTTTAGTTCCCTCTCCTTTATCTTTCTCATATCGCTTTTCGGAAGGAAGTCAGTTTCGTAGTTTTTATGAACAGTTCGAAAGTGCCTTTCCACATTTTTCTTCTTTGGAATAGCAATGATAGATTGACAGATCAGACAAACGCACTTTGATTGTGACATTGTGAGAAAAAAATCCTCTTCCAATTCCACATCCAGCCCATACCCTCCCCAAACAATTTTTTTTTTCCCTTCTTTAGTGGATATAAATTGGAAGGCTAACTAGATCACAGCCGGAGTTTTGCAGTAGCTCGCGCGTTTGAGCGTGCGTGCGGGATGACCAGTGTGTTAGAAAGAAGATCTCAGACTGGCCGCCCTGTATGTCAATCAGGTGGCAAATGCCATAGGAAGGATATATGATAGACTAACATTAAAATAATTTTTTTTGAATGCTACACGATCTACCTGCATTACCTTTGCGATCTACCGATCGATTGCAATCTAACAGTGAAAGGGTAATAATGTATGTGCTGACTTGTCCGTTCCCACTTTTTTAGTTATAATAGTTACCCCCACTATTAGGGATGGAGACTTGATATTCGTTTATCTTTAAGTACAATATATTATCACCACAAGGCCTTAATGAAACCAATGAATTAGCCTGCTACCGATAAACAGACAAAAAAAGCAACTGAAGATCAGTGTATTCAGAAAGTGTTGGTTACAGCACATCTTGTCTGGTCTTTGGCCAGTTTTGTATCTTTTGTACACTACTTGCTTGAGGTTATTAATTTTCTCTATTTTAAATTTTCATTTATTATGTACTATTGGTCCTGAACAGCTTTAATTAGTTATAGGTGTTTATACAGTCCATTGGTGTGTGATTTCCAGTGATCCACATTCTATTCTGTTCTCTACAAAAAAGTTACAAATAGTAAGCATTAAAGAAAATTAAAAAAAAAACCACCGTTGTAACTATTATTCAGTGTTTTACACTATATTAATTACTTCTTTTGTAATTTTCCTGTTATTTCTGTTTGTGTATGACTGTTAAATGATTTGTAGAACCACACTGCTTGGCCCTAAAGATGGTATAATTAGTCCTAAAATGCATAGGCTATCGTACTTTGTGTTTAGCTTCTTCACTAGCTCCAAAACGTTTGAAATTGCTGAGCCATTGTTTGGTGTTTTGAGTAGCTACCTCCTATTTGTTCTAGATCACTTCTGTATGTACACCATAATGTGATGGACTATTAACCTTATTTTTTTTCATGGAAATTAAAACAAAAGACATGGACCTGTTTGTAAATTAACTATTTGACCCAGTTTAATTATTGGTCTGTCAAGTATTTTTTGTGTTTTGCTATAATTTTAAAATTAAGGTCATCTTCTCTCTTTGTTATATTTACACTATTTGGGAGTGGATTCTTTTTAAAGACGTCGTGGTTATTATGGTAATATGCTAAATTATACTTAAAATTTTTGGTTCTACAAACATGTGCATTTCCATGCAGTAAATGCAGATCATAAACTGCTTTTTCTCAGTAAAGTATTAAAGCACTAGCTGTGCTGCCCATCTAAGGTGGGTTAAAATCTAAGTAATCAAAACAGACCTAAGCGTTAAAGTTTTGAAGTGCACCATCTATTTTTGAAATTATGTAAAATGTATTACATTTGTCATTCCAGGAGATGACAACTATAAAGGTTTGTGATGTGCCACATGTTGGAACGACAGAGACATTGTAACCAGAGGGATAAACAGACACTTGTCCATTTATTAAAAGTAGATAAGCTGATTCCTGTTCATCTAGCAGTTACTCTCTGTTGGATGTACTCAGTATTAATAGTTTTGATGCAGTTTGTTGGTCTGTTGGTATGTCTCTGTTACTTGCCATTTGGTACAGGATTCGTAAAAGAAGTGTGAATGTTTGTGATGTACAATCAACATTTATGTACTAAATAATTTTTTTTACACTTACATCCCTATGCCTTTCGAGCCCTGGACCTCAGCACTTCCGCCACACCCGGAAGTGCTGGGGGGAAGAAGAGAGGGGACAACCGGAGTGCTTCCGGGGATGCAGCCGGCACTTCCGCCACACTGGGGCGTGTTGGTGGAAGATTGCCGGGAAACACCTGGAGCACATCCGGGTGATTATAAAAGGGGCCGCCTCCCTTCATTCAAGGCTGGAGTTGGGTGAGGAGAAGGACAGAGCTTGGTGGAGGAGGCAAGGAGGTGGTCTGAAGAGAAGTGAGGCATTGTGAAGAGGCCAGGACTTTGGGGACAAGGGGTTTGTGAGCACTTTTGTAAATATGGAGCACTTAAATAAACATGTGTTGGGTGATTTCAACATGTCTGTGCCCGGGCCAGTCTCCACAGCGCATTCATGTCAAAATAGCTGAAAATGTCTTAATTAACATATGCTGCCCTAACTCAGGGTGTTCATAAGAAATGTAATGATTTACTTCATGAGGCAGAAGTACATAACACTTGAAATATTAAACTGTGTGATTCAAGTTAAATGTGTAAAGGCTAAATATTCTCAATTTAATAGAATTGTGTCATTTTTCACCAACTAATAGAGGTCCATGGGGCTAGATTCCTAGTTAAGGATCAAAAATAACAATATATTCAAAACCACTGACCTTAAAATAATCTAAAACAACACCCTACACGCTTAGGTTTGAAATTTGTCGTTTTTAACATTATGGGAGTGGTTCCAAGAGGGCTAGGATGACTGGTAAAGAATGAAATATGAAAGGTATTATCATATCGTGATCAGAAACCTTGAAATTGTATAAAGTGACACTCAACATCTCTATATTATCAATCCCAATTTTTTCAAAGTTTTGTGAAACCTTTTGATGTCTCTTATCCTGGGGTCGGTTGATGTGGCAAGCACAGCTTCAAGTCCTTCTTATGATTTTTTTTTTTTGTTGAGGACACCTACTGGCTTTACTCTTAATCATAGAAGTGTAATTTCCTGCACAAAATATGGTTTACAGATTTCCTAAAATTAGGGGGGAACCCCAAAAAACCTTGATGTCCTTCATAACTAGACAAGTTGAATTGTGTATCATTTGTGGGGGTTTTCTCATACCAGTAACTCAGGGGGTGCCAGACAAAATATATATATATAAAAAAAAAAAAAAACTTAAGTAATTTCACATGGAGGAATATTTTGGGGGCGGCACGGTGGCGCAGTGGGCAGCGCATCGCAGTTAGAAGACCTGGGTTCGCTTCCCGGGTCCTCCCTGCGTGGAGTTTGCATGTTCTCCCTGTGTCTGCGTGGGTTTCCTCCCACAGTCCAAAGACATGCAGGTTAGGTGCATTGGCATTCCTAAATTGTCCCTAGTGTGTGCCCTGCGGTGGGCTGGCACCCTGCCTGGGGTTTGTTTCCTGCCTTGCGCCCTGTGTTGGCTGGGATTGGCTCCAGAAGACCCCCGTGACCCTGCAGTTAGGATATAGTGGGTTGGAAAATGGATGGATGGATGGAATATTTTGGAGAAAATTAAATACATAAATGTGCAAATAAATAAAAGTACAATGAAATGTAAGCATAAATAAACAAATGTGAAGAAAAGGGAGCATCAATAAATAAATGTCACAAAATACGTTTGTTGTTGCTTATTTATTTAATTTTGACTGTAATATCACTCCAAATGCTTTCTTAAATATGGCTTGAAATAAAACTGTCACTTTCACTTGTCTAAGTTGAGAGGGGGGAGGCTCTAGAGAAAGTGGGTCCTAGCACATACTGTGTTTTGATTGCTGAGTCATCCTCTGTAAACTACTCATGCCTAATTCAGTATGTCAATGCAGGAGTTAGAGAATAATGAAATATCACATGAATTAATTAGAAAAATGCTCACTACTGCCAATGAAATGTATTCTGCCAAAGTTATCATGTATTTCAGAGAGAATACAACATTGGCAGACCTTTTAGACAACGATATCAATGAAACTGTTTTTGAAAACATTGAAGAACTGGTGCAATGGACCATGCTACCTGTCAGTTCAGGTGATGAAGTTACCTGCCCTGATTGCCCACCATTTGACATTCCACCTCAGTCAATGGAACAGTTTCTTTTATGTGGTTTAAAAGTACAATAGATTGCAGATTTATATGGTGTATGCACTATGCGCTGGAGCCCATTCTCTCAAATGTGCCGAGTGAAAGTAGCAGATTTATTTCAAGTCATATTTCAAGGCGCTTGGAAGAATATTACAGACAAAATCAAACAAGTAACATGAAACATATTACATAACACATTTATTTACTTATGCTTAGCTTTCATGACACTTTTACTTATGCTCACATTTCACAGTACTTTTATTTATTTGTGTATTTATTTACTTACTTGTGTCTAAAATATTTGTCCATAATTACAAACCATTCAGAAATAATTATTAAGAGCACAATACTTTCTTCAAATATACTTAAATGCCACCTTGTGACAAACCAGGCCATACACTTTCACCAGTAACGTCTATGACATGAAAATTCTGGTGGGGCCATGTGGACCTGGAAGAGGCATGCTGTTAGAAGGGGTGGGGCCATCCTGACAAGCCCTGCAGAGGTTAAATATGAGTGTGTGTGAGTGTAAGAAAGAGACATGATCAAGCACGTAAAGGGCAGGATTTACAAAAACTCACTTCACTATGTAAATATATTGGCCTTGGTATCTGGCTGCCATGAATTTAGCATGTCTCATCAGTGGTAACAAATCTGTCAGGGCATTTTCTGCTTATAGACCAAGACTTGGATTAATTTAGTGATACAGACTGCTACTTGCTACTTTACATTGACAATAATTTGGCTAATACTTGTGGCTATAACTCACTGCTTTGAACAGGAAGGCCTGCATATCCTTCAGAAACTGGAGAAAACTGCTTACTGGAAAACCTGGTGATTCCATTGTAAATTGCTACCAAGATCTTAATATTGATCATCTTGCAGTGCAGTTATCACACTTCAGCTACACTACAGAAACAGCAGCGGTAATTAAAGCACTTCCAATGGAGGTACACAGATTGTCACCTGCATCATCTGCTAAGGCTGAGAGAGGTTTTAGGACTCTCAGATGATTAAAGAGATGGTTGTCTAACATAGACAAGGAAAACTACATCACATTGCAGTATGAAATGTCCATTATGAAAAAATTGATCATTTAGACAAAAGAAATGTTTGGCAGGCATATCTTTGGATCTATTCCTTATAAATTTAAGGAAAAAAAAAAAACATCTCCATACAAATATACATGCAAATTGTAATTACATTGTATCCCAAGAAATACACCAGCTGTGCAAACAAACGAGAATACAAATATTTTTTAAAAGATTTAATTATTTTCAAAGAATTGTACAGGTCTACACAATTCATTAGCTGCTTAATGCATCTAGTTACTATTATATCTCTGTTCTTTACTTTATTGAAACATATGTCATAGTAGGCGGCAAAAAAGTACTTGTAATTGTTTTAAAAACAAGCAATTCATTTAGTAATAATGTGTTTGGTTTTTTTTTTAACTTGAAAGGCCATAATTCTTCCTTTTTTTCCTATAGATAATTAGCTGATACTTGTTTCTTTAATGACAAAAACTTACCGGGAACAAATGACTTTCAGTATTTCACTGTGGTAGAAACGGAGGCATCTTATTAAGCATACTCTGTACACTACACAGGTACTACTGCTGTTCTTAAATTAATCTAGGCCAAGCACTAAAATGTTACTTGTGCTATGCTGCTGGAAAACTGAATCGGCAGACGTTGTGTTCAGAAAGTGGAAAGGGAGTGGGAATACTTATCTATTCAGAGTTGTGAACCTACAGCTAAAGGAACTGGTTGGACTCCTAAAACCGGAATGCTTTAGTTTAAATGCGTCTGTCGCTGTGTGACATTCCTAAAAAAACATTAATACCACCTCCCGGAAGCATTCCAAAAGAGCACATTTCTGTTTCTGTCAGATACCGCAAGTTAGAATTACGTCAGGCTGTGATGCAAAATAGGTTTCCTAAGGGCACTTTAAATACTTAACGTGCGCTAACGAAGGATACCGTATTTATAGGAATACATGCACGTTCTAGTAGGCACACATTTACGACAGAATACCATCCCAGATGAGTGAAAGTAAGAAAACTAACAAAAAGCTTTGCATGTAGGGGCTCGTGCTTAACAAAAACAAAAACGCTATTTCAATATAAACACAAGTCTTTCAGAAAAGAGGCACACTTACTGCACTGGCTGCAGCGCGTGTTTCCACCACACTCTACTGCCCAGCACCGCCATCTTCCTAGGTGTAAAAAAAGAAAAAAAAAAAGAAAAGTTCCTATTGGTAGTTAATAGGGGTGGATCGTGACGTCATTTCGAACAAGTGGGCGTGATGACGGGTGAGTTCGGTGAAGGTGAGACGGTTGTAGAAAGGTACTGTATAGGTAGATTAGCGTTGTTTTGCATGGTTAATTTTGGACTACTTTTGTTTGAGTGTAAATTATAAAAAAAACGAGCGCTTATTTAAACCTCACACGAGGCTCTTCCTCGTTAGAGCCCAGATTTGTAAAGTAATACATTTTCTAGCACAACAGCAGAAAAATAAGGGCTTTTGACTGATGATATAAACTCGCCGTAGTAGTCCAACCTTTGGACATCTAAAACAGTACGATCATGATGCCTGTATACAGGAAATCATGGCACTCAAAATGGTGCGTTAAATTAAAAAGTAAATTTTGTTGCGTGATAGATATTTCTGTTAAACGGCTACAGCACCGCAGGCATGCCATCCTACAATCAGACAGCGATTAACTGCAGTGCACGGAGGTCACTCGGAGTAGCAGCATGAAAGTCATTGTAAATCGTCGGGAGAGGTCCCCGCGGGAGATCAAGGCTTGCATCATTCGTAATTTACTATTACTAGCATCAGCGGCAGCCTAGGTATGCAAGTGTGAGTAATGAATGACACACAATATTTATCATGATGAGGCCGGCAGGGTTTTCTTCGAAATGTCATTGTGCTGCCGAGGTATTTGGGTTGCAGCCTCTCAGTGTGAATCGCCCTGGCCCTGCACGCAAGCACTTTCACGCCCCGTTCTTTCCAAAGCAACTCTTTATCTGACGTGAGTGATCATATATGAGCAGTAACTGAATAGCCACAGGACTGTAGGTTTTCAAGTTTAGAAAACAAGCAATTGCTAAAGTGTTAAGGCCCTACACATTTAAGTTTTACATTTTTGGAGACTTAAATTACTGATTTGGACAGGCACGGGAAAGGCACCACATAAATAAAAAGTATTACTATTATTCTGAGAAGAAATCCACAATCCCAGATGCTTTCAATGTATGCTATACCAGGATGTTATTGTAAATCCATTACTTAAAATCTGTGTTTTATTTACACTTGATTATGAGTTAAATAAAAATATTAAAAACGTACTGGACATTAGAGGTTTCTCTTTGGTTACAGCAGTATACTTTTGCATCAAATCCCATTTTACGTTTAATTTTATTATCATTGGTATATAATAGTACAATGAAAATTCTTCAGATTGAAGATACTGTATGCTAAGACACGACAAAAACATGGACGTCTGTTTGGACAGTAATTGCGTTTATATATACTTTTCCTTCCATCTTACAAACTTTGAAGGTCTTTTTGAGATAAACAGGGGTATGTATAATACATAGTGTATAGCTCCTAAAAGTGTGTGTTCTTTTGTCCATATTCCTGGTGCTTTTCCAGCTTATCGTCATATACAGCCCATCATTGACTTATGCAATATAGAAACACTTCCTAGTCAGGAGTACCTGATGTAGCAAAATCTTGTATTTCTGACACTTCATATTCACTTCTAACAGCTAGCATTGACATGAAAGGTATTTTACTGTAACCAAAACAGCTTTCCCAGATGTGATATGGTAGGCAATGAGTTTGAGATTTCATGCAGTTGTATACTGTTTGCATTTGTGTGGCGAAATGAACACAATGTTCTTGATGTATTCTATCAAATGATGTGTCCAAAATACATGCACTGTGTTTCTTACAGTAACAGTTAAACAACACACATACTTTTTCATATTCCAAAACAGTTACAATTATAGCAAAATTTAAAAAAAACAAAAAAACATGGTATTAGTGTAGATCTAAATACGCAAAGCAGCACAGCATGGTCAAATTCATCAAGCCCAATTAAGGATCATAAGGAGGAAGAACCCATATCAGTAACATCAGATACAAGTCAGGAATCAGGCCAGGACAGGAAGACATTCCATTTACAAGGTCAACTTATGTGGACATCCATACTTAGAATGTGCAAATACAGAATAAAATGTAGAATTGTCAATTAATCTAACGTACCCTTCTCTTTGAGACAGGACACAAGGAGACATGAGCAGACTGTGATATCTCCACAAAGAATGACCAGAGGCAGAAAACTAGACCCAAGACGTAGCAATGCTAATCATGGTGCCACCTTATTCCTCATATATAAGTTAATTTTCTTTAAAACAAAACAATGTAATTCATACAAATTGATAAATTTAAAAAAAAGGTTTTTAAATGCAGTATAGTATTGCTTGATAAAATACAAATGCAGCTTGCAATTCCGAAGATGAAATCCTGCAGATGGTAGCATTGTGCAAAGGTAGCAGTGTATTTTTTGCTAAAGTCTTAGACATGTAATCAAAACTTGGCACATCAACCTAACTAAATGTAATTATATTAGCTGTGAAGAATGCTGATATCCATGCGAGTACCCATTTCATTTAGCCAATCTTCTAATACAGTTGCTGTATATACTTAAGACATATAAATATTTAAAACTCACATGGCCAGGCACAAAAGACATTCTAATACAGACAAAATAAAATAAAATGCTGTAAACACAGTATGTCAGTAGGTTCTGTTTTAAAAGGTTATTCCATTTAAGTAAACTACTCAGACTGGTAAAATGCTTAAGTATATTATGTAGGCTTGAGTGGTTAAAAGTTTTACGTTTTTTTTTTTTTAAGTTTCTGGGAATTCACACTATGTGTTGTTTAGAAACATCATCATTTCAATTTCCTTCATGCTGTCTCTAGATTTGCAAGTACAGGCAGTCCCCGGGTTATGTATGAGATAGGGACTGTAGGTTTGTACTTAAGTTGAATTTGTATGCAAGTCGGAACAGGTACATAAATTTAATAAATGCTATTGTTGACCGACTGTAACCAAGTTCTATGCCAATGAATGATGGAGTTTCACCTCTCTCTGACCTTTTTATTATTTCTACTTTATTTTCAATGGTGATGGTTTTTCTCTTCTTTACTGTATCACCAGCACTTGCATCAGATTTGTGTTTCAGAGACATTGTTGAAGGGTGAAGACAGAAAGTTAAGATGAGCTCTTCTGCACAGCACTGTACACACTATCACAGCAGGAAGGCACCCCTCGTCAGCACGTCTGATGTACTGACAAGAGAGAACTTCTTGCTATGTACGTAACAGTACAAGTAGGCTTGCTATTGAGAATGAATGGGGGCATCGACAGGCGGTTCAACACCAGCCCACCTCACAGTCACCTGCGAGAACGCCTGCAGCATTCACCCATCGAGAATGAACACGGTGCGGCCAAGGGCGGGTAGTGAATCACACCCATTCAATAGGCAGCCATCCGATGCACACTACAATGCTAACCCCGCCCCGTTCATCCTCAATGGCCTCCGTTCAGCCACAACCGGGTCACCGCTTGCAGCATTACCAGCCAGCCACCGAGAACAAACGGGGCAGCCGTGTGTGGTGGGCGGTCAGTGAAACCACTTGTCACCGGGAGCCGCCCGAGGAATACTACACTGCGCGAGCAGCGAAATCGCCCCCCTCCAGCCTAAGTCCAGCCACCTCTTGCAGCATTACCAGCCACCCACCAAGAACGAATGGGGCAACTGTGTGTGGTGGGCGGGCAGTGAAACCGCTTGTCACCAGGAGCTGCCCGAGGGACACTACACTGTGCAGGCAGCGAAATCACTCTCCTCCAGCCTCCATCCAGCCACCACTTGCAGCATCCCCAGGCCGAAGATGACAGAGCAGCAGTTACTGAGGTGCATACGTCGCAGCTGCGGTTTATTCGTAAGTAGTAGGTTGGATGTCCATAACCCGGGGATTACCTGCATGTGACTCCTATTGTCATGCACGTGTGTTTAGGAGACAACTAAAGGGCTTGAATACATGTGATTCCACGCCAGACCAGGGGGTGGCAAACTGCACTAATTTTCCCTCTCGATCTTTTGCAGACCATTTTAGGGAAATCCCGCCCGGCTCTGGGGCAGCTAATGACATCACGTCCAGTTCCGGTAATGAGGACATCACTTCCTCCACTGGTCTTTAAAGCTGCCATCTTGTGTCAACAGAATCAGTTCTGTTTTGTACTCTGTATGATAAATATGTCTGTTTTTTTAATCAGTTTTGCAGCCAGGAACAATTATACTGCTGGCTGCCCCAAACCTTCACAACGTCTTATGGTCATTTTTGTGACAGTGGCGTAGTCAGCAGGATGATAGAAACCCAGAAGAGAACGGGACTGGACCTGAATCATGACCAGGTGGGAGAGTACCTGGACCGAGCTTCCTGGTGGGGGATGCGTCTCGGATTTTGGAAAGAACTGGTGCAGACTCCGCTCCCTTTGTCTAATTCCGGGCCACATAATTTAAATAGGGAGAGTGTCGATGGGGCACAAAGACGTTTGCTGGTCTCTATGGGGACTTGTTATGCTCTCTCAGAGGAGAGAGCTGTCCTCCCCACCACGGCTAAGGCCCCAGAGCAAAGTGGGGATTCCTCAGACCAGCAGGTGAAGAAAGTGCAGGAATGGAGATTTGACCCTGAGTGGTCTACCCGAGAGCAGCTTGATGCTCTGTGGGAAGAGGTGGCAGGTTAGTTAAGGCCCGCTGAATGCACCACCTATCAAATTGCTGAAAGAGTGGCCTGCTTTATATTAATAAATAACCTGCCACAGCATTTCACCCAGCCGGTCTGGGGAGAATTTTCTAATGTAAACGAACTCATTGAGCTCATAGACACATCTAGGGCAGCCTCGCAATTTGGGAGAGCAGAACAGTCCTTAAGCGGACGCCGTAAAGATTATGTCCCTCTTAATCTGCCCTCGCGGCATAAACCAGAGTTTGCACCGGAGTCCCCGATTCTGTCGGCACAGCCCTCGCTCGGGAGCGAGGCAGAATGTAAATGGAGAGAGAGGGATGGATTGTATGCACTTTCAAACCCTTTGTTAATGGCTCATACGGGAGAGGTAATAGTCAATGGTTTTAAGGTGGAAGCTCTCTTTGATTCCGGTAGCAACATTTCTATTGTTGATCGCCGGTACGTACTATCGCGACAATGGATAAAAGTAAAGACCAGTATTACCTGTGTACACGGAGATACCCGCTTCTATAAATCTGCCCAATGTTTCATCAGACACGGAGGACCACTTAAAAGATTCACTGTAGCAGTCCTTCCAAAACTGTTTGCTGTGATTCTCGGGCGGGACTGGTCTAATAATAAATGCAGTGAAGTACTGACCCTTCCTAATCCTAAATTGGGCCTAGTTACAGATGGGAATTCCCCATCTCAAGCTGTCTCCAAACTGTGTACTCAGCCGGTGGAGAGAGGTATGGAAGACTAAGAGGAGGTTGAAAGCTTCCTGGAGCATCGCGGACCACTGCGTCATCTGTTCACAACCCGCCAGAACGGTATGATTCTCTGTCCCTGAGGTCAGACCGGACCCTCTCTCAGATCTAAGCTTCCAATTTAAACAAACACCAGCCTTGTTTAAAAGGGAACAATGGAATAATGATTCCCTTAAATTTGCAAAGAATGCAGTGGTTCTTGTCATCAGCCAAAGCACTAGCCAGCCCATGGCACAGGGGCCCCACTTTGTTAGGCGGCAGGTTTGTGAGTTAGCACACACCCACCTCCTAGGAGGCCAACTGGGCACCGAAAAAACATTAGAGCATATTAAGCTCCATTTCTATTGGCCAGGAATTAACAAGGAGGCTCACCCCTTCTGTATTTCTTGTCCGGAATGTCAGCTGCGGCAAATTCCTAGGAGGGACTGTGCTCCTCTTGTTCCCCTTCCCTTGACTGATGTCCCGTTTGAAAGGATAGGGGTCGATATAGTGGGACCCCTGGAACCCTCGGCCTGAGGACATAAATATATATTAGTCCTCGTGGATTATATGACCCGGTATCCAGAGGCTGTTCCGTTGCGCTCAGCTAATTCTAAAGCAATCGCAAGGGAACTAATGGGGGTCTTTGCGCAAGTTGGGATTCCTAAAGAAGTCCTTACTGACCAAGGAATACCGTTTACCTTGGACACGTTCAGGGAAACGGCCAAGTTACTTAAATTAAAGCACTTGAAAACCGTGGTTTATCATCCTCAAACCAATGGTCTAGTAGAGAGGTTTAACCAGACTCTCAAACGGATGCTTCGCATGGTCAGCGGAGACAGGAGGAACTGGGATCAACTCCTCCCCCTTGTACTCTTTGCCCACAAGGAAGTCCCCAAGCCTCAGCGGGGTTCTCACCCTTTGAATTATTATATGGACGACAACCTCAGGGCATACTGGACATTTAAAAGAATGGTGGGAAGGAGAGGCTCTTCCATCGACTAATATTTTGGAATATATCACGGTTACGCAATAGATTTGAGAAAATTCAGCCTATATTAAAAAGTCACATGGAGGAGGCGCAAGCAGCACAGGCTCGCTATTATGATCGTGGCACGACACTTCAGGAGTTCCAACCGGGGGATCGAGTCATGGTGTTGGTTCCCACCTTCCACTCTAAATTACTTGCCCATTGGCAAGGACCATACAAAGTTAAGGAGAGAAAAGGACTTGTCAATTATTTGGTGAAACAACCCAATCTTCGACCAAGCGAGCGGATGAATCACGTGAATCTGCTGAAACCGTGGAAGGAAAGGGACCCTGATCCCACCTCCGGCCAGCTCCACTTCTCCTTTGCTCAGACCAACACACTTAACTTTGGATCTAATTTGAATACCCGACAGAGGTGAGAGCTCGAAGCAGTTCTCATCTGTCCCGGAGGTGGTAGACGAAAACGTCTGATTGCCCACGATATTGTGACTGAACCCAGGGTTATAGTCCGAGAATACCCCGGGTTATAGTCCGAGAATACCCCTATCATCTTCCTGAGGGAAAGAAGGCAGAAGTGGAACTGGAAATCATGCGCATGCTGGATCTAGGGATCAGAGGAGAGTCATAGTCCCTGGTCCAGCCCAATTGTCTTGGTTTCTAAGACCGATGGGAGTTAGAGGTTTTGCAATGACCTTTGCTGGTTTTAGGGCTCACAATTTGATGCTTATCTGATGCCTCGAGTGGATGACCTCCTTGAGAGGCTTGGACAAGCTGAATATTGACCACACTTGACATGACCAAAGAGTACTGGCAGGTTCCTTTAACAGACTCCACAAAGGTTAAAACCACGTTTAGCACCCCTAGTGGGCGCTGGCAGTATTGTGTCCTTTAATTTGGGTTACATGGGGCTCTTTCCAGCGTCTGGTGGACAAAGTGCTCCGGTCCCATAACACATAGTGCTGCCTACCTGGATGACGTCGTCATCAATTCCGGCACCTTGAAGGAACAAAACACAGCACGTCCGAGCGGTACTACAGACGCTGGGTTAAGCCAGTCTTCGAATCAATCCCAAGAAATGTTTGTTTGGATTAGAAGCAGCCAAATATTTGGGCTACCTGGTAGGTCGTGGTACTGTGAAGCCGCAGTGCTCTAAAATAGATGCCATTTTGAAATGGCCCGTTCCGCGAACCAAGTGGCAGGTCCAGTCATTTCTCCGCTTGGCAGGGTATTACTGCTGCTTTGTGCCATGCTTTTCGGAGAGAGCCGTGCCCTTGTCTGATTTAACAAAGAAGTGGGCTCATAACACTGTGGTATGGTATCGACAGAAGTGGCATTCTGTGACTTAAAAAAGGCCCTGATGTCGGCACCCGTTTTGAAGACATCTGACTTTTCACTTCCTTTTATCCTCCAGACAGAGAATTCAGACACAGGCCTAGGAGCCGTGCTGAGCCAAAGCACCAATGGTGCTCAACACCCAGTCATGTTCCTGAGCCAGAAACTGCTGGATCAGGAGACCAGGTATGCGGCAGTGGAAAAAGAGGCTCTTGCGATCAAGTGGGTGATTACACAGTTGAGGTACTACCTCTTGGGTCGGGAGTTTACCCTGGTCACGGACCATGCACCTTTAGAGCGAATGGCCCTGCATAAGGAGTCTAACCCTCGAGTCACGAGATGGTTCCTTGATTTACAACCTTACAAGTTCTCGCTCATTCATCGGAAGGGTTCTCTCCACGCCAACGCCCCCTCCTGCATCCAAGACCTCTCGGTGCAGAACACCTGACCCCGACGGGTCTGGGCTGAGGGGGGGGTGGGGGTTTTGTGTCGGGCTGTCACACACGTCTGTTTAGGAGACAACTAAATGGCTTGAATACATGTAATTCCATACCGAACCAAGGGGTGGCGAAGTACACTAATTTTCCTTCTCAATCTTTTGCAGACCATCATCATCATTTTTATGGAAGTTTGAATTTGCTTGTATTTATTTAGGCTTGATATAGGCGCACAGATTAATTTGCATGTCCACATTGATATTTGAGTCAGAAATACTTAATCATATACAGTAAGCCTTACCTATAATATTTATTCACATGCTACCCCTTAGTTTTTCAAACTGTAATTTACTTCACTCTTAAGAAAAAAACCTCTGAAAGAATTCAATGAATGTACTGATCACATATACTGTATTGATAGATCATTTTACTAAAGTCAAACACATCAATGAAATGTCTGCATATTGTAATGTCTCAATAAACAAAGTTCATCACATAAATGCCACCAAATCTGTTATATGGCATTTAAACATTATGCTAAATCATTTTTAAGCTACAGTGTATAATGCATACATTTCTAAAGCCATATCAGGATTCAGCAACTGGATATACCCTTTCAAAATAATTTGAAATAATTGAGTGGTGGCAGAATTAGGTTGTTCTTGATGCATCATTACTATGTAATTAGATTGAAGTTATTAACAAAAAAGGTAAAACTTTATATTTTGAATATATAATACCAGTAATGGCGCACTGCACAATAACGTGCAGCGAATACACTTAAGCATTCCTAGTTTTCAAACTCCTTTGTACGTTTAGCATTCATTTGTGCAGAGGTTGATGAGTTTGCTGCTTCCTGAGCAGCTCTTCTTTTTTCCACCCTAGTGGCCCACTTTTCTTTTGTCAGCATCTCTTTCGGTTAAAACTGATTAAGGCAGTGTTTGTATTGCAATTACTAAGTTTACTTTAATTTTTTACTTAAGCTGGCACTTAAGTCTTAAACCTGCCTCAAGAATGATTTAAGATAAAGAGGAGGTAGGGGAAGTGACAGCAAAGGGATAAGAACGGCGCCTGTACGCATGTGCCGCAAGGCCACCCTGCTGGCTGCTGCTGAGAGGTGATTCTACAATAAAATAAAATAGAAATAAAAAGCGAAATTACCTTGAAGGTCAATCATCACCCCGAAAGCTGATAGTAGACGTCATGTAGTATATGTGTTCCAAACTTTATGTCAATAGTTCAAATGGTTTGTGAGCAACAGGTGATTTAAAATCCTGGACAGACAAACAGCCACGGTAGCGTATTATATATAAAGATAGATAATGTAGTCATATAAAGTGTTAAAACATAAAACACTGTTTTGGCATAAATGTTATATACATGAAATAATTTATTTAAAAATCAAGAACAGTCCACGTTATTGAAAAAAATCCAAGTAGTTCATTCACTAAATTCAAAAGATGCAATTTTTTTGTTTCACCAACTAAGGTATACTTGTAAATAAAAATCAATTAACATAAGGTTAAAAAAAAAGTGATCACTTTCACAATGTTTATTTTTTTTCTTTTTTATAAATTTATAAATCAAGTAGCGCAGAGGCAAAAAGTGACAGATGGAATAAAGAGATTGCATAAGCCATAGCAAAAAATGAAATGATTAATAATTGACACAATCATGACACAACAAACAATTAGAAGTTGTCTTTTTATCTCTAGATTTCAGTATGAAATCAAGATTCTCTTCACACACTCAACATTGAAGTCTTCCCATTTAATACTAGAAAATGTTATTTACATTTAAATGTACTTTATATATCAATTGATACATGTTTGCTTGTTAAGCCTTGCACCTCTGGTCAATGTCAATATACATGATCTCCATAATAGCAAAAGGTATCTTATTTACAAATATATCTTAATGTTACTATCAATGTCTTCAAAGTAGTGTGTCAACAAAAATGTAGCCAGTCATTGCTAAAACAAAACAGAGAAAGAGAGAAAAAATATCAAAGTTCTTCACTTTCAGAATGAAACACTCTGGTCCCAAGCTAATTTCTTTATCATGTGCACTGAATTGTTTTCTTCTTTTAAATAAAACACATCAGCTAAGGACTTTAAGCAAGAACTACAGCCTTCAAATCCAATGGATGGAAGAAGCAGGAAGAAGGCATCTTGTAGCCGTTATTAGTCTACTTTCACAACACTGTAGATTTTGGTAACAAACCAAAAACATGCAAAGAAGCCAATAGTTCCTGTAGAAGATGAAAAGAAAAAAAAATATTTTAAAGATTACATTGGGTGGGAGGCGAGAACAAACTTATATCTGCATATTTCTCACTAATATGATTTTTTTCTCTCAAGTAAATGTTTTATGTAATCAGTCATAAACAGTATAGCGTTCTTTTTAAATACAGAAAACACTCATTTCACATATTTAGATATTTAGTGTTCTGTGAAAGGCTGCTGTACAAGGTTAAACTAAATATACACTGAAAAATTACATTAGCACCATGTGGAAGGCTTAACCATATTTATTTTTAAAATTACTAACAGTCACTAACTAGTAACTAGTTGTGATACTGAATGGTAATAATTAAGTCACCACAACCAAAAATGTAAAATTCCTACACTCCTTCATGACAGATGTTCTACAGAAATAAAGTTTACTATACAATAATGTACTTGGGACTAAGAGTAATTATGTTAAATGGTATTTCAGATTAGAGCTTACAAATGATATCATGACAAATTTTCACGCTTTTCAAACCAGTGATGTTTTACCGACTCATTTACCATGATACCTTGTTACAGACCCAGCTGTGAATGAGAGATTTGTCATGAAGCTGGCGGCGCTCTTCCTGCTGAGTCTGACCAATGACCTGGAATGCAATAGAAATGCCAGAGCCTACAGCATGTGCTGCACTGACAGAGCAGCAGGGCACCGTCAAAAACCCTTGAATGTAAACTTTCCTGATCACTCAGATTTTTAACAGATGAGTAAGCACCGTCATTTTTTTTTCATACACAAACAGATTTCCCTTTTTATTTCTTTGCTAGCCTGTCACAGTACGTATCACTGTCTTAAAAAGACTATGCAATAGTCAATCGATTCCATGGGAGACAGATTAAAAGTGACAAGGTCACTGAGTAGGTTAAGCAGCAATTCAGAATACTACTTTAAAAAGGTATGAGAAACATGTACCTTTTAGCATTGTAGTAAAATTCAAGACAGTATAAATTACTGTGGTGTTATTAGAAGTTATAAAATTTTACTTTTTAATAAGTAACGTTCTACAAAGTTATGCAACTATGATGTTATGAGCAAGATATTTATTTTTTAATGTGCTTGGTAGAAGATGGTGTTTTATAATGGTAAATAGTTTTCTATTTGCATGTGAAAAAATGCAACAAAAACGAGCATTTGGGTATGACAGATTTATCCAAAAAAACTGCAAAAAATATGAAATTTATAATTTCACCAATTCAAATAAAAATCTTAAAGTATCTTCTGAATTAAGAAAATTTACTTTGCATTTCCTAGTTTTCTAAATGCTACCACGTTTCTCAGTATTATATAGTAGTAATGTCCAAGAATTTTTAAAGATGAAACTCTGTGGAACGTTTGACTGAAAACATAAAATTCAGGTAGAAGCTGGAAATCTCATGGAGAGATCTACTAAAAACTGAACAGAAAGGATAGCAAGGTTCAGAAAATGCTGCGTAAATATTATAATATACAGTGCATCCGGAAAGTACTCACAGCAAATCACTTTTTCCACATTTTGTTCTGTTATAGCCTTATTCCAAAATGGATTAAATTCATGTTTTTCCTCAGAATTCTACACACAACACCCCATAATGACAATGTGAAAAAAGTTTACTTGAGATTTTTGCAAATTTATTAAAAATAAAAAACTGAGAAATCACATGTACACAAGTATTCACAGCCTTTGCCATGAAGCTCAAAATTGAGCTCAGGTGCATCCTGTTTCCCCCGATCATCCTTGAGATGTTTCTGCAGCTTAATTGGAGTCCACCTGTGGTAAATTCAGTTGGTTGGACATGATTTGAAAAGGCACACATCTGTCTATATAAAGGTCCCACAGTTGACAGTTCATGTCAGAGCACAAACCAAGCATGAAGTCAAAGGAATTGTCTGTAGACCTCCAAGACAGGATTGTCTCGAGGCACAAATCTGGGGGAGGTTACAGAAAAATTTCTGCTGCTTTGAAGGTCCCAATGAGCACAGTGGCCTCCATCATCCGTAAGTGGAAGAAGTTCGAAACCACCAGGACTCTTCCTAGAGCTAAACTGAACGATTGGGGAAGGGCCTTAGTCAGGGAGGTGACCAAGAACCCGATGGTCACTCTGTCAGAGCTCCAGAGGTCCTCTGTGGAAAGAGGAGAACCTTCCAGAAGGACAACCATCTCTGCAGCAATCTACCAAATCAGGCCTGTATGGTAGAGTGGCCAGACGGAAGCCACTCCTTAGTAAAAGGCACATGGCAGCCCGCATGGAGTTTGCCAAAAAAGTTTTGATTTCAGCGCCAGAAGTGCAGCAGCTTGCTGATGTGGAATCTGAAAAGAGTGTATGCATATAGCATATTGCATACAACAATACACAGAAACAATGTTGCAAATTCATAATGCCAAACATGTTGGATTCTAGGTGTTCATAAGATTTAGAAAACAACAATAGAACTTTAAAAAAATCTTCCTTATATTCTCAAAGCCTGGGTTTTTTTTTGGGTGACATTTATTGAAAAAATGATGTTTGCCCTTCATTTTGATGTATGGAACATGCATATTGAGTCAAGTATGAAGGAATTGTGGCCACTTAAATGAAAGCGTAAGAAAACTTAAAAAATTGAGTCTTCTACTTTAAAAGGAAAACTATGTTGAAGTAACTAGTGTTAAGCAAACGGACAACTGTAAATTGGCTCCATATAAGAATATAATGAGTATGTCCTATGAAGGACTGGTGCCTCATCATCTATAAAGCCCAATGCCACCGGGATGGCCTTCTGCACTTAGACTATAAACTGAATTTATTAGGTTTGATAATCTTATACAGTATATAAAATATAAAGTAAATCTATAATACCAAAAAGAAGATTTTGTACAATTCTAAGATCAGTCCTAAGATAAGCAGCCAAAGTAAATATATATTTTTTGCTTTCCGATTTACTTTCATTGCCTATTTATGTATATTGTTAAGAATAAGTTCCAACTTTTTTTCTTGGGCTTCAGAAATCTGTACTGGAAAAGCAAGTTTTAGAAAAAAAAAATAAAAAAAAATTGGTGAATAAATTATTATTAGCTGATGAGTCTTGAAAATATTCACCCATCATTAATCATGCATAATACACTTAAGGGTCGCAAAGGCAAAAACCTATCACTGCAGCAACAAGTTTAAGGCAGTACCCCCAAAACTGGATGCGACACCAACATGCTGCCGGTCTTAAAATTCACCCGATGAAAATGAACCTATGGATGAAGCCTGTAATGGATTTCTTCTCCAGGCAATATCATGATAAATTTTTGGCAATTTTGGATGGTTATGTTTTCACTTTTTTCAAAAACCTGATGGCATGTGCAATATTTGTTGCTTGTTTAATAGTTCAGTCTCTAATTAAAAACAGAAATTTTACAAGCTTTAGCAAGCTAATACAGTCAATTTGGCTCAGTAACAAACTTGAATTTTTCAGAATTGAGAACAAAAGTGAAACATTTTGCTGAATTCCCAATATAAAATGTTTGAAAAACAATTAGCTTTCAAACAAAAAGTATTAATGTATAGTTGCTGTAGTAGTAGTAGTATTGTCAATATATTCTAATCATGTTGCTAGTGTGGCAACTAGTTATGAGCCAATGTTTCATGCAAAACTGTATTCACAGTGAAACCCAAGTTTCATTTCAGAAAAGCTTTGTGCCAATGACATATTAGTTCTTAACAGAAATGAGACTAAATCACAGAAAGGGAAGTTTGACTGAAAGTAATAAAAGGCAAAACAATAGCATTTCATACAAAAATAAACTTACCTGTAAAAAGGAAGAAGATTAATGCCATTATCATTGTATATCCAAAGTACAAAATTGTACTGGCCAGCCCTGTTATTTGAAGTTTGGAAAAAAAGTAATGTACTGCATATATAAGAAAATAGACAGCTGTGAAGCCACTTGTCAAGAAGGAACGCCACTGCCAGTGATAATCCTATGAAAAATAGAAAAATGCATAGGAAAGGAACAGCAAAGTTATGGAAATTCAAATGACATTTTGCATTTATTTTTTTTCAATTCATTATTTAAAATTCACAGTGGGTGTCACTTCTCGTAATGTCCATGTATCTGTTCATTTTTAAATGTCCAAACTGGAGAGTTTATAGTTTTGAAAAGAAAAAAAATTCACATTCACCAAATTCCATAAGTAATACATTTCTGAAAAAGGTTACCTATTAATATGCATTTTAATTTTGTGAAAAATAAGCAAAAGAATTTAACATGCATACTGTACTGCTGTTCCTGAATACATGTACTGCTCCACACTGCAAGCACTAATGATAAGAGTACATTAATTTTGGCTAATATTAATCAATTTATATTTGACAACATATGACTGCATTAAAATTAATGTAACACTGTTTATAAAGTATATGTGGAGCATTAAGGATAAACAAAAAATTAAACATACCTCTGCACAAAGGTGGAAATAGCATAACAATATTGTTGCCTCAGAACATGTAATGACCAGAATAATGAAAACCAAGAAAAGAAATCCAAACATGTAATACATTTGATGAGACCTGAAATGAATAAATTATATAATTACATTTTTGTTTCAAGTTACAGCCATTATTAAAAAGCTATACTACACTGGTAAAATAATCAAGTATAAAAACAGAATAAATCATTCCATTAATATTTTCAGTAGAACAGCAAAATACAGGCAAGTATAACTAAACTTACAACACTGCAAGTTGTACAATAAAATGAGAAGAGCCTTGGCCACAACAGACCTACAGATTAGTGAAATAATGAGAAAACATACTCTGCTGCAATATACATTATAATGTCATGTTACACAAACTTTCAAAAGAAAATGAGAATTTGACTAATCTTGCCTATGCCCATCTATATTCCACTTGTCTGTGAAATATATAAATCTTCCTATCCCTATTCATGATGCTTAAAATATTACTCCAATTTAAACAGTGCAGAAGCATGCAAAGCGAGCTAAAAACTACTGTAGATAATAAACTACACTGATTCAGGAATCATAACTGCTCCTGAAATGACTATGTATTGTAGGCTGGTGTGCTGCTAAAAGGCATCTGGTACTAGGCAGGCCAATTTTGATTTACCTACCATGCAAATCTTTTGGACATAAAAAAACAGGCTACCTAGAATAAGACCCTTGGAACACAATAAGAACATGAAATGTGCACACAGACAGTTATCCAAGCTAGGAGTTGAACTCTGGTAAGTATTACTGCACTTACGCAATGTTTTCTAAGAAACTGTAAACAAGTTCAAGGTTCATTCCAAATTAGATATAGGTAGCATTTCAGAATATTCTGTCATCTCTGATGCAAAATCTGTAATTTGCAGAAACTATTTTTAAAACTATTAATGTAAAACTAACCAGATGCTGTTGAGAATAAAGAAAAGCTGAATGAAAATGCAGCCAAAAGGAAGAATTCCTCCCATAACAATTCCAGGTAGTGGTTTGGTATAGAATGACTGCTCAGGAATTTGGCGTGGGATCTGGTTTGTTCGCACTGGATGTTCAATCACCTTAAAAGAAACAAACCCAATGTATTATGAAAGTTTCTCCAGGATACTCCCATATATAGACAATCTGATTAACAATGCTGGTGTTGTTAATAGCACCTTACAAATAAACACTGGCCTAAACCTGTACTGCTACCCACTTAGTATTTTTTTTTTTTTTGCTTGTTTTGTTAAAACCTAAACCATAACAATTGTTAGTAGTGGGTTTACAAGGTTTAACCATATTTTGTTTAAATACACTGTATAAGGAAGAATAATCCAGGTTAGTATTTGGTATTATTTCCTTATTCTCTGTATACTGCAGTTATTGCAAAACAGTAAATATTATTACAATTTTGATTCATCAATGGTACCAAGTATTTAATAATCAAATGATAAGCTATACATGATGCAAAATTGAATCTGCAAGTATTTAACCTCAACACATTCTATTTATGAAAATAAAAATAAAATCACATCAGGTAATTGTAAACAATGCTGGCATATCTTACTATTTTAGGCTATCTTGGGGGTGGGGGTAAGAGGATGGAGTAATCCAAAGTGCCAGATGTAAAATTATACCTTACTTAAAGGTTTTTTGCTCTGGTTAAGTAATGACAAGAAAAATATTTATATCAGGAAATCATCTATTCATCTGCAAGCCATCTTTGCAGTGCTTCTCAATGCTGCAGTTTTAGAGTTAACTTAGCTATTAGGAAACTATTTGTGCCTTAAAACATTAGCTAGATGTGTTAATATCAAACTGGAGTTTGGTGCTTACTCTTACAGCACCAGTGCATCTTTAAAACCACAGCTTACATTAATTCTTGTTGTGTTTCTGGTTCATTTCATCTTATGTCATGCTTTTTGCATATTTAAAAATAATATCCTGCCCCCCCATCCCAAACAAAATGAAAATGCAATTCAAAATTGGCACAGCAGTAATTTGTTTACTTCTCCGAGTAGCCTCTGCATTTCCACAATAATATATTCAAATATGCCTTCTGAGCAGGTCTTTATCTATGTTCATGAGGTGACACTTTTGAAAATATTTGTATACTTTATTTATATTCAACAATTTTGGATGTATACCTGTCATTCAAGGCACTCTTCAAAAAGAGAGTCACAGACCTATCTAAACTAACAACATTAGAACAAAATCACAAATATTACAAAATATACTTACATTTTTCTTAAAGCCAAAGTAAGCACCAAGGAAAGTTAAAGGTACTGAAATGCAGAACCAGAGAGCCAAAATAGCCACCAATGTTCCGAATGGTATTGCTGCAGAAGAGCCTTCTCCCCACAGTATTAGGTTCATCACAAAAAAATCTGTGAAAACAATTCTAGAAATTGGGGAAAAGTTAGTTTTCATACAATATAATAAAATCACAAATAAAGAAACCTATATTCATACTATAAATAAAGAAGACACAAACTTTCCAGTCAAGGCATCTAAAAATAAAAACAATACTCTACAAATATATTACACAAATTAAACCTATAGTGACTAAACACTTCCAAAAACAAAAACATTTTTCCCCGAACATGGTTGATATATCCAAAGAAGTTATGTTGCCTGTTTTTAAAGTTTGTATTGTCCTTGGCATGAAAGGTACTATTAGAAGAAACTATGAAATAAGTATATAGATGGTACACATTAACATATTAAAAAGTAATCAATTATAAAGCTTTAATTGAAGGCTGCCTTATTCAACTTATTAGATGATCTGAACACATTAAGTCTACATTGTGCTATTAAATGCACTTAAAGCATAAAAGGCAAACTGTCTAGTGCCTCCTCACATATCTTACACAGTATTTGCCTACACAAATTATACATGTATATTCTGCACATCTTAACCAAGTGAGACAGGTGCATTACTAAGAACTAATTTTTCAATGGTTGATATTTAGCACCGATTTAAAAGAGCAGTACTTGCATGGTGTTCTGACCTCTAAAATAAAATGGGAAAGTCCAATTCATCTATTTTGGGATTTCCAAAAGTTTCTACAAAGGTGTTCAGTTCTAGCAGTGTGTTCTGATTGTGTGGAAGTTCTCTGATGTGTGCTGTATCAATCACTGTCTTACGAGGTTCTATTGAGTTGCAGTTGACAGTTTTTACTGTTAATAGTTTAAATGTTATTCAGTGCCTAGGTGAGCTAGAACAAAAAATGAGTCTGCCTGAATGTGGTTCAGTACATATTTTTTTAAACCTGTTAAGCATAGAAAGTACAAATCATTTACTAAAATATTTTTTTTTCAAACACACACACATAACTGACTTACTTCAAGCATTGCCAAGGTAAGTCAATTAGCATAAATCCTTATTAAACTTTGACTCTTCCAACATTACACCAAGTTAATTATGTTCCTCATTAACATTCATGAAACAAAGCAAACTGTCTGATATAATCTCAATTGGAATATTTCATACCTGTTTTTAGTGGTAGCGTGGAACAAATAAAAAATCTACTCTAATCAAAAGAGGCTCTACACTCAACATTTTAAAATAAGATTGTATTGTCAAACTACACTGTATTATACTTATCTTGGCCTCTGATCCTTACATTGGTTTACAGCAATGGTCTTTCCTGCAACATTCCCGTGTGTGAGATATGATATATATATATATATATATATATATATATATATATATATACATACATACACACACACACATATACATACATACATACACACTGCTTAAATCCAGTGTTAAATCACTGCTTAAAGTCCATTTTTTAATCAGAGTATAGCATCAAGTCAATGAAACTTATGGGATATTAATCTGGTCAGTTAAGTAGCAGAGGGGGTTGTTAATCAGTTTCAGCTGCTGTGGTGTTAATGAAATTAACAACAAATGCACTAGAGGGTCAACAATGAGATGACCCCCAAAACAGGAATGGTTTAACAGGTGGAGGCCACTGACATTTTTCCCTCCTCATCTTTTCTGACTGTTTCTTCACTAGTTTTGCATTTGGCTACAGTCAGTGTCACTACTGGTAGCATGAGGCGATACCTGGACCCTACAGAGGTTGCACAGGTAGTCCAACTTCTCCAGGATGGCACATTAATACGTGTCATTGCCAGAAGGTTTGCTGTGTCTCCCTGCACAGTCTCAAGGGCATAGAGGAGATTCTAGGAGACAAGCAGTTACTCTAGGAGAGCTGGAGAGGGCCATAGAAGGTCCATAACCCATCAGCAGGACCAGTAGCTGCTCCTTTGGGCAAGGAGGAACAGGATGAGCACTGCCAGAGCCCTACAAAATGACCTCCAGCAGGCCACTGGTGTGAATGTCTCTGACCAAACAACCAGAAAGACTTCATGAGGGTGACGTAAGGGCCCCATGTCCTCTAATGGGCCCTCAGCTCAATGCCCAGCAGCATGCAGCTCGACTGGCATTCGCCACAGAATACCAGAATTGGCAGATGCACCACTGGTGCCCTGTGCTTTTTACAGATGAGAGCAGGTTCACCCTGAGCACGTGACAGAAGTGAAAGGGTCTGGAGAAGCCATGGAGAACATTATGCTGCCTGTAACATCATTCAGCATGAGCAGTTTGGTGGTGGGTTAATGATTGTCTGGGGAGGCATATCCATGGAGGGTCACACAGACCGCTACAGGCTTGACAAAGGCACCTTGGCTGCCATTAGGTATCAGGATGAAATCCTTGGACCCACTGTCAGACCCTATGCTGGTACAGTGGCTCCTGGTGCACGACAATTCCTGGCCTCATGTGGTGAGAGTATGCAGGCAGTTCCTGGAGGATGAAGGAATTGATACCATTGACTGGCCACCACACTTTCCTGACCTAAATTCAATAGAACACCTCTGGGACATTATGTTTTGGTCCATCCAATGCCACCAGGTTGCACCTCAGACTGTCCAGGAGCTCAGTGATGCCCTGGTCCAGATCTGGGATGAGATCCCCCACAACACCATCTGTCATCTCATTAGAAGCATGCACCGATGTTGTCAGCCATGTATACAAGAACACAGGGGCCATACAAAGTGCTGCGTACAATTTTGAGTTGCTGCAATTAAATTTTGGCAAAATGGACTAGCCTGCCATATAATTTTTTCACTCTGATTTTTGGGGCATCTTTGAATTCAGGGCTCTGTAGGTTGATCATTTCCATCAAACGATGTGGCATCCTTTCATTCCTAACACATTACCCAGTCTATATCAGTATAGATATCCAGAAGGATTTCTTTTTCCCATTATGATCTGATGTGTTCCTTTAATTTTTTTGAGCAGTATGTATATGTGTGTGTGTGTGTGTGTATATACACACACACACACACACACACACACATACATACATACATACACACACACACAGTAGAACCTCCAGATTCAGGTTAAATTCGTTCCCGCACAGAGCTTGTATAGCGAATTTCTTGTATCTAGAACAAAACTTCCCCATTGAAAATAATGAAATCCAGTTAATCCGTTATGCAACCCCAAAAATAACAACATAAAAATCAATTTTCGTAACAAATAACACTGATAAATAAGTGTGGATACACTTTGTCTGCTGAGCGTCATGTGATCATAACTGGCTCTTCTCTCTCGTGCGCCTCTCCCTCTCCTTATCTCTCTTGCACCGCACCCCCACTCTCCTTATCTCTCTCCTCTTGAGGGTAGAGAAAAGCCAAGCAAAATTACACCTATTATTGGCTAACTAAAAAGATTACAATATGCAAGCTTTCGAGGCAACTCAGGCCCCTTCTTCAGGCAAGATGCAATCAAAGCTTGCATATTGTAATCTTTAGTTAGCCAATAAGTGTCATTTTGCTTGGCTTTTCTCTACAATCATAATGGCTAACACGGTACAACACCCTAGTACTCCTCTTGAGGGCAATCATCTCCTATTCTCCGTCTGCATGTCCGCAATATTTTTGGATACGCTTATACGGCGAACTGCTACAGCGAAACAATGAAATCACAAGCGCACAAACACGCAGATCCTCACGCTATGGGAGAACAAGGAACACTGAGTGAGCTGACGGGCTGGCAGCATCAGCTTGGGTGAATCCCCAAGTCGAGGCGGATTGGGAAACGCGTCACGCATAACCACAGCCTGGCTCATGGCTCGTTATGCGAGCCAATGCTCGTATTTAGATCCGAATTTTTCACTCATACAAGATAGAGAGACACACAGTCATATGAAAAAGTTTGGGAACCCCTCTCAGCCTGCATAATAATTTACTCAACAACAAAGATAACAATGGTATGTCTTTCATTTCCTAGGAACATCCGAGTACTGGGGCGTTTTCCAGACAAAGATTTTTTTAGTGATGTAGTATTTAGTTGTATGAAATTAAATCAAATGTGAAAAACTGGCTGTGCAAAAATGTGGGTCCCCTTGTAATTTTGCTGGTTTGAATGCATGTAACTGCTCAATAATAATGATTACTTGCAACACCAAATTGGTTGGATTAGCTTGTTAAGCCTTGAACTTCATAGAAAGGTGTGTCATCATGAGAAAAGGTATCAATTGCAAGTTGTGCTTCCCTTTGACTCTCCTTTGAAGAGTGACAGCATAGAATCCTCAAAGCAACTCTCAAAAGATCTGAAAACAAAGATTGTTCAGTATCATGGTTTAGGGGAAGGCTACAAAAAGCTCTCTCAGAGGTTTAAACTGTCAGTTTCAACTTTAAGGAATGTAATTCAGAAATGGAAGGCCACAGGCACAGTTGCTGTTAAACCCAGGTCTGGCAGGCCAAGAAAAATACAGGAGCGGCATATGCGCAGGATTGTGAGAATGGTTACAGACAACCCACAGATCACCTCCAGAGACCTGCAAGAACATCTTGCTGCAGATGGTGTATCTGTACATCGTTCTACAATTCAGCGCAATTTGCACAAAGAAAATCTGTATGGCAGGGTGATGAAAAAGAAACTCACGCCACAAACAGAGTCGCTTGTTGTATGCAAATGCTCATTTAGACAAGCCAGATTCATTTTGGAACAAAGTGCTTTGGACTGATGACACAAAAATTGAGTTATTTGTTCATAACAAAAAGCACTTTGCATGGCGGAAGAACAACACCGCATTCCAAGAAAAACACTTGCTACCTACTGTCAAATTTGGTGGAGGTTCCATCATGCTGTGGGGCTAGTCCAGGGACTGGGGCCCTTGTTAAAGTAGAGGGCCGGATGAATTCAATCCAATATCAACAAATTCTTCAGGATAAGGTTCAAACATCAGTCACAAAGTTGAAGTTACACAGGGGCTTGATATTCCAACAAGACAATGACCCAAAACACAGTTTGAAATCTACAAAGGCATTCGTGCAGAAAAGTACAATGTTCTGGAATGGCCGTCACAGTCCCCTGACTTGAATATCATCGAAAGTCTATGGGATGATTTGAAGCAGGCTATCCATGCTCGGCAGCCATCAAATTTAACTGAACTGGAGAGATTTTGTATGGAAGAATGATCAAAAATACCTCCATCCAGAATCCAGACACTCATCAAAGGCTATAGGAGGCGTCTAGAGGCTGTTATATTTGCAAAAGGAGGCTCAACTAAGTATTGATGTAATATCCCTGTTGGGGTGCCCAAATTTATTCACCTGTCTAATTTTGTTATGATGCATATTGCATCTTTTCGGTTAATCCAATAAACTTAATGTCACTGCTGAAATACTACTGTTTCCATAAGGCATCTCATATATTAAAAGGAAGTTGCTACTTTGAAAGCTCAGCCAATGATGAACAAAAATCCAAATAATTAAGAGGGGTTCCCAAACTTTCATATTACATACATACATATACATATATACACACATACACACACACACACACACACTGAATTAGTGAATTTCAAGAGAATTACAGATATTTCCACTTAAATTCATTAAAGCGGTTTTTGTATATAATATTTGCTTTTGCAAGGTTTAGATTTTCATCATTAACAAAACATTACTACAGAGCAATTTTTAATGGATTAGTAAAATTAATTAAAATTTCAAATGTCAAACTCATGGTGGTTTAATTTTTCAAAAAAGTCTTTCTGGACACAACTTTAGAACTTCCCACGTGATATCAAACTTGTCCATTTTCTATTAATCCATTATTTCAGAACTCCAGCCTTTGTTTTGTCATTTTCAAGGATTCTTGCATGAGTAATCAGACTTTATTTGTTATGCCTGTGTAGAAATTCCAAACCTGAAATTTACATGGGCTGTCACTACCTGTACTACATAAAATTAATAGCATTGAGACAGCATTACCATTCTTCAGTATACCTTTTAAAAATATGATGTGTACTTTTATTTAAGGGTTATACTAATAATTAGTGTTCCTTCAAAAAACCAAATGAATGACACATATTCAGTGTTTGCCGATTCATATTTAGCAATAAAGTATGCAGTTTTGATTGTCTTGCTAACTGCATGTTTCGGCAATCACACATCTCTGTTTACACAGTACACATTGTATTAATAGAGAGAAGGAGATGTACCTTTTCCTTTGAAGCATTGAACCACTAAATACATTTTATTTTAGTATTAACAAATGTAGCATATCGTGTCATTGTTGGCGCAGAAAAGCCAAATAGCCACTTCATTTGAATCTTGTGTCAATGTTCATTTGATGTAACTGTTTGCACAGGCAATCCTCCCATATCCCACATTACTCTATGCATAAATGTGGGTTAGTGCGAGTTCCATGCCAGCAAAACCCTGAAGTTAAAAAATAGATGTTTGGACTGATGGGTATCTGTAGAATTGCTTATCACAATCAGAAAATTAATGCAAAGCCTCTGTTCATTTATCAGGACTGTATATGACACTATTTAAAAGTGATAAATAGTATTATCTTTTCATTTCCATATACAAATAACAGTGCAAGTTAAACAATTACACCTCATTTGATTGGAAACATTTCACTCCCAAAGCAAGCACACATCTGTTTTTGAACTAAATTTGTTAATGGAATAAAATTGGCAACAACATGACCTGTGTGTGAGTTTTGCGTTTTAAAACACAAAAAACAGTTCCTACACTACTATGACAAAATTATTTTGCATAAATGCAAACAACCATTTTTATATGTAGTTTTTAAGATATAATTATTGTGCCTTCAGGAGTAATTAACCTAATTCCAGTCACTCAAGTGCAGTACTGATTTTCTCAGTACTATAGATACTTTGGTTTGGGAACTGGTACCATTAACCTTTTGGATCTTTGGTATCAAATTAGTACCAAAATATCAATTCTTGTGACATCCCTATAGTCAGGTTTTAGTATGATTGTTTAATAGCATGAAAGCAGCAGTGTAGAATTGAAAAATGTACAATTGTTGTTAAATCAAAAAAATATATATTTGTGTGTCTCATTAAACATTCATACAGTAGTAAAAAGGAGTTTGTGAATGTGTTAGACGGGAAAGTACAGACCAAAATTTTTTTACTTCTTGGGCTTTACAATATTCACTTTGTTAATAACGTTACTTGAACTACAGTGCCATGAATATTAATATTTAATAATGGAAGCAGAATGAGAAAAAAAAAGTTTTACAGGTCTAGTCAATGTTCAGACCAAAGCCAAATAGAAATACTTTGTAATCAAACCTGAAATGAGCAGTTCATACTTGAAAACCTGCCAGAGTTTCTGAATCAAAGCTGCTTTAAATGAAAGAGTTGGTTCCATATATTTGCTACACAAATATATGGAAGGGTGATATTGAAAACAGGAAACATTTGGTTGCATTCACTGCTGCTAAATCACAAGTTACTTTTTCAGGATAACTTTGCTTGTTCAATAAATTATAGGAAGTGGACAAGAAAGATATACTTTGTTTATACAGGTGTTTTTTTACCCAAAATTTACTTAAAACATTAATTGTAAAAAAAAAATTAAGACGCATTATACATTTCTGATAAGCCACACAAACTTGACATAAGGAAAAACTAGACATGTCAGACAGTTGGCAATACAGCAATAAAATAAAGCTTAATAATGAGAAATTCTCAGCAAGAGTGTAACAGTTTCGCTGCTTCGCGGGTTCTGCGGACAATGGGTCTTTTTACTTCCTGTACATGCTTCCTCAGTTGGTTTACCCAGTTGATTTCATACAAGGGACGCTATTGGCGGATGGCTGAGAAGCTAACCAATCAGAGCACGCAGTTAAGTTCCTGTGTGCTGAATGCGGTGTTAACCAGGAAGTCTCGTCTTGCTCATTCAGCATCAACGTGTTTCACTGTGTAAATAGTTTACTTTTGTGCTCTTTTGTGTTACTTTGTGCATAGTCAAGCCCTTCATTAAGGCTCCAAAACGATCTGCTACTGCTTCAGGGTCTGTGCCCAAGCGCCAACGGAAGATGTTAACAATTGTCGAAAAGGTAAACGTTTTGGATTTGTTGAAGGAAGGGAAAAGCTACACCGCTGTAGGATCCCATTACGGTATCAATGAGGCTACGATTCTTTTTATTTAAAAAGTAGGAAAGGAATACAAGATCTACGGCCGTAGTGTCCTTTTAACCAGGGCGCAAAACAAGTTGTAAGTGGATGTAATAAGGCAGTAGTCTGGATGGAATCTGCTTTAGGGATTTGGATTGAAGAAGAATAACGGCGGTGCTACACAGTTGCCTGAAGTGGCTCCTTTAGAAGGGCTGTAACGCTCTACTTTGTTGTGCAGTAAAATTAAACTCATCGTTATCGGACAAGTCATCGTGTCATGGTTGGTGAGTAACCATAATTAATTTTCTACTTACAGTACTTAGTACATACGTTTAGTGTCACTGTACACACATTTACTGTATACAATTTTTCTTGCATTGTACGTATTTATTGCTGGTGGCCTGTCTATTGTAATGGCTGTAACATATGTGATATCGGAGACACTCAATATCTTTAAAATAATATTTAGGTTTTAATGTACACTCACCTAAAGGATTATTAGGAACACCTGTTCAATTTCTCATTAATGCAATTATCTAATCAACCAATCACATGTTGCTTCAGTTGCATTTAGGGGTGTGGTCCTGGTCAAGACAATCTCCTGAACTCTGAATGTCAGATTGGGAAAGAAAGGTGATTTAAGCAATTTTGAGCGTGGCATGGTTGTTGGTGCCAGACGGGCCGGTCTGAGTATTTCACAATCTGCTCAGTTACTGGGATTTTCATGCACAACCATTTCTAGGGTTTACAAAGAATGGTGTGAAAAGGGAAAAACATTAAACAGTATGCAGCAGTCCTGTGGGCGAAAATGCCTTGTTGATGCTAGAGGTCAGATGAGAATGGGCCGACTGATTCAAGCTGATAGAAGAGCAACTTTGACTGAAATAACCACTCGTTACAACCAAGGTATGCAGCAAAGCATTTGTGAAGCCACAACACGCACAACCTTGAGGCGGATGGGCTACAACAGCAGAAGACCCCACCGGATACCACTCATCTCCACTACAAATAGGAAAAAAAGGCTACAATTTGCACGAGCTCACCAAAATTGGACAGTTGAAGACTGGAAAAATGTTGCCTGGTCTGATGAGTCTCGATTTCTGTTGAGACATTCAAATGGTAGAGTCAGAATTTGGCGTAAACAGAATGAGAACATGGATCCATCATGCCTTGTTACCACTGTGCAGGCTGGTGGTGGTAGTGGTGTAATGGTGTGGGGGATGTTTTCTTGGCACACTTTAGGCCCTTTAGTGCCAATTGGGCATCGTTTAAATGCCACGGGCTATCTGAGCATTGTTTCTGACCATGTCCATCCCTTCATGACCACCATGTACCCATCCTCTGATGGCTACTTCCAGCAGGATAATGCACCATGTCACAAAGCTCGAATTATTTCAAACTGGTTTCTTGAACATGACAATGAGTTCACTGTACTAAAATGGCCCCCACAGTCACCAGATCTCACCCAATAGAGCATCTTTGGGATGTGGTGGAACGGGAGCTTCGTGCCCTGGATGTGCATCCCACAAATCTCCATCAACTGCAAGATGCTATCCTATCAATATGGGCCAACATTTCTAAAGAATGCTTTCAGCACCTTGTTGAATCAATGCCACGTAGAACTAAGGCAGTTCTGAAGGCGAAAGGGGGTCAAACACCGTATTAGTATGGTGTTCCTAATAATCCTTTAGTGAGTGTATATAAACAGTGTGTTTACATACATAATTTCAATGAATCTTACCTAATATCTAAGAGAATACAAAGGGATTATGCTGTATAACTGTGCAGGCAATATTTATAAACAGTGTGGGAGAGTTTATAAGGGCTTAAAATATATAAAAAATAACCAAACATATGGTTTCTACTTCGCTGATTTTCACCTATCGGGGGGGTCTGTAACGCAACCTCCACAAACGAGGAGGGATTACTGTAATGCTATATTTACATTCATAGTTCATCCAAACAAATGCAATTCCTAAATGTGGAAAAAGTACACCCCTACATGTATCCCTACTTAAAATACCTAAAGAGTCACTGAAGAACCACTTTATGCATAGTTTGTAGGTTTTCATTTTGTCGTTTCAAAGAATTATTTTAGTTACAAATTACTGGTAAAAATCATGCATTTTTCTGCTACTGCCAACTTTATATCAGTACATAGGACAACAATTCTGCAATGTTATTTTTAGAGTAAACTGATAAGGAAAAAAAAACTTACTGCCAACAAACTGCATGACATACTTGCGATAAAGTCAATCAAGTTGAGAAGCATGCACTGGTACAGCGCATTGCTGCACCCACTATACGACGAAAGAACTCGGGATCTCAGTTTCAACCCCCCAGGCAGACGCATGGTCCAGTCCCAACCTCCGGAAATGACCATCTATCTGCTGCAGCCAGGTGTTACGTGGGTGACTCCTTGGCCTTGTCCAGCCACTCTGGTCCCAAACAATGCGGATCTTACGAGCCAGATCACCCTCGGGGAAATGCGCCACGTGACTGTAGTGCCGTAACTGACGCTCCCTTACAATGCAGGTAATGTGCCTCATTCAGGACTCCATGAGCAACCGCTCATTCGACACGAAGTCAAACCAACAGTACCCAAGGATTTTCCAGAGAGACACAGTACCAAAGGAGTCCAGTCTTCATCTCAGGTCACTGGATAGTGTCCATGTCTCACCAGGACTCTAAAGACTTGGACCTTCGTCCTTTTGCATAAATATCGGGAGCGTCACACACCCCTTTCCAGCTACCTCATGACCCCACCATGTTCTCCAAATCCATCTACTGACTTCATAGGAAGAGTCACCAGAGATGTGAAGGTCACTGCCAAGGTAAGTAAAGCTCTCAACAAGGTCAACACTCTCTCCACAAACAGACACACTGCTGACAGCTGTGCCCAAGAGGTCATTAAAGGCCTGGATCTTGGTTTTTATCCAGGACACACGCAAGCCCAAACACTCGCACTCGTCACTCAGTCTCTCAAGCGCCACGATCAGAGCCTCCATTGACTCCACGAAGATCACAACATCGTCGGCAATGTCAAGATTTATGAATTTTTCTTCACCAACAGATGTCCCACAGCCGCTGGACATGATGACCTTGCTCAACACCCAGTCCATATAAGCACTGAGCAGAGTAGGAGCAAGAACACAACCCTGACAAACCTCAGAATCAATTGGGAAAAACAGAGGTCCTGCCTCCACTCTGCATAGCATAAACAGTACCAGTGTACAGGCCGGCCATATCATTCAGCAACATCGAGGGATCCTGCGAACCCTCAGGATGTCCCACAGGGCAGCTCGATCAATTGACTATAAATGCTTTGAGAAAATCGACAAAGGCTGCAAAGAAACTCTGCCGATATTCGCGTTTGTGCTCTATGAGAACCCTCAGTGCCAGGATGCGGTCGATGGGATACTTCTTAGGTGTAAAACCTGACTGTTCCAGTCACTGGTAGGTGAGGAAGTGATCATGGATCCAATTGAGGACAACCGTAGCAAGGACCTTACCCGGCAACAAGAGCAGTGTTATTCCCCTGTAGTTGCTGCAATCCAGGTGATCACCCTTCCCTTTCCATATAGGGACAATAAGTCCCATTTTCCAGTCAGTTGGAATGATGCCGGTCTCCCAAATGGAAGCAAAGATTGCTTGCAATGCCAGGACGACAGTCTTGCCACCAGCCTGGAGAAGATCACCGCGGATACCACAGATCCCTGAAGCCTCAAACCCATACCCCCCCCAACTGGTTCACCATATGTGCAATCTCAGTGAGAATGGGTGGTTCACAGCTAATCAGAGGATCAGCCTCCAGCACTGTGGACCAGAAATATCCAACATCCTAGCTGGAGGATCAGCTTTGAACAACTACTCAAAGTAGCCAGCCCAGCGGGTCACAACTGCAGTGTCATCTGTAAGGACCGTTCCATCAGCCGCACTGACTGCGACTCTCCAAGGAACAGATTCAAATGTGCGTAATGCTTCGATTTCTCTGTAAGCAGGACGTGGGTCGCTAGACCACAGATGGTGTGTCACTTGCTCACAGATTCCTCTAACAAACGCCTCTTTATCTGCCCTCACAGCTGTCCTTCTCAGTTCCCGGTACAGACTAGAGTTGCCATTGAGCCATGCCGTGTGCTGCGACTCCTCTTGATGATATCCAGGGTGCCCTGCGAAATGAAACACCTCCTTCTGGAAACACCGGTAACACCAACACAACCCTCTGCAACCTTCAGGGTCTTGTCACGGATGGTCTCCCACATCACATTAGGATTGGCAATCATAACCAAATCTGAAAGTTCTCACACAAACTGCATGCAAACTCATTAGAAACAGCCTGGTCTTGGAGTCTGGCTAAGTCCAGGCTCATTTTCCTAGTTGGTGGTAACCTACTAGACCTAAGCTGGATCCTAAAAGTAGCAACAAGAAGTCTGTGGTCAGAATTTACAAAACTGGGCACTTCTATACTTGCAATAACATTTAAGTATTTGTGTTCCAATAGTACTGTTGTCTTACCCAGGGCATAAGAAAGCTGTCATCAAAACATTAGTCTTCCACTTTTCACCTCCAAAAGCTATTCAAATAAAGAACACAAAATATATAATCATGTTATAAAAACAACTTAAACTAAAACTTCACAATCTTAAAATATGTAAGGTGTCAAAACACAAATTTATTTGCTTAACATTAAGCCATGTGTATAGCACTCAATGCACAGAATTGCAAACATATAATTACCTAATATACGTTATATTTATATATTTTTATATATATTTTTATATATTTATATTTTATATATATGTGCATATACATACATGCTATCTAACAGGGAATAATTTATCATTTAACTGTGGTTTCATTGACTGTGACAGTTAACAGTTTAATTTTTAGGTTTTGTAGAATAATGGTCATCAGATATCAAATTAGTATAATATACAGTGGAATCAAGTTTTAAAGTTGTCAGGTGCTGATGATAATTTACTATAACGAGCAGATGCCTTGTCAGTATACATAACATCTACTTACATTTGTAGAATCTGGCAGCCACATAACCTGCTGGAGTTCCCAGTAGAACCCACAACACCACAGCACATGTCATCAGTGCTCCTCTGTTAGCAGGTGATAAAAATCCCAGACATGCAAAAACTTTGGAAAGAAAAAAAATGTTTTACATTTTACTTTTTACCAACAGTTTGCAAATGTATATGAACATTAGTTTAATAAATTTAAATACAAATAACCTTAAGTTGCGTGACAACCCACATATTATAAGTTATTATACATACACAAAGTAACAAATGTCATAATGAAGATTTGAGTGCCTGATCCAAGAAAAACAGACAACAGCATTCCCTTCCTTGGTGGTCTGAAAACATCACCATGAACAAGCTTCCAACCAAATTCTTCTTGAGCATCCTCCTAGAAAATTATAAGAAGATAAGATATTGCAAACATCAGTGTAGATGTGTAGCCAGTTACTTTTAATATACTTCAAATACAAATAAGAATAGAGAGAATAGGTCTTAGCGATCAACTTAATAATGCTAACTGTCCATCTGTTTGCCCAGCAGAGATGGTGAAATAATTGGTCTCTGATCTGAAAACTAGGTTGAGGGGAGGCCACTGTAATACTCACAGCCAACTTTCACAATTTAACAAAAAAATGGTGAAGCATATTTTTCATTTCAAATAAATTATCTGCCTAATTAACATCTCTCTTTTGGAATTTATCATAATCAATAATTGGCAATTATGCAATTCTCATGTGTTTATTATGTAGGTTTTATTAACATAGGCAAAGCCAGCAGCCAAAATGAAAAGCGGTAGGGGAAAAATCTAGGGATTTCATTAAGTATCAAGGAAAAGCAGCCATAGCTCCAAAGAATTCTAAAAGCATAAGGTCTTGAATGCTTAGTAAAATGAATTTCAAAAGTAAAATATTCATATATCTATTTTTAAAATTTTCACTGCAGTAGAATTTAAAGAACTTCAAAATTTACAGGTTTATGATAATTCAGTATATTTTACTTTTTTGGAGTTCGTTTAATCTGCATAAGCCATACACAATATCAATCTTTACAGTCAGATTTATAGTGAATTAGTTTGTAATTATTACAGTTAACAGAAACCCAAAGTATGTAATCTATCAACAAGGTGAATAATGACAATTAGAAAAAAAGTAACATGTAACAAACTGAAAAGTACAGCAAAAGTATAGCAACACCAAATTCATACCTACCAAAACTCATGCTCCTCAAACTACTAATTATTTTTTACCATTGTATTTTAAAAAAAATCTATGCTGTATACGGTCAATAAACAATATTTCAAGTACAATGATGCTTCTCCTTTCCTCTCACCAAACTCAGTTTTTATTTAGATTTGATGGCATGAATTAACTAAAACTACCTTCTATCTGTTTACTACATGCTCAGTCAGGTATGTTGTAATAAAAGCATAGCTCCCATGATAAATGCTGGTAAACTTTTACATTATTGCAGTGCTTCTCAATTTTTTTTATATTGCTCAAACCCCACTACCAAAACATGAAATCCTCATTTACTTGTCATTTTCTACTACAGGCTCTCATATAAGGCATTTCAAAGACTATTACACAATAAATGAACTTTTGTAATATCCATAATAAGTTTTTCTGCTTATAGAATACTACAAACTATACAGAGGAGACCAAGTTGTGTGACAGAAACACCAGCTCAGTAGTTTGCAGATTTTCATCTTTTATACAACAGTCTTTTTAAAGCCAAACCACCTCTAATGTTATGGGACTAAGTAGTACATAGTAATACTGCAGCATATATGCCATGCATAATGCTAGCACTGTTTGCTCACTTATTTTTAGGCAGCTACGATAGATTAACGTGTGAAACATTGACCTTTCATGTACAGTAGTCTATCCTGTTAGGTTATATGAGACGTTGAATACATGGACACTCAAGAGTGTTTTTGATTGTTTATTGTAAAGTGAGTGACAATTAATTTCAGCTCACACATTGTTAAAACAAGATATTATCGTAGGCAATATATATCGCACACTCCTATGTCAGCATTAAATTTATAATGTCTCTTACAGGATACAAGTAATGTTACTTGAAAAAGACAACACCACACCTTGGGTACATCCTTAAAATAAAACACAGAAACATAAAACTTGAAAACATAAGTTCAAAGAGTTCAAGGTACCTTTACATTTTGAAAAATTCACACACACGCACAACTTGGTATTTTATTTTTGATAACAATTTTACAATCATTATAAAACTTATAGCAATTCTCTTAGTCATTTTCAAAATACTCTCAGTGAGATGCAATAAACTTGTCCCAGCACTTCTCCAATTATCATTACCATTTCCTGCACTCATCTTTTGTTACAATGTTTACAGCCAGTCATTTTTTCCATGCATTTCCAAAACAGTAGCGATTCTTTTTCATGTCAATCTCAATTTTAAAATAGTGAACAAAAAAGTCACAGGGAGGGACATCTGGTGAATACAAAGATGCAAAGCAAAAAGCAGATTTATAAAAAAAAAAAAACAACTCTTGACTAATAGTGCAATGTGTGCGGAACTGTCATGGTGCAATATACAGTTGTGAGCGCACCATTGCTCCAGACACATTTTTTTCCCCCTGATGCTTTCCTATAGACCCCTCAGCAGTTCAGTGTAATGTTAACGGATTAATTCTGTTCACGGGAAACAACCATCTGTCAGTGTCAAAAAAGACGATCATCGTTATTTGGCTTTTTGGGGATAACACATTGAAACCACTTGCATGATTGTAGAACACACACCAGAAATACACACAATCAATTAAGCAAGATGCCACTTGGAAGTCTGAAATTAACCAGAACTATAGAGCATGATACTTACAGAACATTCTATAACTACACATTACTCCTTTGCTATTGACTGATTCTGGGAAACTTTGGGTGCCTTGTCAAATGCACACACACCTAAATATATTTAAGTACAAAATAGAAAAACTGAAGTTAGCCTCACTGTATGATTTACATGCTTTTTTTTACCTAGCTTCACCCAGAAATGGTGTCTATACACCATTCATTTAGTTCTTGTCACTTGATTGTTTTTCTCAAATAAAGGATATCCATCTATTACATGCTATGTGCAATGCTTGAACTCAAAACAAATAACTGCTAGCACTCTCATCATCAAGCAGGTGTGGGGTCTCCCTTGGAGCTTTTAGCACACTGATAGAAGTATATTAGATCAAACAGCAGACGGGGGAGCTTATTTGCTGTCAGAGAGCAACCAGGTACTCTGCTGCTGAAGCTGAAAAAATTCCCCACTTCAAGCCCTCGCTACATGCCTGCTTCATATTTTCTGTCACTGAAGCACACAAGTAATTTAACAATCCAGCAACAGCAGCCAGGATCTCTGCAAAGTAAAAAAAAAAAATCCTTTGTACAGTGAAAGAATATAGCAATCACCTGACTTTTTCAGTACTTATTGTCTAGTTGTCTATAGAACCAAGACAGCAACAGCACGGCTACGGAAGCAAGGCCCATAGCCGGACTCCTTCAAAAAAATGGCTAAATCTCACAATGGTGGTTTGCTTTTCCCCTTCTTAAAATGACATGGCAATGCAGTTTTGCATTATGTTTAATCTTAAGGTGATGATCAATAATCAATCACATTTTTAGCTTGAAAAATGTATGTATTCAGTTAGCTTCAAGTGTTTTCATCACATTGGGACTCTGGTACCATTCAAGTCCATTATAAAGTACAAGAGCAGGCTAGTTATTTGTTTAAACTTACAAAATTAGGTACACTTTAGAATGATATTTCATGAGGCAAAGTAATATATAGCATGATTGTGAAAAAACAACAAATTTGAATACTGGACTTACTCTTTAAGAGTGAGATTGAGAGGAACAGAACTGATTTTGCAGGAAAGAACAATTTGTAGAATAGTAATAATTCTCAGTATTTCAGTAATGAAATTTTATAAAGCATGTGGTATGCACCAGAGACATTAGGTTCAAATCAATCACTCAGAGGCAAATGAGGGCAGAGTGGCACACAAGCCTGTCCTCCCTCCTGAGCAGAGCTTCTGCTGGATCCCCACAAAGCGTCTGACCCATCTTATTCCCGCTAGGCCTGGGTAAAATATCAAATGTCACGATATGAACGATAGTTTTAATTTTCAAATGATGCATTAAAAAATATCATGATATATTCATTTTAATCTGGCAACAGGAACCCATGACTTCAGCAGTGGTGGGCGGAGTTAGCAAGGCAACTTCAAACTGAGAAACATAGTGGAAAGCACTGCTGTAGATCTGTGGTGTGTGAAGAAATTAGTTTTGACTTTACTTAGTGCTAACATGACATTTTATATGGCACTTTCAACGAGTACAAGTACAAAACACTTTAAACAAAGCAATGTTAAAAATAACACGCATGTTATATATAGCATACAGCATGCTGCAGTCAGAAGCGCCAGTGCAAGCTGCAGCTGGCTAAACAGCAAACTTTATAAACAGATATAATAGCTTTATAACAGCTGCCTGCGCACTTTTTGAAGTGTTTGTGCAACATGTTCTAGAGTGGTTTAATTCCCAAGTGCTCATGTAAACGCGCCTGTAACATCTAGCGCATGTTATTTTGTTCTCCAGTTTCCACAGATAAACTTCAGTTTCTGCCCCATTGTTCACCTTCCCCACCTGTCCTCTAACGGACTGGCTTTGAATCTCTGCCTATATTATGACTTTTCTAACAGGTTATAATTTGGATTTGTTAGTTCTGAGTAAACAATGCATGCAAGGGCACCCTGCTTCGGTTCCTCATGCAATTTCCAGTCAATTTCCAGATCTTATTTTTTTTTTACAATGCAGAATGAACTGGCTTTGTATACCAAGACATAATCTCAATGCCTTGAGCAGCACGCAGTTGTTCAGTCATTGTTGCTTTCTGTAGTAGGTATGGTCAGTGATATGGTCAAAATTAAAGTTACTTGGATGCCTCTGGGCTCAGTGAAAAACAAGGACATTGTTACTGAAGCCCGCATGCTGCTTAGCAAGAATGGATGAAACGGAGGGGAAAAAGGGTAGTACTGTCCGCAATGATTTAGTGCCAAAAAACGGTTCAAATGTGACAACCATTGTTTGGAAATGGTTTGGTTTTAGACAGAATGATATAGAAGACTGTTTATAGCAAACTTTACATGAGAGAAGTAGGAAGGAAGACTGGCAATACAGACTTTTTTAATCACTTGAAAACAAAACATGTTAAAAGGTATGTATTAAACTTCACAAGACCTCTGCTCAAAATGCAACAAAGCACACTACCGCAAAACAAACACTGACAACCGTGTTCTCTTGTTGCATACCATATTAACAAGACAAGTCCCAAATTGAAGGAAATAACAGCTGCCATACAATATTGCACTGCAAAAGATATGGTTCATATTGCTTAAAAAAATATGGATTTCAGAAACTACTGTCAGCGACTGATCCCAAATATGCCCTTCCCAGTCGGAAATACTTTGAAGTGCAGCCCAACCTATATGATGAGGTGAAGGAAAGTATTTTAAATAAGCTTCAGAACATAAGCAACTTTTCTAACACCTCTAATCTTACAAAACATAGTTTAAAAATAAAGTTTCAATATGCTCCTTCAAGCTTTTTAAGTCAGTGGGTAACTGATGTTCTATACTTTTTGAAATTAGAAAAAAGATTCTTACAGAATCTGTTCATAATTTTTTATATTTATGTTTTTGATATTAATCAAATCTTAGAATAAGCAGTTCTATCAGAGAAAGGGACAGCCTTTCTTTGATGTTTTTAAAGATTTACTTACGCTGTTGGCTCTACTCTCCTTCTCTTAGGCGAGGATTGAATTCTAGTTTGTTGACTTGATTGAATGGAATGTGGTTTTCTTCTCATAAAAGATTAAAAAAAAACATAGCTTAAAAATAATTTGTCTTTTTTATGGCAAATCTACTAAAGTATTTAAAGACCACCACCTAATTACAATCAGAAAATTGCCTTTCTTGCATTAATGTTTATAGTACATGCGTTTCTTGTAATAATGTGTATATACTTGAAATTGCAAAAGTTTTATAGAAATAGGTGCTATGGTTTTCACATGATGTGTTAACAGAAATTTTACATATATAAATTAAGGACTTTATATGATTCTGTCTGGAAGTATGAATGGTGCACTGTGAGGCAACCTCCTCCAACAGTTTCTGAAGATGCATCATCTCCTCAGTACACACGGTCACATTTTCATTTATAAAAAATAAAATTTTAGATACTTATTTACTGAAAGCTTAAATTGCATTTGCTTTTATGAAGAAAAAGGTGCCCCCACATTCAAAAGTATTGGTAAAGCAGCTATGGTTGTATTGTATTTAAATGCTCGCAGAAATAAAACATATTTAAATATTGAACATGTTATGTTTTTAATTTACAGTAACTGTTAATTTAACATTAATGAATAGTATCATTGACTTTACGACATTACAGTTCACAATTTATGTTTTATTCCATATAGACTCTATTTTGAGGTGCATTCGCATTAAATGCAAAACGCACCTACTACAATAACCATGTGTCAGTTGTCAGTGGAGTAATTGTTGGAATTTGGCCAACTTTTTATTCAAGGAATTTATCACTTTGACAGTGCTGTACAAAAATTTTGAAATTACAAACTCTCCCACTGAAAAGCATTAATACATTTGCAAACCAGTCTACCTTAAAATAACAGTTTACTATTTCAAGTTTAATTTAAAAGAGACCACTTCAACTAGTATACTTTGTATATTTCCTAATTTACCTCGTCCAATTGCTTCTCCTGTTGGCAAAATGGATTTACAATCAAAGTCAGTAAAATGCCAAGGAAGGCGTATGCATGCAAGTCACTGGTACAGATGCTAACATACACTGCTGGATGAGGTAAATTAACTTACATTATCTACATACAAATCTCTTAAGTGTTTTAATTCCTGATGTTTTCCAAACATTAAATACTGAGTAGGTTTAACAGAGTAGATAAAAGGTGATTTATCATGTAAAAGGTCCAACAGAAAGAGGTTCTCTGTCTCAAAGAGCTTCCTGCATTGGTTCCATATTCTGAGTGAGTGAAGGACAATAAGATTATCAGTATATTGAAGATAATTTGTATTTACTGAGACACAAAGCAGGGCAAATAAAGTAGTACAGCAAGATTTTATTTCTACTGCAACAAGGGATGTGTATATTTATCAATCTGTGTCTATGTCTAAATCTTTAAAGTTTGTATATTTACCACCCAGTAATATAGAATTGCTCTAGGATGTGGTCTGGAGCAGCCAATAATTTTACCTCTAGACTTAAACTCTCTGAACACTCCATCAGGTACTACTTTAAAAAAAAAGCACCGTGTTTAATAGATTTAAACTTCAGTTAGTCACAGACTCTTCAAACAATAACTTACAATAGGCCACCAATCAATCTCATTTTCACATCACTTGATCTGCAGTTTGCTACCTATGAAAGCTATTGAGTCACCGCAAGCCTATTTGGGCTCTTTGTTTATCGACATGAAACTGGGTGGTATTAAAAGTGTGTATTCAATGAAGTCCAGTAACACACATAATTGCACTGTAGTTTTACTATGAATATCACTCATTGTTATCTAAATGTTTAATGCAAACTTTTTGATGAACAAAAATTAGATGAAGTTACTACAATTTAAAATGCTCCAACTTTTAAATCAGTTAACCAAGACTCAGAATGCACCTCAATGTTACGCCACATGTACATTTTCTAAAGTATTTATTTTTCATCTTTGTAATTGTATTTTTTATTAGTCACTGTAAAGCATTTTGATCTTCACTTTTTCTATGACATTGTGCTATATAAACAAATATGGTTGTTAAAGGATTTATCAGTCCATTATCTGGTAAAATAAAGGAGAACATGAAGGCCAATTAAATGCATTATTTCATTTATATTGTGCAATTGATTGTGGCATGTGTTCATACTACGCTGTTCTTGGAAGAAGCTGGACAAAACAGTACATTTTTCCATTCAAAGCATACTACATGAACCGTTGGTTAATGACATGTAAAGCAGTATTATAATCACCAGACATAAAACTGTGCAAATAATGATTTGGTGCTGGTACCAATTCTAAAAAGGAGAGGACAAGTATAGAGCCTCTGACTTGGTTTCTCACAGTGTGCATATTATGACTGCTTGCGCTCACAGATGTCCCTCCTCCATTGCTAACACTGAGGTTTCAACAAATAGCATTGAATCCTACAGTGACATAGTGGCAAATTCTCCCTAGGTTCTTCACACATATCTAAATTTAAATAATTCTGATCACATTCTCTTGAAGCAGTGAGGTCAAATTCTAGCACATATTATATATATATATATATATATATATATATATATATATATATATATAGTTAACTATATATAGTTAATTTATATTTATTAATGCTGAACTGTTAAGGCCTTCAAAGTGACCATTGCTAAAGATAATGGATAAAAAAAATTAACCTCTCTCTAGAGGTAACAAAATGGTTGCACTTTGTACACAACTTTCTAATTATGGTGTATTATAAAGAAACGCTATAGTAGAATTTCTTGGAAAGAGGTGCGACTGTTAACTTACTATTGAATCCATTTGGTTATATCGCGCAATATCCTTATGCAGAGTCCTCAGCATAATCATGGCCACCATACCAGAAAGAAACAGGACAATTACTAGGGAATTCATGATGCTGTAAAAGAAAACAAGAATAATTACTAAAAGGGTAAACATTACAAAATTGTTTTAATTCTCTAAATGGTTTTTACCTGAACCACTGTATGTTAGTATGTGGCATTGACTCCAAAATGTAATCCCACCGTGAAGCCCATCTAATATTTTTGTCTTCCTATATTTAAAAAAAAAAAAAAAAGTTAAAATGTTAGGAAAACTACTGTCAGATTAGTTAAGTAAAATCAGAAAAATAAGTAAAACATTATGGGGAACTGGCAGATCTGTGTATAAATGCGATCAACAATACATTAAAAACATTCTTCTAAAAAACTTGGTATTACCATATTTTACATGAGCAGCATGTATAAAAAATATATAAAGATTAATCAATTTAGTGAACACATGGGACAAATAGCAAAATCACTGAAAGACTAAAACTGACAGAAATAATTAAGTTGTGAAGAATCCGATCATCGGATGTAATAAAGAAAAAGTTGGACCAAGGAGAAAGGAGAATAAAAGCACAAAAAACATTTATAAGTGCTATGACAAGTAACTTTGAGACAACCTGAAGTTAAATGACACCACAACCTTCAACATCGTTTTGACACTTAGATCAATTCACATTTACAGAAAAAAAAGTAATTGGTTCAGCATAAATGAAAAGCATAGAACTAAGAAAATGTTCAATCTTAAGATTTCAAAGGACATACAATTTAATGAGTGATATTAGTTGTATCAAAAATTATAACTATCGAAAGACAAGTACAATTTAAAAACAATTTCAGAATTGTTTTTATAATATACAGTACAGGCTAAAAGTTTGGACACACCTCCTCATTCAATGTGTTTTCTTTATTTTCATGACCATTTACATTGGTAGATTCGCACTGAAGGCATCAAAACTACTTGGTCAAATAGCCCTTACACAGCCTGGAGGTGTGTTTGGGGTCATTGTCCTGTTGAAAAATAAATGATCGTCCAACTAACCTGACTTCTGCACAACACAACTGCTGGTCCCAACCCCATTGATAAAGCTAGAAATTCCACTAAATAACCCTGATAAGGCACACCTGTGAAGTGAAAACCATTTCAGGTGACTACCTGTTGAAGCTCATCGAGAGAATGCCAAGAGTGTGCAAAGCAGTAATCAGAGCAAAGGGTGGCTATTTTGAAGAAACTAGAATATAAAACATGTTTTAAGTTATTTAACCCTTTTAAGTACATAACTCCACATGTGTTCATTCATAGTTTTGATGCATTCAGTGAGAATCTACCAATGTAAATGGTCATGAAAATAAAGAAAACACATTGAATGAGGAGGTGTGTCCAAACTTTTGGCCTGTACTGTACATTTGAAATCACTTTTAATAAAACAAAGCTAAATAAAGCAAATAAGCCTCTGCATCTTATAGAAAAATGTTTACCTCGAAATTAACAGAGTAAGTATAAACAATTTTGAGCTCTCCTTCAAACTTGTTTTTTATGTCCAAAGGAACACCGGAGCAATCAGGATGGTCTGGCTGAGTATGTTTGTAACTATAGAAAAAACAAAGATAAAATTAAAACATGAATACAACCAAGTTAATTACACATTACAAAATTAGTTTAATATGACACTTAATTATATAAATCATGTGCAGTGAAGTTTTTTCTTCCTAAACTGATTTTCTAAAGCAAAATATGGTAAATACAGAGGTATATCATTTTGATTAAAAGAAAGAAAAGCATTATGTTAATGAGTATCTTGTGCTAGGTTTATTATGCACAAAGACAAAACTGAAGTACCACTGTGTGATAGAAAACAAATGTCTATTTTATGGTATATAGTATGAAAATTCAAATTAAAAAGTCTACAAAATTTCAGTATCAATGTCTAAAAATGCTGTATTATATAATTCAGTTATGGCCACAATTAAAGTCATTTAAATAATAAGATAAAAGAAAAAGATTTAAAAATTATTACCACAGAGTAGACTTAGAGTATCTGCAACATCGTAAACACTAACCTCCTTGGTTCCAGTTTTGCTGCTACTAATCTTGCACCAGCAGCTTCATTTTCCACAACATGATAGTAGATAGTTATTTCAACATGATTAAAGATATAAAAGGTGTCCTTGTCATTAAAATCAGACTAAAACAAAAAAAAAAAAAGGTTTCTACAATAAATGCACCAGAAAAAAGTTGGTATAATTTTACATAAATGAGACATAAGCATTTAAAAACGAAAAAGTATTTCATTATTAGTAATCTGTATCGCGAATTACGCCAAGAGAATTTTCATAAGTAACTGGCAAACAATTATAACCAAAGATGTTCTCATAAAATATTATAGCTGTTATTTGTTAATTTTACACTGAGAATAAATCAGTGCAATTTAAAAAAACAAAGTAATTCACAAGTGTTTTAATTTTCCACAAAACTTTTGTCATTCAATTTATTAGATAAGCCACATTCATTACTATTAAGATACTGTAAGCCATAAAAAAATAATAAGAACTGTGTCAGGAATTATGTTTCTTATTTTAGATAAATGAAAAACATGTATTGAGCATACTGACATTTACAACACAAGCGTCTTTTGGACGACCATCATCGGTAACATAGCAGCCAACTGGAAAACCAGGATTACAAAACTTCTGCCCTTCCTCTACATCATAGCACCATGTTACAGGCATATTATCAACAATCCTGTTTGGAGGGAAAAATAAAAGTTAAAATCAAAGACTGGAATAAAACAAATACCATCACTTTTAGCCCATAACCTTTTTGCAAAGACAATTTAGTATTGCTTACATACAAACACTAATGTTGAACAATAAAAATAAAATAAAATATACAAATTAGATCATATAAACTGGTCTAAAGTCTGTAAGATCTCCGCAGAATTCCACCCTCCCAAGAATTATGAGAGCACACATGCAGGGGCCAGACCTATTAGAAGAGAATGTAGCCACATGTCACATGAAATGCATAAGCAGAGATATGCTTGTTTTACATCTCGTGTCAACTATCTAAAATCGGGGACAACAAAGATTTAAAGTACAGTTTAACTGACACTTGAATGACAATATCCCGTTCCTGATTTTCCTGCAACAAAAATATACTGTAGATATTACTGTGAATTGCAAATTCAAAACAATCGTGATTCACAGTAATTTAAATTTACATGAACAGTGCTTGAGTTGCCAAGTTTTTCTACTTACTGTGGGTTCTCAGAACTAGGGATATGAGAAATTAGGAAAATTTCATTGTTCCCCACCCCCATTCCTCCAACATGGCATTATAAGTCCATAGTATTGTGTACCTAAGTATGACTCAGGTAAAGTTGAAATACAAAGACAATAGCAGTAGCAATATTTGGAAAATTAGGGAAAAAGTCATTTTTAAATAGTAATCTGAAAGTAAGTTACATTGCTGTTCCTAAAACACCGGACACCAAACAACCATTAAGCAAATTAAAGATCTATTTTGAGCTTAAGGGGTTCAATACAATCTGGAACAAGCAAGCCACTTTCAGTTTAGTTCCACATTATTTCCTACAAACTGTACCCTAAACTAGCAATTTCATTTTGAAAAAAGTTAGCATATATAATAAGAAGCCTCAGCATCAGTAAAGACCATAGAACAGCAGCACAGTGATTCAGGCTGAGAGATGCCGAATAAAAACCCAATGAACGGTGTTTCAATTAGTTCTGTCAAGGAGTCACACATGACTAAATATTGTCCTGGGTCACATCCAATAAGCTTTTGCTGAAGTTTCCAGAATATTTCTTATGTGCTCTGTGAAAGACAGGTCTTGGTATCTGGCTGACTAAGGAAGACTGAACACACACTAGTATTTACAAAAAGTAACATTGTAATCACCCATGTAATCATTTTATCTTGTTAGTAAATTGCACCAGACATGCATTCAACAGAAGACTGTTCAAAACGTGATAGGAATCAATAAACTGTTCTGAGGTCAATCTGATGAGAGGTGTAAAACTCATCTCTAAACATAGTAAACAATGACAGACTAGGCTGTTTAAGTCAGAGACATTACCCAATGGAGGACACCACATTACACCAAGTTTCAATACAACAAACAATGTAGCACCTATGAAACCAAAGGAACGTTCTAGAAAATAAACACATCATTATGAAATTCTTGGTGTGATGTTGCAGCAGTTTAACACTAGAATTACCAGAGCCTACGAAAAAACTCGTAATTCCATCCCACCTTAAATTGCTTCTTAAATCCCTTCACACCTCTCCGCCAGCATCCTTTGTCTTCTAAATGTGCTGATAAAGAGAAGCTAGGAGAAGCCGGCTATTCCATCCCCCCACCAATTTAGAACGTGCACGAACTTCTCTCAGCTCATGCCTTGATTGAGTATCTGGGAGTGAAGTGGAGTTTTAGAGTGGAAATAATAGATCGTTATTTGGAACACACGCATTTTTATGTCTTTTCCGTTTCTACAGTAATCTGTGTCAACACATTGTTAAAACAGAAATGTTTTTTATATTCTAGTAGTAGATGACAAAATGTAGGTATAAACTATATAATGTATAGCAAAATACCCGCGCTTCGCAGCGGAGAAGTAGTGTGTTAAAGAAGCAATGAAAAAGAAAAGGAAACATTTTGAAAATAACGTAACATGATTGTCAATGTAATTGTTTTGTCACTGTTGTGAGTGGGGAGTGTTGCTGTCATATATACACAATATATATATATATATATATACATATATACACATATACACATATACACACACACACACACACACATATATATATAAACATATATATACATACATATCTACATATATACACACACCGCTATTTCGTATCAGTGCAATACGCTGCTTGTTAAAACGGATAACTCCCGCTCTTATGTGCAAGTCTGCGTGGATATTATGAACTATCGTATTTGTTCAAATTCTATTTAAATTTTAAATAGAAGGAATTTTTATTTAGTCGACAGAAATATCTTTGGTAGGAATGGTAAAAACAGACAGGAATATTATTCGTGAATAAATCAACTCAAACCTTAAACAACTTATAATATTTTGCTCTCCATAAAAATATATCCTGTCTAAATTATACAAGTTAGAAATAAAGTAAACGTTAAAAGAACAAACATTCAAATTTCTTTACTCTTATGTAATTCTATAAAAAAATAAACTTAGATTTTAAATATCCCAAAAGATTTTGCTCTCCATAAAAATATATCCTGTCAAAATTATACAAATTCAAATATGAACATGCTGCATAACAAAACCTGGAAATATAAATAAAATGTGTTCCTTTCAGCAAAAACAAATCAAATCATTCAGTTGTCTTTGCTCATATGTCATTTTAGAGCTGGACGCCTGGCATCTTTTTTTGGCAACAAGTTCGTTTATGTTTGGTGTGAGGTTCTGTGTTGTGCAGATTCTCAGGATGGACTGCAGGTGCTCATCAGTGAGGCGACTCCTGTGTGCTGTTTTGTTAGTTTTTATCACTGAGAAGAGCTTCTCACACAGATACAGTATGTGCTACCAAACATGCACAAGGTTCGAGCCGCATGTAGACGGACTTTTTTTGTTCTTCAAAGTCACCAAAGCGCTGTGCAAACTCAGTGCGCTCAGTTTATCAGCAAAGGGCATATTTGGGAACACCGTAGTGACGACTTGGTTTAACATTACTTGGCAACAGGGAAAGTGGGGCAAATTGCACTGGTGCATTTGTGTCTACCATAAAAGCAGCTTTACTTGAAATCACTTTGTGATTGTGCACGGGTAAAAAACGTCCGCTGAAGTGTCAGATTCTTATTTAATTCTTCTGCTTTCTGTATCTTCTGCATTGCATTCAGGTTACCCTGATGTTTTGTCTCATAGTGCCGTCTTAGATTAAATTCTGTTAATTACAGCCACATTAGCTCCACAAATGACACACGGGTTCAGTAAACATATAATCAGCCTCCCATCGGTTTTTAAAGGCTCTATTTTCAGAATCAACTTTTCTCTTCAGCATCGTGTGAGCTAGCTTCGCAATAACTTGCAGCATCATAAGCTAGACTTGATTAACGCGGTAAGTGTTCGGCAAGGCAGCTGAAGCGCTGCATTATGGGATCTGTAGTTTATTGTGTTACCAGCGCTTCATATACCCGGGCCATTAATAACAATAATACAGTATATAAAATGATCTCGCGGGCCGGATATAATTACGCCGGGCCGGATGTGGCCCGCAGCCCTTGAGTTTGACACATATGGACTAAATAGAACTTGAAAAGATATATTTTTTTTAAATGTGATCGCGCAATTCAGATAGAGTTGACGCGCACTACAGCCTGCATGCCTCAATAAGTCATCCTCCCCTCGCTCTTACTTTTTTACCGTTCATCTAATGAATTCACCGAGTATGGCTTTACCAAAACAAACATTGATGGCGAATAAAGTAAGTAAATATAAAGTATATTTATAGGATGTGTTGTGTTCAAGTTACATTCCGTGTTTGTCAATCGTTGTAAAGATGACATTCATGACATTTCATTCATCGATTCGTCTCTTACTGCATCAATAAACAGCTCGTCTTCTTTATCTGAGACCTGACACACTGCATGCACGGGTTTTTTTACACTGTCTTTCTTTAGCTGACATTGACTTTTTCCACCGTGTGCTTTGTTTCAGCAGTAGCTGGATTTATGAATATGCTTGTATGTATCAGACGCTTCATATTTTTTGCTGCCTTTTCAATTGTGTAATTCGGTTTTGTTCAGCGCTCTTTGGAACTGTTGCTTTTATCTGTGCACTGCGTCAGTTCACGTGAGCCGTTCGGTGTACATGCATCGAAGTTTCCCAGCTGTGCTGGTGCCATCTCGTGCTATGTCCATGGCTGTATTTAATGTTACCTTAGTCCTGGCACTTAAAACTTTCTCTCGCAGTTTCGCTGAGTTTGTACCAAACACCACCCTGACCATCTCATCTTCCTCTGCATAAGCACAGTCCTTAACCCGTGAATATTTAGTGGGAGCTTACTATTGGATTGCCGCTGACGGACGGCCTTATATGGGCAGGCACTAAATTACAAACGCCAGCGGCAGCCTGTCTATGAACTTAATTTAAAGTGTAGGTTTACATCGTGTTTTTTTTTCGAAGTAGCATAACTCATGAATATGGTTGTATATGTCACTCGCTCGCTTCTTATTGTTTCGCTGCCTTCTCAGTTATATAATGCCCTTCTCAGTTATATAATGCATGTTTTCTTCAGCGCTTTTTGGAGGTCTTCCTGGTTTTCTATGTACTGCGTGATTACGTGGGAGGCGTGATGATGTCACGAAACTCCCCCCGGCGTTAAAGCTCATCTCCATTACAGTAAATGGAGAAAACAGCTTCCAGTTATGACCACTCTGGCGTAGAATTTCGAAATGAAACCTGCCCAACTTTTGTAAGGAAGCTGTAAGGGATGAACCTGCCAAATTTCAGCCTTCCACCCACACGGGAAGTGAGAGAGAGAGAGAGAGAGAGAGAGAGAGAGAGAGAGAGTGTGTGTGAGTGTGTGAGTGCTTTGCCTTTTATTAGTATAGATGAAGCTTGAAGTCCAAATAAAGAAACATTTTCACAAAAGGTTTCAAATATAACACAATTGCATGTTTATTCAAAAATATAACTGCAGAAACAAAAAGCCGCCTTAACATGCAGCATTGACAGCTGTCTATTATAACTGCCTCGGTGGTGCAATAGAATCAGTTCTCGCCTTGGAATCAAAAGGTCACGAGTTCGATCCTGCACCACTCCGTTTTGAGAAGTAAACTGCTTTTAGTCTTACTATTTTAGAATAAAAGCATACATTTGATTTCAGTCTGTAACAGCCAGTGCAATTTATGATCCTTGTAAAGGTTAGCTTTATTTTTTTTTTTTTTTCCATTCGCTCAGTCGCGTTCAGAATCAATCCATACAACCCCAGCTGACACGGCTGTTTTCACTAAAGACGAGCTATAGCTCTGCAGTGTACCACGATGCATACTAACGCCTCCATCCCCCCCTGCGCAACCACCCCCACCCAACCGGGTTCTGACACACAAAGGCTGGCGAAGCTGCCTTCTTCGTATCTCACCGTCACTTGATTTTCTTTTTATTCAGTTTTATTGAGTGTTCCTGCCAGTCTCCGCATGTTGCTGTATGCTGTTTCTTTTGTACTCTAGGACATGCAGAGGAAAAATGGTAAAGAGCAGTAACTTCGGCGCTATATGCAATAATCAGACACTCCCCATCTGCCCGTTGTTTTGTTATACTTTTACACCAACTTATAATGGTTTATTACACCTTGTTCCAAAAGGCAAAGCTTTTTCACCATTAACAGGAAGCACTACTCAGAACAAAAATGACAATAGAGAAAAAGATACTTTTCTTCCCACATTGCCGTTTTAAAATAGTACTGTTAATGATTACATACTTTCATGTATTTACACCCAGCACTACTTTTGTGTTGAGTTTCAACATTTTCTACTTTCATCTAAAACCAAGCTCACATTCAAACAAAGTCTCCAATAGGAAATGGTGCGACATTCCCAGGATTATTACATGCATTGGTAATACATCAGGAGAAAGCACTGTCCTGCAAATCTCCAAAACGACTAGCTCTATGTGGCAACTAGCAATGCAAAGGAGAGTTATACTTCCAACCATCCCTAGAAAAGCACAAGACCAGCAAGACACCTTGCAATCCATCACGGTTGCTACCATATGCTGGCCTAGACAGTTTCCACTGTACTACTTGTTTGTGTGCCAAGGGTTTCCCCTCTCTCTTTCACTTGGACCGAATGGATAATTTGCACATGAAGGATCCATAAGATACACAGGAAATTACCAATCACTACTCTCTCATACTGGTGTTTCCTTTAGAAGCAAAAGCTCCCTTGTTGGAATAAGTTCTTTCAAATTGCAGCATTTTAAGTAACCGAAAATATACAGATATGATATTAAAAGGCGATATCCCTCCCATAGTGATTACGGCAGTACAAACAAAGAATCACATGAGAGAATTATACTTAGGTTTCTTTAATGACGATATTACGCAGTATAACAGACGAAGGAAGCTTATAGCATACAACACAAGGTTGGATCTTTATGTATATAGTCTGTCATTTTTCGTCACTAAGCTGAAAGGATTTTGGGGATGGATGAAGGCAACAACATCCAGCCGTCAGCTTCAAAAGTTTTGGCAGCAGTTCAAGCCTTACATACTGGTTTCTCCAAACAAGGACAGTAAAAAACTGAAACCCCACCTCCAACAAGAATAGCACAATGCTCACACTGCAGTTTGTCTCATTCTCCAAACTGCTAGGCTAATGGTTTCTAAATGCAGCCTAGCCCGTGTGCCATACTTGGTCTGCCTGTATGGATTAATCCATAACAGTGTGCACAGAGACAGTGACATTAAACTTAATAACAAACGGATAACAACTGGCATGCAAATAAAATCGCCTGCTACTGTACTTTCTAGCATCCTTTGATATTCCAGTAGCATTTGTGCTCTTACACTACCTTTCCATTCAAGCAACACTGTTGTACATTTAAATGTTGTACTGTTGTATCTAAACACCAATGTAAGAATGACCACACCGAAATGATGCTCAAAAATCTCACACACACACACACCCTGGACTCAAATACACAGTGCACATACATATTTTCCTGTGTGAACTTAAGTATATCATAAGGCACATCTAAATAGCAAAGGAAAACTTTATATTTAGGCACAACTAAAACTCTTACAACTCAGTATATCAGAAACCATTACAGTAATAAGTGTGAAGTGGTTCTAAAGTGGTTCACTTATAACAGTCAAGATAGACAAGCTATAATACATAGTATATTTATTATAAACGAAGCAGACTATCACAAAAGCAGAGGTAATCTTACAAAACAGCCATTGACTGTTACAAGGGCCAGCAGACACAAATCAGCTAATCTGTGTGAAGCCAGCTGGCTCTGGCATCCCTGGAAGACAACCACTCATTCCCCTGCTGTGAGCAATTGAGATCCAGAGACCTGCTTTATCTCAAGGCAGAGTTCAGATCATATCCCGACAGACATTGTCAATCTAGACAACCACATAATACAGGAATTTAAGTATAGCTAATCACATCTTGCTTTACATTCAACAATGTAATTTTGAAAAAGTTGAATGTTTAGATGTAAAGAAACACCCAGAAAATATTTTGCGGCTGCCTCCGCATAGCTTATGGTGTTTTACAACAACAAATACAATATTAAACACAGCATACACAGAGCAAGTGACATGCCTGACATGGTTTACTTTGCTTGTGTCTATGTAAAAATGTTTCTTAATGAAACCAATCTATGGCACAAAAATAACTTTATATTTGCTGAAGTGAGATATGTAAATATCAATAATGGAGTAGTTTTAGAAAATTTTAGGGAATTTCTGAGTGCACTTGGAGGTGTGGGCAAAGCTGTGATAGTGAGCTACTACCTATTCTGTCTTTTAAAGAAAGCTTGAATTGCAGTGAAACCTTCAGGCAACTGTGGGTACCAAGAACGGACCATAAGAACCACTATTCTGCACAAAACTGTAAATAATCAGCCCCAAAACTATGCTTTCTTACATTAGCAATGAGGAGTTTATAATGTATTATTTTTAAAAAATATTTATATAAATATATCCAAAACACACATAGTCCATGCCATATTTACTGGTATCCCTGGTTAAACAAGAGAAAAAAAAGCTTTAAATAAAACACTATTATATAAAAAAAAAAACAAAAAAAAAAAACCTTGGGACAAGACGAGACTTTGAGAGATGAGACGCGACCTTCTCAGAGAGACACTTTCACGTCCCAGGAGACAAGAGTAGATGACAAAGTAGAACGGCAAAGAATTCAAAAACGTTGGTGCGATACACATGCAGAGCAGGTTAGATATAACAGAAGTTCGAACGGAAGTTCGAAAGTCTCCAAAAAATGATAGTAAAGATCGCATTAGTGCAAACAAACGGAAATTACTCGGTGAAATGAACAGCGAAAAGAGATCAAATATATTGTTCGGATTTAAACTAAGTTGGAGACTTGTAGATCGTCTAATTCTCGTTGTAATCAGGAAAAAAGTAGTGTTTCTTCCCGATGAAGATGCGTATCCGCGAGACTTACAAGATTTGTTGTTTGGTGAAAATGAAATCCACATACACGGTCACGCTTGGGTCACAGAGTTGCACAGATACACAGGTGATTGTAAGAGACAAACACGTTATTCAACACTTCAAACAAATAGAAGTCTCTTTCAGGAGTGAATCGAGCTCTGTGTGTAGTCAGAAGGGACAGTTCCGTTTCTCAATTAAAAGAATGTCTGTAGAACTAGTGTTGTACTGTGTTAGCCATTATGAAAGTCAAGTAAAATGACACCTTTTATTGGCTAAAAAGATTACAATATGCAAGCTATCGAGGCAACTCAGGCCCCTCCTTGCCTGAAAAAAAGTATTTGTTTTCCATTGTATCACCGTTTTAGAGGGGGTTTCGTAGAGCGAATGCGTCTCCTTGGGGTACATCCAGCATACCTCTTCACAAAGCGAGTGGCAGAGACGCAAAGTGGATGGTGCATAGCGCAGCCCATGGGGCTGGGGGTGTTTGTGGTTGGGTAATGATGAGCGAAGCAAGCAGGGGCCTCCTAGTAAAAATAAAAAAAAAAAAATTAAAAAAACCCACAACAAAGTCACAAGTGCCACAATTACTGGCACCCGTAGAAATTGTTATGAACAAAATATAAGTGAAGAATTCTTTCCCCATTTATATCAGACTTAAGTTGATCAGAGTATGTCCAAACCTTCAAACAGAAACCCATGACTGTTTTATTGGTGTATAATATAATGAGGTGGTACAGAGGCCAAATTCCCTAATTCGTTCATAAACTTGGGGGAAAAAAGAGCACACAATTCAAATAAGAGAAAGGTTTGTTGACTTTTATTAATCATGGAATAACAAAAAAGGCTACTTGCCTAAAAAATGCACATATTTATAGTTAAGGGTATAATTAAAAGTTCAAATCAACTAGAAGCATTTCTAAACTTGCCTGAAAAATGATTACAATTTATTTTGCACACAGTGAGCAGAATGGTAAGAGGTTTAAAAAGGTCAAAGAATCACTTTTGTTGACCCCAATATGCTGCTGTTTTCTGTACTTCAAGTCTCAAAAACTACCATCAGATGTCACCTCCATGCCAACAGATAATTTGTAGAAGTCAGGCCAGAATAAAGGCTTTCCTGTCATTTGACCACAAATGTAAGCACCTGTAGTTTCCTGAACACTATTGGAACGAAAAGAAAATTGAGCTTGTCAGCAACAAACATTTAAGATGGGTTTGGAGTAAAAGGAAGAATGACTACACTGAAAAGAACCTGACCTACACTACACAATGGTGGACATTCTATGATGTTGTGGGTGATATTTCTCCTCGAAAGGCCCTGGGAACCCAGTAAGGGAACACAGCAATCATTGATTTAAATCTGGCTGACACAAATGGTTAAAGCAGCACAAAATCAACATTGTGCCTTGGCTGTCTCAGTCCTCAGATCTAAACCCCATTGAAAACCTGTGTGATAAGCTGAAGAGGAGAGTGCACAGCACAGAACACAAGACCCAGGATGATCCAGAAAAAATTATGTAAAGAGTAATGGTCTCATATTCCCTGCTCTATATCCCTCTGTCTTATAAGATGTTAATATGAGAAGACTCTGTGCTGTTTTAACAGAAAAGGGAGGTTGCACCAATTACTAAATGCGGGGGTATCAATAGTTATGGAAGGGACTGTATATATCTACCGAAGGAGATAATTAAGACAAGGGGCTTGCTTTGGTCTTAACTCAAATTTGAGATTTTTGGATCCTACTATAGCAGATAATGACAAGGTGACTAAGTCTAAAGATTTTTGACACTGTAAACTACATAAAGAGAGGCAGCAGAAGTAAAAAAATGATCTGACTTGGGGAGAACGAGTAAAGGTCCCCAGCACTATGGCAAAAAAAACAAAAAAAAAAACAAAAGCATTTAATTCATGCACCAGTTTCACTTTCCACATCAACACCTGGGGCCTCATGTATAAACAGTGTGTACGCATAAAAATGTTGCTTCTGCTCGTTTCCACGCTCACATCACGATGTATAAAAAATTAAACTTGGTGTAAAGCAACGGACACTCTCACGCTAGCTCAAACCATTATGTACACATGTTTTTGGCTCAGTTTTGCAAACTGATGACACCCAGCATCAAAGCAGCGCTACTGTTCTTATGTGGTTTCCCTGACGCGGCTTTATCAAATACACTGGAATTAACTGCATATCGTTTTTAGTTTAAGGCTTCTGACTGTGATCAACCAATAATCGTGTAATGGTGCACGGAATGGACAAACTATTCCAAATACCATAGCTGCTTTAGCGTTGTTACTGTCAATGCACCACTGAAGAGTATTTGAACTCACTGTATCCGAGTGTGGAATCACAGCTGTACAGCTGCTGATTGGAAAGCTTTACGGCAAATTGTGTCAAGAGCGGGGAGAATTATCGGGACACAGCTTTTAGCACACGATGCCACAGCCATGCACACAGTGTATTTCAACTTCTCCCATTCAGCAAACGCTTCACAGCCTTTCCTGTACAGACCTCACAGTTCAGAAACAGTTTCATACTAAGAACTATAAATGCACTCAATCAGCCCATCAAGTGCTCCCAGTAGAACTGCTTGTACTTAAGTACACTTGCCTCACTGTAAACTAGCACTGCAGTTGTAATATTGTTCAACCTGAGCCACTTATGCTTTCATATTGTATATTTTTCATTATTGTATTATTATTATTGTTGTTTTACCATTTTATAGGAAAATAGGTATAGGGAAGATTTGCATATTGAATCTCATTGTATCATACAATAATAAAGGAATTCAATTCAATAGAAGAGAGCGAATTTACAGAGGACGACTGCCTTCCAAGTCGATTTAGATTTCTAAGCGGCATCTTCTTGGAGCTCTTGATATCCTTTTTTTTTTTTTAGATAAAATGCAGTAAAGTTTATTATTACATTATACAGATTAATTTTTAAACTTCATGTATACTGTTAATAATTAACCATGTGGACATGTTGGACAGCAGTAGTGATGAGCTACCCCATTCAGGGATTGTTCTTGCCAGACTCTGTGGGCTTGCTGGGACTGACTCAACCCTGAATAGATAGATGGATGGAATAATTAAACATGCAGTACGAAGATTTTTCAACTTTCCATAAACGTTTTGAAATATCAGCATTATAAGCTTACAGGTGGCTTGACATTTATTAAAGAGCTGATTGCGTGGTGCTTGGTTACTTGGAGAGAGAAAAAAAAAAAAAGGAAGGACAGGAATTGGGGGTTAGTACATTTGAAAGAGACTATAGTGCTGCAATAAATTTTCGAGAATTGTGCACAGTGCAGCAAGCATCTTGTAGGAGGGCAGGAACAATCTCTGGATGGGGTATCAGCTTGTCGCTACCACTACTCCACCGTGCCCCCAGAAACAATCTCTGGATGGGGTATCAGCTTGTCGCTACCACTGCTCCACCGTGCCCCCATGTTTAATGCATCCTTTAATTCCTATCATCATCAAAATATCAAGTATACATCTTAGTATTTAAATTGGTCAGAGAACTGCAATATTATGAATGTCATGTATTGTGTCCTGTCGGCATAGTGTGAGTACATAGAACACATAGAATACAAAGTATTTAACATGCTACTTTAATTATGATGGGATTTGGGAAACCAGAAAATTAAACATTTTAAGATGAAGTTTATAACGTTGTACTTTAATGACAAAATAAACTATGTTATTAAAGTGGCAATTGACTTTTTCCTCCCCACTGTGTCCCAGCTTTTCTTTATACCCTTATGCTTCCATATGACACTCAGATGGTGGGCTACGACTTGCCTTTTCACTGTGACTTTGATCTCAGACCACTTCTTTTTATTTTGGGCACTATGTGACTTTCTGAACGTGACCTTTCGAGTTTCTCCACCACCGGGTCACTCGATCAACTTTCTTTTGCTGTTTATACCACTGCTTAAACCAACAAATAGTACTTTTTCCTTGCCTACACTTGGAATTCACTGAAATTCTTTTCCCCATGCTTCTGCCATTGTGTTTTCACAATATGCTGAATTTAAGAGGCTACTTATATTGATTTGCATATTCAAAAGAGTCAAAATTCTGGGAGAAGTCAGGGTGGGGCAGCAGGCACATGCATACATTTCACACTGCCTGGTATTTATGTTGAGCAAGAATGTGGAAGTTGGCGTATGCATCTGAATTTTTTTTGTGGGTACACATATTTCCACTTTTGTCCGTACGCCATGTTTTAGTGTGAATTATATGCACAGCATTATACAGGAGACCCCTGATCACTATTTCTCATTGTCATCACTATTGTTCAATTCAAGGAATACTTCAGTTTCATTTCATTCTAAAACTGCCTTTTGGATTTTCATTTGCCATTGTGTTTATAGTAGGAGGTACTGCCTTACTCAAGAATATTGACAACTTACCTTAGAGTGGCAAAAACAGAAATATTCATGATTATTCAGTAGAATGATGTCATTTAATCCACTAGATAGCAGCAGAATACGGCCCAGACCGTTAGGGATAAAAATGTAAAGCAACTCATGGTTAACAGTACAAGTGTAACTTGTGATTGCATATAATTCTGCGCCTGTGCCACACTTGGTGTTATCACCAAGATTGTACCTACAGCCAATTGATTTTTTGTACAAATTGCCTCTCACTTACTTATCCCTAACAACCATGTTTAAAACATTTGAATTGCTGTAATATTTTTAACTGACAGTGTCCAAATTCTATTATTATTGCTCCTAGTACAATACTTTAGTGACCCTTCCAAAGTTGCTTTCTGCTTTGAGTCCACTGCCACCAAGTATTGAAAAATGCATGTACTTGTGTTCATTTTATGGGGCATGTTTTCACTATATCTTTACTCTTACACATGAATTGGACAAATAGATACATAAAGCTGGCTGAAAAACTGTTTGACATGGACATAGTTCGAGCATGCATATTTTGGTTAATTAATGCTGATGATGCTTCAGTATATTCGCTTAAAATGTTAAGATTTTATTTAAAACACACAGCTGTATTACACATTTTTTTCCCCATGATGTATAGAAGATTATGATGACTTAGGATGTAACTAAGTGGTACCAAGCCAGGAAACAATTGATTTGTCACAAATAGGCAATTCCTATGGATTCAACTATGTGAAGTAATCCGATTAGCAAAAACAAACTGCAAGCTACAAATCCTTAGTATATCTGATTTACTGTACATAAATGAGACTTACTGGTCAAAAGAAAAATAAATATACAGGTGTTTCGTTAAAATACTCACCAATGATGTTGGTAATTTAAAAGCATGCCTTTCTTCAAAAACTCCAGTTTTTGCTTATCTTCTTGTTTGCTGGTATCATAAACTTTTGTGCAGACAGGCTTACATTTTTCTGGCTTCATAAAATTGAACTAAGGAGGAGTTAAAAGAATGTTATAAAATGTCAAAAATGTAAATAGCCATCACAATTACACAACAATGAAAGCATATTAGAGATAATTTGAGAAAAAATATATCATAAAACATGTTCAAAGAGTCAGAAGCTAATTTCAAAAATGAGAGAAAGCAATCAACTTGTTTAACCAGTCCTGGGATAGTCACTGGGCAACCATGAAACAAAAGTTTCTTAAATTGCATGGACATGTAAAAAGTAATAATCCATTTATTTCTTGTACCAGATTAGACTTTACAACAGACATTTGACAACATTTTTAGAAACAGTCCACTGCATTTTTTTTTTCCCCCCCAAACGATCATATCACACTAAAGACATTCCACTGGGCACCTCTTGGACATAAATCATATGATAATTAAGCCACATGCTAGGTTTTTCAAAAGGTGGTAGCTGCAATGCATTTGTGGAAAAACAGTTCCTGGAATTTACGGGACTGTGTGGAGTAACAGAGATACAGTGAGAAATGTCAAGATACATCAAAGAGTAGACATATGTTATTATTGAGGACGGTTTCATAATTTAGGATATAGTTGAAGAACTGACTGAAACATTCTTAAACAAATGAACTGGCCCATCCGTCATTACAAAATCCAGAAAAAATTACAGATCAACCAACAGTTTACAAAATACCATATTAAAATTAGATTACTATTGTGCAAATAATCGGCATCCCCATAAAATAAACAAATGCAAAAAAAAGAAAAAGAAAAAAAACAACATTTAGGAACAAAAAAACACTGGCACTTGAACATTTGTTCAACAACAACAACTGCAATTTTAAACATTAGTAAATGCTCTAAATGCTAAAACACAGCATATATAAGCATGATACATCCAAGACTGCCTTCTGATACGTAACAATGAAAATAATTGCCCATTTTCTCATGCTCCCAAGCCTTAAAATCCAGTTGCACATTACCGGACTAGTTGCAGAGGATTTCAAACTTAACAAGTGCATTTGCCAATCTCTCTCTAGAGTATGCCAAATCACAACTTTAAACTCACTTGGCATAAAAAATTAAAATACTGTGCAGTCTATTCAGCACAGCACCTCATTTCCAAAGTATTGCGACTCTACCCTTTTTTCTGACAGTTTATAGCACAAGATTTGCCAGGTAAGATATTATGAAGGGTTTCTAGGATCATCCACAAACTCTGCCATCTACTTATTTTTTCTAATCTGTTGTGGTATGCAAAACATCAGACAGACAAGCCTCTCTTCTGTTTGTGAAGTCCAAAACACCTGCATTCCCTATTTCTCATAGCTGCATTATATGCATTGTATTTCCGGCTTTCAACTTTTGCACACACGGATCCTGCCACTAAAACTTAACACAAAAATCAAAACTGTTTTTATTTTTTCAGGGAGTCACACACTCCTTGGACTAACATACTGGGAATGTCACACAAAACAATTGGAGGTAAATAACTTTCTCCAAATCACAAAATACTCAAAGGCGGCTGTGACTAAAAATCTCTAGAAAAAAGTTGTTATGCGACGGAGCCTTAAATGAGTATTTAGAAATGGTCAACTAGGATAGCTGCTACACGTGACTGCCTGATAAATAGAGGCAGTGCCCAGGTTACGTACGAGATAGGGACTGTAGGTTTGTACTTAAGTTGAATTCGTATTTAAGCAGGAACAGGTACATAAAATTTAATAAATGCTATTGTTGACTGACTGTAACCAAGTGCTCTGCCAATGAATGATGGAGTTGCACCTCTCTCTGACCTTTTTATTATTTCTACTTTATTTTCAATGGTGATGGTTTTTCTCTTTACTGTATTAACCAGCACTTGCATCAGATTTGTGTTTCAGAGACATTGTTGAAGGGTGAAGACAAAAGATTAAGATGAGCTTTTCTGCACAGCACTGTACATGCTATCACAGCAGGAAGGCTCTAGTCGTCAACATGTCTGATGTACTGACAAGAGACAACTTCCTGCTATGTACGTAACAGTACAAGCAGGTTTGCCATTGAGAATAAATGGGGGCATTGACGGGCAGTTTATCACCAGCCCACCTCACAGTCACCTCCACTACAGTATGTTGCCTGCAGTGTCTGCCCACCGAGAACGAACACGGTGCAGCCAAAGTCGGGTAGTGAATCGCCCCATTCAATAGGCAGCCATCCGATGCACACTACAAGGCTACTCCCCCGCCGCCCCACTCACCCTCAATGGCCTCCATTCGGCCACAACCGGGTCACCGCTTGCAGCAGTACCAGCCGCCCACCGTGAACGAATGGAGCAGCTGTGTTTGGCGAGCGGGCAGTGAAACCGATTGCCGCTGGGAGCCGCCCATGGGACACTACCATGTGTAAGCAGCGAAATTGCCACCTCCAGCCTCCATCCAACCACCGCTTGCAGCATTACCAGCCGCCCACCAAGAACGAACAGGGCAGCCATGTGTGGTGGGCGGGCAGTGAAACTGCTTGCCGCCCGGAGCCGCCCAAGGGACACTAAACTGCGTAGGCACTAAAATCGCCCCCCCCTCCAGCCACCACTTGCAGCACCCCCAGGCCGAAGATGATGAAATCGCTGTTACTGAGGCGCATGCGTCACAGCTGCGGCCCGTTTACAAGTCATAGGTCGGATGTCCGTAACCTGGGGACTACCTGTATAGGATTTGAAAATAGAAGCTTTAACCACTATTTTAATAAAACAAAGTAGGGACCTTGCATCCATAAAAGTTAAATATTCTTAATAAATTTAGCCTACTATTAAAAATAGCAACAGATGCAGATTTGGAAAACCAATATTGTACAGCAGAGGTGGAAACCCATCAAATTCAAGCAGTTTATGCAATAAGGGGTGAATACAGGAATAGCCTCAAATAATCTACAATGGGTACATAAAGCCTAACAGATTTATCAAAAGGCACAGGATATAAAAAAAAACCTTTAAAAATAATACAATACAGCATGATGGAGCAACACAGAATTAATCTGCAATCTAGAATAACTAAAGGTTTGCATTTTGTGGTCTCCTTTTTACATTTAAACTGACATTCAGTTTTTTGGGGGTAATTTCTACTGTGTTAACTTGCTTTGATTTTTTTTTTTTAAATCGAGTGGGCCCATTACCTTTCAATACAGTATTTCTCACACTGCTCTAAGTGAACAAGATCGTATTGATGGGCAACTTCAGTTATTGGGGAATCTACTGTACATAAAGTCATGGGCATTACAGGAGCATTAACCCATTTGAAAATTAGGGGAACATCATGTCACTGCTATCTTGAAGTTTCATGTACTGGTAGCGCCAGAGGGGCAAGGTGAGCCACACCAGACTGACTGGATATAAAGACAGGTGTAAAGCATTTAAGACTGTTGCAGTTTTAGTCTGGGCAGGTATTGTGCATTAGGGAATCCATTCCCGGACAGGTTTATCCATTCCTAGGAATTCGGGAACCCTGCATGTTGTGCTATATATGCGAACTTGGCCGTTCCCGGTTTCCCGGGAATTATAGCAGTTTCATTCCTGGGAATGCAGGAATGAAAAATGTCCGGGAATCCCGGTAAACGGGAATGGATTCCCTAGTGTGCATGGGTTGTTTAAGTTCCCTTTTCATGATTGACGGTTAATATTTTTATTATGTACAGTGGGTACGGAAAGTATTCAGACCCCCTTCAATTTTTCACTTTGTTATATTGCAGCCATGTGCTAAAATAAAATTAATTAAATTAATTTTTTCCCTCATTAATGTACACACAGCACCCCATATTGACAGACAAAAAAAAGAATTTTTGAAATTGTTGCAGATTAAAAAAGAAAAACTGAAATATCACATGGTCCTAAGTATTCAGACCCTTTGCTCAGTATTTAGTAGAAGCACCCTTTTGAAGTAATACAGCCATGAGTCTTCTTGGGAAAGATGCAACAAGTTTTTCCCACCTGGATTTGGGGATCCTCTGCCATTCCTCCTTGCAGATCCTCTCCAGTTCTGTCAGGTTGGATGGTAAACGTTGGTGGACAGCCATTTTAGGTCTCTCCAGAGATGCTCAATTGGGTTTAAGTCAGGGCTCTGGCTGGGCCATTCAGGAACAGTCACAGAGTTGTGAAGCGACTCCTTCGTTATTTTAGCTGTGTGCTTAGGGTCATTGTCTTGTTGGAAGGTAAACCTTCGGCCCAGTCTGAGGTCCTTAGCACTCTGGAGAAGGTTTTTGTCCAGGATATCCCTGTACTTGGCCGCATTCATTTTTCCCTTGAGTGCAACCAGTCGTCCTGTCCCTGCAGCTGAAAAACACCCCCACAGCATGATGCTGCCACCGCCATGCTTCACTGTGGGGACTGTATTGGACAAGTGATGAGCAGTGCCTGGTTGTCTCCACACAGAACTTTTTGGCCTTAATTCTAAGCGGTATACCTAGCCATTCGATTCAAACTTAAGCTGTGCTGCCTCAACATATATAGTAAATTCTATCTAACGTCTTGTATTTTTGTATAGCCTATATTTCTACTGTGGAATGACTGCTCATCTCTACTCTCAGTAAACTTAGACAGGCCAGAATTATAGGACTTCAGTCGTTTTAGCTCAGACCCAGTAATTCTTTATGTCTTGACACAAGAATTTTGTATACTTTTTGAGAGCTCTTCATTAAAGAGCTTAAAGGATTTGTGCTCTGTCAATTTCTGTTCTCTCTTTACATTTGTTATCTAACTAAAAAAGATCAAGGGGTATATGAACATATCTGTAGCAGCAATGGACCCATTTCCAGTTTATATCCTTCCTCTATTCCCTTAACCACCTTGTCGTTAACCCCAAAAATATAATGATCTGCTTTATATTTTCAAGCCTGAATAATGCTTGGAACAATATTCTGCTTCCATCTAGTAGATGAAATAAAACTGTACTTCCAAAAAACTCATGAATACTTCTATGCATTTTCCCACTATAAAATAAATCAATATTCATGAGTGGGGCAGAGCCTCGAACGAAATTAAAAATGGCAAACAAGGGCAGTTTTAAAATGAACTGAATCAGAACCATTGCTCGAATTGAGCGGTAGGGATCACAATGCGAATTGGTGAAGAGATGTTGACACAGAAAGTGAAACTTGTGCATAATGCAGCACCATATGGCAAAACTACCATAATATACCCAGCATTGTCAAAAGAAACTTCAGTGTGGTGCAACAGTAGCTGTTGTGATGGACGTTCGACACACCCAGGTCGCTAGATGGTGTCTTCCCTGCAGCATGGAGGTGCCACAGATTCCTGCGGGGTACAACAGGAGATGGAGTTCGGATTCACAGCCCTGCTGGGTGCAATCGTGGGACACTGAAGGAAGACGAGATTTTTATTTTACCTGTAGCCCAGAAGTACTCCCAAGTCATGGGGACGGAAGAACAGAAGTACTTCCGAGATGAAGAAAAAAATAAGTCTTCATCTGACCCGGAAGTGCTAATGAATCACATGGATAGAAGGACAGGAGCAATTCCAGGTCAAGGACTATGGGAAACCCAGCAAGCTGAGCCGGAGTTAGGAGGGAGTGTAACAGAACTGCTGGGAGAGGAGGGCTGATTTATTGATTTGTGTATTGTGGTGCTGGAAGTGCTTAAAGCACAATATATCAAGAAGAAAAAAAATAAAATTATTTCTAGTGCTTTTACTTGGTGTCTTGGACGTTTGTCTGTGGGTTTTGAGAAGCGACAGCGCCCTCTAGTGTCACACTGTAACAAAGGTAAAATAATTGCAATCGAGTTTAAGGACAAAAAAATAAATAAATAAAAAAGATGCAAGCCCCATAAGCATGGTTCACAATGCAGCAACTGTTAAATGTTCATGTCAGGAAAAATGTGAAAGTCACTACGCCTTCCACTGTGTTAGCTAGCAAAAATACAACGGGGTGCATTTCTTGTGCAGATCAGGCATGAACATTATACCCTCTCGTGTGCAAGCAATAGCAAAAATAAGAGTGCAAAGAAACAGGCTTCTATTTTCCCCGATTGCAATATCAAGCTGCATATTGCCGACTGTCTATAAACGTATCACACAAAGGATGTGTACCAAATCTATTTCAGTACAGCAGTGGCCACTAAAAATAACTTTTCTATTGTATTTATGTTGATGTTTGTTATTTACAAGTTTGTTACACATTATATTTTTTCTTGTTGGAAAAAATGTAACTTTTTGGCTGTTTTCTGGAAGAACAATAATACCAAGGAGGCTACACTCAAAACATTTTTACATACCTTCTGCTGCTTCTTGCCATAGTCCTCTCTCACAAAAATTTTTTACATAAAGTTATCCTCTCATTAACTGCTACTGTCATATTATATATATATGACCATGCCATATGCAAATATGGATGAGAAATCATGAGATGCTCATAGAGCAGCAATTGGTGTGCCTGTAGAACTAGATTTGTGAGTTTCAGTCCTTCTGGCAACAGCTACACAAAAAGCTGTTGCCTGGGTTTATTTCTTGGATTACTTGTTATCTTGCAGACTTCTCTGTTACAGCTTGATTTAGTGTGGCATCTCTTTTTCCATCTCCACTCTGGATCTCCGGTCTCCAGTGCATGCATTTACTGGCAAATTCCTCCTAGGTGTTAACATTAAATGCCCATGGACTTCATATCTCACTCACAGACCTTCCTAAAGTGGACCAGTAGTTCACCTTACAAGAGATCCTTTTCTCAAACATCTGGTGGACATGACTAACCCAGTAAAGTCGGCACTGCATCATTAGCGTGTATAGACTTGGGATCTTGGCACATGTAATGATCTCCTTACTTGTCAAGTGATCCTAGCAGCTCATGTCAAGAATGCACTAGAGGTTGCACATATGAATAGTATTTAATCACCTCTCTTGTCTGGAGTACTCTTCTACTCTTGGTCGTCTTCACACTGATTGCGAGGCCTAAGTTTCAACATGCTCTGCAGATCTGACCAATTAGTCTCTGCAGTTGCTCTTGTGAGTAGAAAGTCAATGCAGCATCATGAGCATACAACATCTCCCTGATGAGGACCTAGTGGACTTTGCAGCTCATGCCCAATAGTGGTGACCAAAGTCTGTTTTTTTCTTGTCTTTTCCCCCCATTCTGTTGTGGTATGTAAAACGCGAGATAGATAGATAGATATGTTTCTCTACTGTTTGCACGGTCCAAAAGCCGGTGTTCCTTTTTCCTTATCACGGCATTAAATGCACTATGCTTCCAGGTGAGCATTTACTGATTGTCAGCTCAAGCACACAGAGCAAAAATTAGTTTGATTTTTTCCAAAGTAAGCTAAGTACTAGTTGTAGTGAATCACTGGACATGTCACATTATGTGACTGGCTTCACAGGGGCGTGCCTCCAACTTGCTAAGATTATGCAAATTAAGGCTAGGACTTAAAAAAAATAAATAAATAAATAAATAAATAAATACAAATCACATAATGTGACATAGCCTTAACTGCTGCTCTTTCACTTTCCTTTTCATTAACTGGATCCTTATACCAATTGTGTAATCCCAAAATAATTTAACACTTGGCTCAGGCTGAGATAGTGTAGGGTGATTTTTTCACTCATGGTTGTTTCTGTACTGTCCTATATCTCCAGTTACTTTATTTTTGATCATAATTTTTTTTCCCTAGCCATCTTGGTCAAACTAAATAAAATATCTTGCATTCCTCTAAAAATTTACCATCTTTATACAAATACTCATATTTGTATTCCAATTATTTAAGAATTGTAATACATGTGGTTACACCTAGAGGCAACCATTTAAAAACAAAAGTGGGTCTTTCAACTAGTACCTCATATCAGTATTCACTACAAAAAATGTTTTACAAAATATTGAGAAACACATTATGAAATGTCTCTTATTACGATTAGCATAATTCTTTTGGAATTAAACAAAAACACAGACAAGAAAAATACTATTGTTATGATAAAAATTATACTGCTTCACAACATAGTCATATTTTACAATATATCGCTTGGAAAAATCTTACAGTACCAAAAACAATGGAAATGCATTTTAAAGTCTGAAAGGATCAAAGTAACACAGGAAACGCACATTCCATACTTCTGTACATACTGAAGTAGGAATGTTTATTATTTTTCTTGGATACAAACCTTGTATGGCGAAGGCTCGATTCTCTCACCGAATAAAACTTGGCCTAGATTTTCAGAGGGACGTTTTTCTGAGGTTATGGAACAAAAATCAAATCTAAAAAAAAAAGACAAATATGATACAACAAATGAGATAAATTAAGTCACAGCAGCAGGTCAAAAGTAATCCATATAAATTTAAAAATTAGCCATTCTTCATTTTACTCACAAGCAAGGCAAAAATAGCAAAGCAGTCACTGTTTAGACAGGCATGTTTCTGTTAAAGTGATGTGCCTTGTGGGGATATTTTATTTACTATATTTGTTCCAAACCAGTACCCTACACACCCCACCCCCACTCCCATTTTTAAGTATAAAAAGGTCACATTTCAGAGAAGTGACTTTCATGCACATTTCATGCTGGGACATCACTTCCAATTTTCCAGATTCCGTTACACTCATATCCTTTGAAGGGTTTTACTCAACTCATCATGATGGTTTGATTTTTTTTTTTTTAATCCAACCAGGTTAATTCAGTTCCATTTTTTAATGTTATACTTTTCAAAATTCACTTTACAGCCTTTTTCTTCTTTCTCCCCCATTCTCCATGTTTTGCTTAAATTTTAAGTGCTCACTATAGAATCCCAAAAATCTTTCATTTACAAATATGTTCATGCTGGGAAAGAAAGCGTTATGGCTGCTTATGTACATGTTTAACCATTCAAGTTAAAATGTACTCCTCATTTTATGTTAAGAAGCTTAACTAGGAAAAATGAAAATACTGTCCAACATGAAGTATAATATTTATTTCCTGAAACGGTAGCCTATTCTCTAATAGATCTCAATCCAAAGAAGCTGTGTCTGTCTTTGACACACTACAACAATAAACTACTTAAACTCCTCTGTCCTCTGATTATTCAGAGGCATATGTAAACAAGAGAACAGCAGCTCTTTACGGAGATAGTGCTCTCTATAGAATGGTACAGGTTGTTGGAATATCTGAAATAAGTGGGCTGTAAGCAGCAATACCCTCCCACAAAATGTACATTAAAATATTATAAAATTCTTTACAATATCTATAGGAAATAGTGGCCTAAAATGTATTCAGATATCCTCTCTTTGACATTTAAAGGATCTCACAGCTTGGGATTTTGATAGATCAGATTGAAAACAATACAAAAAACTGAAATGTCACCACTTTTTCTAACAAAAGTCAACCTGCACTTCAACAATATTAATGTCTTTTTTAGCATCCTAAAAACAATTCCTGTAAATATGTACATTTTAGCTCTTTTTGAAAGTCAAAGTACACTATATATCTAATCAATAATAAACTTCATACAAAGACTCAAATGTCAATTAATGAGAAACAAATCTATAAATGACACACATTTTATGCACATTGCTTACAATTGATACTTCATGCTGAAGTTAATCTAGAAGTTATTTATTCTTTCTTGACCCATTGTAAAATAGGGGTAGGTATCAGCAGAGACGTTTTGATACAATATCATAACTATTTTTGCCAGCCAATTCGATATGTATTGCAATTGAATTTGGTCTCGTCCGATGCGAGAGATGGACGTCTGAAGTGGAGCTCCGCTAGCAGTGGTGCTATTTTTCATATTATTTGCTTATTATTCTGAGATATCCTGTATTTATTCAACCCGAGAGGGACCGCTACAGTATATGTAAACACATATAAACATGGCCAACAAGAAGGGGGTCGAAAGAATCGAAGACTAAAGCTACATCCAAGCTGCGATCAGCAAGCCCTAGTTCGAGATACGGCCTCTCAGAGACAGACCTGGATCAGATGGGCGAAAGTACAGACTCCTCGGGACCACGGTCCGCTACATCGTTGCCGGCTGAGAGCGAAAAGGGGAGCGAAGGTGCGATCGTGAGTGCAGATGTGGATAGCTCGCCGATTGGAGAGGATTACCTGAAACTGGAAAAGGCCGGGAGGTCCGCGGCTTCAGTTACGCAATTACGCGGGACTGGAGCAGCGGGGACACCGGCTTCAGCAGAGTCTGCTGCTTCATCTACGGTACAAGAAGGCACATTTGAGCTATCTGAACTGAAAGTGTGCTCGCTGAGCTCACGCAAGATATAAAGAAAAGCGAGAAGGCTAATGAGAAAGCAACGGCAAAGGCACTTGAGAGACTGAAACAGGAATTAAAACAGGAGATGAAACAGGCCAATGAATGTCTGCGACAGGAAATCCAACAGGCAAATGAAAGGCTGCGACAGGAATTCCAACAGGCAAATGAAAGGCTGCGCCAAGAGGTACAACTTGAACTTCGACAGGTGCTGGGTAAAATCGAAGAGCGCATTGAGAAAAACTCGCTAAACTGAGCACGCTTGCTGATCGATTGGAGCATCTTAGTGAGACATTCACGAATCGGATCGAAATAGCCGAACATCTAGCTGCCAGTGCCGAGGAAAGAGCAGTAAATGTCAGTTGAATGTAAAAACTCGGAGAAAAACTTGGAGACAGACTGGCTGCTTTAGAAGATGGGAATAGAAGGTATAATGTCAGAATTGAAGGCTTGCCGGAGAATCGAGAAAGTTTAAACCCGGTGAAATTCGAACTGAACTTTTTCTAAAATAATCGGGGCGACTTTAAAGCAGAATCTGAGATAGCAGCGGCTTACGCAGACGCGGATCAAACACCGTCAGACCCGACCAAGATCTTTTATAGTTCGTTTTGAACGATTATCATTTAAGTTAGAGGTGATGGAACTCCTCAGGAAAAAAGGAAGATATTATATATGAAGATTGCCACATTCGCGTCTTCCCTGACTTCTCTCCAGCAACAGCTATCAAAGCGCGCCTTCTATAATATTAAACAGCTGCTACGGCAAGCCAATGTCAAATACGGCCTCCTGTATCCGCAAAACTGAAAGTGGAATGGCAGGGTCATTTCTATGTTTTCGCTAGCAAGGAGGAGGCAGAAAATGAGTTAAGAAAGCTGATCCCGGACTATTCTGATACATAATTGTGAGTCATGGCGGTAAATGATAAAGCTAGGATTAATAATCTACTGTCTGATCTATTTGTTTTAAAATACGGGTTTTTATCAGCATATATTCTCATATTCTTATATTATTATTACTTACTTATTACTTATCATTACTTAGTATTACTAGGGCTAAATGTTTATGTTTTATTGTGCTTAATTACGTTTTCCTCCTCTTTTTCTTTTCTAATTATTTCATGTGTACCCTAAATGAGACTGTTCAATATCATACCCTTGGTTTGCTGTTATTGCTATTACTGCATTAAGACTTGTTATGCTTGTTTTGGACACATCTTTAACACCATCACCTGGGTTTATTATCTGGGGATATCATCTTAATGCACTAAAATTGATGAAGATATATATATATATATATATATATATATATATATATATATATATATATATATATATATATATATATATATATATATATATATATAAGTGCAAAATTATATGTTTTTTTTTCTTTTTTTTTTTTTCCTCTTTTAAAGACTATATTGGTAACAGATATCTCTATCTTTTAACCTTAAAGCGCCACTGCATGGGGGCTTGATGTGCTTTGGACGTGCTCTGTCTCTGGGTATGTCAGAGGACTGGGACTGCATGAAGTGGGTTTTAGCCTCACCTGGGGAGGCAAAAAGGGAGGGTGGGGGTTAAGGGGAAGAGAAAGAGAGCAGGCTTGATCTATATCTAATCTATCATCTCAATCTTTATAATTATAACTATCAACGTAATAATAAGCTGCATGGCAACAACTCTTGGGGGAATAGGAAATTAAGACCTAAACTATTTCACTTCCAGTTAAGACTATAATATGACACCAAAAACTCAGAATCAGTGTCTCCATGATGGGACAGTTAACTTCGTAAGCTGGAATGTTAAAGGCCTGAATCACGAATTAAAGAGAAAGAAAGTACTTTCTCACCTAACAGGTCTAAATGCTAAAATAGTATTTTTACAGGAAACCCACTTACTAAGTAAGGATCAGTTCCGCTGCAAAAAGACTGGACTGGCCAAATGTTCCATTCTAGTTTTACAAAGAAAACTAGAGGGGTGGGAATTCTCATACATAGAACAGTACCATTTGTAGCATCAGATGTAGTATTGGATCCTGAAGGGAGATATGTGATGGTCATGGGAGACTTATCTAACTGTAAAATGATTTTGATAAATGTTTATGCACCTAATGTTGATGATAAGGAATTTATACAAAATTTATTTGCATCCATTCCCAATCTGAACACTCATAAACTTATAATGGCTGGGGACTTTAACTGTGTTCTAAATCCACTTTTAGATAAGACTTCCTCCACAGGGGAACGCAACTAACACCGCAAAGATAATTACAAAGTTTATAACTGATCACAACTTATCAGATCCCTGGAGGTTTTTAAACCCAAATTCAAGAACATATTCTTTCTACTCACCAGTACATCATTGCTACTCAAGGATTGATTACTTCTTTATAGATAATAACTTCTTGCCTAAGATTAAATCTTGTAAATACGATGCTATTGTTATTTCAGACCATGCTCCGATGATCTTGGAGCTGAAATTACTAAGCCCCATACACTCACCCGCAGATGGCGCCTCAATCCGCTTCTATTAGCTGACGAGAATTGTACTGAATTTATATCCAAACAAATTGAATTCTTTCTAGAGACAAATACATCCCCTGAGATCTCTGCAGGAATACTCTGGGAAACTCTTAAGGCCTTCTTAAGAGGACAGATTATCTCATATCTTTCCCACAGAAATAAATCCGAGCGAAGAAAGTAGCAGAGATAAAAAGCGAAATTACTAAAATAGATGAAGAACATGCCAGACTACCAAGCGAGACTCTACATAAGAGGAGGCAGGCTCTACATTCAGAATTAAACCTCTTGACAACTAAAGAAACCGAACAACTAATTTACAAATCCAGACATCATTATTATGAACATGGAGAGAAAGCTAATAAGCTTTTAGCAACAAATTCACAAGCAAGATGTATGCAACGCAATCTCGTAATTACTAACACTAACGGAGATAAAATCATCGAACACAAAAATATAATGTACACTTTTAGAGACTACTATAAATCCCTATATACTACTGAGTTTAAAGAAGACAATATACAATCTAATGCATTTCTGGATAAATTACAGATACCACAAATTGACGCTATTAGTGTGGAGGAGCTCGATAAACCTCTGTCATTATCAGAATTACTGGATGCTATAAAGTCACTCCAAGGTGGAAAAGCAGCAGGCCCTGACGGCTACCCTGCAGAGTTTTACAAGAAATTCTCCGCTCAGCTAGCTCCCCTCCTATTAGCAACATTTACAGAAGCCAGAGATAACCAATCTCTTCCACAAACCTTTCGCCAAGCACTAATCACTGTCTTTCCAAAACAAAATAAGGACTTATTACAATGTGCATCATACAGACCAATTTCACTTCTGAATAACGACGTTAAAATACTCTCTAAAATCATAGCTAGAAGGATGGAGAAAGTGCTCCCTCAGTAATATCACAAGACCAAACTGGATTTATTAGGGGCCGACACTTATCTTCAAATCTTCGACGCCTGTTTAATGTAATATACTCACCAACTAAATCAAACACCCCAGAAATATTATTATCATTGGATGCAGAAAAGCATTCGACATGATTGAATGGAAATACCTTTTACTATTTTGGAGAAGTTTGGGTTTGGCCCAACATTTGTGCATGGATTAAATTACTGTATACTAACCCAGAAGCTTCAGTTTGCATCAATAACATTTGCTCAGACTACTTTAAACTAGAACGTGGCACAAGACAAGGATGCCCTTTGTCACCACTGCTGTTTGCAATTGCCATTGAACCACTGGCAATACATTGTCGAAATACTGATCAGATAAAGGGGATTAGCAGAGAAGGACTGGAACAGAAAATCTCATTATATGCAGATGACATGGTACTGTATATATCGGACCCAGAAAATTCTGTGCCTGCAGTCTTAGCAGCACTCACAGAATTTCAAAAGCTCTCTGGTCTCAGAATTAATCTGAATAAAAGTGCACTCTTTCCGTGAATTCGCAAGCATATAATATTAGATTAGACACCCTTCCTTTTATCATTGCAGAACAGTTTAAATACCTCGGGTAAACATCACAAGTAAACATAAAGCTCTTTATCAACAAAATTTCGTCGCCTGTATGGAAAAAATTAAACAAGACTTGCATAGATGGTCAACCCTTCATCTCACACTAGCTGGAAGAATTAACACTGTTAAGATGAATATTCTTCCTAAGCTCCTTTTTATTTCAAAACATACCAATATACATTAATAAATCGTTCTTTAAGCAATTAGATTCAACAATAACCTCATTTATTTGGAATTCTAAACATCCACGCATCAAAAGAGCGACCCTACAAAGACAAAAGGCAGAAGGTGGCATGGCTCTACCTAACTTCCAGTTTTATTACTGGGCGCAAATATACAGTCGATAAGAACCTGGACACAAATAGAAGAACATACACAGGCATGGACCGCAATAGAAGTAAAATCCTGCAGTACTTCTTTGTATTCCTTGCTTTGTGCTCCAATAAACACACGCTATCGGCAATACACTAATAACCCAATTGTGCTCCACTCACTTAGAATCTGGAACCAATGTAGAAAGCATTTTAAGACGGAGAAGCTTCTTTCTGTGGCACCCTGCAAAAGAACCACCTCTTTCAACCCTCACAAACATATGCAGTTTTTAATATCTGGAAAAATTTGGAATTAACTTGCTTAGAGATCTTTATATAGACAACGCCTTTGCATCCTATGAACAATTACATTCCAAATTTAACATTCCAGCTACAAATTTCTTTCACTATCTTCAAATCAGGAACTTTGTTAAACAGAACCTTCCAGATTTTCCTCATCTTGCACCCTCATCCACGCTGGAAAAATTATTGCTCAATTTCAAGGAGTTAGACTCCATCTCTACAATATATAAAATCCTTTTACAATCCCTTCCTTTCAAAGATCCAAGAGGACACTGGGAAAATGACCTCTCAATTAATATATCAGAAAAGGAGTGGAAAGTAGCAATGCAGAGAATTCACTCAAGCTCCATATGCAAAGCATACAATTATACAACTCAAAATTATATATCGAGCACATCTGTCTCGACTAAAACTCTCCAAAATGTTTCCAGGGCATGATCCAACCTGCGAACGTTGCAACCAAGCCCCAGCCTCACTAGGTCACATGTTCTGGGCCTGCTCCAAATTAACATTATTCTGGACAAAAATTTTTAATTACCTCTCAGACAGTCTTGGACTCACAATCCCTCCTAACCCATTAACAGCTGTGTTTGGGGTTCTTCCAGAGGGTCTTAAAGTGGAGAAAGACAAACAAATTGTGATTGCATTCACTACACTGTTGGCACGCAGACTTATTCTGATAAACTGGAAGAACCCAAACTCTCCTCTTTTAAGTCAGTGGGAAACTGATGTGTTATATTATTTAAAATTGGAAAAATCAAATACTCAGTTAGAGGATCTGTGCAGACTTTTTCAAAACATGGCAGGATCTAATCAGTAATATTTTGAAATGATTTTATAAAGCACAGAGAATTTGTTGATTTAGGTATTTTTAAAAGCCTTAAATTTTACACCGTTTGGCTTGCTCTCTCTCTCAAGGGTGGGGATCGATCTGTTCTTAGCATAATTTTTTTTGTAAAACTTGATTGCTATGTATTGATTGTAATAAAATTAATAAATAAATAAATTAAAAAAAAAAATGTATTGCAATTGTCTGTGTTGCAATTCCATACTGCCAGTTATGGCCTTTTTTTTAATTTCTATAAATCTGACACTTATGTCATTGTGAATATGTGCACTGTTGCACCGGGCTGGCACATCAGGAACTAGCCTGTGCTGTGGAAGATCCAACAATTCCTGTTTTTTGCTGCAAAGTTTGGATTTATTGGGAGCTTCTGAAAAGAGAAAAAAAACAAGCATATTCATCACATTATCGGTGACTAACACTGGCTCTTTTACTTTAATTCACCATTCCTTAGTGACATTGTGAAGTAGCTTGGTCATGTTGGCACTGGTAAGACTAACCATCCATACACACACACACACACACACACACACACACACACACACACACACAGTGTCCTCCACGATTATTGGCACCCCTTGTAGAAACTAGTAAGAAGGGTTAGAGAAAAAAAAAAATGCAAAACAAAGTTTTTGCTTCTTGAACACTGTTGGGTGTTTTATAGATTTTTGGGTGCTGATCATGAATATCACAACAAAATTTACCCATCACATACCGTTTCAGTTTTGTCATGATTTTTTCTAATATTTGTATCCAAACATTTTTGCTCCCGTAAGTGGGCATGCCCAGGCATGAAATCAGGCCAGGTTGGAAGCTGTCCTGTGGAAGAGGACATCCTGGGCATGTCTGAACGAGCTTGACGCTGTCGCGGCATGCTATACAGGTGGCTGGCATACACCGATCCTGCTCATTTGGTTTATATAGATAGTCAGTGTGTATGTATAGTATCAGTATAGTAAAGTATAGTATCTGTATGAATATAACAGTAAGTAAGCTTGATGCTATAGACGTTTTGATTTCGGGCGCTATGTCTCATCAATGTCGTAACGGCCACAATACATTCATGCTGTATCTGTGGCGAATATACACTTGCGCCCCAGAGATGTTGGATGACTGCTCTTGTAAAGAAAGCTTATCATTTGTATTTCGGGTGCAAAATTGGTAATCAAGAAAAGGAATGGGCACCTCAGTTTTGCTGTGAGACGTGCTATCAGTCTGAGAGCCTGGCTCAGAGGCACTCGAAAGACGATGCAGTTTGCTGTTCTGATGATATGGCGAGAACAAAAAGACCATGTGATGGACTGTTACTTCTGTTTGACTAATGTGTCTGGTTTCTCTGCCAAAAACAGTCAATTGAATATCCTAATCTGCCTTCAGCAATGAGACCCGTGCCACATGACAACAGTCTTCCAATTCCAAAACCATCAGGAGGACTGGATCTTAAGACGAACCAGATGAAGAAACTGCAATGCAGGTTACTGACAGTGACACAAATTTTGAACCGTGCTCATCAGGCGATCCACATCTGATCACACAGTCCGAATTGAATGATTTGGTCAAAGATTTGGGTCTGCCAAAAGCAAGCGCCAAGCTGCTGGGTTCGAGACTGCAGGAATGGCATTTGTTGTCACCAGGTACGAAAATTTCTGTGTTTCGAGGCCGACATCATGATATAACCAAATTTTTTGCACAAGTCAACAGTCTCTGTTGTCACACTGAAGGATTGTTCTCAGCCATGGGTTGTGATCAAAACCCAGAAGAGTGGGGTCTCTTCATTGATTTGTCAATGTTAAGCCTGAAAGCTATTCTGCTACACAATTGCAATGTTTATCCTTCAGTACCTGTTGGCTATGCAGCATACATGAAAGAAACGTATGAGAATATGGAACTGTTGCTGAAGCACGTCCAGCATAGCAGGTACAACTGAAATATCTGTGGAGATGTTAAAGTCGTTGCTCTGTTACTAGGACTGCAGCTCAGCTATACAAAGTACTGTTGTTTCATCTGTGAAAGGGACAGCCGTGCCAAAGAGTCTCACTATTCTAGACAGAACTGGCCACTCCGTAAAAAGTTAGTTCCAGGACAGAAAAATGTGGCACATGAATAGCTTGTCGACCTGGCAAAGATATTTTTGCCTCCTCTCCACATAAAACTGGGACCCATGAAGAATTTCGAGAAAGCACTGAACAAGGAAGGCGAAGGTTTTCGTTAAGACAGATGTTCCCAAGAATAACTGACGATCAAAGAGGGCATTTTTGTTGGCCCCCAGATCAGACATGTTATGAGTGACAAGCGGTTTGAAGATCTGTTAGTTGGGCCAGAAAAAATTGCCCGGAAAGCCATCAAAGACGCTGTTGACAATTTTCTGAGAAATTACAGAGCCCCAAACTACATTCAGCTGGTAGATAAAACTTTTCAAAGCTTCTAAGACAATGAAGTGCAAAATGTCACTCAAGACTTCTTTCCCGCAAATCTCGGTGCTGTCAGTGACTAACACAGTGGAAGGTTTCACCAGGACATTGCTACGATGGAGAAACGATACCAGGGCAACTGGAATCCATCAATGCTTGCTGGCTGCCGTTGGACACTGCAATGTCATGCACCTCACATTGAATAAAAAAGAAAAATCAGGAGCAAAACAGTTTTAATTCTGTTGAATTTAATAGCTTATGCGAAACAAACGGGACTAAATATGTTATTGCCAGTAAATGTCTATCTCGGAGTTCCTAATTGATGCAGTAAAAGCAAAACTATATTTGTGCATACCCAGTAGGTACCTTTCAGGAAGCAAGATTAAAAAAAAAAAAAAAAAAAAATGTTGTGCAGTGAAATGACTGCTTGCTGAAGAACAGTCATCTTGCAGTGAAAGAAAATGAAACATCTAACTTTTAATTGAAACAAGTTCGAAACAAAAACACACACGTGTGATGGAAGAGCTGCATCCAAGGTCTCAGCAACAGGTGCAGCACCCCATGACAGCACCCTTGGAAACCAACAGGAGTCAGAGGCACTTCTGTAATCCAAGGGGCTGCCACCTAGCGTTTGGGGGAGGTAAAGTTCTGGAAAGCAACTTCTTCCAGTGTGGAGGAGTAAATAAACCTATTACAAAAATCATAACCTCTAAATTTAGGACTTTGCTTAAACTGCCTCTCCCCGCTATAAAAGCCAGTAATCTTTACTCGGAGATCCTTCAACTTTGTACATCAAAATGCATCAATACATGTTCACTCTTCCTCGTAATATTGCTCTAGCCAAGAGAGTTCAGTTGGCAAACAGGGATGTACAAAAACTATGGTCTTGTCATAGACTGCCAGAGGGATTATGGTGAGGACTGAGTCACAGCGCACATTTCGTTGTTGATACAGAGCTGCACAGTTGTTCAAGCAGTGAGCACTGGATAATTTCCCTCTTCACATGCCTATATCTTCCCCAGTTTTGGCTTTCTTCACGGCTCATTCAGCTTTCCAATAGTTTGGACACCAATGTCTGTGCACATGAACAATATTGCCCCTATTAAAATTATTAGCCTAAAACAAAAACTTGATGGTGATGATATAAACTGGTTAATGAGCAGTGCTTGGTTTGTGATGCATTTACACATTTGCATTGATGCCAAAACCTTAACTTTAGTCTTGTTAGACCACAACATCTTCTCACCCCTATTCCTAGCTGAATTTTACAAATCGTTTGTTTGCAAAGATACGGGCTTTATTCAGCAAAGTTTTCTTCCTTGGCAATTTCTCACAGGGACACTTTTAAGAGACATGTTCTGGAGACTGCATAAATTAAAATTAATATTTTAATTTTCCACCATCCAGTTTGTCCTGTTGTCTCCGCATTCCAAAATGTCGTTTCAGGTCCGGTAAATGCTTGGAGTTCACACAGGAGAATTTCAGTGCATTACTGAAAAGGAAAATACACACACAGGCTTGTGTTATTGCCACTTTGATCCCATTATAGAATTAGTCAAGAAACAGATTTGTGCATGCCCTGAGAGCAAAATACCCTAAGTGATCAAATGAGGTAGAATTGTTTAACTTTTGTCACACAAATGACAAGGTTAAAATATTATTCACATTTAAATGGTGTCATACCTTGTCCCAATAAATGGAGGTTTTGGATTCATTCTGATTGTAAGAAGCCATTAGTCCAAGCATCTGTCCATTTTCTAACCACTGTATACAGTTTAGTTTTGCAGGCTGTTTGAGGAGAGGTAAGGGTAATGGCGTTTTACACGCATCCACACATACTAATTTATAGGACTGTGGGATTGGAGAGATTGGTAACGCCAACAACAGTTGCGGTAAGTAAACATTGAGGCAAGATTCAAACAAAGTGGCTATTTGGCTTGTCCACACCGGCAACGAAAATAGGACAAGACACATCAATATTAGTATGACAAGTACCATGTTAACTGAAACATGTATTTGCCAAAAACATGCAATTAGTAAGACAAGCAAAACAGAATATTTAAATTGCTAGAATCTTGAAACTTGACGTTAATTTGGATTTTGAAAAACTAATTCTCATACTAAAAGAAAAAGCATACGTCATATATTTGAAAGGTACGTTGAAGAATGTAATGCTAACTCAGGTATAAATTTACTAGTTGTGCTACCATGCTTCAATCATGAAATTTCATAAAACAATGGGGACCAATTATAATTTTGGTTTATAGTAATAAAAGTAATGAGTGCTTTTCTGCATACAATATTAGCAGGAAAAAAATATTCAAGGAGCTGCAGTGAATTACCTGTGTGTCGTGCTAATTCTAATTAAAACTGAAAGAAACAGTGTTGAGAAATGGCAATGGTCAAATTGTCACTAGATGAAAATTCAATAGAAAAACCATACATAAAAAGTGCATGTGTCTCTCTATATCTTCCCTTTACTGCATCATTTCTTCACGTCTTTCTGCCCTGCAATATTGTGAGCTCTGCTGCACTCTACATCTGTCCACCTCATTAAGCGCCTTATTAATTTTGGCTTGAATTGTGCTCCTCCGTACCGAACAGATCATGTTTAAGTAAAAAAAAGTTGATAAGAGGCTGACAGTTTTTACAATCAGATTTTCACAGGGCTCTATTCCACCCGTGGCTGTGTGAACCAAATAAATGTACAGGCTGACAAGAGTACAACGGACATGCACAGACTACAAAATCCTTAACAGTAACCCGGTTAAGGGTTTACATGCACACAATCTGGTTATTCATGGAGAAATCCACCTCTGTTAACTAGGTAGGCAAGAGGCCAATAATCCAGTTTCTCCACCAAGAAAATGGGTTTACATGACATTTTAGAAAACAGGTTTCTAGGGCATATGTAAACCATACTAACTAATATTAGTATATCAAGATTGATGGGCATTTCCCCATTAGAAATTTAGGCATCAATATCTAAGTCTGCCGTTTCTCTTTAGGAGTTGGTGTTATCAGATTCAGGTCTACTACAACTTGTGAATGGTACAAAACCAGTACTGCCAAAATGTATTACAACAAATGTGGCTAACTCTAAAATAAAGGAGACAGACACCACATTACTGTGCTGTTCATCTCTATTGGACAGTTTACTCTGGTATTCAAATATAAAAACAGAATGCATACACTTTATAAAAAAATGTTTTGTTGCTATAATCAGTAACGATTCAAGAACTTATAAGCAGATGCTGTAACTAAAATTATTTTTTAATGATAGAAAAAAAAAACTTTACCCAGGCTTTTGCTTAGAGTATTACTGTTATTGATTTTACTTTTATTTCTATTTAAAATTTACTTAACATGTTATGATTTTTTTTCTACTGTGTATCTTATTGTGTCTTGCCAAATTTAATCTTTTTCTTTTATTGTACAGCATTTTGTGACTTCTTGTCTGCAAAAGGCACTTTATTTATAAAGTTTACTTACTACAAGTTAGCTTTAGTTTCTACCTAACAAAATGCTGCATGCATACTGGGTTGTCTACATGTTACAGGGGAAATGTTGTACATGTACATGTGCCCCTTGCCTATAAAAACACAAAATTATATATATTTATTTTTTTTATATATTTAATAATATTATATATTATTTTATATTATATATTACTTTATATTATATTATATTATATTAATATAATATAATATAAGCTATCAAATCTAATAGGTATGATCGATCAGTAAGCATGTGTGATATACATCGTTTACGATTATATTTTAAATGCTGTTTTAACGATGTGCGAGATTAAATTATCGAGTATGTAACTCGCTTTGCAAAAAAAACAAACAAAAAAACACAACAGTTCATTCACTAATGCAACAGTATAGACAAAGCGAGTTGCGTAGGTGTGCACGTCCAGCAAGTTAGCATCGCTCACTGCCTCAAAATGAGTGAGCAAACAGCACCAGATGATAAAACAGCCTTGCCATCTACGTCGTCAGAGTTAATTGCGAGACGTGGTTCAATCTCGCTCGCATGGCAGTGGTTTGGTTTTGAAAACACTGATGTTGCTCAAAAAGACGGCAATCTGCAAACTATGTGGTAAATCGTTGCCGTTAAAGACAGCCCGACAACTAACTTGTTTCACCATTGGCGAACTTTCCACCGTACAGAATATGAATAATATGAAAAGCTTAAGGAGTCAACTGTCCAGCACAAAGTCTAAAGTCACCAAGGTACATGCACAAAAACATACTCAGCAAACTTTAGCGGACTCGTTCTGCAAAAAAGTGCCTTACGACAAGAAAAGCAACAGATGGCATGACATAACAGACGCCGTCACCAATTACATCGCAAAAGATATGGTGCCAATTCAAGTGGTTGAGAGAGATGGTTTTAAACAACTTTTGAATACTTTAGACCCAAGGTACACACTGCCTGGCCGAAAATATTTCAGTCAAACAGCTCTGCCTAAGTAGTATGATTCATGTCGCCAAACTCTAACGCATAAACTGCAAAAGGTTTCGCATTTTGCCACAACGGATTTATTGTCAAACCGAACATCTGAGCCATACCTTTCCCTGACGGTGCATTTCATTGAAGAAAACTGGCAACTGCAAAGCTTCTGTTTGCAAATATCATACTTCCCACAAGATCACACTGACGACATCATTGCGCAAGGTCTGAAAGTTGTGCTGGCATCATGGTCACTGCGTATGGTTTGCATGACAACAGACAGCGGGGCTAATGTTGTCAGTGCACTACAGAGTAATAACTGGAAGCAGCTACCTTGTTTTGGGCAGAGGCTTCATATTGTGATTGGTGAGTAATTTGGGGTTCCTCTAGAAAATGCAGTTTAGGTTAAATTGATCTTATTTATTATGATGTTTAAAAATAAAAAAAAGACCTGATAAGTAAAGCTATAGATGACAAAAATAATTCAATATAAATTTAAAATACACTATCTTGGAATTATCGTTATCATCAAAGTCCCAGAAAATATCGAGATCCGCTGTTTTATTGTTCATTTATTACGATTGTTATACTTATTGTGTAGGTATTTTACACTTAGTTTACTGTTCAGTTACCCATTTCCTTTATTTAATCCGCGGCTTTTCTACTGTTGTTGTTTATAATCGTAATAAATGAAGAAGTTATTTGATTCCCTTTCTTTGCCTGCCTGCCCATATAAGGCGCTCCGCTGTTTTTTTTGTGAAGCAGCCTTTACACAGCTTCTCCACTGTTTTATAAACAAGCACGACATAAAGCAGTCGTTTTTTTCTTGCTTCGCCAACTAAGTACCCTGTTTATTTAATCCACGGGTTCTCCGCTGTTTTATTGTTGGGAACTCTTCCTTCTTTTC